>NC_140936.1:96754035-97954035 GCF_014529385.1 Adiantum capillus-veneris
TATCTTGTCCAGCATGAGGAAAATTGCGTGTTGCCCACACCCACATTTCTGTGCCATAAGGGAAAAAAAGGGTAAGACAAATTGGCATAAGGATAGGGAAACATAAGATATTTGTGATGAAATTGTATCACCTATCTTGGGCTCCCAATAGGTCTTTAGGTACATGATGAACTCAATTTCTTGGCTATATTTGTTGTAGAAGGACTCGAGCATCAACTTTTTCTCCTCCTTGGTAACCTCCTCCCTTGTACATGCACCCTGCATATTCATAATTGCCCCCAAAGCCCTAAACATCTCTGCTCTTTTTGGCCAGTCCTTGACCTTTCTAATAAGATGTTTTAGCCAGCATCGCTTAACATGCCACAAACAAAGTAGAATAGGTTGATGGAAAACAACTCTGCTTGACAAACCCCATTGACCTTTGTAAGTGCATGCCTCAACCTAGTTATTCAATGTAAACCATAAAGTTTTGGAAGGTCTATACCTTAGAGCAGCAATCTCTTGCTCTGCATCATCAACCATAAATGCTCCAGGCTCCCAAGACTTGTGGTGGTCAAGCATGGAGTTCCTAAAGCAGCTCAACCAAGTTCGAGTGCTTTCAAAGGTGGCTGATGATGTTAGGACCCATGCAATGGGGACACCATTACGATGGCTATTAAACACAAGGATAGTGTAAAGATTGAACTGCAATAAACATTTGGGCATGCTTTATAAATTGCCTTAATGAAAAAAATCTCCCGATGCAAGAGAGGAAAACCACATAATGCAAGAGACAAGGAATGCTACCTTGTATTTATTGGTGCCGAAGGTTGCATCCATTGCAAGGAGATTTGCATTGCCGTGTTTGAAACACATCTCTCTTTGCCATGGAGTTTGTATTCCCAAAACAAAGTCCAAGGAGTTCTTTTCATCCTGATGTTGGTATACAAAAATATTGTCCTTGTTCTCCATGCACCATCTCCTGACACTCTCAACATCATTGTCGTGCCATTGATATTCATCAATGGAGAGATTTTGGCTGATATTCAGGACATCTTTTATGCTCAAAAAATCATCCCTAACCATGGAGTACGCAGGATCCTTGATCGTTTGAGTGTGCAATGCTTGAATGTGCTTTTCCATAACTTGTTGAGGTGAGAATCCATGAAACAGCATGTTCGCAACCCAAACTTTCTTGTGCATAGATGTCCAAGGAGAGAACTTTGAAGAATCGCCATCATGAGAAGAACCATGGCACAACTCATCATCCCTATTCGTGTGATAGGGGTGGATGTACGAAATGACGCCCACATCTGGCTCATTTGCCAATCGCTTAACTTGGAAGTGACATTGACAACCTCATAAAAGCATGTTTTTATTAAGAGGTGGACGCCTCTTCTTTTTGCCGCTTGATGGGCCCTGTGGGGATGCTTCATTACCATCTTCAAATGGTGCACCATCTCCCTCTATCACACAATCTTGTGTAAGAGATGATGTAGATGATGTCTTTGGTCCAAATGCACACCAAAACCTGGTATGAAGAACACAAAATTCCTAATTGCATTGAAATTACCCAACATAACAATGTGATTAGAGGTTGAATGAAGTTGGAGATACACTTACACTTTCCGCTCAATCCACGTGTCGATAGTGATGCGTTTAAGTTGTTCTGATGTTTGCCTATGGTGCGTGCTAATCTTGAAAGACGTAGGAAAATTCTCAGACCTTGCCTCGCCGGCTACGAAGTCATTCACTTGAAACCACGGAATTCGAGCTTCGCGCATTATTCGATACTTGGATTTCTCGTTGTATGTATGCAACCATTGTAGTGATGAAGAATTGAAGATACCGGGGTTAGGAATTTGTAGATTCATCTTGAATTGAAGGGAGGGAATTAACACTTGCAATTCACATGAACGAAGTCATAGTAGGGATGCGAGAGAGAGAGAGAGAGAGAGAGAGAGAGAGAGAGAGAGAGAGAGAGAGAGAGAGAGAGAGAGAGAGAGAGAGAGAGAGAGAGAGAGAGAGAGAGAGAATTGTCTACTCCCTTGATCAACATTGTGAATTTTTTCTTATGTGTGGTGTGTGTGTGTGTGTGTGTGTGTGTGTGTGTGTGTGTGAGAGAGAGAGAGAGAGAGAGAGAGAGAGAGAGAGAGAGAGAGAGAGAGAGAGAGAGAGAGAGAGAGAGAGAGAGAGAGAAATCTCTTTGTGTGATGGTGATCCCATGAACCACCCAAAGTGAGGGCTGAATGTTTATGTGTATGAATGTGTTTCATGTGTGGTGTGTGTGTGTGTGTGTGTGTGTGTGTGAGAGAGAGAGAGAGAGAGAGAGAGAGAGAGAGAGAGAAATCTCTTTGTGTGATGGTGATCCCATGAACCACCCAAAGTGAGGGCTGAATGTTTATGTGTGTGAATGTGTTTCATGTGTGTGTGTGTGCGTCAATGAGCCAAGTTGGAGAGCCAAAGGGCTTATTATTATATTAATACTAATAATGTAGCACTGGCAGCATTCTGACTACGATAAAGAGCCAACGAAGGAGCCCTGGCAGCACTACGACTACGGGAAAAGGCCAAGGAAGGAAGCGGCGCCGGCTGGAGGTGTTGATGCGATGCAGCCGTTTGCCTCCAGGTTTCGTTTGCCACACTGGAGCCCAAGATGCGCGCTTTGACTAAGCTTGCGTGGCTTGCGAGCTGGCTGCCAACTGGACTTCAGAGTCCGTTTTTTAGACCGAGCCTTCCTCTGCACTTAATTGGCGGGCTTTGGCCGCTCCCCTCCTTATAGTCTCCTTGGAGCTCTTCAGCCCTCCTTCTGAAAGCCCTTGAAGGTCCCCTTGGCCTTCCAAATCCGGTTTCTCCTAGCCGTAGCCTTCTATAGACCTCTCCCCCTATAGATCTTGGCTTGCTTCATGTTGTACACCATGGTGGCGGCCCTCCTTCGTACTATAGTAGCCTGCCATTCCTTTGAGCATGGCCACCTACTCCCCCCTATGTGCTTCTTGGTGAGTCTGGCTTCTCTCAATCCTTCTACTCCCCCTGCATCCATGCCATCATGCTACTCTTCCCTTGTGGCATCTACTCTTGCACTTTCTAAAAAAACTAGCTCCTAGAGCTTTACTTTTTTCCCAAAAGGTTATAGGAAATCCACTGTATGCATTATTTACACCATGCAAATTTTGGCTTTAGGCTAAGAAGCTACACACTCCCTTGCATGATCACAGTTACAAACATCTTCACTAAGACTTACAGTTCCCTTCAATAGCAACATCGCATGCCGGGCCTTGTCCCAATCTCCATGCACCTCAATCCAAGGAAAGAAAAAACTTCAGCTAGTATATTTACACAACTCGCAAAAATGAGGAGATGCCCATTGTTGTGCATTGATGCATTCTAGACCAAAGGATTGCCTGCCAGAAAAATGCATGACAACGGAGGTAGTCCCAAACCACAACAAAACTGAAAATGCTTAAACTTGAACGAAAGAACAAAGAGAGAGGAACATAATGAAAGTTTCAAAATTAAAAAGGATTACCTAATCGTTAGAAAATTTGATTACAAGTTGGAGGAGCTTCGTAGCTTGAGTGTACATTTTCAGAGTTCTTTCTCTTCTAAAGATAAGCCTCCTTTCACTTTAAAGTTATTGACCTTTATACCTAAGGAATTGTAAATGGCTAGTGGCCATTCACATGATGTAAATTTATAAATATCATGACATCATTACAACTCAGGGAATTGACTACTACTCTAGAATTGGGATTTACACAGAGTTTTACTACACTAGCTCAGTAAATTAATAGATACAAATGTAGTGTCCATCTATGTGTCCATCCAGGTGGGTGCCCATTTGGTCAATCTGCTAACACTGATTGCGATGCGGTTGAGTGCAACTCCCAAACCGAAGTCTCTGTGTGTGGGGAGAGAGAGAGAGAGAGAGAGAGAGAGAGAGAGAGAGAGAGAGAGAGAGAGAGAGAGAGAGAGAGAGAGAGAGAGAGAGAGGTTTGTGCAAGTATGCAGTGTGTAATTGATGTTTTGGGAATGTAACAGGTGTTGGAGATTTTGTAACGCATGTGGGTGTGCATATTGGTGTGGAAAACAAAGCGTGTACAGGTGAATTTTTGTGGATTTTGAAGGTAATAATCCCAGTGGATTGGGGTGACGTGTTTACCTTGTGCTGTAGAGAAGTGCACATTTTGTGTTTTGGGTGTGTTCCCCCTTCCCCCTTTACAATGTGGTAACTTACATATCTAGGAGGTGAACCCCCCAAGAATTCTGCCAGCTCTGCCGTGGTGGCCCATTGAGGGTCCCCAAATATGAACCCCATAAAGCATAGTTGAAGCAACTAGAGTGTCAAAAAGGCACAACTCTATTTGAGGTTCTTGAAACGAACCTATAAACACATCTTCTCCAATATTCCCAAGGCTACATAAGCTTTTTTCAATCTAGTCTTTCTTTCTTTCCTCATTGAAAACACCGGTCCATTGAAGACTACCCCAAGATAGGTGTATGCATATATATACTCCATTGTCTCCTAGCCATATGTAAACGTGGGTGCTGACCTCCTTATACATTGTGGTGTGGTGCTAAAAACCACAACCGTGGTTTTCCCCAGGTTAACAGACAATCCAATGTCATGGAAAACTGTGTACAAAGCAGCTAAATGATCTGGAACCTCCTTCGGGGAGTTTAAAATCAGCACAATATTATCAGCATATAGCAATAATGGGATCCATGTCCTTGACAATTGTGCTCCTCTATCACCATCCCTCTCAATGTAGTCAATAATGTCATCCACATACATGCCAAATAATGTAGGAGATAGCAGGAAACCCTCTTTCACCTTGATAGTAGAGTGAACCAAATCAGGAATCCCCTTAGAGTGGGTACCAATAGAGTTGTCTTGCACATGATTCTCCCCTCCTTAATAATGGATCTGAGTTTTAGATTATGATGAAGAGTAGCGAAACCTATGTTGAAACTTGCATGCCCTACTGCCTATACACCCTCTCTCTCTGCATATCTACTACGCTGCTTCTCAAGGATGGATGCGTACAACCATGTCAATGTGTGTCCAATCATGATAGTCTGGTAGTTTATAAGCTCCATAGGGTCCCTTGATTTGAAAATAGGTACAATACTAGACATAATCCAAGTATCACGGCCCTCACACATGGCATGGTTGAATATCACCACTAGAAGCTCTGCAAGTAGATATTTTGTATGTGTAAAATGTTCTACTACTAGGCAATCATGATCATATTCTCTCTTGGTATTCATCCTTGCTCTCTTGGTCTTCTATCACCGGATTTCTTTACCATCATGGTGGAGAGGTGGAAAGGGGGGCACACCCAGCACACAACACAATGCCTCACTATAGCCCAGGGTATACACCACACCCCAATCCACTCGAGTTCACCTTCAAAACTCGGAACTACCTGCAAACAAGCAAACCACCGCTAGCACACAACCATAATCACACACACCTTGCAATGCACCATAAAAATTCAGTCCCTCCGCTGTGCTCAACTCACAGCCTTCCACACACACACAGCCTCTCTCTACCTCTCTTTGCACAACCAACTTCGGGGGGACACACACGTCGACACGCGCCTGGAACCACACGCACACAAGCAAAGAAGAGAAGGGAGAAGGGGGAATGATGCCCAAAAACAATAGAGAACCCTTCTAACATATGCAACACCATATACAACCAATACACTACTAGCATGAACCTCAGCAACAAAAACAATCCCTCAAAGCCTACAAAGGCCAAGGAGCATCATGGCCAAAAAAAGCCCTCAAAAAATCACTTCTATGTCTTTTTATAAGGCTTGTCTAAGGCTAAAAAAGAAAAAACAAGGAGCTATCAAGCTCATACAATCAACTAAGGCTTCTTTTAGAATTTTTTTTGCATTTCCACCACTTGGCATAGTCTATTTGGGAAATCTTTGCATGACACCTCTCTTGGCTTTTTGTCCGCTCAATTCTGCTGCCCGATGACTTGGCCGTCGCATGCTTGCTCCTTTCACTTGCCCTTTTGGGCGTTTGAACTCACCTTCTTTTCTCCTTCTTCTTTCGCATGGGCGGGATAGCCTCTTAGCCAACTCCTTGAAGCTTTCCAACTCTCTCTCCATTCACCGCGGGACCCCACCCCTATGGAAGCAATAGCGACATCGCTATTTGGGGGGTACCCCTTTAATCTCCAAAAGAGGCCCTCATGGGCATGGGCACTGGCCCTTACGGCCTGCCATGTCATTACATGACACAAGCCTCCATTGACGGTCATTAGTGCACGCGCCACAACGCCCGATCAATGTCACACCGCCACAACCACCAAAATCAGCCACCATGTGCCCCTGCAGGGCCGCCTCGCACCAGGCACAGCACCCCTCGGGGCCCGCCATCGCTGAGCTCCAAGCTCACCCTCACGTTCCACATGCCTCAAATGGGTGCCCTCATCTAGGTTAACGAACTCGACATCCGGCCTCCCCTTAATGCATGTGTGGCAATTCCGGGCCACGTGGCAGCCCGTTGGGGGTCACCCTCCAAAACTTTTTTTCCTTGAACAAAAACAAAAAAAACCCATTTGAGGGAATAAAACTCCAACTTCTTGCACTGCTTTCCAACTGTTCACTAGATCATCGATCCGCAAAACTTGGTCGCAACTCCATGACGTCAAATTGAAAAATCCCCAACTCTAACCACAACTCAATACTCCCCAAGCCCCCGAATCGAGGCTGCAAAAACCGATCAAAGCATCTGCAATCAATCCCAAGCAAGTGCACCCAATCTTTTGGCTTCTATATCTTCTCATTCCGGGCTCTGTCTGATGTGTCATCAATTCCTGCTAGCTTTGTATGATGCATATCCTACTCTAGAACCTTGTTGAGACTCAAAAAAATGCTAGATGGCACACCTCCCCATGTGGTCAGGTGGGCACCAGCCTAGCCTCCAACAAAACTTCAACTGGCCATAAACTACAATCTGTGGCTCCTATCTACAATCTGAAAAGACACGTAGGCTTCATAAATAGAGCATTACATGCCTATACCCTGACTTCCACTTGGACCATCTATCCCCAGCTGCCCTTTCCTGCAAGAATCTGCAACATACTGAAACTTCAACCTTCAATATCTTGTGGTCCATAGCTCTGTTTTGTGAGTTGTCTAGACCTGCTCCTTCAACACTTCAAGCTCTACATTCTTGGACCCAAAAGTTGCACTTTGGATCTCCTTCACCTGTTCCTAAAATTAGCCCCTTTTGGAGCCTTTCTTGGCCTATAAACCGTATCAGTCATACATCTCCGCTGCTACCTGTCAGCCCATGATCTTCCTAGCTGCTCCAGCCCTTTTCCATGCTTCTGCTAGCGTGCACATATCTACCCATGCCACCTTCTATGGTCGACACAATTCGGCTGTACCAATGGTAATAAAAAAATGCACATGTGTGTGGGCATGGCTCCAACGGATCTAAAGGAGGTGGCTGCCATGAGACTCTATAGAGAGGTGATGCATACTGACCCCATGCCTCCATAGAAGTGATTTCTGGTGGGGGAGAATACCCATGGAAGAGTCTTTATGCCTCACATGAATCCTAGCTCAAAAAAACTAGTATAAATCCTTCTCTAGTCTAGTTAGAATTTCTCTCTTCTTTCATCGTACCAAATGCCGAGTAGCAATCCATTTCACCTCTTCTTGAAAAACTGTTGGAACCCTTGTAGTAGCATAGGGAGATTCTAATGCCAAGTAGCAATCCATTTTGCCTCTTCTTCAAAAACTATTGGAACCCTTGTATCATAGGGAGACTGTAATGTGGGTGTTGTGAAAGAATGTTGCAAAGCTGGTTAAGAAGAAACTTGGGAGGAGAAACTGTAGGTACTCTACTAAATCCATGAGCATGATGTGGTCTTTGATTCTTATGATGGCTTATACCGTGTAAGACAGAGCGATATAGACGGGATATACAGTGGCATGATGCAAGACAATCTGACTCCTAGACACGTAATGTATGGAAATCAAGCTCAACTCCCAACCATAGAGCCCCCAAGATGGGGCCTACATCCAGTGGGCTAGGATCTACCGCAAGGGCCAGTTTCCCATACCACTGGGCCCACACTAGTATGGGGGTGCGCATAGATCCGCGAAGGGTGTAGAGTCCAAGTGTGGCGATCACATAAGATGATCGCAAATGAGGCTCAAGTCCTACTTATAGGAGTTCATAACCAAAGGGCCAGGGTCACACTAGTTGACATACTACAAGCATCCATCTTGATTTCTTGGGATGTAACACTTCTCCCCTTATTTTGAATTATTGTCCTCAACAATATTCTTAGCTATAAAATCGGAAAAACCCTGCACACGTAGCACGATGCAAGCCTAACTCACCTCTATAAACATAATGGGTGGACATCACGCTCACCTCCCAACCATAGAGCCAATACTGTCTCGCCCCAAGCCAAGGGCCTTACAGTGAGTGGGCTAGCGTCTCCTTTAAGGGCCAGTGTCCCATACCACCGAGCCTACACCAAAACGGGTGTGAGGATAGAGTCTCCAAGGGCATAAATCCCAAGTGTGGTGATCTCACAAGATGATTTGAAATGAGACTTAAGTCCTACTTATAGGAGTTGATAACCAAAGAGCCAATTTTACAATGGTGGACATTCTGCAGATACCCATCCTGATGTCCGCGGACGTAACACTTCTTCTCTTATTTTGAATTGTTTTCCTCAGCAAAATCCTTGATTATAAAATTGAGAAAATCGTATACACATGACATGATGCATCACTAAATCACTCCTAGATACATAATGGGCAAACATGAGGCTCACTCCCCAGCCATAGAGCCAATATAGGTTGACCCTCAAACTTGGGGGCCTGCAACTCGTGGGCTAGCCTGTGTCGCAAAGACCGGTGTCCCTAAACCCAAAACCCTAAACCTAGACCACAATAGGCTCTAATTCTTTGTTACGGTCTAGCATCAGCCTTAGTTAGCAAGCCTGTCACCCTTGTGAGTGTCTAGTAGGACATTCATGCCCAGCCAGGTCATAGTTGCATACCCTCTTTTCCATAGTACATGTCAAAGGGTAAAAGCATGTTTGTGTGACATGATTTTTGTGCTAGTTAGCATATTCAAATCAACACATATAAAAAACATTAGGTGCATGGTAATCAAAAAATCAGGCGCATAGTCAACACTCCCCCCCTTCGAATTCATGTCATCCTTGACATGAGTTGATTGTCAATGTCAGTGCGGTCTTTGTTGTTGTTTTTCTGTCTTTTGGTACATTGCTTGTACTTTTGTCAAACCACAACAAGAATTATGATCCATCAAAACCATAATTACTGACACACTTTATGTCCTTCACATCCAAGCACCGAGCTGCAACATCTATTGCTGTCATAAAGAACCCAATCTTGTTCAGGTTGACTCTTATCACCATGGATAGATAAAGCTACAAATCAATCCATTTGAATTTGTGTAGTAACTTGATCACAACCTCTTTTTGTTTCCATAACTATGATCACTTTACTTCCGTCCATCACAGGCTCTAGTAAATTTGCCAAGTTTGAGTATTTCTCATTCTCCAAAACAAATTCTACAATCTGTACAATTGAATGATTGGCTTTCATATCTTGTGAACCAATGATAGATTTGTAAGGTTTCTCTAGAAATTTTTTGGCTAAACCTTCAACTTCTTTAGGCCAAGCTGCTTTCCAATACAAGTTCTATCTGTCATGCCGAATCTGGGAGATAATTTTTCTGATTTGAGGTTCAAAACCCATGTCCAACATTCCATCTACCTCATCAAGGACAAGATATGTAGCCGTGCAAAGGTTGGTTTGTCTACCATTGAGCATATCAATCAATAAAACGGGTGTGGATATGACTATATCTGCACCTTTTTTAAGATCCCTTATCTGCGGTCCCATTGGTGCATGTCAGTAAACACATGTACTCTTTGTCTTGTATGAAGACCCAAACTTTGTTTCCTCTTATTGTATTTAGACAGCCATCTCTTTAGAGGGTGCTAAGATGGAAAAAATTGGACCTTCATGTGGTGATAGTGCAGGATGGCATTGACATGGACAATGGCTGGTAATAGGAAGGCAAGTGTTTTCCCTCACCCGATCATTGCAAATCTAATAAGGTCCCTTCCTTTCAAAGCCACTGGCCAACCTTGTGCTTGCATGATTGGATTGCTGCTAGTTCTTGAAATTGGATCTAAGGATACCTTCAAGAACATAATCAAGAACGGAAGCCTCCTCAAAGGAGCGAATGGGCTTGAGGTTGTCATTACCTTCCACTACAATCTCTTGTTTCTTTTTTGTCAGTACTATTAGTCCCTTTTGTTTGTTAGGCTTCATTAAGTCACATACAAGATAGAATATGTATAGTCTAAAGATCTACTTCTTGTACATGGCCTTGTAGTCACATGATGTGTTTGATAGGCAACTTTACACGTGAGGGGTGCTTTCCTTTAGTTGCATCACAAAATTCTTTGTCCTTGTAGGCCATCTCGGAGTTCTATGACCATTCTTAGTCATTTTTTGGCCTCATATTGTTGTTGAATATTGATCAACATTCTATTCTTACCTCTGACATTATAGCCTTGTGCATATGGATTTTGAGACATACCTCATGAAGTTTTTCCATTTTCTAGTACCTTCTTCTCTTCAATTTTTTCTTCATCTAGATTATGTAAATTTCCCATGTTTTTCTCAAGGAAATCTCAAAAAATAGCTAAATAAAACCAAAAATCAACTCAACAAAAAGAAGAATTAGTTGGATAGAATGCTAAACGCTATGTACATTGTACACATGACCCTAGGGGCTCATGTATGACTTTTGACCTTGTACTCCTCCTGCGACACTATTATGAGGGCATATACTTTGATTTTTTTCAAAAAAAAATTCAAAATCATACGCAAAAATTCAATGTAGCTCACAAAACATTTCCCTCTAATATTCATAATATTAAGTCCACATGTAGAATGCCTCCTCCCACCTATTTGGAGTCCTCCTCAATGATAGTGTATCACCAAGGGTATGTGTTGTGCTTGGGAAATTAAAAATTGTTCCTATGTAGTCCTATTATGCATACACAGTCAATGCATGGAAATGTTTTTTGGTATGCAAGATGTGGGTATAAGTAGTTTGCTTATCAAAATTTTCCGGCGAGGCTTCCAATTCTAAGCAATGTGATGGCCTTTGAAGCTTCTGCGTCGTTTGCTTGACTGAAGGTTGTGGAAAGATTTGGGCTTCCTCTTTGGTTGCCTCCAGTTATTTTGATTCCAATTTTTTCCTGTGAATTGCATCTCCTGATTTGTAAGCCTCATACAACATGTTGTGGTGAAGTGAGCAATGTAGTCTCTTCTAATTGTACTGTAACCGTAGGAGGAATTAAAAGAATTCAAGTGGTAGTGCAATGACATTAGTTTTATTGGTTTCCTTTGGGATCCACTTCTTTTTTATTATCGGTTGTTTCATTGGTGTTGCTCATTTGGGAACCCATACTTGTCTCTGCTATGTTTGTGTTTGAAGAGAGTTCTTTGGATTCACTTTTTCTTTGTGTGACTCAACAACGGTCGTTGCTTCAGCCCTTTTATGCTTGATTGGGGACAGGATTTAGACTTTGGGAGTTGATACTTTAACCGTTCTAGAATCCAAATAAACTCCTAACCTCTTTGTGCTTGAGTCTACTTCTTTAGAGCCCAAATTTGAGTTGCGAAATCTTGTGACTTTGTGATTTTCTTAGCTGTTCTTGCACACTTTGATTGTTTTCCTTTTGGTGTTGAATCTTGTGATCTTTTATAAGAGAGATTTATCTTCTTGATCCATACTTGTTTTTGGCCGAGTTGGCTCTTTGGTATCCACACCAGCTCCATTGTCAAGGACTGCCATGGTTTTTACACCTTGGAACTCCATAAGAAGAGTGGTGTTCCCAGCTTCTCCCTCATAGTACTCCCCTACTTTGTTAAGAGGTACCGATCTTGTGTTTAGCTAAGGAATTTCAAGCTCTTTGATCCATTCCTTGAGTTGAGTTGTTGGGTTTTCTATGCCAAATTTCTCTAGGCACTTCCCCACAATAGTCCACATCTTTGGTATTATTCTAAGCAACTGGGCTAACGTTATCATACAGGTGACTGGGGTAGATAGAATATCTATTAACCCTTTTGAATCAATGACCTTGTTGGAAGGAAACCTCTATGATGGGATTGCTATAACATCTGACTTGGCCCTGTGCTCTCCCATATAGGACAATACAACACCACTTTGTATAACTTGGGAAAATCTTGTTTCTTAAATGCTACATCAACATATTAGGATCATGGTATTCTACTATTTTTAAGCTCAATTTTCCCTTAATTTAGATAAGATGTCATGATTCTAGCACCCAAATTTGACTTTTCTATTTTAATTTTTATAAGAAGACTTTTGATATATATTTTTGCAAAAGGATTTGTATCTAAGAAACTCTTAAAAAAATATATCAAAGCTCATAAAGATGGATTCTACTAAGCATCACATATATTGATTCTTCCAACCAAAAAAATAATATCTAGACACAAAGAGCACCAAAAACTCTTATCATAAAATTGGTCACCTTAATATCAAATACAAAAAATAGCTAGTCCCAATTTTAAAACACTATCAAGTATCAACTACACTATAGTATGTACAACACCTAGATTAACATCTGATGATTAAAAAACCTAAAGAATATTGTGGAGTATCCTATGGCCTGAAGACCATAACTTGTCATCTATGGCACCTATAGTGTCAAAGAATATATGTTTGTGCCAAAGAATTTATATTAGCATGCCATAATTTCATCAATACATGCTTTAAAACTTCAAAAAATCTTTTGGATATGGTCCCTCAAAACTTCAATACATACTTTAAAACTTGTAGAGGTAGTGTCTCAAAAAAGGAGCTGTTTAAAAACACCATTGATGTGACTAATAAGCGGCCTATGAATTGATTACACCAAGTATGGGTTGTGTACAAAGATTTCCAGCAACTCATTTTATAAAATTTATAGTCTTTATTTCATGTACAACAAAGTATTAAGTGCAAGAATTATAGTATCTCCAAGATAGAGGGTGCTCAACAAACACCATTTTGGTAGCACTATCCATTGTCAATATCATTTTGGCAGTTTTCATCACCTCAAATATAGCAAGTATTAAGACAAAAATGATGGGAGCATAAAAAAATTATAATATTAATGTTACTTAAGTGAGAGATGTCTCCTCACATAGGATTCACTTCATCAATCCAAAATTTATCAATTTTTTCAAGCTATTTCTTAATTGAGATTTTTTCTTTTGTTTGAAAGAAGCCGATAGCTTATCATATCATTGTTCCACTTTGAATGAGATACTTGATGTAATATAAAAAGAAACTCCTATAATTTATGACATTATAATAGCAAAACTTTTTTCAAAACACGCCCAAGAATGACATCTAATATTCAATAATGGACGACCTCATATCTTTCAAGTCATAGGATACTCTCTAGTGAGGTTTTATTAGAGCACCTTTTGTCTTATGGCCTCAAGCTCATAAAATTATGATAGCATATGGTGTTGGATATGTTGTCTTCCTATGGACCTAGGATCATAGGGTTCTGTGATTCCAAATGACATAATTTTTTTGTAAAAGTCTCAAATATTTTTATGCTCCTTGAAAGGATAAGATCCTCCTTTACCTCTGCCAATAGATGGAGCCTTAGTGTGTCTTAAGAGAGTTATGACTTTCTTTTTACTTTTCAATTAAGAGGCTTGTGATTTTCATTATGTAGTTTAGAGATAGCCTCCCATGATATTAAGGCTAAGGGGTTCTAATTCCAATCCACACAAGGTAAGTGCTTTTTGGAATAACATATGCCAACTTATGGACTTATGATCATAGGATGCTAATGCCATAGGTGCAAATCACATTGCTTCCTATGACTACAATCAATAAAAGTCTTGTAGAAGTTAATATAACAATCTTTGGCCTTAAGATCATAGAATTTGTTATGGATAAACTAGTGTGGCCATATGTAGGATCATACAGTGCCAATAATCTGGCATCATATGGCCACACTTTGTTAAAGTGTGGCCAAAGAAAAAACGGATTGCTATGATCCAAAGGCCATAAGGTGCCATTTCTAAATAACATAAAGGCACTTTAAGAATGTCAAAAAGAATATTATTTGCCTTGCAAGGCCCATGCTTTTTATTGAAGCTATCTATTTAGGGATCTTAAGTACCTTGGGGATTTTCTTCCATATATTCAAGCTCTTTATCGTGTCAATGACATCCGCACAATTACAAGCTCTTATTTATATGGACAAGCACCCATAGTGCAAGGACATGAACTTTGAAATCATGTTCACAAGGTTGTTGTAGAGTGGCAAGAGAAATATTTGGTTTGTCTAGAGAAAACCTACTCCACACGCAGACTATCAAAAGCTTTTCGTCCTCATGATGATGAAAAAGGTGCAATATCTAGAAATAGTGGAATGTCCACTTGAAGTCGGGACAAGAAAATTGTAGTGGTTGATTGAGAAAAAGTGAGGATTTTAAAGAGTATGAAACCTTTATCAGCCTTAAAAGGTATTGAAACAATTATGCTTGCTCAAATTTTGGGATACAAGAAGCATGCTATCAAAGTACATGAGGCCAAGAATTTTATAAAATAGTTAAAGATTCAATATAATCTCAAATAGATATCCATTGAGGAGATTATCAAGTAGATTTGTGCAATATTATGGAATCTACAAAAGCTCTTTATGTATTTTTTAGAGTGCTTATGCAAATTTGTCTCTCAATGTTATATGTAACTTTTGACTTTGACATTCCAAATGCTCAATTTTAGTTTATTTATAGATTCAAATGTTTGCTGTTTTACAATTGCATCCATTGCACCATCAAGGAAAATCTACATGGCCATAAGGCCATATGTTATGTTATGAGTTTAGGGGATTTTCACTTTATAGTATCAACACCCCAATGAACCTAACACAATAACTTGGCTTATGTTCTTCCACAAGATACTTACTGATTGTGCTAAGAATAAATGTCCTAAGATCCTAAGATTTTCCAAGGAAGATATTATTCTCCTCATCAACATCAAATGATGGTTGAAAAATACAATTTAATGCAGGATTAACACATCCCTTTGATGGTCATCATCTACTAGAAGCATTCTTTTTGCATCAATCCCAAATTTTGTTGATGCAATAGCCAACTGTTTGAAAAGTGCTTCTACTCCTAGATTATCTGGGCGAGTGACACTTGATTCCTCACATAATTTTACGTTGGTTTTTTTCCCAAATCATAAAGAACGGAAAATTTTCTTCATTCTCTTCTCTAGAATCTTGATGATGTCCATTACATGTGTATCCTGAATTCTCCTTTTGACCTTATATATGTTTTGGAACTTGCATCACCTTCTACTCCCATAGATAGCATCACTCTTTAAATTCTTCTCCAATGGCTGCAATGGTTGACCTTCAAGAACTTGTAGATTTTTTAAAACTTATTTGAGAACTCCTTGGTTGCTATGGAGATCCATAGAATCTTCTAATTCCATAGCATCAATATTCAAATTATTCTCCAATGGCTGCAATGGTTGACCTTCAGGAACTTGTAGATTTTTGTCAACTTCTTCAAGAACTCTTTGGTTTCTATGGAAATCCATAGACTCTTTCTCAGAAGGTTTGATTTCTTGAAATCATTTGTTCCAACAACCTCAGGTGAAACTTTGTGAACCTCAATCTGTTGGGAGGCATTGTAGCACGACCTAGTCGCAACCCACACAAAATTATCAAATCCGTGGATCGGGAACCCGGCTAGGGCATGGAAGCACAAGCATCGGATGAATAGAAATAGAGGATTCAAGAGATCACCTCACCAATGCAAGTAGAGATTATCCATGGCAAGAATAACTCTAAACATACTCTAGTCACTAATCAATCAACTCCTACACACATCAAGTCCACTGAAGTCCATAGACTACAAACCCCAAGCACACTAATGATAAGAACACACTAACTACCACATGTCAATCATGGCACTTCATCAATAGCTACACACATTAGGTGAATGGTGCTAGAGCTTCATAAAACCTATCTACACACAAGCAAAGAATAGGACACAAACACTAATTACAAAATTAAGACCCAACTTAATCAACCTAATTAGTGATGTTAAATATCACAAATTGAATGCTTATGGAAGAATAGGAGTGGTTAATAGCAAGAAGTACATACCTCTCTCAAATCTAGAATAATGAGACTGTAATACTACTTCATGACATAATGAAATCTAGAGAAGAAGTAGACTAACGAGAAAATAGGAACTAGATTAATCAAGAAGATCTTACTCTAATTACAATTATTAGCACTAGGCTCTCAAGCATAGACATTAAGCTCAAGGCTAGGCCATAGAGTGAACACAAGAGAGAGAGAGAGAGAGAGAGAGAGAGAGAGAGAGAGAGAGAGAGAGAGAGAGAGCTCTCAAAAGTGGATCCTCAAGAGTGGATACTCAAGAATGAAGCCTCCTTGCATAAAGGACTCCTTTTAAGGGCTTTCACCACAATCCCTTCTACTATGGGTTTAAGCTTGAGCCCTCTAGGCTAGCATATACAACTTTGGAACTCCAAGTGAGCCCAAGGCTTATACAAAGTGAGTTGGAAATATTATGCACAGCCATAGGATATCTCCCGCTTGATGCATATTCGGTGTAGCCTATGTTAGCCGCTGCTAACACAATCTCAAAAGGTTCACTAGCTTGAAAATCCTTTGTACCAACTATCTCATGTGAAACTCGTTCAATCACAATATTGTGTTGAAGGATTGCAAGTTTTAAAAAACACCTATTGTTAGCTGTTTCACACTCTTGGAAGAAAATTAGAGAGTATCCAAATGACAAGTTTTCTATCTCAAAATAAACTTAATAGATATCTGAGAATACATTTCATAAGACCAAGGATGTCATTGCAATATAGCTAGTGGAAACTCTAGGACCACCCTAAAGGGCCTTATGTTGCATGGTCAACTTTGACAACAAGGTGTGATAATAGGTTTCTTGAAGGAGAACACATTTTACCCTATGGCATGAGGGTCATAGGGTGAAATTTGTAGGTATCTTGAAGACTGCTTTGGAGCTTAAAATATGTCTTCTATGGATTTTTTCTTTTGTAGGTAATTAAAAATAGAAACAAATATATAGTCTTGGGACCATAGGGTACCTTATACTCATTAGACCCTCTACATTGCCAAAATTTAAACTTACAATAATACTATGACCATAATGTGCTTTGTTCTGAACCTAAAGGACCACAAGCTCATGTTTTTGCACCTCTATATTGGCACTCTATGTTCCTAGGAACATATGGACTCTCACTATGTTTTCTCGCACACGTGATGTTGATCATAGGTAGACTATAGGTTTCCCTCTATTCTAATAATGAGAGATCCTATCACCTTAAGACCATAGGATACCAATGTACAAGCTCAAGGGCCATATGTTGTTCTCTAGTCCAATGAGAGATCCTATGGTCGTAGGTTCATAGGGCTTCCAAGGTGCCCATGTGGGTGCCATTGGACGGGCTTAATTCTCATTTAGAGATTTTATATTGAACCTAGGTCATCCTCTAGCCCTAGAGACATATGTTTTCCTATGTTCTAATGAGAAATCATATGGGCCTATGTCACAGGATTCCAATGTATAAGGTCCAGTGCCATAGGTTGCCACATATTGTAATAAGAGATCCTATGGACCTAGGGCCATATGGCTACCATGGTGTCCATTTAGGCTCCCTTGAATGGTCTAAATGCTCCTTGAGAGCTTTTACATTGACACATAGGCCACACTATCCTAGGACCATAGGTTGTCCTCTATTCTTATGAGAGGTCTTATAGCCCTAGGGCCATAGGGTGACAATGCATAAGATCTTATGGCCCAAGGGCCATAGGACTACCATGGTGCATATGTATGTGCCCTTATATACATTGACACCTAGGCCACCATCTCGCCCTAGGGACTTAGGTTTCTGTCTATCCTTATAAGAGATCCAATGGCCCTAGGGCCATAGGGTGCCAATGTAGAAATTAAAGGCCATAGGTTGCGATCTATTTTAATGAAGGATCCTAAAGTACTAGGGCCATAGGTCTACCATGCTACCCATGTAGGTTCTCTTGAATGGCCTAAATGATTTTTGAGAGATTTTACATTGACACCTAGGCCACCCTATGTCCCTAGAGACATAGGTTTCTCTCTATTCTAATGAGAGATCTTATGGACTTAGAGCCATAGATGTGAATGTGTAACCTTAAGGACCAAACGGTGCCCTCTCTGTCAATGAGAGATCTTATGGCCCTAGGGTCATAGGTCTGCCATGGTTCCCTTGAATGGACTAAATGGTGTTCGAGAGATTTTACATTGACACTTAGGCCACCCTCTACCCCTAGGGCCATAGAGTGTGAATGTATATTCTCAAGGGCCATTGGTTTACCTTTATTATAATGAGAGATCCTACGGCCCTAGGGCCATAGGGATGCCATGGTGCCCATGTAGGTACCCTTGAATGACCTAGATGCTCTTTTATACCTTTTACGTTCTCATCTAGGTCACCCTCTAGCCCTAAGGCCATAGGCTAACCTCTATTATAATGACAGATCATATGCCCCTAGGGCCATAGGATGCCAATATATACGGTCAAGGGCCATAGATTACCCTCTATTGTAATGAGAGATTCTATGGTCCTAGGGCCATAGGTTGTCCTGAATTCTAATGAGAGATCAAATGGCACTAGGGTCTTAGGATGCCAATGTAAAATCTCAAGGGCCATAAGTTTCCCTCTAATCTAATGTGGTTCCAGGCCCATAAGGGCTGATATGTTGACCATGTAGGTGACCTAGAATGGCCTAAATGCTTTTTGAGAGATTCTACATTGACACCTAGGCATCTCTCTGGTCCTAGAGCCATACATTTTTCTCTATTATAATGAGAGATCATATGGTTCTAGACACATAGGGATTCAATGCATATGCTCAAGGACCATAGATTACAATCCACTGTAGTGAGAGATCCTATGGACCAAGATCCATAGGACTCAAGAGATATAGTTTTCATTCTGACCAAAAGAGAGAGATCTGAATATGGTCCTAGGGCCAAAGGGTGCCAGTCTATAAGCTCAAGAAACATAGGCTAAGAGATATTATGACCCTAGGACCATAGGGCTTCCATGGTGCCCATAGAGGTGCCCTTGAATGGCCTAAGTTCTCTTAGAGAGATTCTGCATTGACACCCTATGTTTTTTGGGACACATGACATTGATCACAGTTTCTCAAAGAAAAGTACATAGGTACTCTCTGTATGTGCCTTGAAGACTTTGCATGGGCTTGGAATACACATTTTCATGGTCTTAGGACTATATGGATAAGGTTTTTGATAGGTATAAAATGGAGAAAACTTTATAGCCTTAGGCCTATATGATGCACCTCTATATTTGCACCAGGTGGCCCAAGGGCCATAGGATTTCATAGAGCAAAGAGTGTTGATAATAATTTTCCTTAAGAAAACCATATTTCATCCTATGGTTCTATGTTAGTATCTTTAAGAATATATAAGAGCCTAAAATATGTCTATCTTTGTCTTTAGGGCCATAGAGATAGGTCCTTTTGTATATATAATATAGAGAGAAATCTATAACCTTGGAATTGTAGTAGGGTAATTTTTGAATGTGTCACCCTATGGTCCTAAGTCCATAGGACATATATGGAGTATTATAAAACCTTAAGATTGTATGGTAAATTTTGCAGGTATAAAAAAAGAGAACGCTATACCTCAACATTGTAGGGCACTTTCTGCATGTAGCACCCTATGGCCTTATCACTCCATGGCCCTAAAACCATAGGGTCGTTTTTCTATGTACCACTATATGGCACTAAGGACACATAGCATTTATGGAATACTTTATACATAAAAAGAACTAATCTATAGCCTTTGGATCATAATTTAGTGAAACCACTCCTTTGCCTATTTACTTAGCATTATGCAGATCCTAAAGACAAAGGGTGCCTTCTATGTTTGTTGGAAACTTATTGCCCTAAGACCATAGGGTGGTCAAGGTGCCCATTAAGATAATAACATAATACATATGAAAAATATGCAATGGCCCTAAGGATAATGGTGGATGAAGTGTCCTTCTAAAGTACCCATGTTGACACCCTTTGGTTGTGGAACCATAGAGGGGACCCTCTATATGATTTTTACGACCATAACATGATTTGTTTTGAGCCTAAGGTGTTGTAGCCTTATTTTTATGTATTGGTTTATTATAACCCTAGGATCAAGAGCCATAAGAGTTCATAATAGCATGGATAATAGTTAGACAACCCTATGGACTTATGAACATAGGGTGACAAAGGTGCCCTTCAACATCCTAATGTACTACAAGAAAAAAGTATTCAATGGCCCTTCAACAAAGGTGCCCTTCAACATCCTAATGTACTACAAGAAAAAAGTATTCAATGGCCCCAAGGCCATTGGTGAACAAAATATATTTGTAGGCAATCTATATTGGGACTCTATGGCAAGGGCAATAGGGTACCCATTGTATGATTTTATGACCATAACATGGTATTCTTTGCACACAATAGCCTGTAGTGTTACATAGATCCTATTTCTCTTTGATTTTTAAGTGTCACTTGGACCATCACACAAGACACCCAAATAAGATTAAAAAATGTAATGATATTAATACACATCTTGAAGACAAATAAAAAGATAATCTTTGCTACCCTTATGGCCTCAAGAACATAGGTTCCTTTGCACGTGTATACTATAACAAGAATTTAGAATTGAACAATAACCTATGTACTTATGAAAAGGGAAGGGTACAAATAATACTAACAATAGTTTTTGAAGTGCAAAAGGGAGCATTGAAAAGAGAATTAACAATAGCTTTGTAGGTGCTCCTTTTAAATAATAGATAGATTGCCAAGTCTTCAATTTCATGCTATTTTGAATTTAAAGTCATATGATCACAATTTTTTTTTGTATATTATCAAATTTGACAACACATTTACTTTTCTCAATGTTCTTAATAACTACTTATGTAAATTTGGTTGTCTGACAGAATTCTCAAAAGCACGATACACAAAAAAGTTTTTGGTCGTGGTCACAACATCATACTCATTGTCGTTGATGTAGAGAGAATACATTGGCTCCAACAATGACTCTTTAACACTGGAATACTTGGTGTAGTGCTCTCCTTGACTAAAGAATGCCCAAACCCCAAAAAGTATTTCACGAAGAGCATATGTTTGGACGGTCTTTGACGCTATTAAGGAGCTCAAAGGTAGAATATGCATTCATACCATCTAGGCTTTTTTTTAAAATCCTTCTCTAGGGAGGCAGCATGTTGATACTTGACTAAAAGCCAACGATTACAAACGCGGATGGTTGATGTGCCACCCCACATACTCCACCAGTTACTTTACCGAATTAGATAGCACTAGATATAAGACTTTTGTTTGTTGTATCTATAATACAGATACCAACACAGATTGGAGATCTATTCTCACTCGAAAGAAAATCAATGACTTCCAAATTCTTTCCAATCACTTTATCGTCCATGGTAAAGTGAACTGCAAATTAGAAGTGCCATTCTTTTGTGCAATGATCCATTGCATGTATCCCTTTATGGTTTATGGAAGTGGATGTTTCTCCTTTGCTTTTTGTAGCTCAATATTAATCCATTGAGTACAACACGTGAAGAGAGATTTGTAGATCTTATCTATAATGTTATAATGAGACTTACATTCTTCCCATGAGGTAATTGCTTCTGATGGATTTAGTTCTTTAAACACCATCAACATTGGAGCCACAAAATACTTGGTTTTCTTTAAATTCATTGCACGTGCAGAGAGGTCAATCACGCTTGATGTGGTTGCCTCAATAAGTATATCTTCTATTCTATCAGCTCCTGTTGTAGTAACTTAACATAAATATATTCTATACCTTGTAGGCATCTGAAGGTTGTTATTCATGGTTGTTTCCCACGAGCAGCTGATGTTTAATACTTCTCCAAGATGTTTACCCATTGGTTATAGATTTCATCATCATACATGACTAGGTGTTCTTCTCTATTGGCAAATGATTGATGGTTGAGCATGATGTTTGCCACATTTACAAAAGCCTTCAAAATAAACAAAAAAGAAAATAACTTTATTTCGAGATGTATATGTAATGAAAATGAGCATAGGGAAGTGAAACTTACATCCTAGGGTGCTTGCATCACATGATCGACATGAGCTCCTACCTTGGGTTTGTTGGTATAGAGTAGGCAATCCACTAACTACAACCATGCTTTTAAACCTCCACATACTAGGCTAGTGCTTCAATGTTGTTATTCATGGTCTCCATTTTGGATATTTGAACAAAAACCTCTTTAGGAGCATCTACCACTATCCTGGTAGTTCTAAACTTGTAGAACTCTTAGCTGGAAGCATACTTAGTGCTCTCATTGTGCAAAAAATCTCTAACTACTATGATGGAATGTTGGCCAAAGAGAATCCAATATTGGTATGTAGCTAGCTTATCCCCATGCATTTCATCTATTCGTGGAGTCATTTTTGTCATTGGTTTATACGGAATTAGGTTTGTTGGAGTGGAGATTGGCCTAGAGTGCCCTGCAAACTGCTTCAAAAGGTATTTCACATACATATCTAACAAGGGTCTACGTTTATAGGCTTCTGTTGCAAGGTTGTGAGAGGCGGAAGTGAAAAAATAGACCCGGTGGCCTCTACACCAAGACTATGCACAATGGCCTCATCATGGGGAATACACAATAGGGGCACCACCTAGCAAGATATGCGGCTAGGACGCATACATATACACAATGAAGCATGCATGGAAAACAATTTCAAGATCCACGCCCAAATGTGGAATGGGGTGGTCGGAGAATAAGGTGAGAGGAGTGGTGAGTGAGTTAGAATGGGCTCGCTACGCGTGCATGTAGTAAGGAAGATAACGAGGTCAGGGATACATGCAAGTATGCTCACTTCTCATACAAAAGGTGGCGAGTCCGCACACCTTAAGATGGAAGTAGCAAGACGATAGGGATATGAGAGGGAGAGAGAGTGTATGTGTGTGGTGGCGAATCCGTACACCTTAACATAAGCAGAAAAAAAATGGCAAGGAACAAGCATATACCATACTCACAATGAGATGTATCCAAAGCGACACAAAGTATGGCACCAAGATGGAGTGTGTTGATTGCTTGCAAAAGATGAATACAATAGGTAGCGTAGCGGTTATGGCAGGAAAATGAGAAGGGAACAAGATCGTAGGAGGCATAATGGAGAGATGGGAGTGGTTTTTGAAATCGTTGAAGTTCCACCCTTCTTCTTATGTGCCTTCAACACCCCTTAATGGGTGGAGGTGTGTCAATCTTGCTGTAGAGTGGATGGTGTATGATGGTGTTGTGATATGTGATTAGGGTTCATGCTACAAGCATGTAGCACAAGAGTGTGTATGGATAGGTGTGTGTGTGTGTGTGTTCTCCCTCCAAGTGAGCTCTCATGGCCTCCTTATATAGGGAAGGAGGGAAGGATTTAGCAATATTTCTATTTGAGGTGAGTGTCCCACTTTGGTGACTAGGAAAATGGGGTGCATGTGACTGTGGCTCCCATCTTGTCTCCTCATTATTTAAAATACCAGAGTCAATAGAGAGAGAAAAAGAGAGAATGTGGGTAGGATGTAGAGGATAGGAAATATTTACGATAGTCTAGCTTTGGATAGACATAAGCTTATTAGGGAGAGAAGAGAGAGGTAAGAAAATTATAAGAGAGGTTGTCGAAGGTGGATATTTGTTGATGAGGATGGATCCTCCAAAAATGGTGATAGAATTACTCTAAACTAGCCAAGACCTCATTAAAAGAGCCTTGTCTCTTGTAATCATGCTTGAAGACTTGTAGAACCATAGCCATTCTAGAAGGAAGAAAAGTGGGGATGGCCTGTGTCACAATTACACGAGAAAACTGAGGTCCACTACAAAAATCATATCTCCGTGTTCATAACTCCAAAAATTCTGAAAAAAATTGAGCTCAAAGTTGAGATCACGAGCTACATCTTTCATGTTGAACGCTCCTTCAGATTCGGGGTTCTTCTTTACTTAAAAAATTCAGCCAAATAATGTATTATTTGTGGCTGCAAAAGTCTTTTGGTGGTCCCCTTTGAGTGGACTTCTCTCTTGCCTTCAAGTGTAAACTCCTTCATGTGTATGAAAACATGACCTAGAGTGTTGAAAAAATTGGCAATCATCTAGATGGAGGTATTATTGAAATTTGAAAGTGGGGTTGAGGTTTGAAAATGAAAACTAGTGAATAAAATATTTGGTAGAGTGGACTAATATATATACATGAAAAAAAATATATTAAAAAATACTAGAATATATATATATATTTAATATATAAGGTCAAAAGAGAGATCAACAAAGAAAGCTTACTTATTATGCTACATCGTGATTGATTAGCATAAGTATTATTTATTTAATAAAGGCTAAAACGTTAGTGAGAAAAGGGAAGAAAAAATCAAAAGTAACTTATATAATGGGAAATATTTTGGTAAAAGGGCAAAAATATATGGGGGGGTTCCCATGCATGGAAAAGCTTGCCTCAGTTGCATTGGTCAACTGGGATCAATTGGATAAATTGCACTCCAAATTTAAAATATTGTACAATTGCACAACATATCCATCCAACCTATTCTTATAAGTTTTTGCAACTTCTTTATCAAGATCTTTTTCTTTTGGTTGGACAATAGAGTTCAACACAACTAAGGAGGTTGAGTCCACGACCACTTTCACAGAGGGGGTTTCAATTGTAGGGGTTAGAGGTACACTTGCATTTCTTGCTTGTTGAGTCTATAAGGGTGTAATTGAAAGATCTTCTTGGGCCACATCTAGACTATTTTCTCCAAGTGAGGGATTTTCACTCTCCTTGAGAGTCTTAAATTGACTTACTTTACCTATATTGTCATTCTTCCACTTTTAATTCTTCTTTGTGCTGCTCAATTTACCCAAATAATGAGTGAGTTTCTTAAAGTCCTCAATATATATGTCTATGAAGTTCTAACTTGAGTTTCCTCTGTAAGATCTACCCACCTTGCTTTTGACATTGACAGTCTATCACCTATAAACTTCAGCAAAGGCCCTCCAACAAGTAGGAATCACCATTCAGTAGATTTACTCCAAGACATGGAGACACATCAAGATATGAACAATATTTCTTTAGCTCTTTAACAACCCCATAGTATTTGAAGGGCAATTGCTCTTTATCTTGAAAGAATAAATGGACCCTCTCATCACTTTCACCATTTGGTAAGTGAAAATCTAGATACGAGGAACTTGGTGTTGAGCCTTTTGCATCAACTGACTTTGACATTCTCTTAGGTGCCATTTTTTTGTAAAAATAATAACATGTATTTTGTCAATATGGATATTAATACACCCCTATGGACCTAGGTCCATAGAGTCTCATGTATGTCATTGAGAAACCCTAAGGCCCTAGGTCCAAAGGGTGCCAACAAAATTGTTCTACAATCACATCCAGACCACCCTATGGCCCTAGGATCATAGGATCTTTTATGAAATTAGAGGAACCTTGTGACCACAGGGTACCAAAGTAGTAGCCCTTGAATGGCTTAAATTCCCCTCTAGCGCCTCTACACTGGCACCCTATGGCCCTATGGCCCTAGGTCCATAAGGTTCCCTCTGATCGACTCGGAGTTCCTATGTCCATGGCTCATGTAGGTCTCCTTCAGAGCTTTAGAGCTTCTACATTGGAAGTCTATGACCGTAGGGCCACAAGGTGTACTCTAATCTATTAAGAGTTTCTATCTACATGGTTCGGTGCCATTGAATGGCATAAATGTCCCTAAAGAGCTTCTACATCCGCACTCTTTAAACAACCTCACATTCTCTAGCCATGCCCAATCCCCACACACCCTAGTCTAGAGATGCACGTAGATTAGTACCACAGGGTTATAATATTGTCTTTATTAGTCAATGCCTATATTCATGGGTGCAACATGTGCACACCCATGTCTACATGACAATGCATGTAGTGGACAAAACCTGATTGCCTTCTAGTTTATTCAAAATTGTGACCTCTACCATAAGCCTAGACTTACTAGAATTTCAAAAGCTACATCTTAGCTTGGTTATATAGTATTACACATACTAGGAATATATTTAGGTTTCTCTCTATTGTAAAGAGAGATACTATGGAGCTAGGGCCATTGGGGATGGTGCACAATAGAGTTCCCTTTACTATGATGTGAGATCATATGGACTTAGGGCCATAGGGTGCCAATGTATAAGGTCAAGAGCCATAGGTTGTTTCCCTCTATTCCAGTGAGAGATCATACATACCTAGGTCCAGAGGGTGCCAATGCATAAGCTCAAGGGCCATAGGTTGCTCTCTATTGAAAATAGATATCCTATGATTATAGGGCCATAGGGATAATGTAGTGCATATGTAGTTGCTCTTGAATGACCCAAAATGCTCTTTGAGAGCTTCTACATTGACCCCTAGGCCATCCTCTAGCCTTAAGGCCATAGTTTCCTCTCTAGTATGATGTGAGATCCTATGGACTTAGGGCCATAGGATACCAATGTATAATCTCAAGGGCCCAAAGTCTCTTTGAGAGTTTCTATATTGACACATAGTCCACCCTATGGCCCTAGGGTAATAGAGTGCCCTTTAGTATGATGTGAGATCATATGGACATAGGGCCATAAGGTTCCAATGTATAAGGTCAAGGAAAAAGGTTGTTTCCCTCTAGTGAGAGATCATATGGACCTAGGTCCACACGGTGCCGATGCATAGACTCAAGGGCCATAGGTTTCTCTCTATTGTAAATAGAGATTCTATGGTCCCCGGGTCATAGGACTACCGTAGTGCATATGTTGGTGCCCTTGAATGGCCCAAAGTCTCTTTCAGAGCTTGTACATTGACCCCTAGGCTATCCTCTAACCTTGAAGTCATAGGTTCCTCTCTAGTATGATGTGAGTATGGCCTTAGGGCCATAGGGTATCAATGTATAAGCTCAAGGGCCCAAAGGCTCTTTGAGAGCTTCTACACTGACAATTAGTCCACCTTATGGTCCTATGGCCATATAGTGCCCTTTAGTGTATGATGTAAGATCCTATGGACTTAGGGCCATAGGTTGTGTCCATCTATTCCATTGAGAGATCATATGGACCTAGGGCCACAGGGTGCCAATGAATAAGCTCAAGGGACATAGGTTTCACTCTATTGCAAATAAAGATACGTTGGTCCTAGGGCCATAAGGCTACCATAGTGCATATATTGGTTCCCTTGAATAGCCCATTGCAAGCTTCTACATTGACCCCTAGGCCATCATCTAGCCTTAACGCCATAGGTTCCTCTCTGTTATGACGTGAGACCCTATGGCCTTAGGGACATAGGGTAGCAATCTATGAGATCAAGGACCCAAAGGCTCTTTGAGAGCTACTACATTGACACATAATCCACCCTATGGACCTAGGGCCATAGAGTGGGCCATAGAGTGCCCTTTAGTATGATGTGAGATCCTATGGACGTAGGGCCATAAGATGCCAATGTATAACGTTAAGAGCCATAGGTCGTTTCTCTCTATTCTAGTGAAAGATTGTATGGACCTAGGGCCACATGGTGCCAATGCATAAGCTCAAGGGCCATAGGTTTCTCTCTATTACAACTAGACATCCTATGGTCGTAGGGCCATAGGGCTACCATAGTGCATATTTTGGTGCCCTTGAATGGCTCATGATTTTGAGAGCTACCATAGTGCACATTTTGGTGAACTTGAATGGCCCAAATTCTCTTTGAGATATTCTACATTGACCCATAGGCCATCCTCTACCCTTAAGGACATAAGTTCCTCTCTAGCATAATGTGAGACCCTATGTCCTTAGGGCCATAGGCTACCAGTGTATAAGCTCAAGGGCCCAAAGGCTCTTTGAGAGCTTCTACATTGACACATAGTCCACCCTATGGTCCAAGGGCCATAGAATGCCCTTTAGTATGATGTGAGATCCTATGGACTTAGGGCCATAAGGTGCCCATGTATAAGGTCAAGGGACATAGGTTGTTTCCCTCTATTCTAGTGAGAGATCCTATGGACCTAGGGCCACAGGGTGCCAATGCATAAGCTCAAGGGCCATAGCTTGCTCTCTATTTCAAAAAGAGATCCTATTGTCCTAGGTCCATAGGGCTATCAAAGTGCATATATTGGTGCCCTTGAATGGCCCAAATTGTTATTGAGAGCTACCATAGCGCATATTTTTCTACACTTGAATGGCCCAAATGCTCTTTGGGAGCTTCTACATTGACCCCTAGGCCATCCTCTAGCTTTAAGGCCATAGGTTTCTCTCTAGTTTAATGTTAGACCCTATGGACTTAGAGCCATAGGGTACCAATGTATAAGCTCCGGGTCCCAAAGAGTCTTTGAGAGCTTCTACACTGGCACACAATCTACCCTATGGCCCTAGGTCCATAGAGTTCCATTTAGTATGATGTGAGAGCCTATGGTCAAGGGACATAGGTTGTTTTCCTCTATTCTAGCGAGAGATCTTATGGCCCTAGGGCCACATGGTGCCAATGCATAAGATCAAGGGCCACAAGTTGCTCTGTATTGAAAATAGAGATCCTATGGTCCTAGGCCTGTAGGGATACCGTAGTGCATATGTAGGTTCCCCTCAATGGCCCAAATTCTCTTTGAGCGCTTCTACATTGACCCAAGACCATCCTCTAGCCTTTAGGCCATGGGTTCCTCTCTAGTACGATGTGCTCAAGGGCACTAAATTGTTGCCCTATATTACAATTAGAGATCCTATGGTCCTAGGGCCACACAGTGCCAATGTATAAGCTCCAGGGCACCAAGTTGTTGCCCCCTGTTTCAATGAGATATTCTATGGCCCCAGGGCCATAGTGCTCCAATGGTGCATATGTAGGTTCCCCTCAGTGGGTCAAATGCTCTTTGAGAGCTTCTACATTGACACCTAGTCCAACCTATGGCCTTAGGTCCATAAGGTGCCAATGTGTAAGGACAAGGACTGTAGGTTGTTTCCCTTTATTTCATTGAGAGATCCTATGGACCTACGTCCACAAGGTACCATTGTATCTCAAGGGCCAAATGTTTCTCTCTATTACAATTAGAGATTCTATGGCTCTAGAACCATAGGACTGTAGTGGTGCATAGGTAGATATCCTTCAGTGGTCCAAATGCTCTTTGAGAGCTTCTATATTGACACCTAGGCCACCCTATGGCCCTAGGGCCATAGAGTGCCCTCTATAAATGATGTGAGATCCTATGGCCTTAGGGCGAGAAGATGCCCATGTATATGGACAAGGGCCATAAGCTATTCCCCTCTATTCCAATGAGATATCCTATGGCCCACAATGGCCATAGGATGCCAGTGTATTATCTCAAGGGCATAGGTTTCTATCTATTCCGATTAGAGATCCTATGGCCTTAGGGCCATAGGGATATCATAGTGCAGATTTAGGTGCTCTTGAATGGCCCAAATGCTCTTTGAAAGCACTTAAATTGACCCCAAGACCATCTTGTGGCCCTAGGGCCATAGGTTCCTTGCTAGTATGATGTGAGATCCTATGGCTCTAGGACCATAGTGTACCTATGTATAAGCTCAAGGGCACTAAGTTGTTTCCCTCTATTCCAATGAGAGATGATATAGCTCTAGGACCATAGGGTTGTAGTGGTGCATATGTAGGTGCCTTAGGGCCACAGTGCAGCCAATGTTCTCTCATGGTTGATAGGTCCCTTGGGGGCTTAGGTGAACCTTTCTTGGCACCCTATGGCCCTAGGGCCATAGTGTATCCAATGTGTCTCTCATGGTCTATAGGTCCCTTTGCGGTCGAGCTGCCCTTGTGATCAATCTCCTTTCTTGGCACCCTATGTCCCTAGGTCCACAATGTAGCCAATTTGTCTCTCTTGCTCTATAGGCTCCTTGGGATCTTAGGTTCCCTGTGGGGCTTCTTTCTTGGCACCCTATGTCCCAAAGGCCATAAGGAGAGGCTGTGGTAGCTATTATATTTTTTTCTAAATTTTAAAATTTTTAATATTTAAAGTGTACTCTTTAAGTTATAGTTCTTTGCCTTTTCTACTTTGTCATTATTTCTTTCTAACTCTATTGCCGCACCCTCTACCTATCCTCCTACAACATCGTCCTTACCACGTCCTCCTACAACCTCGACATCTAGTGATTACAGGTATGCCATAGCTATTTTTCTTGTTTTTCTAGTTGTGGAGTTTTCTGTTTTGTCTTGTTTTTGTGTTCAAGGAGTTGTGAATTTGACTTCCACTAGAACTTAGTCAGAGTTTTCTATTTTTTCTCATTTTGTGTTTAGAGTAAGGAGGACTTGAATCTAATTATAACTTAATTAAAAAGTAATTAAAATGTGATCAAAATGTATTTAGACTATAACTAAAATGTCATCACGAATGTAATTACTTGTGGGCTTCAGTGCTAGATTGGGAATGGACGAGCGATAGAGAGGAGGCTCGGTGAAGCACGGGAGAGGGATTTATGGAAGTAGAACTAGAGAAAAGTAGAGGACGGCACCACAACAACAACAGGTAGTTTGTAGCGACAACAACAATGATGGAAATGCCAACGACAAAATCGCGGTGATGGTTGTGACAATCTGTGCATAGAAAGTTGTGACGACGAGGACTGCGGTGCTAAAATTGGCAGATATGTGCATAGATCGACGAAGACGGGTGGCAATGGCAATGCTATAGGAAGAGAGAGAGAGGGAGGTGTAAATGGAAATGGTGTTGTGTGTGCAGGAAGAGATAGAGGCAATGGAGCTCTGTGAATACAACAGGTTTTGTACAAGAAAACAGGAGAGAGAAAGAGAGATGAAAAATGCCCAAAAGTTGTGGTAGAGAGAGAGTAAGAGATATAAGGTTAGTCTAGTTCAAATTTCAAATATAAAACTTTGAAAGTAGTGGTTGTTCACACGCTTAGGCTTGGCGTCAGTTTAATAAAATTACTAGAGATCTAGGATTTTGCTAGTGGGACATAGCTCATCGGCTCTGAAACTCCGAGAGCTTTTCAGCAAAAAAGAGTTTGGGTTTTCAAAATGTTGGTGGAAGGTTTTGTCAGTGTCCTTATCTCAGTGATGCGAGTGGAACGACACCCATGAAGCAAATTCGGACCCTAGGACAAAAATTTGCATAGGAAAAAATACATTGAAAATAGCCAAAATCATAAATGTTGGCTCCAAAAATGTGTTATGGATCAACGGGCTTGAAAACCCATTATAGCAAAGTTTGGGGTGGCCTTAAAAAAATCATATTTTTCAAAAAAATAGAATCTTTTAAATTTTCAAATAAATTAAATAATTGCGCATGCAACACAAACACATTGACCTAAGAGCCTGACAAAGAGTATTTTGTCTCAGTCCTTTTTGGCCTCCTGTAAACCTAGGGTCATGGTTATATGATGCTATATTTCACCTATATAGAACATCTTATGGGCCTAAGGCCAGAGAGTGTAAATATACTCATCATGAAATACCTATATAGAACCCTATGACCTTTGGGCCATAGGATGTACATCTATCTGCCATGAAACACCTATTGCTAGCACTTCTGGCCCCAAGGCCATAGGGGTGTACATGTGCCCGCCACAAAACACCTATAGATAGCACCATATGGAAAGAAGGCCATTACATGTGCATGTACCCACCACAAACCACCTATTGCTAGCACCCTATGTCCCCAAGACCATAGGATGCATATATACCCTCCATGAAACACATTATAGCTAGCACCCTATGTCCCCAAGCCCATAGCATGTACATATCCCTACCATGAAACACCTATTGCTAGCACCCTATGGCCCAAAGGCCATAGCATGTACATGTACCCACCACGAAACACATATTGCTAGCACCCTATGGCCCCAAGGCCATAGGATATACATATACGCATTACACATATCTACATACGACATCCTATGGCCATAGGTTGTATGCATACTTATCACGAAACATCCACATCTAGTACCCTAAGTCCATAAGTCCATAGGATATATACATATTATGGCCATAGGTTGTATGCATACTTATCACGAAACATCCACATCTAGCACCCTAAGGCCATAAGTCCATAGGATATATACATACTCTTCATGATGAAACACGAACATATAGAATCCTATGGCCTTGGGGCCATAGGATGTATACAAATTCACCACAAAATACCTACATAGCATCATGTGGCCCTAAGGCCATATGATGTATCATGAACCACATCCATAGGTAGTGTGCTTGTTTTTCCTGATATCTATCATTGCCTTGATTCTCGATGATTTAGGTCTATAGTTCACATCTTTGCGTGCCTCCCTATCAATTTCCATCAAAAATTGATTCCATTTGAGGGGACAAATTGATTCCGGCAATTTTCACCATTTTGCAAGTAATCCTTTGCTTGGTTTTGATCCTACAAACATCCTCAAGTTACATTTCCTTGTTGATAGGCTAAGAGGAGAGTGTGAAGGCTCCCAATTGGCTTAAGCAACAAATTGAAAACTTGTCAAGAACTCTGATTTTACCCCTTCTTCACAAGTTTTGCTGGCATCCCACCATTTGACCTCTCCCTAAGTTTTTTCTGGAATCCTACCCTTTTTTCCCTTGAAAATGACCAAAAGACCATTTGCAGACTGAAGGTAGAAAACTAGGAGGCTTTGATGATCTTAAGAGCAATTTTTGTGATTATTTTTGTAGCACCAATAATATTTTTACATTCCCTAGCTAGTGAGCCACTCCTGCCATGATTTTGCCAAAAATAAACATGGATCACGATCCATGTTGGGATGCATTTTGAAAATCTAGCTATAGGAGTTTGTTCCTGGCCTTCTATGGGTGCTCCTGTACAAACTTTTTTGATTTTAGGGTTTGAGGAACATGGATCGCGATCATGTTCCAACACCTTTGTTGCTCTTTTTGTCCTACCTCATTTTTCCAGCTATTTGGGATCTACTGGTGAAAGATTTTTGGTTTTTTATGAGTTTTGGAATTCCCCATTGGCCCGGTTAGTTTGCCGATTTTGTGACTTTGTACTGCTTTGATCTGTTGTTTTGGCAATGGTAATGTAGTATGGGGCATACACACAAGTTCTTGGAAGGTTAATGATCATACCTGTCAAATCTGGTGTAGTAAGATCTATCGAGGTGGTCGCAGCGGGCAGAAACAGATCCTAAAACTCTATGCTTATGTGGCTCTCTCTCTCTCTCTCTCTCTCTCTCTCTCTCTCTCTCTCTCTCTCTCTCTCTCTCTCTCTCTCTCTCTCTCTCTCTCTCTCTCTCTCTCTCTCTCTCTCTCTCTCTCTCTGTGAATGCAAATGAGCTTATGTTGCGCCATTTGACTATATGTTCCTAGTCTACCCGGAATGCCCCATTTCTACTTACCTCAATTGATCATATCTTGTTGTTCATATCACCTGCGGTTCAAACCGTTCATCATTCTGACAATCGGTTGAAAAATGGTGTTCGATCTGCTCTTTTAGTCCTTTAGAAGTTGGCTCAAAATCCATCTTGTGTTGCATATTTCCATATTTTGCATGCTCAAAGTACTTCCTTTGAAGTTTTGGCGTTTGCTTTCAAAAGTCAATTCTGACTTTCCTGGCTCGACTTATAAATTTTTGTTGATTATCTGTAGTTTTTTGCTTTTTTGTAAAAGAAAATTATTTACAATTGTTATTAGTTGGCCAAAAATTATTGTAACCTCCCCTACATACATCTTCTTATTTTGATATTAGATGGTGTCGATATGGCTCATGATTATGCCGGCTAAGAGTTTATAAGGCTCTGAAAAACTTGTTTTAAAGAAAAAGAAAGGAAAGAAAAAGAAAACAATTAATATGATATTAATAATATATACAAATGATAATCCTGCCAAATTTTCCTCCCTTCCGAGAGTGAGTCGTCCTAGACGAACATGTGTTAGAGTGTATGGAACAAAGCACATGTTTATGCATAGCCGTATAGTGTGGCTCTATGATGCTGATGGAGGATATGCATGGGGAAATAAAATGTTGTGCAAGAGAGAGGTGTTGAACAATATGTTCAGTGGCTGCTGTTGGCGAGGTCACATTGAACCTGTATGGTTCAAACAGTAGTAATTGTAGAAGATGCGTCCTTTGTTTAAAGGTGACCTGCAGAGTTGTGACGTTGCTGGTTGTTTTGCTTGAGGGCTTTATGGTTGACACTGAAATTGTTGGCTTGTGGATTCCCTAGAAGAGGCATCATGTGAGCGAGGTTGTTTTGGTTGCCATACCCACTTGACATTTTTTGGTTTCCAAGGAGTGTGTTCCACTGGTCTAGGTTGTTTGACGAAAGCCATAGGCAATTTGGCGAGGTCGGATTTCTGGAGAGGCAATGTAGGTGAACTTGTATTGTTTTGTCGTTTTGGCATCCACAATTTTTTAGGATTGGTTTTCATGATGGATTTCTTAACCCATATTTTCTTGACCACGGTTGTGAAATATCATTGAACCGGTGTATGTGGTGATGGTAGAGGTTCCCATACATGGTTTGTTTGTACAAAGGGCGTGGCAAAAGATTGGTCCTCTTGTTTGAGCTGTAAGGAATTGTCTTGCCAGTTGGGCGTGGCTTGATAAGTGCACATCCATGGCACCCCCAGAATAACTGCTTCGTTAAGATGTTGATCGTCGACCACATGAGACTAATGCAGATAAACCGTTCCATCAATAGTGATTGGTAAATTTATGTGGCCCAGACTGTCCATTGTGCCTTTGTTTGGTACTTTGAACCCCATGGTGTTTGGCATTAGAGGTTCCCGCATGATTTGTTTTGAAAGTGGAGTAGTTAACTACATTAGCTCTAGCCCCATTGTCCACTAATTCTCGCTCTATGGTGCCATCGGCTATCCATTCCTCCTATCCATGTAGCTGCCGTTTGTATGGATGCTATCGGAGTAGTATTGATACCATTGTTCTGATGTGCTTTTCTCTAAAGTTTTGCGTGCTCCTTGAACTTTAATATTTTGATTTCGGCTTGTTGTTGTGCCTATTCCTGAATGTCATGTGCTTGACTTCTATGCTGAGCTACTGCATGTATTGTTTTGAGTTATTCTGGTGTCAATGGAAGAAGATATTTCTTTAATCTGCAGCCACTCGTCCAATTAAGCATCTCCTCACCTGCTAATATTGCAAGCTTGATGGTGCCACTTTGTGATATATCATGTATTACAAAAGGCCCCATCCCGCTCTTTTTGAGTTTTTTGGAGTGTTGTTTGAGGGTATACATGAAAACATAATCCCCTTTTTGGAACTCCTTGCTAATCACGTGTTGATCATGGAAAGCCTTCATTTGTTTTTCTGAGCATATATCCTAGATATTGCTCTAAGTTTTTCTTAGGATTTTTTTTGCAAGAAATGATTGCGCATATATACATACACATGTATGGTGCATCGAATAAAGGATTTCCCATTTTCCACAGCCAGGTGGTTACGTGGGGCCCACATGTGTATAGGTAGGACAACGAGTACATAGTACATCAATTTTTATTATCACTAGTTCCAATGTGTTTTTTCTTTAATAATGAGGAGTTCGTAGCACGTAAAAATTCTCAAGGAAGCTATCCGCCGGCCAACGACATGAGGTAAGCAGGTGCGTTAGATGGCATCTAGTGGCGTCAGGAGGTCGAATGGGGTCAATATTTGTATGTGGGTAAGCAAGGACACAACGTGGGTGTTTTCTTGTGATGATTATGCAAAAAGGTCATCATGAGCACCATATTTGGGGGCCACTTCACCTGGTTGCGGGATGCATTATTGGAAAAAGCTGAGTGCCAGGTGTGCAGATGGATGTAGGAGGGTGACAAAAATGCAATCGTGGTCAGTTTTTGGCCTATTTGGGGTCCGTTTGAGGTCAACTAAAAGGCCAAATGTGCCCAAGGGATAAAGTGAAGTGAGGACACTAAAAAACTGAGAAAAAGACCAATAAAACATGGAGAGAAGAGGAGGAACAGCCGCAACCCACTTTTTGTTGTTTTTGGAGTCAGTTTTGGCCATAAACTACTCATCCGTGGTCGGATTTGAGCAATTTGATATCTTAGACTGGAATTTCTGGCCGCTCCGGATGCAATGGTGCTGTCCATTTTACCTAATTTCTCACTTTTTCCTTCTGTTTTTGGCTTTGTAAGTTTCTCTTGTGAGTGAAGCCTCTGTTCAAATTTGTGATTGTATCTGGCATAGTTCATCCATATTGTGTGAGCTATTTGCCCCATTGGTGTTGGACCAAGCTCAATTATATCTAAACATAAAAAATATTACTCTTTTGAGCTGAGTTTTTGGGTGTGTGTGTGTGTGTGTCTGTGTTGAGTGGGCAAATGGATAGTCCCTCTCCTCTCACTCCATTGGTGTGTTCTCTGTCTCGACCATGTGGGTTTTTGTAAGCCGAGTGGTGCCCCATAGAGTGTGTGTGTGTATCATACCAAGAGTGTGTGTCGACTGATTATAGAGGCATTGTGTGTGTTTCCATCCCGCTCACATTCTTTTGGCATCCCCATGGAGGATCTCCTTCGAGTACCTTCAGCTTCGGCATTACAGGTTACAAGTTACAGGTTATAGAGATAGGTACAGGTCATTCACACAGATTTAGGTAGCTGGAGTAGAGTGATACACTCGTAAGTGGAAGTCACTTGCAGTTGCCATGGGTATGCATCATTTGGTTCCTATTTGAGCGTATTGTCTTGTATTGTATGTTACTTGTGGATACTACCATTGTAAGCCATTGTGGAGCCATACTTGGTTTTATTTGGCAGTCCCAGCTATTTCTGAGACTTGGTCTGGAGATAGTCATTTATGAGACTTGATTATACGAGATTTGCATAAGATTTAGTGAGAGGGTCGATAGCATAAGGTTTTATTTAGCTAGGGAATTCTCAAATGTGAGATCCTTTCGATGATACAGGTGATTGGAGCACCCTTTTCATGACCTCGCCATAGGGTATGTACTAGTGATTCCTACTTGATGCTTGGGTTCTATTGTTGGCAGGTTGTGCATACGTATACAATCTAGATTTTAGGTTCTTACTGCACTACTTCTGGGGAAACTCTGTCAAAATTTATTCCAAGTTGTGATGGCTGGTTTTTTTGATCTTTTGAGCCATTTATGTTGTTATGCTGCTGAAATTATGGCAAAATCAGAGGATAAGTCAGGTGTACCTTCTTGGGAGCTACATGGATGGATTTTAATGGATAATCACGACGGACCTCAATTCACTCCTTTTCATTTAAAACAAAGAATCCAGATAAATGTTCATGTGTCCAGGAAGATTTTTTTCTAGCAGCACATAGTCTTTATATTCGGGCCAAGAAGATTAAGAAAGATATTGGAATCCCCTTCGCCTGTTGTAATTCCAATGATCAATTATGAAGACATTTGATGTATGTGTTTGTCCTTATCTAAAGATGAGCTCCATTGAACTTTTTGGGGATTGAGGTAGCCAAAAGTTTTGGGTTCTTGCATGTGTGCTCGAAGGGGTTCTCAAAGCATCAAAACTTGGGTAGCCATGGATTTCTCTTATCCGGAATTTCATGGAAGAAGTGATGAAGATGTGGAAGAATTTTTGGAAAATATGGAGGTTGCCTGCATTAGGAATCAAATTCACGATCCTGCACATATGTTACCGTCTTCTCCAAATTTGTTTGAAGAGTAATACACGAGTTTGGTCCAAAGAATTTGAAGAGGAGTTGTGTGTGGCCGATCCACCTGTCAGATTAAGTTGGGATAATCTACGACATGGATTGGAAGTGGAGTTTGTGAAGACATAATATCCTAACAAAGTGTGGCAAGAAGTACAGGGTTTGGTGCAAAGGGGAGGTGAGCTAGTATATGCATGCTTACGTAAGTTTTCAATGGCACGAGAGAGGATGTGCAAGGCCTTTGCACCACAGGTACCCCCACCTAGCATGATGAATAAGGACGGGTTCTTGACTGGTCTTTGGGAGAATATACATTGGAGAGTGGAGCTAAAGAAGCCTAGAACATGTGAAGATGCACTAGAGGTAGCAAGGAACAAAGAGTGGAAATTGAGAAGAATGAGTCAGCTAGGAGTAGAGTCTTTGCCCAGGAGGTCTGAGTTTCAGCCTATGGATTCTTTGCAAGGTCGCATGCCAGGGGTTTATCATGAACCAATGGTTTTTGTTACTCCTCAGGTTATGCGAGCAGTGGTCACTACAACAGTGCAAGATGATGGGCTAAGGCAAGACATGAGGCAAGTGGTAGATTTAATCAAGAATATCAGCCTAATGGTAGAGTCTAGAGGCAGACGCCCACGTATTATAATTGCGGAGAGTTGGGCCACATCAGCCTGCAATGTGATAAGATACCAAGGATGGGGGGAGACATGTATTCATTGCCAAGGCAGGTGCTAACTAGGTCAAATGATTATGGCATTGAAATTAAGGGAGAAGAAGGAACCAGTGGATTAACCCAAGAGGAAAAGGGAAAGACAAAAGTGATAAGCGTGGTCACCTTGGAGAAGGCAGTGAAGCTGGATGATACATTAGTGATGCCTATTGGGAAGAGGACCACACATGATAAGGAAGGAAGAAGTGCCCCAAGTCCTAGTAAGAAGAAGAGAAAGAGCCATGAAGACGAGGATGTCAAGGCCAAGAGGAAAAGAAGGGCTCGTTGCAAGTTTCATGTTTCAGATTTTCCACTAGGGAATGTGCAATTAATCTATGACTTGAAGCAGGATTTGACAAGCAAGAAACAAGATGTTACTTTTGGTCAGCCTATAGAGATGGTGCCTAAGCTAAAGTGACAGTGGAAGAGGATGGTTAACCCAATGGAGAAAGAATCAAAGAGAGTTTTAGTGAAGGTATTGGCAATGGATGAGCTAGCAGACATTTGCCCATATAGTAGATGTGTGGCACAAAAGAAAAAATATGGGACAAGGTTATGTTGATGGCGGAGCCTAAATATGTGTCATAACACACTCATGCGTTGAGAAGATGGATCATACAGTGATTGGGGTGTCAGGCTTTTGGATTAGATTAGCAAACCATCAGAAAGTAAAATGTTTGGGTGTTGTAAAGAGCTTAGAAGTAGAGGCATATGATGCAAAGGTGGTGGTTGATTTTCATGTGATGCCAACAGGGTTGGGAGCATACCCTATTATACTGGGGAGACCATGGTTACATGCAGTGGGAGATGTTTAAGATTGGGGATGTGGTACGATTAGCCTCTATGGAAAGACAGGTGCCAATAAGCTATATAATATGGAAACACAAAAAGTATTAGAGGAACTTTATGAAGATGAGGATGAGTCTAGTGATGAAGACTATTCCGTAGTGACTAACGAGGATAGTGATAGTACTACCAACAGCAATGAGGATGTTGATGTTGCATTTCTTTGATGGACAAAGAAATCCATGAGTTTCATTTAGTTGCATTTGCAAATGAGATTGAAAATGAACGTGAAGGGCCTTATGAAGTGATTGAAGGGTTGATGCAAACCAAGGTTGAATTTTCAAAGAAGCAGGAATTGATGACACAAATGATCAGTGGAGACCTATCAGCTATGGAGAAGGAGATATATTTGCATATGTTGGCTAGTTTTGCTGATTTGTTCATTACTTCATATGGAGATTAGAGGAACCACACATCAGAGTGGTCCGGCGAAGAGTCCCTTCCAGGATTTCGGATGCTATTGGCGATCTCCCTCGACGCCATACAGTTCGGTTCCAGTACCTCACTTTGAAAAGGAGGGGATGTCACGTGACACATCCAACCCTATGTGTCCGTGGACAAGCTACAACATGATCAGTGTTCATTCAGTCCAGTCAAATCTAGTTTAGAAGTGATCTGGCACTTTTGTGAGTCTATTCGTAGACCGTGCATGCCCAATCACTTAGCATAGCTGCATATCCTCTAGTGGCACACAACATGATCATCATTATTCCCTTCAGAATCCATCAGATTCAGTCAGGGGAATTTTCCAGTGCATTTAGCCTATTTTTTCTTTTTTTTGGTATTTTTCACTTATTATTTTTAAGTGACTTCCCAACAAAAGTAGGTAGGGCAATTTTGCTAAGTTAATATATAAGCAAACCCAAGTTAGCACTAAATGGCAGAATAGGCGGCAGGAGCACATGCTCAACAGGCATCTTCTCAGCAAGACCCCGCAGTACCCCCAAGCCTGGCATTTTCCTCTCCATGAGCCTAGTGTTTTCAGTTTGGGTCTTCACCATCGCCAGACACTCCAATTGCTTGGCATTTTTCAGCATTGCTTGGTCGCCACAGTATCCTACAGCCTAGCATTTCCAGATTGTCCTCAAGTAGTACTAGATCCTTAGTGTTTTTAGCTTTGCATCATTGCCACCAGTACCAGACCTTCAGTGTTTTTACTAACGCTACAGGCAGCCATCAACGTTTTCATTTTCAGCCTCACATGCAATAGATGGTCAACGTTTTCATCCCTCTTGGACAACGACAGATTCAGCCCTAGATGCATGCAGAAGGCCCCCATTTTCAGCCCTCAAAAACGCAGCCAAACAGTCATTTTTAGCCACCGAAACAGCCCCAAAATTCAGCAGATCAAAGACCACAAATTTCAGCCCTAAAGTCGTCTTCGTCATCACCATCGTCGTCTCACCGACATATTCCAAGGTTGCATCAGTCCATTGCATTGTCATTGTACCACTTTGTGCAATCAATAAGTAGACCACTCTCGCCGACGAGAGTGGGGCCTTTGGAGGAGGATTTTACAACGTCTCTGGTGTCGTATCTCTCTTTTCTCTCTTCCTCTCAGCCTCATACACTTGCATGCACAATGTCCATTCACTTTTTTTGTGATCATAGTACTTTCCATTAAGAACGGAAGGCTCTCCCTTCCATAAGAACTAAAAGGAACCTTGAGCAGAGTTCAGAGCACTCATCTTGAGCAAAGCACAAACATTCATTCTGCTGCACCTAATAGCAGATTTCAGCATCTGCGTTTTCAGCGTGCCGTCGTCACATCATCATCATTGCCGTTGTCACCGACATAGAGTCAGAATTCAACAAATAAAGATTTGTAGATTTTAGCCATTAGCGTTTTCAGATTTCAGCTCATCTCATTGTTGTCCTCGTCGTTGTCCTCATCGTCGTTGAGATCGTCCACAAGTAATTTCTGCAATCAATAGTAGACCGCTCTTGCCATAGAGAGTGGGGCCTTCGGAGGAGGGTTGGGCGACATTCTCGTGTCTTCTCTCTCTATCTCTCAGTCTCAACACCTTCATTCACAGTGTTTGCCACTTTGTTTGTGATCATTTGCACTCTCTCACTAAAGGAACGGAAGGCTCTCCCTTCCATAGGTAAAAGGAACCTTGAGCACAGTTCAAAGCACTCATCTTGAGAAAATTCCAACATTCACTTCCGCTGCACCTTACAGAGTACTTCACCTTACTGCTCTTTGGTGTCGTTGGTTTTAGAGAAAGACGGATCTTGGAGAATGTACATTGATTATAGAGCTCTCAATAAAATCACCATCAAGAACAGATTTCCGATTCTGAGGATCAATGATATTCTTGACATTTTACAAGGATCTCTTGTTTTAGCAGGATCGATTTAAAGAGCGGATATCATTAGATCCGAATTGCACCGGGAGATGTCTACAAGATATCTTTTCGGACGAGCTTTGGTTTATAGGAATTTTTGGTGATGCCTTTTGGCCTTACCAATGCTCTAGAGACTTTTAACCGAATGATGGACATGATTTTCAAAGACTACATATTTTTTGTTGGCTCTTTCTTTGATGACATTATAGTCTTCTTCAAGGATGAGGCAGAACATAGACAACATTTGCTACAGGTCTTTCAGGAATTGCGAGATCACAAGTTGGTGATCAATGCCAAGAAGAGTGAAATTTTTTAACCGGAGATACACTTTTTGGGACACATCGTCTCAGTAGCAGGAGTACAGATGGACCCCGCCAAGATTGAGACTATACGTGATTGGCCCCGTTTGAAGAATTTCCATGAAGTTGGAAGCTTCTTGGTCTTATGTTCCTAAAACCGACGGTTCATTAGAAAGTTTGTAGAGGTTGCTTCCCCTTTGCATATCTTGACACAGAAAGGAGTCCCTTTCTCATGGGGACCCACAAAGGTGATTGCCTTTTAGACTTTGAAAGAGAAATTGACTACAAGACCAGTTTTGATTTTGCCAGATTTTCAAAATTCATTCGAAGTATATTGTGATGCTTGCGGTCGTAGTCTGGGTGCGGTCTTAATGCAAGAATAGCGTCACCATGAAACGCGTTTCGGTAGGTAAGGACAAGTGAAATGTTTTGGGCCTTGAAACGTTTTGCTCACCAAGTGAAACACAAGCCGTTTCACTAGCAACAAGTTACCATGGTTTTAGTTTCAAAGTCACTAAACATACGTTTCGGTCTCACGTTTCATTGTGCTCTAGATATCATGTCATTGCCTATGAAAGCCGGTTGATTTCAAGGCCGAAATAAACAACAGAGATATATGAGAAAGAGCTTTGGCGGTTATCCATGCTCTTACTTAGTGGCGACATTACCTACTCGGAGCCGATTTTATGTTCTTCACTGATCATCAGAGTTTACACTAATTCTTGTCACAAAAGCAGCTTGCGGAAAAGCAGATGCGGTGGGCTAACATTTTGTCACAGTTTCACTTCCAAATTTTCCATGTACAAGGACAAAAGAACTTGGTGGCAGATGCTTTGTCCCGGAAGCCGTTAGTCTTGGCTATTTCCGTGATTCATCATAGAAGCTTCGAGAACATGGTTGATCAATATGCCACTGTTGTGTTGCTGACATGTCAGCATGCAGAATATGTAAAAGCTTACAAATAGCGAGACCGATGTGTAGCTGACACATCAACATGTAGAATCTGCAATCATGGTCCTCCCTCCCATGGACTTTGATGATCGAGAATGGTCACTTGCTGACCATTCACCCAAAAATCCACGCTCCTCCACGGCTCCCGGCCTCCACCGGTCACCATGCAGTCGCACTAATTCCGTTCCCTACCCTCTAATCGAGTTTCTTTGGTTGAACATTACAATTAACTACATCATACCAAACCTCCCGAGCATGAAATTTGTTTTTCTAGATGAACATTTTCACTCAACATGTTGTCTATGTACAAAATAGAAATAATGCAACCTTTACTAAGTTTATAGGAGAAGAGATGCATATAGAGCTGAAAGAAGGTGCTAATCCAATGCAACAAAGGCTAAGAAGGATGGGTCAAGAGCAGATGTAATCCTTGCGGGAAGAGGTGGACAAGTTATTGAAGGCAGGGTTTATAGTCCCAGTGGAAACCACAGAATGGGTGAGTCCAGTAGCAGTCAGCCCAAAGAAGGATGGAAAGTGGAGGATTTGTGTAGATTTTAAACCCTTAAATGCAACCTCTAAGAAGAACCCATATCCTCTTCCATTCATCGATCAGATCTTGGATTCAGTGGCAGGTTATGAGAGGTACAGTGTGTGTGATGGTTTTTCAGGCTATTTTCAATTGAAGATTGCTCTTCAAGACTAAACAAAGACAACTTTCATTACTCCATGGGGTTGTTATTGCTACACAGTATTGTCATTTGGGTTGACAAATGGACCTTACTTCTATCAAGGAAGAGAAAATTGGGTATTGGCACCATTCATTGGTAGTTGTGTTAAAGCTTTTATGGACGACATCTGTGTCTACCAGGGATTTCATTAACATGATCACAAACATGTGAATATGTTAATAACGTTGAGTAATCACATTTTGAAATTCGTGATCACGTTAAATATTCACGTGAATTTCCCTTAACCTATAAAAATCGTCCCATTCAGTAAGCTCGATGGGATTTTTCCATTATTACTAGACTCAGTTTAGGGTTCACATAGTTTCCTAGTAAGCTCCTTAGTAAAAAACACACACCTCAATGAAGTTTTGGTGGATTGCCACGTCACCACTTATCGGCTTTTTTGTGATCACGTAATTGTGATAATGTAAATGTGATTATAAACATTGTGATCACAGGAAATTTCATGTGATCACGTGAATATTCAATCCTTGGTGTCTACAGTAGTAGGGCTGAACACCATGAGAAGCTGTAGATGGTATTGGCTTGATATGGTGAATGTGAAGGACAACCAAATCCAAATAAGTGTCATCTAGCACAACCAAGGGTGATTGGGCCATATGGTGTTAGAAAATGGCATTGAGGCTGATCCAGACAAGGTTACGTCTATTATTCTTCTTGTTACCATATGGTAGTGATGTGTGTGAACACACTAGGACTGCTAGGGTATTTTTTCCCTCTTTAGGAGGTTTTTTCCCCTGTGCATTGTATATATACGTCCATCACTCCAGGGCTATCTATCTTTCCATTGCACACTAAGTAATACACTCTGTATTGTGTGCCTTGAGCTTCCTTCATCTTCTCCAAGCTGTGTGTGTTTCTCTGCAACCGTAATTCCAACAATTGGTATCAGAGCAGGTCATGTCCTCTCGGGCTTAGTCGCCAGTTGCTCTAGCACACGCCTGCTCACTTTCTCCAATTTCAATGAGCTTTGGCAAGCGTTCGCAGGTCGAAAAATATTTTGGGATAGCTCGTAGAGCTGGGTCTGCTCAGAATTTTGATTTGGGCTCATTTCGGCCTCCGTTTCCACTACAGGCAGTACTGCCAGGCTATTTCGTCATTTTGTGCAAAATTTTTGTCAGTGCCGTTTTCTGCATAACAGGTGCCTTATAGTATTCTATGGTTTGTGCTATATAGCAGAGGTTGTTCCAGCTCCATTTCTCTTATTTTTGGGTAGTTTTCACATCAGGTGCAGCATTTACCATGGCTGACAACAACAACACAGATGTGTTCAAGATGTTTGCTACTGAGGACAGGTTGGATGGGGAAAACTACCCTATGTGGGCTTATATGATGCAATATGTTCTTGTGTCAAAGGGTGTCTGGAACATTGTGCAGGGCATTGATGTACGTCCTAGTTATGAAGATGTAGGCGATGTTGAGGATGTTGCAGGTCTTGCTGCAAGGATTGCAGCTGTTAGAGTTGTTTTGCCTACGGCAGAACAAGCTTGTTGGAATGTTAAGGATGCGCAGGCTCATGCATTGATTGCGTTTTCTGTGAAGCGCACCATTGTTCCTCACATCCGTTCAGCAAAATCTACAAAACAGGCTTGGGATATTCTAGCTGGTCTTTATGCAAGCCGCAATGAGGCTAAAATTTCTTTGCTGCGTAAAGAGCTGGAGTCGAAGATTATGCATGAGGAAGATGATATGGACACTTTCCTTGCTAGTGTCAAGGATATCAATGAGCAACTTATTTCTGCAGGTGAAGTTATTTCAGACAGTTCCCTTGTGCAGACTGTTCTTGATGCCTTACCATATTCTTACCAGACTTTTGCTAGTACTTGGAGACTTATGACCCAAGGAAATCTAGAAGTTGTCAAGTTTGATGCATTATGCACATTTCTTTTCCAAGAGTCACTTTCCAGAAAAAACAGGACTAGACAGCGTGCAGTTGAACAGGCTTTTATTGCTTCTCAAAGAAAGGGTGGTAGCAACAATGCAACCACTTCATATGGTTCTGCTGCGAGTGGCAAAAATTATGTTCCTAATGCTTCTGCTGGCAGCAATTCGTTTGGATATTCAAGTGATAAGGGCAAAAAGAAGATGCGTTGACATTATTGTAAAGCCAATGATCACTTGATCAAGTCGTGTCCTAAGTTGAAGGCCAAAGAGGCTAAGAAGAAAGAGAGTGGTTCCACTGCAAATGCTGGTTCCACTGCAAATGTAGCCATTGTTGAGTCTTCTGTGAAAGGAGACTCTGTTGCTGATGTTGATGCAGAATGGGCTTTTAGCGCAGAGTGCACTTAAAATCCTGCTATCCATGATGCATGCTTGTCAGTTGCTGCAGATTCACATGTGTGGTATTTCGATAGTGGTGCTACAAAGCACATTACCTCACATCGTGAATTGTTTACCTCTCTCGAGTTTGTCCCTCATGGGAATTCAGTCACTTGTGCCAACAACGCCTCTTATCCAGTTCAAGGAGTTGGAAAGATTGTCCTCACTGCTGCTAATGGCAGTTCCTTCACACTTGTTGATGCACTTTATGTACCTGGGATCAAGAAGAATCTCTTGTCTGTATCCACACTTGCTAGACTTGGATTTGTAGTCAAATTTGTGGATGACAGATGTACAGTTCATGATCTCAGTTTTGGTGATGTAATTGTTGCATTTGGGCTTTTGTGCCGCGGGCTGTATAAGCACACTTTGTATGACAAGTGTGGATAAAATTTTGCAAATGCCGTTGCAGATTCAAGGGCTATTTCAGATGCAAAATTTTGGCATGCACGTTTTGGTCATCTGAATTTTGCCAGTTTGCTGCGTTTGTAGAAATCTGATATGGTTGCTTCTTTGCCGCCACTTGAAGCATCTGTCAAACATGTTTTTGAAGGCTGTATTTTGGGTAAGATGCAGCATTCTAAATTTCCAAAGGATGATTCAGTTCGAGCCACATGCAGGTTGCAACTTGTGCATAGTGATGTTTGTGGGCCCATGCAAACTCCGTCCTTGGGCAATACCTGTACTTCGTGACTTTCATTGATGATTACTCCAGGCATGCATTGGTATTTCCGCTCAAAGCAAAGTCCAAAGTTTTTATGTGCTTCAAACAATTTCTGGCTATGGCTGAAAATGTCTCGAAATGTACTATGGGCACCCTCCGTTCCGATCGAGGGGGGGAGTATATGTCTCATGAATTTAATGCATTTTTGGCTAGTCGTGGGATAAAACACCAATGTACAGTGCCTTATACACCTCAAAAAAATGGTGTTGCTGAGAGGAAAAACAGGTCACTGACGGAAATGGCACGATGTATGGTCAAAAGTCAAGCTTTGTTGCATTCTTTTTGGCTTGAGGCCATCATGTGTGCCACTTATTTACTTAACAGGTGTCCTACGAAAGCTTTGAAGTCTATTACTCCATATGAAGCATGGCATGATAGAAAGCCTTCTATTGAGCACATGCGTGTTTTTGGCTATTTGGCATATGCTTTGGTGCCACAAGTGCAGCGCAGAAAATTGGATGATAAGGCTGTCAAATGTATTTTTGTTGGTTATAGTGCTGAAAGCAAAGGTTACAGGTTGAATCATCCGCAAACAAAATGTAATCTGGTTTCTCGGGATGTATTGTTTGTGGAAGATTCTGTTCAGCCCTTGCTGTCATGTACTAGAGACAGTAATGTAAGCTCACAGGACATTTATGACACTTTGTTGCCTCTTTTCAGTGGTGGAAATACGATGTATGTTCCAATGAGGCAAATATACAACCTATGGGGGTTTCTGAAAATGTTTTAGATCAGCCTATTACTGATGCATATGTACATGATGTACTTGATGAGGAAAGGGCTGAAAATGAGCACGCTAGAGGTATGCCAAAATGGCTGGTGCACACTTTGCGTGACAGTAAATTGGATGCACCTTTGTCTAGTCGTACTCGTTCAGGCTCTCGCCATGCATCTTATGCATCATATTGTTATGCTTTGGCTGTGTCTAGCTTACATGATGTTGAGGAGTCTCTGTCTTTTGATGAAGCACAAAATTCAGAAAATTGGATGGTTGCCATGCAATCAGAATATGATGCACTTATAGAAAATGACACATGGACTTTATGTGATTTGCCTCCTGGAAAAAAGGCCATTGGTACGAAGTGGGTTTACAAGTTGAAACGCAAGCCGGATGGTGAGATCAATCGCCATAAGGCTCGACTTGTTGCAAAAGGTTATGCACAGCAAAAAGGCATAGATTATGAAGAGACTTTTGCTCCCACTTTTCGTATGACTACTGTACGTTTTCTATGTGCATTGGCAGCTCATTTTGGTTGGGATGTACATCAATCAGACATTGTTACTCCTTTCTTGAATGGTGACATATTTGAGGAAGTTTATGTAACGTAGCCTCGCGGTTTTGTCATAAAAGGACAAGAGGACAAAGTGTGCAGATGTAAGAAGGCTTTGTATGGGTTGAAGCAATCTCCTCATTCTTGGTATGAGAAAGCTGACACTCATTTGGTTAAACGAGGCTTTCGTAACAGTCCAACAGAAAGCACATTGTATGTAAAGCGTGAGGGTGATGTACTTCTCATTGTGGTTCTTTATGTTGATGATTTGCTGATCACTCGAACAAATGAGAGACATATTGCTGAATTTAAGGCTGATTTGAATGCTACTTTCAAGGTGAAATATTTGGGGCTGTTGCATCATTACTTGGGTATACAGTTTAAGCAGTGTAATGGTGGTATTTCCTTGTGTCAGAAAAGTTACATCGAGACATTGCTATGTAAGTTTGGACTTGAGGATTGCAAACCTATTGCCACTCCCATGGAAACAGGTTTGAAGTTGAGTCTACATGATGCTGGCAATCCTGCTGATGTCACTCTTTACCAAACTGCTATTGGCTGCCTCATTTATGTATGCAACACGAGGCTGGATATTCAATTTGCAGTCTCACAGGTCAGCAAATTTATGCATAGCCCAGGGTCTAAGCATTGGCAGGCTGTCAAGAGGATTTTCCGCTACCTTAGTGGCACTTTACATCTTGGCTTGTTTTATCCCAAGGGGGGATCATTGCCGCCAGACTTACATGCTTTTTCAGACTCAGATTGGGCTGGTTGTTTTGACACACGAGTGTCCACAAGTGGTTTTTGTTTCATGCTTGGCAGTTCATGTATATCATGGTTGAGCAAGAAGCAACCTACTGTGGCCACTTCGAGTTGTGAGGATGAGTATACGGCAGTCTTCACAGCTACGGTTGAGTGTGAATGGCTCAGACGCCTTATGGTTGATTTGGGTGTTGGATAGGAAACTGCCAACACTATCCACACTGATAGTGAGAGCGCATTGGCAGTTGCGAGGAACCCAGTTTTTCATGCTCGCACAAAGCACATTGAGGTGCATTACCACTATGTCAGGGAGAGGCTCTCAGCAGGAGAGATCAACTTGGCTTATGTGCCAACACAGGACAACCTTGCAGATCTTTTCACAAAGGCATTGTCTTGTGAGAAGCTTGAAGCTTTCCGCAAAGCTTTGGGATTACTCTCGTTTGTGGACTGATCCTGTCCTCAAGGCATGGCACTTCCCTTTACTCATGTGCCATCTCTCGTTCACCACATCACTCCAGGGGGGATTTGTTACCATATACATGTGGTAGTGATGTGTGTGAACACACTAGGACCGTCGGGGCATTTTTTCCCTCTTTAGGAGGTGTTTTCCCCTGTGCATTGTATATACGCCCATCACTCTAGGGCTATCTATCTTTCCATTGCACACTAAGTAATACACTCTCTATTGTGTGCCTTGACCTTCCTTCATCTTCTCCAAGCTGTGTGTGTTTCTCTGCAACCCTAATTCCAACACTACTTCCACCACCTACGACTACAAAGCAATTGGCAACCTTTATACACAAAGTGTAGTACATGGCATGGTTTATTCCATTGTCTTCATAGCTCCTTTATCCATTACAACAAATGGAAAATCATGATCCACTCCAATGGGATGACAAGTGTGAAGAAGTAATTCAAGAGGTTAAAGAGGTTTTAGGGCGGTTGTCAGCCATGCAGGCTTCTGATTGGGAGCAAGCATTTTATATAAATCCATCAGTATAGGGGATGATGCCATTAGGACATGATATTACAAAAGGGGAAGGGCAACCATTATATGAGGCCAGTATATTGTGCAAGCCGAGTGAAGTTGGTAACAGAGAGAAAATTCTCGGAAGTAGAGCTAGTGATAGCCCATGTAATATTTGCTTGTCGATGATTTCGTCATTACTTGCTACCACGACCTTTTGTTTTCTTAATGAGTTACGGCTTTTTGCCACAGTTAATTAATGGCACTAACATGTCAAATGTGGTCAAGAAATGGGTAATTGAGCTGCAAGAGTTTGAGTTCTCTTTTTTAGTGGAAGACAGTACAAGAGCTACCCTAGCTAATTTGTTGACTTACAAGGAGAATCCCTTTCTTGTTAAGGAAGAGGTGGTGAGAAGGGTAGTTGAAGAAGTGTCACAGATAAAAAATGCACATGTGTTGTTCTTTGATGGCTCATACAGAAAGAGCCATGATGCGGCTTCAGGGAGTATAGCACTTTATGATCCAAAGCTAGTATGCAAGAGGGGGTTCAAATTGGATGCGCATAGTACCAATGAGGCTAAATATGCTACTTTGGAATCTAGATTACACATTTGTTTGAAGCATGGGATTGGAAGTTTGAGCATGAAAGGCGATGCCTTGTTAGATGTGAAGCAAGTGTTGGGTGTGTGGAAGAGCAAGAACACCTCATTGAAGGAAATGTATTTTAGAATTAAAGGCCTGTTAAAAAATTTCAAAGCATGGAGCATCAGACAATTTGAATGTGCTCTAAATGGAGAGGCACGTGAAGCAGTTCAAAGAATTATTGGGGAGCTATTTGTGTTCATGACCAATTTACCTCTTTATCATGGCCCGGAAAGTTTGGCTCAATAAGAGGATTTTTTGCTAGCAGGAATCATTCCAAAGGACATTCAAAAGTCTAAGAAGTATGGTATTGTGCGTAGAGCATACAAGTACAAATTGAATGGTGATGTATTATACATGAAAGGGGATGATCTCATGTTGAGACATGTACCTTGGAGGGAGGAGCTTTATAGAGTGTTGGAAGAGAATCATGAAGGCGTATGTGGCGGCCATTTTTCTCTAAAGATCACCTTGCATAAGATCTTGCAAGAGGGGTATGTATGGCCTAGTTTGCAAAATGATGTTCACCATTGGTGTAGGTCTTGCAATAGGTGTCAAGCATTTGGAAAGAGAGTGTTGAAGCCAGAGCTATGAAAAACCATTATGGCGTTTGATATGTTTGAAAAGTGGGGGATTGATGCAATAGGCCCGTTACCTATCACAAGCAGGGGCAAAAGCTATATTTTGACTGCAGTGGACTATCTCTCTAGATGGGCAAAGGCTATAGCAGTAAAACAATCACTGCAAAGGATGTGGAAAAATAAGTGTACGATGAAATATGTTGCAAGTTTGGGGTGCCATTGGAGCTACTTTCGGATAAGGGGCCAGGATTTAGAGCTAAACTGCTAGACTTTTTATGCGCAAAGATGAAGATTGGGCACCAGCATACCACTCCTTATTATCCATAATGTAATGGCTTAAATGAAAGATTCAATGGTTTTGTGCTACAACAGTAAGCTGGACAAGACATCCCAAAAGAAGTTTCAAATTAAGTGGGAGGGCCCTTTCAAGGTAGTGGAGTGTTTTCTGAATGGTACATATCAGTTGGTTAACCTGGATGGGATTATACATAAGTCCAGGGTAACTGGATTGCATCTTAAATTGTATCATGCTAGATTGATGCTGGTGGAGCAAGATGAGATGTCTGTAGAACAAGCAATGTCTGTGAGGAGTAAGGAGACTTGTGACGCAACGAGTCTCATATCTCTTTTTGCTGATGCTGATCATGAATGGTCTAGTAGGCTAGGGGATGGGAAAATAATGTTAGGAGTTTCTTGGTAGAAGTGATTGCGAATATGTACATGCACATGCATGGTGCACCAAATAAAGGATTGCCCATTTTCCAGATCCAGGTGGTTACGTGGGACCCACATGTGTACAGGTAGAACAGCGGTATATCGATTTTCATTATCACTAGTACTAGTGTGTTTTTTCTATAATAATGAGTGCGTAAAACTTCTTGAGGAATCTATCTGCGGGCCAGCGACATGAGGTAAGAAGGTGCGTCAGATGGCTCTAGTGGCATCAGGAGGTTGAATGGGGTCAATACTTGCACGTGGGTAAGCGAGGACACAACGTGGGTGTTTTCTTGTGATGATTATGCAAAAAATTCATCATGAGGACTATATTTGGGGGTCACTTCACGTGTTTGCGGGATGCATTATCGGAGAAAGTTGAGTGCTAGGTGTGCAGATGGATGTAGAAGGGTGACAAAAATGCACTGTGTGGCCAGTTTTTGGCCTTTTCGGGGTCCGTTTGAGGTCAACTAAAAAGCCAAAGGTGCCCAAGGGATAAATTGAAGTGTGAACACTAAAAAACCTGAGAAAAAGACCAGCAAAACATGGAAAGAAGAGGAGGAACAACTACACCTCAACTTTTGTTGTTTTTGGAGCCTGTTTTGGCCATAAACTGCTCATCCGAGGTCGGATTTGAGCACTTTGATATTGTAGAATGGGGTTTTTGGCTACTCTACGAATGCAATGGTGCTGTCCATTTTACCAAATTTCTCACTTTTTCCTACTATTTTTGGCTGTGTAAGTTTCTTCTGTGAGCGAAGCCTCTGTTCAAATTTGTGATTGTATCTGGCATATTTCATCCATATTGTGTGAGCTATTTTCCCCATTGGTGTTGTCCCAAGCTCAATTTTATCTAAACATCAGTAGTCTTCCTCTTTTGAACTGAGTTTTTGGGTGTGTGTTTGTGTGTGCGTGTTGAGTGGGCAAATGGATAGTCTCTCTCCTCTCACTCCATTGGTGCGTTTCCTCTCTTAGCCAGGTGGGTTTTGTAAGTCGAGTGGTTCTCCATAGTGTGTGTGTGTGTGTATCATCCCAAGAGTGTGTGTTGGTGATTATAGAGGCGTTGTGTGTGTCTCCATCCCGATAACATCGGGTTTCATCTAATTGTTCCAGGTTGTCTAGTCTCTCCAATAGCTCATGGCCTGTCTATCCTAATTGTGTTGCTACTCTTAGGGTTTTGATTAAGAATTCCAATGGTAGGATCGCATTAATCCCAAATTCCAGGTTAAAGGGATTCATGCCAATGAAAGTTTTAAAAGATACTCTGTAAGCCCATAAGGTTGTGTGTAGCATTTGATCCCAATCATTTCTTGAGTCACTGACTATTTTGGTGAGTACGGTGCATAAGATTTTGTTGGTACTCTCTGATTGATTGTTAGCTTGCAGATGATACTGTGCTGATTTGCGATGGACCACCATGAATTTTTCAAGGTGGCTTTCAATGACATCTTTCAAAACGTGTGTTCCCCTATCGCTCACTATTTTTATGGATAGACCATATTTTATAAAGATGTGTTTGAAGAGGAACTGAGCTGTAGTTCTTGCATCATTTTTTTGGGTCGCTTTTGCTTTCGCCCATTTTGTAATGTAGTCTATTGCTACTATGATGTATTGTGCGTGCGACCTATATCCTGGAGGTATGATGGGACCAATGAAGTCAATGACCCATTTGGAAAAAGCAGGTACTCCCATCATTGGCCTTAGTGGCATTTCATCTCTCTGTAAGGGTGGTTTGGTGCATTGACATTCATCACATTGTTTGACATAGGTCTCTACATTCATAAATAGGGTTGGCCATCATATGCTTGAGTGTAGCATAAGCTTTTCCATTTTATCAGCACAAAAATGTCCCCCTGGCTGTCTTGAGTGTGCTTGTTCTAAGATAACATAATATTTGCTTTCTGTAGCACACAGCCGTAGTTGTTTGTCTTTTCCCCGCCTATACAGTTGGTTGGCAATGAGAAAGTAGTGTTTAGCCTCTTCTTCTACAATTTTCATTCTTGCCTTGCCCCATCCCTCTAAGAAGGTCTTGTTTTTAAGTACTCAGCTACGTGAGTACTCCATTTGGGTGCTTGTAGTACTCAAAACAGGGTGGCATGTTCCACTGAAGGTTGTTTTGTATAGCTATCACATGTTTTTACATATGTATGGACACTGTGTTCCATGTTTGGCTAGTAGACTCCCAGTATCTTTAGCTATTGGCATGTATGCGTTTCTCCATTGTAAAATCCCGTATTTTGTATGTGAGCATGTTTGAAGTAGTAGGTGGATTATTCGGGTTGTACAAATAGTCTCAATATCCCATCCTTACCGTGTTTGTAAAGTCGTCCTGATAAAAGATGGAGATTTTGCGTTTGATGTATAATTGATGGTTGTCTTTCTATCTGTAATGACCTGATTGTGAGTAGAGGAATGACCTCTTGGCTCCATCTCAGGACCATTTTGATGTTAAACAGATATGAATCAGGAAGATCATCATTGACACCCTCAGGTGCTTCTACATGAAACAGTCATGAAAGATGATCTGCTCGTGTGTGTGTGTGTGTAGTCCCCTTTTTTACGACTATCATGGAGTCCAACTCAAGAAATAGTATAAACCAGCGAACAATTCTTCCAGTGTTGCAAGGTTTGTTTACTAGATATAGCAGTGCTTGGTGATCCACGAAGAAAACAAACTTGTTTGCAAGAAGGTAGTGTCTAATTTTTTTGACGGCATATATCATCTCCAAACCTTCTCTTTCCGTAGTGGTATAAGTTTTCTCTGAATTGTTTACCTACCAACTAGAGTAGCAAATGGGAAAATCCATTTTCTTCTCTCCTGGCTGGGCTAATATGCATCCGATGGCATAGGCTGATGCATCAACATGCACATGAAAGATTTTTCTCTAGTCAGTGGCTTGCAAAATAAGAGCAAAAATTAATTGCTACTTCAATTTTTGGAAAGCCTGCTCGCATTCTTCCGTCCAGAGTCAAACTTAGCAATGAGGGCCTACAACGGTTTAGCTATTATAGCATACATATATATGAAACGCCTGTAGTACCCACAATGCCCCATAAATGCCTGCATTTCCTTCATCTTTGCTGGACTCGGTACTGTAGCAATTATTTGTACCTTCTCTTGATCAATTGAAATTCTGTTTTTGGACACAATGTGGCCCAAAATTTTACCTTGTCTTACCATGAAGACGCATTTTTCCAGGTTTAACCAAATATGATACGTTTTGCATTTTTCACAGACTTTTCCTAGATGAGTTATATGATCACTTCTTCGATAAGAGTAAACACAAAGATGCTCCATGTAAATCTCCAAAAATTGTCTGAGATATTCCTTGGATGCATGACACATCAGTCTATGGAATGTAGAAAGGGCATTGGTCAGGCCGAAACACATTACCCTCCTGTAGGCAGATATACCCCACTCTATTACAAAAGATGTCTTATGTTGATCTTCTGCTTTAATTATCAACTGATTGTAGCCTAAGAACCCATCCAAAAAACTATAGGCCTCTTTCTCTACTACCCTCTCAATAACATGATCCCTTATTGATAATGGATAGTTATCCTTGATGGTGGCTGCATTTACCTGTTTGAGGTTTACACAAACACACATTTTGCCATTCTTTTTGGGTACTACCACAATAGGGAACACCCACCCAATCCGTGTGTTCAATCTCGAAGATAAACTCGGAATCCTTCAGTTTGTCTATCTCTTCCTTGATTTTCTTGGCAAAAGTTTCATTGTATGTGTAAGACCTTGTCTGCATGGTCTGGCATCACTCTTAAGGGTTATCGTGTGCTGACAGATCTCAGGATCTATCCCCTTTAGATCTTTGTATAACCATGCAAAGACATCTTTGTATTGTCTGAGCGTATCGACTAGAAGCCACTCTTCTTCATCAGTAAGGTCCGTGGCAATGTATGCCGGTTTAGGCTCCTTGCCTAGTTCTGCTAAGTTGATGCATTTGGCTTTTTCACGCCCATCATATAAAGTTCTTGGTTCTTTGGAATCTCGTTTGGGTTTCTGCAACACAATTTTCCTATCCTGAATAGTATACTTCTTATAGTGGGAAGGTGCATCGAATTTATTATTGTTTGATTCCTCGTCAGTTTCCATTTTTGTTGTCCAAATTTCCTTCAAGGCTCGTTTCAGTTCATTGTATTCGATTTTGCACTCCATTTTGGACAACTTTGTCGATTTATCGAATTGCTCTTTTTGTTGGTTTTCGTGTGTTCGTCTTTTTTGTTTTTGTTTTCGTTAAGTCAGGATTCATGTATCTCTTTGATATCCCGTGTTTGAGGCAATCAATTGCTTCTACTAACCTTAGGTACTACATTTTGTCAGTTAACAAAGGTATTGAGTCTTCGTTGTGCTTGTTTTGGTTGTTTCTGCGTTTATCTCGATATTTGCGTTGTCTTTGAGGATTTTGGGAAATCATAGTAGATCACCCGTTGATCCTTTTGTTTGATGTTCTGACTTGAGCTACTGACAGCTCGTCGTCTGTGTTGTACTCCAATAGCTTATCATTCGAGTCCTAGAAATGATCTTCGTCCATTTGGTCAAGGTCTCTTATTGAGATTTCATCCACTATGCGTCGACACTCAGCAATCCCCTCCTCGTCAGGGACTTCCCACTCTAACTTCGGATTTAGAGTGACACTCAACATCTAGAATGGAATGATATCATATCCTTCCTCATTGCAGAATTTGGTGATGGTCACCTCGTTTACACAAACATCAAGAGTGGCTACGATCTGTTGCCATCCAAAAGGTTTGAACATCTCTTCTAGAAAAGGATTTGGTATATATGCCTTGTCTTGTGTAGTCCTATCAAGAATGCAATTTTTCCTTTTTAAACTTCCACCTTCGAAAGCTTCTCCTATCCCACTGCTGAGCATTGTTTTGCAACCAAGCCGGTATTCCCCCTTCTTAGTTAGCTGTTGTGGAGTTGGAGTCTTCTTCAGGGTTTTGTTCTACATCTTTATAGCTATGATCTGTGATACTAGTTTTTGTAGTGACATCCTTGTTCCTTAGATAGATATAGTTGTAACCCCAATCTTGCACCATTTTCAGCTAACGCATGAATGGTCCGCCCAATATGATGTCAAAATTGATGCTCTTGTCGAAATTCATAATAGCAAACGTGTGTTCATATGTAGTTCCGCAAGAGGTTACCACAATCTACTCCAGGATGCCAATTGGTTTTCTCAGATACCCATCTGCTAATTGAAGTTTCATTCTAGTCTTTTGGAGAGCAGGTTTTTCCCATTTCTCCCACATTTCTTTGGTAGCTATGGCTATTCCAGCCCCACTATCCAATACTGCTATTGAATTAACCTCTTTGTACTCCACCGGCAGGGTAGTATTTCCTTCTTCACCTTCACAATAATCCCCTACCTTGTTCACTGGTACGGGCTCATGTTTAGTTTGTTCCCTGCGTTGTGTCTTCAGTGTGTTTGGAGAAGCATTGGGTGTCAGAATTATTAGCCGTATTTTTTCCAAATCTCTCCCAACCTGCTCCCAAAGTTACGGTCTGATTTAACACTAGAATGGTAACATGACACTTTTATGTCCTTGGACACTTTTGTGTCCTGTTAAGTGACCATTTTGCTTGAATTATTTGAAGAGTATGAAAATGAATTTCTAGGTGCTATATATCCACAAAGTTGCCTTATGAGCTGAGAAAAACTTAGATTTTTTTTTTGAGTATCTATCTCACCATTAACCTTACTCTTGCACAACATTTTTGAACCTAAACTGTGTGAAAAAACGGGTCCTGTTTTTGGCTCTTTTTCAATTTTTGGCAACTATACCACTCTAAACTTCATGTTTGTGAGGTTTAGATGGCTAGAGGTTAGGCCTTCGTAGTTCTCAACATGTTTTGATGCTTGTAGGGAGAGCTAAGTGTTATAATTGAAAGTTATGACCAATTTACAAGAATTGCATAATCCTGCTTTTTGGGCAAAATTAGCACTTTTATGAATATTTTGGTGGCTTTCTTGATATCCAAATTCAATTTTGATTGTGTAAGTGTAATGTATAACATAAAGCTAATCTTCCTTTAGTTTTGGGGGACCTAATATGCTATATAGCATAGTATATGATGATGGTTGAGTTTTTTGATTTGCTGAAGAATACGATACATTTTAGGGTAGCAAGTATAACTTTCTCAATATTGCTAGTTTCTTAGGCCAAATGTGTGTATTTTGTAGGTAGTAACCATATCTAATCATAGACTACAAACTTGGCTAGATATTGAGTAGTTTCTATGGGTTTCTAGAGGCCAGAATGCTAAACCCAGTTTTTTCATGTTTGTTGTATTTAGCACTTTATCATTGCTCCCAAAGTTCCAATTGTAAGAGATCCATTACCCTTTTGACATGCTCCATGGCTCCTTTTGAATCCAGAGGCCCAAAGGGAACTAAGAAAACATGTATATAGTATCTGTATTGAGCGTGACTATAGAAACTTTGATGATAGGTCCGCAGAATGGCAAAAATGCAACTTTTTTTTACCTATTTTTTTGCCCAAAAAAAAATTAGTGAGGTAAAAGCAACCATATGTTTTGGTCACCAACCCATTGAAGTTAATGGGGCATTTTATCTCATGTCCTACAAAAATCTCCACTCTTATTTATATGCAATCAACCGTAAGAAATTGCTGTTTTGGGCAAAATGCACTGGTCCATCAACTTTGGAGGCTTGTAGTGACCAAGGGATGAGAAAAATTACAAGTTTCTCATTTTTTCCATATGTAGTATTTACTGAACTATAAGCTCATGAAAGGATTTTTCAAAATGAGTGGATTTACTATGGTTTTGGAATTTTTTCCCAAAACCCTGAAAGGACACTTTTATGTCCTGTTAGGTTACCAATCTAGTGTTAACTCTGACAAAGTTAGTGTACAATGGATAGAGGATGACATCAACTCATGAAGAGTTTTGGTATCCATAATCTTAGGATTGGCCATCCATTGAGATGCTACTTTCTTCACCTCTGATCGGGTTTCACGGATATCAATAAATGAAGGTAAAGTCTTCAATGATTGCGGTTTACTATCTTCCAATATCGTTGTACCTGCATCGGTATACAGTGATCTGATGTCATTTGGGTAGAGCTCATGCTCCAAGTGGATCTTTGTGATGGGAGGTGACAAAAGTGTAGCACTTCCATTTTTTCTATTCCTGACCTGTTCCCATAGCTCCGGAGACCATTTTTCTTCTACTTCCATAATTGGCAATGATGCTTGAGAATACATTCCATCTATCATATTGGCTGCCACCCTCGTATCCAATGGTATTGCGTTTATAGAATCTGGTTGGTCTTCCTTTTTTATTCCCTGCCCCTCTAACTCTTGAATTTTTTCTCGGATTAATACCTCAATTTTTGGAGCAGTAGGAACTAGTGGTTGCATAAGTGCTTGAGCAGCTTGGATAAGCTCCTTCCACATCTTTAGCCGGCCTCACTTTCTCATAGCACGGATGAGGGTACGTTAACCACCTATGCTCTTGGGTTTGGTTAGGCTTTAGCCTTGCATGGTAAGCTTTTAAAATTGGATCCAAAGGTTTGAAACCTTGTCTACCAAGACAAATCCTCCCGATGGTATAACTGATGGTTTTTTATCTCGTTGTTCCCCTTAAGGTCTCTTTTTCTTTGCAGTTGTTATTCTGTTTGTAGTAATTTGGTTTCCAATGCCGTTTTTCCTTTTTCTCTTTTGGCTTTCATCTTGTTTTGTTTTGCCTTCAAGGATTTCCTAGGGGTTCGGACATACAAATTTTCTATCTTTGTTTGGCTGGCTGGGATGTTCCTTGCTGCCTCACGAGCTTGAGCTCTAGTTACCACGTTTATCAGAATTTTTGGTTCTATTTCTGATCCACTTGAGCTTGACACAATCCCCATCTTGTTCATGGTTGCTTTCCCTTTGTCAGGGTTTTTTTGACAGTGTAGAATGAGATGGTCAGTGGTACATCCATCACAGAACCCAAAAAGTTTTACTCGTCCTCCTTTGTTTGGACAAACTCTTGCCCAATGATCACCGCCACATTCATATCATGGTCCTACAGGGGGTGGAGAAGCTTGTGGAGCCTCCAGCGATTGTCCTTCTCTAGGAGGATACCCCCTAGGTTTTTTGTAGCCCTGGTTTTCCATGAACATAAGCATATTTTCATCGACCAAGTAATGGTTTTAGTTGGTTGTGCTATGTATGAGGGCTCGGGCATCTCTTCAGGAATTATCCATGGATTGTGTCCCTCTAGAGCATATGCATTCCCATCAAATCCCCTCTCGTAGGTATTGTTTGAATCTTCCCGATACGAGACTACTTGGACCATACTCTGATCAGAAGGTTGTTCTATGGGTTGGGAAATCCATACCATAGCCCTATTTTCCTGGGGTAAGGGAGGTTGATGTCCCAACACAGGTTGAGGTTTTTCCTGACCTAGGATTGGATTATTTAGCCCTACTTGGTACCTTGGAGGGGGTGGAAATTGTTTCCCTCCATGTGGTCCATATTGTATCTCTCTAACATAGTTCCAATTGTAGAACCATTCATGGGTTTCATGGTTTGTCCATTTTTATTCGGTAGCACACCACTTCAATTCTTGCTGTGCATTTCCTCTTGGCCTTTGTTGAAGGTTTCATCACTAGGCTGGATGATCTCCTCCACAAGTGTTGCATTTTTGGGTGGGCGGTTGTTATGTGTTTGGGTTCGTCCTGTCTCCTTGGTTTATCCTTCTGATCACTTCCTTGATCATTTGATCAACGTTCGGCACAGCTCGGGCCCACCCAATTTTGTCATGGACTCACTAGTGGTTGAAGAGGTGCTACTTATTTCCTGATATGTGTCTTCAGTCACCTACTCATATGCCTTGCAATTATCTACGAGATACAATGCCTCTTTCGTGACTTGCTCAAAAGTTACACATGCCTTCAAGTGCAAGTCCTTTTTGAGCGTGTCATTTTGCAATCTTTCTATGAAGAGGACTGACAGTCTTTCATCCTGAGGTAGTTCTCAAGCAGGGCATATTTCTATATACTGCTTGAAATGAAGCAATGCTTTCTTCACTTTCTCTTTCTCCTTTTGCCTAAATGCATAGATCTGGGAGATAATGTTATGCTTGATCCCCCTCTTTGAGAATTCCTCAGCAAACTCTTGGAGAAGTTGCTCAATACTTGGGAATTCCAAGTTATTTAAATGTTGGAACCAAGTCAAAGTAGTCCCTTCTAGTGTCAACTCAAAACCTTCATATTGAGTATGAAAATCAGTTACCTATTCCACTCTCAACACTTGTTTGAAGATCAAAACATGGGCATACGGATCTAGTTTTTGGATACACATTTTGCCACCTGAGATGGTCGCATACATCTGGCCTCTGCAACCATTCTAACAACACCTGGTCTTCCTGGTATGGTTTCTCTAGGTTCATAATCTCCTCTTCATACTACCAGTGGTATCCTATCCACTATACGTTCGTCAAGTCAATCTTGCGTAATAGTTGGAGGGATTCTAGTGGTGTAAGTGATATCAGGAACAATACTACCCCTATGTGTGTTCATGGGAGCCCTAAACGCAATTGATCCTAAAGGCCGTGTGTTTGGGGCTCTTCCATGTCCAAAAGACTCCTCCACCCTGGTTCTCAGTGGGCTGACATGTACAGTCTCAGGTCTTGTGTGAGTAGTCATGGGTTTTACCTCTTCCGGATTTACATAGTACTGGTGGAGTGGTCCCCTAAAATATGTATATCTGTCTAATTCCTTACGATCCATTGGAGAGTACTTTTGGCCATAATTGTCTATTATGACCACCTGAATACTTCTCCCCTCTATGTACATGTAAACATAGAGGTTTTTACGGTCAGTCAGTTCCTTGATGTGGGGTCGTCACATTTGTAATAGAGTGTTTGTTCTCCATTATTGAACTTATATAGCCGCACATACATGTTGTCTGTATTAAGGTGTTCTATCTCATTGGTGTGTCTAAGTACCGTGTTTTGTTTCTCCATTTTGGGTGGCTCATCGGCCAGCTAGTTATCTACCTTGTCCTTGGTAGTCATCCCCCATTTATCCACAATAAAAGGGTTATGAACCATTAGGTACATCATTCCCTCTTGGTCGAAATATCTATCCCCGTCATAATCGACATCTACAAGGTCTCTGAGCTTCCTCGACATATTTTCCAACTTAACACAGTAGCGGTCCATTCCATCCTTATAGATTTTGGCCTTAACACTAGAATGGTAACATGACACTTTTATGTCCTTGGATACTTTTGTGTCCTGTTAAGTGACCATTTTGCTTGAATTATTTGAAGAGTATGAAAATGAATTTCTAGGTGCTATATATCCACAAAGTTGCCTTATGAGCTAAAAAAAACTTAGCATGTTTTTTGGAGTATCAATCTCACTATTAACCTTACTCTTGCACAACATTTTTGAACCTAAACTGTGTGAAAAAACGGGTCCTGTTCTTGGCTTTTTTTCAATTTTTGGCAACTATACCACTCTAAACTTCATGTTTGTGAGGTTTAGATGGCTAGAGGTTAGGCCTTCATAGTTCTCAACATGTTTTGATGCTTGTAGGGAGAACTAAGTGTTAAAATTGAAAGTTATGACCAATTTACTAGAATTGCATAATCCTGCTTTTTGGCCAAAATTAGCACTTTTATGATTTTTTTGGTGTCTTTCTTGATATCCAAATTCAATTTTGATTGTGTAAGTGTAATGTATAACATAAAGCTAATCTTCCTTGAGTTTTGGGGGACCTAATATGCTATATAGCATAGTATATGATGATGGTTGAGTTTTTTGATTGCTGAAGAATACGATACATTTTAGAGTAGCAAGTATAACTTTCTCAATATTGCTAGTTTCTTAGGCCAATTGTGTGTATTTTGTAGGTAGTAACCATATCTAATCATAGACTACAAACTTGGCTAGATATTGAGTAGTTTCTATGGGTTTCTAGAGGTCATAATGTTAAACCCAGTTTTTCCATGTTTGCTGTATTTAGCACTTTATCATTGCCCCCAAGGTTCCAATTCTAAGAGATCCATTATCCCTTTGACATGCTCCATGGCTCCTTTTCAATCCAAAGGCCCAAAGGGAACCAAAAAAACATGTATATAGTATCTTTATTGAGCGTGACTATAGAAACTTTGATGATAGGTCCGCAGAATGGCAAAAATGCAACTTTTTTGTACCTATTTTTTTGCCCAAAACAAAATTAGTAAGGTAAAAGCAACCATATGTTTTGGTCACCAACCTATTGAAGTTAACGGGGCATTTTATCTCATGTTCTACAAAAATCCCCACTCTTATTTATATGCAATCAACCGTAAGAAATTGCTGTTTTGGGAAAAATGCACTCGTCCATCAACTTTGGAGGCTTGTAGTGACCAAGTGATGAGAAAAATTACAAGTTTCTCATTTTTTCTATATGTAGTAGTTACTGAACTATAAGCTCATGAAAGGATTTTTCAAAACTGAGTGGATCTACTATGGTTTTGGAATTTTTTTCCCAAAACCCTGAAAGGACACTTTTATGTCCTGTTAGGTTACCATTCTAGTGTTAAGCACACTTTCAAATTGAAACTTCAAATACAACAATTTTACATTAGATGCGGGTTGAGAAGAGCCTGCCTCCATCGAAGCTGCTCCCTTAGGGTTCGACTTGTTAGAATCCTCAGTCATGAGGCTGTATGATTTTTCTGACTAAGTGTTAAAGAAGCTCTCCTCTAAAATGGGTTGTAAAGGTGGCAGTGGTCTCTGATTCACACTTTCTTCCGTTGAGTGATTGCTTCCTTGGTCAAATATGATGGGATTCCTATTTTGGTACAATCTTCTTGATTGTAAATTCATGAAGAATTGGTATTGCAAAATCCAAACCGGGTTATCTCATTAGCTAGTTTGAATCCCCCGTTTGATCTTACTTGCTAGATCGTATCCTCTAGTACCTACAACCTGTCAAAATTTTCTTGATAGCTGTGAGCTTACAACCGTTCTTATTAGTTCTTCCTTTTAATCGAAAAAAATTAGCTAGATTTTTTAGTAGCACACAATTCCTCACACAAACCAACAATTTAGGTCCAATTTCAATTTTGAAAGAACCACCCGAATATTGTGGACTAGCTCTTTGTGTGGTAAAATTTTGCTTCTATTTTGACTCAGAGGTACATGGATCACGATCCATATTTGGAAGCCAAATGTACTTTTCTTAGTACTTCCATGTTCAGCATGATTAGGAGGTCTTATGGTATCAAAATTTCCAAAAATAAACCTCTAGATTGGAAGCTAGATCAATTTTGTCACTTTGCCAGAGCTCCTACTAGTTTTGGGCTTTTGGGATAGTTTTTAACATCCAAATTCAATTTTGGAAGGACCACTAGACTCTCTGTGATGCCCCTAGCTATAGTGTCAGTTTGGTATCAAAATGTGTCAAGGGAACATGGATCGTGATCCATGTTCCGTACTGTCAGAATGCACTGAAACTTGACCCACAACTAGTCCTCGGCCTTCTGATGCTGTCTATATGGTTTTTGAATGTTTTGGAGTTTTTTAGATCATCCAAAGTCAGTTTTAGGGTTTGTTCTACTGGTTTCTCCCTTGATCTAAATTTTTCCCCTTTTGCCCTCTTTTTGAACTTTTCTAATAAGGGTCCCTTGGGAGAAAGTGCTTCAAATGTTATCACTTTTCTCCTTGCCCATTATTAGCTCAAAATTCCAAAAAGATACATGGATTGCGATCCATGTTTGATAGGATTTTGGACTGATACTTTGTGAGTTTGTGACACAAGGTCTGGTGATGCTCTTCCTCAAATATTTTTGGATTTGATCATTTTTTTTCCAAGTCACAAGAAAGATTCTGTGTCTGTTTTGCGGTTTTTGCAAACAACTTCTTTTTTAGTATTTTGATCAAGTGTTTTCACTTTTTGTCTATGGCTTTTTTTGGAAAAGTTGTTGCCATAGTAATCAAGAGTGCACTGATCAAATCTCACTGTCAGATGTCTACCTGGAACATGGATCGCGATCCATGTTGGGAAGCATCTCGTCATGATTTTTGGTTCTGTTGGTTGCCTGCTTCTAGTTGATCCCAATTCTCTCCCCTTTTTGAATTTGGACAAGTAAAAGTACAATTTTTCCTTATTTTCCTCAGTTCCCAAGGTTTTGCTCTGCTCAACCCAATTTCTTGATTTTAGTGATCTTTAGAACTCTTTTTTTTACCAAACTCAAGGTTCTGATGCCAAAGAGCCTGTTCTAAGCAAGGGAAATAATTTTAGTACATTTTGCTAAAAAGATACATGGATCGCGATCCATGTTGGACAGGCAAATTGGAAATTTTTTGCACAGTCTGTAGTTAGTAAGTGTTTTTATCCCCTTTTTGAAGGTTTTGCTAGGTTTGGTTCAGTTTTGAAGCTCTGACCATCAATTTTTCAACTTTTCAGAGTTATGGTCTTCAACACCAAAATAAGGTTTTTGACAGTTTTTTACTTGATCCTTTTGGCCCCAAATGATGGTGTAATTTGTTTCCTAACCTACTCCTATAAACTAAAATAAATATGCAAACATAAATGAACTTAACAGTACAAAAATGACAACGAAGTGTGTGGTGGAACAGTCTATTCCAAGCATGGAAAAATCAAAGAAAGAAATACTATCTTGTACTTCACTCACAACTTTCTTTTTTAAGGAGTAGCATTGGCTAGTCTCGGACTCCAGTCTCTACCAAGCACTAAACCTACGTCTAGCTGCTTCAATGTCTATGTGTAAGCGGAATGAGTGTCAAAAGCTTTGAATTTTTTATTTTTTATTTTTATTTTACACTAAGTCACTCACCACCTAAGGTTCGGTTTCCCCGGCAACGGCGCCAATGTTAGCGGGTCGCCGCGATGGACGTTTGTAGCATAGATCTTTTGTACTAACATAATATCAATATGCAAGGAAGCGACTCAGGATGGGGCACGGAGACTTAATGAGAGTGTCGATCACACCAAAGTGAACTCAGAGGGCTACTCATTCTATGACAAAAGAAAATCAACCACTTACTAGTCAAAAAATCAGTATGCATCCAATCTCATCGCTCTAGGTCATCACACCTTTTCGGCATCCAAGCGAATTCGGAATGCAACGAAACTTAAGGAGAGGTATCACAGCACCTAGGAGCACAATCCTACCAAAGTCTGTCACCATCTAGAAAGGTACATAAATCACGATCCATCACAAAAAATGTGCAAAAAGCTGAAACATAACTACTCGAAAAGGTCCCCCTTAAGCATAGAAACACTTATCAATGGTCAAAACATCAAAAAACAACCATTTTAACCTTGGAATCAATGCATTTAGCTTGCAGGAAAAGAATTGTGAACCACATTGGAATTGAAAATGGTTATACTTACATTGGAGAGCAAGCGACAAGGAACACAATGTGCTATTCAAAAATGAATTCTGATTACCAGTCTAGGAGAAAAGAGGATTACAATTTGTAGCAGCAAGAAGCTCTCATAGTGAACGTTTTTTTAAATCCATCAAGCTAATGATATCTTTTTAGTGCAAAACTAAGGGTTTTGACTTAAAGGTTAAGGGAGCTTTCCAACGGCCATTCGGCCACTTACAAGGGGGTAGACTTAGAGAGTCTGAGAGGGTATGTCAAATTACATTACAATTACAAATCATCATAAGCTGAATTACACGGCTTCTTTAGAAAAATTGAGTGAGTGTTTACGGGGTTTGGTGTGCATCTGCATGTGTCCACCAAACAATATGCCATGCAAACTGGTAAAAACAACTAAAGCTTCATCTGCATGGTTCAAGGGGTAATTCCTACGGGTTAGATGACCGATCACCAAGGCTTGAAACCCCAACAGGGAGGGCATTGATATACTCTTTTGTTGATGAACGCTGAGAGAGAATGCCACATAAGAGTAGAACTCTGGAATATGGTACTAGGGAAACCTTGCTTGCAATACCGAACACGTACAAGCAAATAGACATTTTACATGATGTCAATAGAACGCTCGAGAGTATGAGTCTCAAGCCAATGTCTAGCACTACATTCAATAGGGTTTGGAATACAGAGTTTGCTAATGTGACCTTGTCAAAAACAAGCGAGTTCTCCAAATGTGTTGTGTATAGTCCAATAAAGTCTCAATTAGAGTCAACAAAGTATGATGAGTTGATTGCATGTTTGAAGGATGAACGTAGAATTCACATGATGCAACCACAAAGCTATAGAAATGTGTATTACACATTGTGTAAGTCCTTGCAATTGCCAAAGGATAAGTATTTATGCATTATACATGATAAAGTGGACCAAAAAAGACAGAAATACCTAGATTGCATGTGAACTCAAAAGATTATACGAATGCATATCAACTACAGGTATCATTAACAGGTATGATAACACATGGACATGGTCATGGGATGTATGGTCATTTCTCGCTTTATGGCCTTCAAATCCCAATGCTACAATTGGTTCCCTTGCATTATGCTTACAGAATTTGGAAAGAACAGATAACCATGGACTAGGAGATTTTTGCCATGATGGTATGCCACACAGCAATGTAGCATTATTCGATGCATTGAACTCAAGGATGGCTCTAGACCACCAAAACATGATGAGGCAAGAGCAGGAGAGGAATGCATCAACAATAACACCAACGTTGTCCATTGAAGGATGTAATGAAGAGATTTCTAACTTGCAATCATCCCCCTCTCAAAGTAATGTAACACAAGTACTCAACAAAAAACTTATCTACATTCCCAACTCAAATAAAATTTTTCCAAATCAAATGGGAAATAGGAATCCATAGGCATGGAAATTAGTCCCAAAGTTGTGGGATTTTTCCATTTCATCTAAAAGAATATTGTAGTGTTCTTAGCGAATGGGGTTGATTGTCCTTAGATTGTATAGATCCTTGGTCACTCCAATATGGTTGCACTTCAAGATTCATTTGAGATCTAGTCCTAATTTTCTCTATTGGTGGAAGAAACACTCCTTTCCATCATTGGTCTGGTTTACTCTTCTGCTTCGCTCACTCGCTTCATTGGACTCTTGGACTTCTTTCCATAATTCATCAAGACCATCTATTTCTTTACAACCCTATAATATAGCTAGGCTAAATCCCTTGGAAGAGTTATCCATGGTATTCAGCACTATCCTTGGTTCTAATGTTTGGTCCTTGAGATTTGGTATGTGCTTGTGACTAGAATCTGGCTCTATTTGTTCCTGGTTTAGTGGGATTACTTGTGTCAGTGGGACAAGGATCACATTCTCAGGTTTTCCAGCTTGTGGTTCTAGTAAATCTCGGGCTATTTTAATCATTATTTGTCACATTTCAAGCCTTCTCTTTTCTAGTTCCGCATATGGATCTGTCATCCACCTATATTCTTGGGTTTGGCTATTTTTGAGTCGTGTTTCACAGGCTTTTAGGAGGGCATCTAATGGCTCATTAACCTTCTTGACCAATATTGATCCTCATGAACTAGCACTTCTTGGCTCACTTTTTATTGATGTTTCTTCTGGAGGTTGAGACATCTTCTTAAGAGAAGATGCAACCCTTTCCTCATGTTTGCTTATCTTCTCTTTAGCTTGGGTAAGCTCTTCAACTAGGTATTTTTTCTTTCGTTCCCTTCATGCTTTTATCCTAGCCTTTCTAGTTTTCCAACTATTTTGTTTGATCTTGGTTTTTTTAGTAGGTACATCGGGGTTTGATTCACCCATCCCTGGACTCTCATTGGTTTCCGTTTTCTTTGTCTCTAGCTTCTCCTAAACTTCCTTTTAAGTTTGTGCTCTTGTAACTACCTAAACTGGTATGGTGTTTTCATTCTCCTAACTATTAGGTAGTTGAACGATTCTTCAGACATTTGTTGTGATCTTTTTTACTCTGTTTGGGTTTTTTGATATTCAGTGGTCAAGTGAATGATGCCAAAGTCAAGACAATAGGATTTTACTTGAGTGGTATTTGTTTGAGGACATTGTTTGACCAAGTGGTTGTCATAGCTTCTGTGACAATCTATCTCTACTTGAGGGGCTTCATCTTGCATTTCCTCTCGGTTGTAAATAGGCTCTGACCTAGCTAAGCTGCTATTCACAATGAGCCACAATGTCCTTTCATCCATCTCATACCTTCTTTATTCAAGTCAAAGCGCAGGAGGTGGAGGTTGGAACGGCCTCACCACTCCATGTGTTTCTCTCATCTTCTGTAGCTTTGAAGGACAATACCCGCTTTGGTTGTTATAATACATTGTAGTTGGTATTGCTGTTTTAGCATTGCTATTTGTATCACTTATGCCGCTTTATGCACTGATTCACCCTCTTTCTATTTGAATCTATGAATTTGTGAGACTGTGTTGTGAGCTATGCTTTTTGCGAGCATTCTTCAATGAATTCCTCAAACAACTCCTCTAGAGTCTCAAACTCGCATCTTTCCATTGAGTTGAACCATGTAGCCGCATCATCTTCCAGAGTCAACCCAAATCTTGCAAACTGTGTCACAAAATCCAAAACTTCCTCTTCTCTAATTACTCTTCTGAAAGCCACTACATTATCTCATGGATCTTTATCTCTGGAGTATTTCTTGTTGACCCATTTCTGGACCTGAGATGGTCTAACTCGCTGATTGTGTACAAGTCTAACCATAGACTCTCCCAATCCTTCTCTCTTTCTAAGACTTCTACTATGCTTAGGTTCTTCTTCAAAGGGATTGGTCATTCTCTTGGAGATTGGTCCATTAGGGAGATTCACTTCAGGAGGCATGCCTGCTATCTCTGTGATCATTTCATCTTGTTATCTCTCTAGGAGGGAATCTATGTGGCTCCCTTTTTGGAATTCTCGTGTTTGGTGGAGATATTTGTGGTCATTCATTGACCAAATATCCACCTATTTCTAACGCAGTCTGTCGATTTGTGCTTTCTAAAACTCTATATTCTCGTCCATACTTGTCAACAACTATAGATTTCCATTGACAGTCGACTCCATATATATAGACCTATAAGAGCTTGTGATCGATCAGCTCTTCTTGGTTTAACTATGAGCATCTATAAAGGTTGATCTCACTATCGTCAATGTATCTATATTGTCCTTCACTCTCATGATCTATCATCCAAACTCTCTCAAAAAATTTGGTCTTTATCAACTGCAAGTTTGGAAGATCCAATATGGGTGGATGCTGCCCTACTATTGGAATCCCAAAGCCTGTGTAAGCTGAGTTTGAATCTAAAGTAGACATGATTTTTGGTCTTAAAAAATCTAGCTTGATGTAAAAAGACTTATTCCAATGTGTTCAAGTGATTTGGTTATACCTCTCTCAAATTGTCACTTTTAGACATCCCTAACTTTCGGATGCATTTTGAGGCCTTAAACGACGTTTTCCAAACGATGGCGGTTGTAGAGATACTCCGGAGCTTTGCTTTGATAAAAAAAGTTTTTAAATCTGATATCAAGAGCTCAAGTTATGGTCAAAACAATCAATGTGTGCTTGGAGACTTCATAAATGTACGATGTCCACTGACTCAGAATTGCTCCAAACTTTAATTGTAGACTCTCCTTGATGTACTCTAACCACTCCATGTCTCAGTTTGTGATTTTGACACTTTTAGACAGGTCTATCACTCCTTTTTTGTGTTTGGTTGCTTGCAACTTCTTGGGGAGGTTAGCTAAGCCAAAAGTGATCCAAATTGAATGAAATTTGGTCCCTAGGTCTATTTTGTGATGGGAACCACTTGTAAGATTTCATATGTAAGTTTTGACCTCTAGATTGGCACTTGAATTATCATACGTGTATGATGTGTTTTCTCGCAAAATGAAGTGAGTTTTATTCGAAATCTCTCAGCAACTTTTAGAATTCAATTTCAACACTTTTTGTGCAAGTTATGGACAATACAAGCATGAATCTTGCCCAATTTCTATCTTTTGGCACTTTTTAGCCCGCTAGGGGCTTCTTTTATGCTCTAGGACACTAAGGTATACTTAGATGTCTGATTCAACCCAGATCTAGTCTCTAAGACATCATATGCGTATTATGTCTTTTGGCTCATATTTCTCTTTTTCTTTTATCCTAGGTTCTTCTTAATGTGTACACCAAGAATATGTGCTCACAAAAAAAAATTGCATGTCAAAATTGCTCAAAATCACTATTTTTCACCTTTGTCTTCTTGGATTTACAAAAATCTTCTTAAATTCAAAGATATGTGTCCAAATGAGATGAGATTTTGCAAACAAGATTAGCACATCATTCAAGATATATGTCCAAATGAGATTTTGGTATGAAAATTGAGTTATGTCGTACTGTTGACCCATTGGTCAACAGAGAGGAGTTTGAATTCTATTTTTAAAAAAGAAGTTAAACTTAATTTGACTAAAGTACTACTCTGTGTGTCTGTGTATGTACATGTATACATACATACTTGCATACATACATACATACATACATACATACATATATATATGTATATGTATATATATATATGTATGTATATATATATATATATATATATATATATATATAGATAGATAGATACATACATACATACTCAGATGGATATATACATGTATACATAAACACATACATTAATACATTTATAGATTTATATATACAAATTTACATTGTTTCCTCTTGTTGTGAACATAAACATGGAGTATCCTACGGTTCCTGAAAATAAGAGACCTTCAGATTTCATGAGGAGTCATGGGTGGATCAACTTTCAATGGGAGATGCGATTACAGATAGCATTCCTACAAAAAAAAGTATGTCAATTTACAATTTGAATTTAAAATTTACTACTTATATGTATTCACCTATAATGTAGCTTTAATATCATTTTATTTTCAATGGGTGCAAGTTAGGAGGCAACACATGCTAGGGTTGTGTGCGGCCACATGTTGGTGCAACCAAAGTTGGTCCAAGGTGGAAAGTGGTCTATGCCAAGCAAAGGCTGCAGGCAGGTGCAATGTAGAAGGCTAGGGCAGGTACCAAGGTCCTGGGCAGTCAAAGGGTAGTGGGAATGTATGTCTTAAGTGGTTTTTTAGGCCAAAAGATGTAAAGGATGGCCCAGATGGGATGAGAGATCAAGGTGTCTGAAGTGTTGATTCAATGATCTAGAATGTAGTGTTCAATGTGCTCTACAATCCAGTCCAAACGGCTCATCAAACAGAGTCTTGGTGCTCAAGAAATTGAAGTACAAAGTTAGAAGGTTTAGCAGATCCCCGAAGGGAAGGGTAGCTGGGGACAGGTGGCCTAGGTAGGTGTCAGCAAATACATGTGTGAGTTGTGGAGCATGCCTGTCTTTGCGGATTGTAAATCAGAGCTCGAGATAGCAAGTTATGGTCGTTTAAGGTTTTGTCAGGGGCGGGGTTTGTGTCCACTTGACTGCGTGGAAAGCTATGCCATCTGACAGTTTTTGAGCCTTGACAGGGTTCTAGAGGGCATCATGCATCGAGTAGAGTCAACAAGGACTAGCCGTGCCTCAATCAGAGCCTGGACCAGAGAAATATTTTAGGTTGAAGTCGATGTTCGTTCCCGACGTCCTGGTGCCAGTTTAGTTTTCAGCAATCTAGGTGACCTGGGTTCGCGGCCTTGGGGATCTTGGCATACGACGGGGATCGGCAAGTTTTGGAGTCCAAATTTTCAGCTTCATGTAGCATTTCAGGGCTTGGGAATTCGATCTTGGAGCAAGGTACAACAAGCCTTCAAAAGGAGGGGGGGGGGGGGATTTATACCTTCAAAGGGGTTTATGGATGGAATTTCAAGGGCCTTGGGAGGCTTGGCCCCCGTGGTGCCCCCACGTATCATGGGCTTGTCCCACATGCGCATAAAATTCTCCAAAAAATGGGGTATAAGAACAAGGTGGGAGAGTGGATAGGAATGTCGAGCTAGGGAGTGAAATCTCCCTTCTCATAGCTATGGCAAGGTTTGTCGGTAGCGCTCCAGGCACTGCGTGCGCGGGCCTAACTGCGCAGTGAGAGGTGTAGGTGGTAGTGCCCTCTACTGATGGAGGGCATTGGTAGTGGAAGCGAGTGATGGCTTGTCTATGGTATGAAGCTTTGGAAGGCGAGCCAAGACAAGCGTGGCCGGCTCTATGGGCGAGGTTTCTTCACGACTTTCGCAAGGAGGCATCCCCAGTCAAGATGGATGCGAACTGAAGGCGCTTAAACAAGATGTAAGTTAAGAGTTCAATCTATTTTTGGGTCATTTTGAAGAGTGCTGGGTAGAATTAGCGACAGCCATGCAATTGGATAATGGAGACTACTTTAAGCTGAACAATCTCATGCGTGTCTACACCCTAAAGTGAGAGAGAAAGTCAATTTTGAGAGTCCAAAAAATTACAATGGTGCTGTAGCAATTGCACGGTCGAAGAGCAGAAAGATAAAGAAGAAGATAGAGCAGGGTGTGTTGGGCTACGAGACGATGGTCCCCCCTTCAACTGCAGAGTCGAAGGGAGGCTATGCATGACGAAAATCATGGAAATCGAGGTGTAGCTGTTGTGCCGCAAAATTGGGTACGCTTAGTGCAGGATTTATCTGAGCAAATGCAGGACTTGCGGCTCAGCGTGATGGATAGAGGACAGTCGAGAGGATCAAGGGGTAGGGCAAGGCCACTGCCAGGTAGATGCTACAATTGTAGAGAAGAGGGGCACTATGCACCCGATTGTCCTCAGCCACAAAGAGAGAGAGGAGGCATTTACCCATTGTTTGGTAGAGGTCAAGGTCAAGGGAAGTTCAATGGTCCAAGAGAGCAAGTAGTGGAGAATCCTGTGCAGCCAGCTCCACCAAACGGAGGCGAGGTCCAAAGAGAGTTATGTTTAACTGTGTGCGTCCTATCCAAACCTATTTGCGATGGAGTACAAGCATTTACATGGTGCAAGAGGGGTACAACACAAGATTGTTCTCAAGGAGGGACATAGGCCTAAAGCATAGAAGCTAAGAAGACTTGGGGAAATCCAAAAGGAGGCCCTTTGGCAGGAGACCAATAAGTTGTTGGATGCAGGTATTATATACCCTGTGAAAGAGTCATAGTGGGTCTCACCAGTGCTTATAACCCCTAAGAAGAATGGGAAATGGGGAGTGTGCGTCGACTACAAGCCAGTTAATGCAACGACTAAGAGAAATCACTATCTGTTGCCATTTCAAGACAAAATCATAAACCAGGTGGTTGGGCACGAGAGATATTTGATTATAGATGGTAGGGATTGCACTCGAAGACCAGTTGAAGAACACATTCATATCTCCATGGGGATGTTTTGCTTACCGCAGGATGTCATTTGGATTGGTGAATGCATATTCCACCTTCCAAGATTGGATGAACTGGGTATTTGGTCCACACCTTGGCCGCTTTATGAGGGTCTTAATTCATGGATGACATAGGCTGCTACAGTTCAAGATTAGAGCACCTATCGAAGTTGCAGTTATTCTTTCAAAGGCTTCATGAAGAAGGAGGTCAATTGAACCCCAAGAAGTGCAAGCTAGCACAACCTCGAGCACAAATGTTGCGTCATGTGGTATAGCAGAATGGTATAGAGGCTGATCCCAAGAAGGTGAAGGCGTTGGTGTTGATGGAGCGGCCAGAAGATGCTCAAGGTTTGGCTTCCTTTGTTCATAAGCTGAAGTATCTATTACGTTTCTTTTGGATGTTGTCGCAACATGTACATCCTCTTCAAAAGAGAGCTCAGCAAGTGCACGGTTACGAGTGGGATGAGGAAGTTCAGGAATCTTTTGACACGGTTAAGGAAATTTTGTGTCAATTGCCAGCGGTGTGCCCTCCCAAATGGGAGGACGATTTCTATGTGTCTATGACGGTGGGCACAGTGGTGAGCCTAGAGCCGTGCAATATAGCGACGAGTCAAAATTTGGGCCCTAGATCCCCTTTGAGACTAAATTTGGGCCTTAGATCCCCTCTGATCCTAGAGACGTGCAATAAAGTGATGACCCCCCCCCCCCCCCCCCCCCCTGCTCGTCACTATATGGCACGGCTCTAGGCTCAAAGGGGATCTAGGGCCCAAATTTAGGGGGGCGAGGCGGCTTTAATCTTAGCCGTCGGATCATGCAGTGAACTGGAGGTAAATTAGGGTGAACTAGGGGTGGTGAACTAAGAATGAACTAGGGGTGGGTAAACTAGAGTGTGGTCATGTGCCATGCCTACATGGGCAGCGACACGCGCTAGCATTTTCAAGAAGTGCGGAGTGTGGCTAGGAAAGCGTCGGGCCTCTGATTGTGAGAGTTCGGAGCAAAATCAAGCAAGTTGTAGAAGATTTGAGGCTAAAAATACACTTAAAAAAAAACAAAACTCCAGCCATGAAAGCTTCTCTTTGAAAAAGAACCAAGATCAACTCAAAACTCTTGTGTGTGTGATGATGTGGTGTAACCTCACTCCCCATTACACAATTGCAGTGCTCTTTCGCCCTGATAAAACCCCTACACAAACGCTTCAATTCTCCATCGTAGACATTTCATGGAGGCTTCAGAACTTCATTATAAATTCCCAAGTAGTTATTTGAAGAGGGTAAACCTTAATTGGTGGCCTCACAGCCTCGAATACAGGGTTGGAACAACACGGGACTACAATAGCATACCTTAGGTGCAGGCTTTGTATCCCTTCACAAAGGAGCTCAAAGTGTTGATATTGCTCTTCTAAATATTTTCCTCACTTCTCAGAGTCATGACATCGTGAGTGATGTGGCATTTTGAGCCATTTTTAACCAATTTTGGGTCATTTTTTACTATTTTTGGTTCATTTTTAGCCCAAAAATGCCCTTTTTTGTCTGTAAAAAGCCCAAACGAGCTGGGAAAAATCCCTAAAATTGTGTAAAAATCCCATTGGGCTTAAATTTCATCTTGAACCTCATTTTACCATTTGGAAAGCACTCTATACACTTCTCTTCTACCTGCGCATGAAGCTTGCTATTTTTGGCCGAGATTGCCTGCATTGAACTTTCTAGGCAAAACGAGCGTGCCACTTTGATACACTTGAAATTTTTATATTCCTAAAGTAAATTAGACATATATTTATGTGAAAATAAAACATGCCATAGTGCCACACCGAGGGCCTCGCTGTCCCCCTCCCCGCAAGGTATATACAGAGCTGCAAACCGTGGCATCTATTATCACACTATGTACATCATAGGATTCGGTCCCACATAACAAAAGCATTGAGAGTGGGGTAGATATTTTAGTTTCACATTGATGATGTGACATAGCACGACATCCACCCCTCCAAACCTGCACATACTCCAGCATGCGCCACACATATCTTTTGCAAGTTCAATCCTCATTTAAGTCAACATACATATCGATTTCATCATCATTTGCACAAAAGTCCAGTGCATCATCTTCTCTTTCTTCGTCTTCATCCATAACATGTTCATCAGAGCCTTCATTTCGACTTTCTTGTGAAACAAAGGGATCTGTATCGCCTCTTCTTTTGAACAATTTAAACCCTGCAATGGGAATCTTCATTTTTGTACCATCCAACTCGTGCAAGGTATAAGTTGCATTTCCATGTACATGCTTAACCACATAAGGCTAGACCATCTCTTTGAAAGTTTTCTTATCGCTAAATGTTGGTTCTCAAGACTAGTGTTATACACCAACACCCAATTCAATAGCTCTAGGTCTGAGCCTGTGCCTTTTATCAAATATGTCCTTATTCTTCAACCTTGCATCTTTTAATCGTGCTTCTGCAATATCAATATCTTGAGGCATTCTTTCTAATTGTTGTATGCGCAAAGCAAGAAGGTCTTCCCTACTCATTACATCTTCCCAAGGCAATACATTCCATGTGGGAATTACATCCTCAATTGGCATTATAGCTTTCTGACCGTACATCAACTCAAAAGGCATATAACCTATAACTAAGCTATGAGTTGTACGATCAGCCCATAAAGCATAAGGCAATAATATAGGCCACTCTCCCATTTTACCTTTGCACACCTTAGCCAAATCTTTAATGATAGGAGGATGCCCACGCTCCGAGTTACCATTTCTATCAGGATTGTATGCAGTAGTGAGAGCGATTTTAATGCCCAATCTAGAGAAGAAATCCCTTGCTTTGTCAGCATCCAACTCACCCCTGTCCGCTGTTATTTTCCCAACACAGCCATAATGGCTGATTACATCATCCAAGAGGAACTTACATATATCTTCTATGCTTTTTGTTCTTAGAGTGCGACCTTCAACCTGATTAGTTAAGTCTTCTCATGCAAGCACTATGTATCTCATCTGCCATAAACCCAATGGCATTGTAACCAAATCTACTACCCACTTATAATGCATGTGCAGTGGGTAAGTAGGGTGCAACCCATCACAATGACGGACATTTGAATACATTTGATAGGTTTCACAAGACTCCACAAAGTGAGATACATCTTTATACATACCTTTCCACCAATACCTCTCTTTCATTTCACTAAAGGTGGCCCATACCCCTCTATGTCCAACATAAAGACTCTCATGAACCTTTTCATAAGCTCATTTTGAGCATCCTTATCATTCAAAACTCTCAACGGCATCCCATTTCTTTGTTTTGGACGCTTCCATAAGTACCCATTTTTCAAAAAGTATCCATAGGCTTTTCTGCATATTCTTATGAACTCTTGATCAGTCCACCCTTCTTGCCTTGTCAAAGTGCTTAGATAACGTCCAATAAGCAACCAATCACCTTGATATAGGTCCTCTGTAAATGACACAAGTGCATTTGACAGGCAAACATGATCACCCTTGGCATGAGAGATACTATAGAACCCTGTGCCTACATCATCGCCCTTGACAACCATGTTTTCTTCATTTTCATACCTTTCTCTTAAAAGCATATCTGCAACTGGAGTACCTTTCCCTGCAATATGCTTAAATTCTGGATTTAAGGACTTTATATAGGCAATCCATCTCAACATAACAATGTCAGGAGTGAGCAGCTTGCGATCATTCCAAGAAGAGGTAGACAATCAGTCGTGGACTCTAACAACCAGTTAGTGGCTTTTTTGGTTGCCAAGAGAGTGTAGAGATTGGGAAATGGATTGAGAATTCCATGGGGATTGCTTGCAACCAAAATTCAACTCAAAGGTTCAGAGACTGGGAACTGCCACACTCTTCAAGAAACTAGTGAACATCCCCTACTAATACCTTCTATATGTTGTTATTGCCTGATTTTGGGGAATGAATAAAAGTTAGCAATGGTGGCTACAACAATTTCATTGTATCTAAAAAAGGCATTTCTTCTTCAAGTATAGTGTATTTCTTTGGAGGATCATTATCGGAGCACTATCTATTGGGGAACTTCTTTCCAAGAAAAATGTAATGAATGGCATGTGTTGTTGATGCAACAAAATGGAATCTATGCAGCATCTGTTTTTTGACTGCAAAGTGGTGAAATTGTGGTTAAAAACCTTGCAAGATTAGTGCATGCTTTGTTGGAAGATTAAGATTACCAAATTTAAATGTGTTTTTTGTCTTGGCGTATCTAAGGATGTTGGTTTAAAACCTTGTATTATGCTTATCAAGGTATGGATGCTTTCGTTTATTTGGCAAATAAGAAATGCAAGTATCTTTGATAATTGGGATCAAAGCATTAGAATGCCCTCGGGACTCCTGAAAATTAAACTTATGGAAGATTTTGTGTCGATGCCTCAACCAATACAGAGCTAGATGAGAACATATATAAACTCTCTCTGAGGGTCTTGAAGATGTAATATAAAGTTGTAATATAGACAAAGAGTTTTCCCAGAGAGAGAGAGAGAGAGAGAGAGAGAGAGAGAGAGAGAGAGAGAGAGAGAGAGAGAGAAATTGTATTGTTAGAGAGAGAGCTCATCAATGAGCATTAAGCAACATGTAGGTAGAGAAACAAAAGAGAATAATTTTGCTAGGTGGAAGAGGCTGTCCTATGTGGGTGGCTCACCTCTTCCGGCATGGCTTGGGTGGCAGACATTGACAAGATGCATTCCGTTGACATCGCCTCTCAGGGCACCTACATGTGGCCTAACACTGTAGATGGCAGGTGCATCACTTCCCTCCTCAAGGTCCTGTAGTGGTAGAACATTGTGTAGAGCAAGAGACTCTCTCCAAACTTGATAGGTTGAAATGTACTTATACGAGGATATTCCCAACACACCAATTAATTTTGTTGAATGTGCTCCATGTGCTCTTTGGTTGATGTGTGTGGGTGTTTTCATGCATTTTTTTCATCTGTATGTCTCAAGCTACCGGTTGTTGCTAAAGGCGGTACAGTGGACTACTATTGCAAGTAGAGAAATATTAAACATGCTAAAGTTAAGCATTGTGGTGGATACATTGATCATTATACCCAAGTCGAAGGTAGAGACGGTTATGCTTTAAACAAATGTTCATGATATGTTGATTTCTTTGTTGTTGCTGCTGTAGGCAGCACCGTCGGTCGGAGGCAACGGGAGTCCCACTCATAAACAATAAAGAGGCTCTATGTGACTACCTTATATGCCCATGTGGAGGTAAATGCACGTTACCACAGTAGGCATTGTGCTAAACTTTAAAGAGCTTTTTTAAATTACTTAGAACTTAGTTCTAGCCATGATGTATTATAGCCCAATTTCTTCAAGGTGATTTCTATCCTTATGTGCTATAATCCTTTGGTATTAACAATATATTCCACACATAGACATTAAAGCCATACAAATTTAACATGGAATTAATTAACTTAAGATAAGATATAATGGTCTTAAACATTATCTCTTGTCATCGTGTATAGATTGAAAATAGAAAAATCAAAGGAATTATCCATGGATTTCTGTATTTTTAAGGTGCAGGCCACTAATTGGGGAGGAGTGTCTTAGATCTATACCACAAAGGGTCTAGGATAATACTAAAGGTATTATCTACCACCATGCTCCATACACAAAAGATAGGAAAAACAAAGAGATTTCTACGATTTTTCCTACTATGATCCATCACTAGGGACAAGCTCCTCTAACAAATCCAATCTTCTCGTTAACAAGGTCCAACCTCCATTCAATCCCTTGCATTTGGTAGTTACCAATGAAACTCCAAGTAAGTTCGTTGTCTTGGATCGGAGCTCGAATGTTGACGCAATGCATACGCATATTTGGATGGTAGCCAAACAAGCTGTAGCTTTCGAGTGGTAGATAGATCCCATCTTCAAATATAAGCTCCAAGAGAGGGAGTCCATGAACAAGGCTCACATCTTCAAATGGAAGTGTATAGCACGTGTCAAAAGTGTGAGGTGCTTGAACGAAATCATGATATCCCGATGCCGCCATTGAAAAGCGTATTGCGTTTGTCAACATGTTGTGAACAAGAGTTGGGAAGGCAGACATTGATGATCCAGTGTCGAGAAATACACCTGTTGGCTACATTAAACACGCTGAAAAAAGTATCATTGCAAAGTTGCAAGTAATTAGAAATATACTTTATGGTTCTTATTTTTATCAAAGATCCATGGCTTTTAAGAGTCTAAGTTAAAAAAGGGAGGATGAATTTACGTGAAAATTGAAAAGTGCATTATTTTATTTCCATATTTGGGTTGGTAGGGCTTGCTTGATCAACCCATGACCAACATGAAAAACACTAGGGACAACTCTCTTACACATGCACACAATACCCACTAGCAAACAGAAGAGTTATATTATTATCCACATTACCTTAGTGCCCACAGTTGCCGAGGTGTCTATGCTAAAATAGCTCGGATCTATAGGTAGAACTTGATGATTCAGGCGGAATCCAATTAACGGCACTAAGTAGGCAAATGGATCAGCAGGGCTTCTTAGCATTCGCATCCATGTTGGTTGAGCACCCCCAGCTCCAGGTCCAAACCTAAAGTAACCTTGCACTATAAAACATCCCATTTATTCACAACAACAAGAAGACATGGATTTCTTCATGGATGCAAAAACTCCATTAGAGACATGGAAGCCATATGAACCTAGCCTATTAAGCATGACAAAAAGAATTCATGTAGAAACTAACTGTGTTACTTACATTTTTTATGTTGTGGAGGTAGACAATAAGCAAACGTGTGTCCAAATAAGGCGCCTTGTGTGGATATGATGGAACTAGCACCTCTACCAAGTCCGAGTATCCCTGCAAACCCCGGTGGGTTCGGTTGCTCCGTGGAGAATCTGCCACCAAATAGGACATCTTTGAGGTGTAAAGACCCAAAGTGCATAGTGTCTACCCCTACTACACCTATTGTCTTTGAGTTGTCATGATATGTTATATGAAAAAGGCATTGGTTTTCGTTTGTGTCACAATCTTTCTGGTCTTCATTTAGTAGATCGCATCGGCTGCAAAAAAACCAGAAGTGTGCTCAGCATTGTTAATAAGACAATGAGAATTATTGTCGATTAGCTAGCCCTATTCCTCTATAACTTGTAATGTTATGCAACCAAAATGCATAAATCATAGCAATCTTTATTATGCACACATGCTTTGATAATCATGGAGACACTTCGCATCTTAATGGAAAATCCACACACATATGCATACTTATTTATCCAAGGGACTACACTATTAACAATAAGGTGTAGGGAACCTTTCCTTGGAATGAGGGCTACCACCTAGCGATAGGTGGAGGCCAGGAGCCCGTGGTGGGTGCCCTTATTCCAAGGGAAAGGTCACTCAAAGATCTTTCTTGGCCGTCAAGCGTTTTAGGGAGGGGGCCCAGACCCAGACACTATCGAGGCTAGAATTGGAATGTAGGATTGTAGTGCAAGCGAGTAGTACAGGCGAGTCATTGGCAAGATTGCGACAATTTAGATGTCAGCACCTGAGCACATTCCACCATTGATTTGACACTAGTTTATGGAACACGACGGATGTTGCATTCTGCCTGCTGACATGCTTGAAATGTAACGGTGCATGCAAAAATTATTGCGAGGAATTGATTGTGGATGAAGGGTCAGGATGCTTAGCCCCCCAAACCAGGACCTTGACGGAGATGTCACTTGTATGCACCAAATTTCCCTCAAGCACCGAAATAGTAGGACACATGCTTTGGAGGATAAAGAAGTGTGTTTTCTTTATGATTAACCTCAGTTTCTCCACCTATCTGATACAATACAATAAGGCACCCCCACACATTAGGGATAATTTATAAGATGGAGGAAGGTGACTGATATGTGTATGCTCACTAATGATGGAAAGGGTTATTGTTACTTTTTTGGAAAAAAAAGAGGGGGGGGGGGGGGGGGGGGGGGGGGGGGATCGCTCCTCGAAGAGATGTAGTTGGCTCACCCCAGTGTAGTCGCAATTCATTTGTTCCCTTGGGATTCGATCTCTTGTTAGTACCCCTCACCGTGTTCTCTAGCCCTTAGTGAATACCCCAGGTGCTTATACACCACGAAGATAGTGCTACAGTCTACTAGAGGTTTTAGAGATGGAATACCTGTCATCACATTTGACTAATTGGAATGTTGTGCTACGGCTAGGCTCGTAGAAAATATCATATTGAGGGACAACTTTCATGGCTGGCACGACTTGCACCCACGTGACGTCACTTCCAAGGTCTAGCGCAAGGTGCTGAGGGGCTTGAAGAGAACCAATTTTGAGGGCCACGCCGTAAACGCTAGGGAGAAAAACTGTTGCGACAGTCCACGAGGTCGATGGGCCAACAAGGGATGGAGAAGCGGATATGAGGTGGGAAGTGTTTGTTTCGGCGGGATTAGGGTTGGCGTCAGAAAATGTCGTTGAGTTTAGCGTCATCGGATGTCGCGTCCACATCCCGCCATAGTTTTGGAGCATGTTCTCCTTTCCGTCATCATCCTTGTGCTTCATAGTAAGTACACTAGCCGTAAGGCCAACAGCTACCTCGGCTTCTGTAGGCTCCTGTTTGCTGCTTTCCGCCATCTTTAATGGCTTCGTATTAACGCCAGCAGCCTCACCACCAGTCACAGCAGCAACAAAACAGCATATTTGCAGCGCTGCTGTCACCAGCTGTAGCCAAAGAATGCAAGAAACACCGCGCAGCATTTTGTCTGACCAGCCTTAACTTTCCTTATCACCTCCCTCCTCCTGCACCAAGAAGGGTGCCTCTTGCGTTCTGATTCCTCCTGAGATGTTAACAAGTCAACATTAAACGTGAGGCTTTTTCGACTCCTACTTGTGTATGGATGGCAGTAAAGGGGAATCTAGACTTTTAAATTTATAAGGGGGAGGCATATCCCCTCCCCCCCCCAACAAAACCAAAAAAAAAAAAAAAGGGGACACATGGTAGAAGCTGCTTGCTCTAGTCAGAGTACCGTGTAGCCCCAATGACAGGCGATTGCATGAGAGAGAGAGAGAGAGAGAGAGAGCGGGAGAGAGAGCGGGAGAGAGGTGGAAGTGGCACCCGAGGGTACCCAGCAATGACGACTTACTTAAAAAAACCCACCTTCAGATTCTGATCCAAGGACTTACAATTAGCCATAGCATACGTTGTCAGTCTGTCCAAATCATACTTCATTTCTAACAGCCATACACCTTCTTGCATAATCTCAATGCCCCAAAACACTAATCTCACTCTAATTCTTGCAAAAGGGAAGAATGTACACCCTCTACGTTACCCACATCAACCAAGAATTAACATATGCACATAGGCGAAAAGATTTACACCATTCGTGCATCTTTATTTTGCACATACAAAGAGTGATTCGCTTAAGGTTCTAAAGGTTCCTAAAATGTTCTCCATCCAAACACTTCAAACGGTATAGAAAAGCATGAAGCGATTAAATGGGCAACTTTTGTGCCTTGTTTCAGTCCCAAATGAAGGGGAACATATAAATGTTCATGCCTTCTCATGATTTCCCAAAAAGTCTCTCCATAGATCATCCTATGTGCAAAGTTGAAGGATGGGCCCCATGTTGATGAGTTTCAAGTGAGTCTGTAAATATTATGTATAGTGGGTGGAGGTGTATATAAATAGGCTTTGTGTGGAGTCGACATGAGACGGTAGAGGTCAAAGCCACAAATAATCTGAGGAAAGTCGATGAATGGGGCTGAGTAGCTATGATCCGGTTGTAGCAAAAGGCAAGGAGGCTACAATTGGAAGGGGTTTATACATACAAAGGTTTTAGAGAGAAATGTAAGTTTGATTGCTCTAAGATAGAAGTGAAGGTGGTGAATTTTACGTCACTATATATTGATAAACAAGAATGATCATGTTTATGATGAGGATATTGTTCATAACACTCTCTCTACTTCTGAAGATGTTGTCACATATAGTGAAGCTATCTTTTCTCCATAAAAGGATCAATAGCAAGAGGCTATGGAAGCAAAGTATGATTCTCTTATCTTTTAAGGTACATGGATACTAACTAAGTTGCGTCTTGGACATACAACTATTAAGTGTAAGTGGGTGTATTAATTATAAGACAAAAAAAGAGAGCAGATGGAACGTTTGAAAAATTCAAGGTACGTTTAGTTCCCAAAGATTATTCTCAAGTTGCTAGTGTTGATTATCAAGAGGCCCTATTCACCAGTTGTTTGCATTACTAGTGTTTGGGAATTTTCTATTCGATTTGATTTAGAGACTCGCTAAATAGATGTGCAAACTGATTTTTTGAATAGTGATTTGAATAAAGACACAGAGAAACCGTAAGGGTTTGTTATTCCAAGTAAGGAATACCTTGTTGCTCAACTTCATAAGGAATTATACGTCCTCAAACAAGCTTCACGAGTCTAATATATAAAGTTTGATCTTTTTCTCACCTCCCACAAATTTATCTCTTGCTCTTCAAGCCTCAACTTATATATAAAATGCCATAATGGTAGTTTTGTGATCCTTGCTCTTTATGTAGATGATACATTACTCGATAACTTGGGATTTCTTTAGCAAGTCTAAGAGTTGTTGTCTTCAATGTTTGATATGGTGGATCTTGCAAAGCTTCACTCATGTCTTGGCATTCAGATTCTAAGGAACCATAAAAAGCACTACAACACGTCGCGCAAAAATGGGCGCAGATGCCGACGAGATAAAGTTAGTTTTAAAACTAAAAAGCGTTAAAATAGGCCTTGGAAAAGATGTCGGTTTTGTGTCGTCGATATACGCATCGGTATACTTTGGGTCGGAATCATCTTAGAAATAAGCGGCAAAATCAGCTTAGAAATAAGCGCCGGTAATTGTAAAGGATATTCCGACGCATCCTCCGAAGTTTATACCGACACCTGTATCGTACTCTGTATCGACGACCAAACCTGCAAATTATTTTTGGGCAAAGAGGGTTGGGAACTGATGTTGCATGTACTGTAGCAAAAGAAAACAACCCTCTCTGCCCAAAGGAAGAGTGCACAAGCAACCGCACTCCACCTACAACCTGACTCTAAAGAGCAAGTGTATGGCAATTAGCAAAATTGTAAGAATAACATAACCACAAAATCAAAAGCTTGATCATGGCATAACGGCATAAAGATTTTATAACCATAATTAAAACATGAATCGAAAACTGCAAAATCATAAACATAACCCGTTTGCCATACCATAACCATTACCATAACTTGCTTGTCATACCATAACCATAACAACCATACCATCATTGCACAACCATAACCATAACCATAACCATCACATGATTGACATACCATCATAGCAAAACCATAACCTTAATTTGATTGCCAGACCATAACCATAACATCTGTGCCATACCATAAACATTGTTGGGAGAAGAGGGGGAGATCGATTGCTTAAGCTATTCAACATATGCTCCCAAATATCACCATCAACATGTCCACCTCTTTTCCCAATTTCCAAGAGCACACACACACACAGAACATAGAATTGACAAAGACATGCTTGTAAGAGAGTGTAATAGACGTGTAAGAGATGGATACTAGATTAGAGAGTACATATCAAATAGAACATAGCATAAGAGATTAGAGAGGAGAATCTGTAAGAGAAAGGCATAAATCTAGTCCCAAACTCCACGGCACCTCTCTTGTGGAGTTGGTATTTAATATATCATTTTTGAGTTTAAGGTGCCAAAAATTGAGGCCCTCGTTTTACAACCACTTCGCTTTTGTAAATGAGTGAAGCTCATTAGTTCTTGCATGACCCATAAGGGGAGTTTCCACTACAATTATTTATAGAGCCATAGTGGCTTATTGAAATGAGATTCTAAAACACCATGCAACTATAAAATGGCCAAAAGTAATTGCCGACACCTCTTCATAACTCCCCACATTCCACTCTACAAAATCATCATCATCAACTGAATTAGAAAATAAACAGACAACACATCATTAACCATTAATCCAGCTATCCCAATTGTAGCTAACCACTACAACAAGAGGGTGCCCAGTCTCATAACATCCCTCCCACTAGGGATAGCAACTGTCCTCAATTGCTCAATAGAGAAATCAACTAGTGTAAGAACTAGGGAAACTAGACTAGAGATCCTCCTCCCAACCTCCCATTATATAGGCGGGATCCTAGCCCCTTGACCTGGACGGATCCCCTATCCACACTGTCTAGCCCGACCCTTGGCCATAGTCCATGACCATCCTAGTCCTTAGGTTTGCGCCTTGCCCCTACAGAACCCTTGTCCTGACATTACTCCCCCCTTAAGAAGAGTTTTCGTCCTCGAAAACAAAGGTGGGAAACTTCTTCTTAAGAACACTAATGTTTTCCCAAGTGGAACCTTCTTCACGTCGGTCTTTCCACTTGATTAAGGCTTGTTGTCATACGTTGTCGAGAAATTTGCGGTCTTGCCAGGAAAGCACCGGGCTTATGGCTGTGAGAGCTTGTGAGAGAACTCAACAAAAACTATATGAAGGAGTTAAACCATAGATTCCATGAAGACTAGGGTTTGGAAAGAAGTGCAATCAAAGAAGACTCACTCTTTCTCTCTTGCACTCACACACACAAAGAGAGAATATCAAAACAATACGAAGATGAAAACATCAAGGCTATGGTCATATCGTATCATGGGTAATATGAAAGGGTTAATGGATGAGTTAATGGCATTCAATCTTGGCTGACCAAATAGGCTATGAATTGTTCTTTGGAATTGTAGTTTTGTGCTTACCATAATATATATATTTTGTCTAGTGATTGGGATTAATTGTGTGTACAAATCCTCTTGGTTCATAGCAAGATAACTACGCTTACGTCAAAAGAAAAGTTATAGTCTATGAGAGGTAGTATGATGGGATCCGGTGATAGAAGTATTTCATTAAGCCTTTCTGGGCCAAAGAGAAACACTATACATTGTTGAAAGTGTATTTTTCGGCTAATCCATACGTTAATTCTAATAGATCGTACAAATTAAAGTGAAAGCGATAGAAATGATCAGCATGTGGGTTATTCATCTAGGATAGTATGTGAGAAATGTAGATATGAGAGAAGTGAAGAGATGAGAACTTTCCCTCCCAAGCCCTATTCTTGCCCGTAGGCAATAAGGATACTACGGGGAGCGATGTACTTGTAGAAAAGAGAACCTAGAATTTGCAGAGAGGATGAATTACTAAGAATGAGAGAGATAGGTTTGGTTAAGGAAATGAGATTAAATACATATATATATATATATATCGGATTAGAGATGAAAAAGAAAACAACAAGAAATCAAGAAAACATCAATGTAGAACACATCTTACTTGACAAACCCTTCGGCACCATTATTGATGGAGAGAGAAGAAGAGGGGAGCACTCCACTTTGATTGATACGCCAAGTACAACACCTTCTTTGATTAGAGTTTATCTTCTAAGGATAGCGTACAAGAATGGCTAGTCTTCCTCTAGGAGAAAGTGTAGGCTTGGACTTATGTTAATGGGGCTAAGTACAATTAGGCATTACTACTCACTCCCTCAAGAATTCCTCTCATCAATGTCTTGAATGCTTGAGTTTCTTTTCAAGGAAGAAGAGGTCCCCTTTTATAGGTGAAGGGAACCCCCAATGGTTTACACAAGAAGAGAAGAGCCAGTGTGAATAGGAATTGGAAAAGTTGGAAATGAGTTGTCCCTGCATGATGTGGGCAGAATGGGGTCAAGTATTTTGATCATATCTCCTCAACCGTGGCTCCAAATAAAAAAGTAAAAATATGGGCAAAAACTTCAGCTTATTAGCTACGATTTTCATTTTAATATCATTTTCCAATTCAGATTGGAACCTTGTGTAAAAAATTCATCAAAATAGGGTCCATTTCTCGCAACAAAAGTCTTCCCGTGGTCCCCTTAGCCTAGACTTTCATTTAATTCCAAAGGACACCTCATGCCATATGAAAGCATGACATTGCTCCTTGACAAAGTTTTGTAATCATGCTTGCAATAATGCATTAAGATAAGTGTATCTTTGAAATAATGCCACCTAGTGTCCCACCAGGATGTGATTCCCTCCTAGTAGCTATTTAAAAATAAATATAAGAAAAATATAAAAAATACATAGAATATATATATATTGGAGTTTACCCTAGATATAGGATCTAGCTAGGATGTGAGATGATAATGAGATAGTAGAAATAAAGAATCAATGCTTTTTGCCCCAAGTTAAAGAGGCGGAGCTATTGAGCTTTTCCCATAGTATTTTTTTATGGTAAAGTAAGGATAGGTTACCCTTGAGAAAAATAATAGGATGAGATAGAAGGCTTATTATTATACTTAAATATGCATATGTACATTATAGGAAAGATAATTATGTATCTAAAAAGTTCCAAGATAGATCTTGTAGCATGCGTTCCCACTATTGACGTGTCACAGCACGACATCCACCCCCTCTAAACCTGCACATCCTCCGGTATGTGCCACATTATTTCTTTGTAAGATCAGCCCTCTTGTACATCTTCCTTGCTTTCTTCTTTACTGGATGATTCTAAAGCTTCATCTTCACTTTGATCTTTACCTGTGGTTTGCTCTTCTTCCTCATCAACATCTTCTGGATCATTGTCTCCTCTTCTCTTAAACATTTTGATCCTTTTTCCTGCAATGGGAATCTTTACTTTTGTACCATCTAGTTCAGACAAGCTGTAAGTAGCATTTTCATGCACATGCTCTACAACATACGGTCCAAACCATCTTTTTGAAAACTTACACGTGATTGTGTGCTGGTTATCAAGGCTACTATCATACACCAAAACCCAGTCACCTTTGTCAATTGCTTTGCTCCTGAGTCGATGTCGCTTATCAAAGTATTCCTTGTTTTTCAACCTTGCATTTTTGAGTCGTTCTTTTGCAGCTTCAATGTCTCCAGGTCTTCTCTCTAGCTGCCTTATACGCAGTGCAAGGAGATCTTCCCTGCTAAGCCCCTCTTGCTAAGGTAGTACATTCCATGTGGGAATTGTATCTGCAATCGGCATCACTGGCTTTTGACCATACATTAGCTCCGTAGGCATGTAGCCAGTTATTGAGCTATGTGTTGTACGATCAGCCCATAAAGCATATGGTAACAGTTTTGGCCACTCACCAACTCTTCTTTCGCAAGACTTGGCCAAAGCTTTGATGATAGGAGGATGCCCTCTTTCACTCTTTCCATTGCCTTCAGGGTTGTAAGCTGTAGTAAGAGAAAGCTTGATTCCTAATCTAGAAAAGAACTCCCTTGCTTCTTCGGCATCCAGTTCACCTCTATCTGCAGTGATTTTTCCCACACAACCATAACGGCAAATTACCTCATCAAGAAGTAATTTGCACACAGCTTCTGTGGTTTTAGCTCCGAAATGCTCTTCCTTCAACCTGGTTAGTTAGGTCCTCTCGTGCAAGAACCAAGTATCTCATCTGCCAGAGTCCTAGAGGCATTGTGACTAGATCCACAACCCAGTTATAGTGCATGGCTAGTGGATATGTAGGGTGCAATCCATCACGATGTCGAACATTTGAATACACTTGACAAGTTACACATTTCTCTACAAACTGAGATACATCTTTATACATACCCTTCCACCAGTATTTTTCTTTCAACTTGGAGAAGGTTGCCCATACACCCCTGTGTACAGCCCATAGACTCTCATGAAACTCTTGCATGAGCTTTACTTGAGTCTCTTTTTTACATATAACCCTTTGTGGTGTAGCACCCTTTTGTTTAGGATGCTTCCACAAGTAACCATCCCTCAAAAAGTACCCATATGCTTTCCTGCGTATCCTCTTGAATTCTTGTTCAGACCAATCATCCTGTTTTGTTAGAGTACTCAAGTAGCTTCCAATAAGAAGCCAATCACCTTCATAAAGCTCTTTAAAGAATGATTCAAGTAGATTAGTCATGCAGACATTGTTACCTTTGACATGAGAGATAGAACAGAACTTTGTGCCTACATCATCTCCCTCGTCAATCATTTGTGGCTCATCTTCATACCTTGCCCTTGATAGCATATCTGCCACTGTATTGTCTTTACCTGCAATGTGCTTAAACTCGGGATTTAAGGACTTAATGTAGGAAATCCACCGCAACATAGCAATGTCTGGAGTTGAGCAGCTTGTAATCATCCCAAGAAGTGGTACGAAAATCTATTTCTACAAATAAACATGCACCAATTAGGTACTCTTTCCCACTTTTCAAGGCTGTAACCATACCCCATAACTCTCTCTTTATCTGTGGATAGTTTCTTTGGCGAGCACTTAGCACCTTTGCTCCAAATCTTACCACATACCTGTGTCCTTCTTTGTCATCTTGCCCTATTGCCCATCCAATCCCTGTAGGACTGGTGTCTACTGCCACAATTACTGGCCTTTGACACTCATAGTCTACCTTTCTCAAAGTTGTTGCTGATTGGAGCAACTCCTTTAGCTTTTTCATGGATTTTACATGTGCTTCTGTCCATTTAAACTTATGATTCTTTCTAAGCAGCTGATAAAGAGGATCAGCTACATGTGCACAATGTGGAATCCAAATAACATAGAAGACACATGCTCCCAGAAACCTTCTAACCTCAGTGATACTAGTGCACGTTTCTTTCATTCTTTGGATGGCATCTACCTTTGTTGGACAAGGTTTCCTACCATATGGCCCGCACATATGCCCCACAATAAGCACTTCATTGACACCAAACGTAGACTTTTTCCCTGACAATGTAAGATTCAATTCTTCCAACCTAGACAAAATTTTATCACAATCATTTATGTGATTTACCACAAACCCGCGACATCCCTTGAGATCCAAAGCTTCATCTTTGTCACTTTCTTCACATCCTTTGATAGAAAAATCATCAATGAAAGGCATTGTGATTTGAGGAATAAAGTCACGTAAGACCTTATTCATCCCATTCATCATATGTGCAACTGAGTTGGGTGCTCCTTGTGGCAAGGTACACATCCTTACCAAACCCAAAGGTGTCCTCATGGTTGTCAAGTCTCTGCTTTCTATTGCAAGCTGAAATTGATCATACCCTGAGTAGAGATCCCCCATTGAGTAGATTGCCCTCCCTGCAAATGCCTCTGCAAACTCATCCACAATTGGACCTGTACCTACATTTCTAATTGTCACCTTGTTCACTGGTTGCATATCTTGGATGAAGCGTAGAGAACCATTCTTATTCGGAACTGTGAACCACCTGTTTGAGTATGGAGCACAAGAAGGCTCCAAGATTCCCATTTTGATTTTCTCATTCCGTAGCTCTACTAACTTTGGCAAATGAGCCTTTGTAACCGGAATAGGCCACAGATTCCAAGGCACATGAGGTATTGTGAAAATTACCATAGGAGCTACAATAGAAGGATCAACACATCCTATCTCATGTGGCTCAAATGCAAAAGCCTTACCATGCTTTGAAAGCATTTCTTTGAAGCACTTTGTCTCCTCCTGTGTTAGAACCTCCTTGCGACCAATCTGCAAGTCTTGGAAAGACTCCTTTGTGAAGGTATGCCCAATCTTTTTAGAATTCCTCAAACTTGGTTGTAAAGAAGCCTGCTCAATCTTTTCCCTGTTGTTGGGTGGTAAGGGTGAAGCTACTGGTTTCACCTTCTTTGCTACACTCTTGTATTTAGTTTCAACATGGACTTCTGGGCCAACTGTTTGGCTTTCTTTAAAGGCTTCTATTACTTGATACATTTCCATAGAGCAAACTTCCACAACTTCATTTTCAAGATGCAAATTAGACCCCATTATAGCATCAAGCTCACCCATAGTATCTACAAAAGAAACTTGTTCACACAAACCCAAAACATTTTCAGTAGGCTCTAGCAACCCACTCTTTTTCATGCCTATTTGTACATTATGCACATATTGCGTCTCACATCTCTTCAAATCTTCAAGTTTTGTAAAACATACTGATCCATTCTTTGTTACCAAGGAGCTCATTGAAAACGCTTCACCTATTTTTGGATCAGACGAGACCCTTTTTCTTTCTGTACCACTGCAATCCCGCTTTACAATGGTACTTGGCCAAAACCCATCATTTCTCTATGATCATGAAACTCTTTGCTCACCTTTGGTAGAGGATGTTCTCTGAGGTTGTCACGATTTCTTTCATGGTTCACATAAACTGTGAGAAATTGGACAGCTCGTTTACCATCTTTGCTACGTATCCTAGCATATGTTGAACCATCATCCATTACCTTTGTTTCCATTCGAACTCCCACAACGTAGGGCTGTCCAAGGATGAGATGATATGAAGATGTATCCTGTACAAAGAAGTTTTGGTCAATCTTTACATCACCTATTGTTACCTTCACACCTGGACATACTGCATACAATTCACCGGATGAATTGTTTGCCACTTTTACCATCCAGCCATGATCTGTGTCCATCGGCCATTTGCACTTGTTGTAGAGACTCTTTGACATTATGTTTATTTCTGAACCATGGTCAATCAAGGCAACAAATGGCTCTTCAAGATCACCTACCTTGACCAAAGTTTCTGTAGTAGCCCTTGCCCAATGACTTTGTGAATAGTAACTCCTAGGAATATCTTCAACTTCTTCATCATCATTTGAGAAATACACTTGCTTCACTCTCCCACTAGATTGGTAGCATCCTACCACAGCTCCATCATTCTCCTTATCTTGCAGTTGCATCCCTTGTGTCTTTGAGGTTTCCCCTTCAACCTGTGGACGAGAAACTTCAGCAAGGGTTTGCCTCTTCTTCTTGATGATGTCAATGATCTCCTCATGGAATTCACGCTTTGCAATGCCAAGAACTTCTCCCAGAGTAAACTCAATCTTGCTATTCAAGATCCTTTCCTCCAAAACTTTCTTTAAATCTGTAGCAACCTCAATATCAAATTGTAGTTTATAAGTTGGGCCTTTTGTCTTACCTTTTGTTGGCTCTTTCTTCTTTCCTGTTGTAGACTCTTCTATGAGTACTTCAGGTGGAGATGCTCCTTGTGTTGAGGGTGTTTGAGAAGGCATTGAGTCGCTTCTTCTCCCACTTCTAGAAGCTCTTTTTGATGGTCCTTCATCAACATTCTCACGTCTGCGCTTCTCTTCTACAATTGCCTCGTTTTGTTGGCATTTTGTAATGTAGGCATGCACTGACAATGAGTCCACTGGATCATTCCATTCTGTTTCTAGACGTATGCAATCACCTGCTTCATGTAGAATCTCTTTTGTAAGCTTTCCCTTTTTAGCTAATTGCATGACATTTGGCCAAATTTGACAATGATGGTCACTCACCTCTTCATCACAAAAATGTTCAATTTTTACTCCATAAGTAGCTGCCTCCACTGAAGAGGTGGCATGCTTAGTTGCCATATCTTCAACTAAGGTTTGCATTCCCCCCTTCCCAAATTTAGTTCTCAAGGGTAGACCTGTCTCTCTTAAGTGGATTTTACCATCCTTAAAAAAGACAACGTCTTTTGACAAAGCATCACTAAAATCATCACAATCCCTTTTTACATGGTCTGTACTATCACACCAAATACATCTATTAACAAACCCTTCTTTGGGCTGTTGTCTTTGCCTAGGAAGTGGCCCTGATGGTTGGCTTTTTTCTTCAAGCTTTGCAAACTTCACCTTCAAGTCACACATTTCCTTCACAAGCTCATCTAGCATGGACTCATCAAACTTAGGAGCGATAAAAGTAGGCTTTACCATTTTGTCAGAAGTTGAGGTGGAAGGACTTGTAGTGTTTACTACCATCTTGTCCCTTCTTCTTTGTCGTTTGGCAAGCAGTGAGACAACACCTTCAACCTCATTCAAGTCGGTCTTTAGTCCTTGCTCACAATCTTTATCTTCAAGAAGAAGCTCCAAATTTTCTTGAAACTCTTTACCTGCAGTTTGTAAGAAAATATCTGTCTTCTGTGCATCTAGTGTGGCCCTTTCTGTCCTGGTGATTTGTGCATAGCACCGCTCAAATTCCCTAAGTTTCTCTGTTATTGATAGTCCTTGCTTTGGCTTGACTACCCATTCTAAGAATGTACTTTTGGTCACTCTCTCAGAGTCCTCCATGAAATATTCCTCCTTTAAAGCTACTTTGAGTTCTTCCCAATTTCTCCCATGCCCATCTTGAATTACCCTAACATGCTCTCTAATTTCTGGAGCAACAACTAGCTCAAAGCTTTGAATTATCTCACCTTCTGACACGCGATGCAGCTCCATCTCCTTCAATTACTCGCGTAAGTACTTGGTTACATCTTTGCCATTGAACTGATCCATTCTATTGACGACTGCTTGTATGGCCTTCGTTGCTGAAATCTCCCTTCTTTCAATGGCATGTTGTTGTTGCATGAACATTGCAAATGCTTGAAACATTTGCATTGTTGCTGGGTCAAAATGCATACCCTGTTGCTCAACATGATCACCCATGGTTATCCACAAAATCTCACACTAGCAGTCTCGCGTCAGGTTCACCAAAAATATGTCGAGAAATTTGCGGTCTTGCCAAGAAAGCACCGGGCTTATGGCTGTAAGAGTTTGTGAGAAAACTCAACAAAAACTATATGAAGGAGTTAAACCATAGATGCCATGAAGACTAGGGTTTGGAAAGAAGTGCAATCAAAGAAGACTCACTCTTTCTCTCTTGCACTCACACACACAAAGAGAGAATATCAAAACAATACAAAGATGAAAACATCAAGGCTATGGTCATATCGTATCATGGGTAATATGAAAGGGTTAATGGATGAGTTAATGACATTCAATCTTGGCTGACCAAATAGGCTACGAATTGTTCTTTGGAATTGTAGTTTTGTGCTTACCATAATATATATATTTTGTCTAGTGATTGGGATTAATTGTGTGTACAAATCCTCTTGGTTCATAGCAAGATAACTACGCTTACGTCAAAAGAAAAGTTATAGTCTATGAGAGGTAGTATGATGGGATCCGGTGATAGAAGTATTTCATTAAGCCTTTCTGGGCCAAAGAGAAACACTATAAGTTGTTGAAAGTGTATTTTTCGGCTAATCCATACGTTAATTCTAATAGATCGTACAAAGTGAAAGCGATAGAAATGATCATCATGTGGGTTATTCATCTAGGATAGTATGTGAGAAATGTAGATATGAGAGAAGTGAAGAGATGAGAACTTTCCCTCCCAAGCCCTATTCTTGCCCGTAGGCAATAAGGATACTGCGGGGAGAGATGTACCTATAGAAAAGAGAACCTAGAATTTGCAGAGAGGATGAATTACTAAGAATGAGAGAGATAGGTTTGGTTAAGGAAATGAGATTAGATACATATATATATATATACATATATATATATATATATATATATATATATATATATATATATATATCGGATTAGAGATGAAAAAGAAAACAACAAGAAATCAAGAAAACATCAATGTAGAACACATCTTACTTGACAAACCCTTCGGCACCATTATTGATGGAGAGAGAAGAAGAGGGGAGCACTCCACTTTGATTGATACGCCAAGTATAACACCTTCTTTGATTAGAGTTGATCTTCCAAGGATAGCGTACAAGAATGGCTAGTCTTCCTCTAGGAGAAAGTGTAGGTTTGGACTTATGTTAATGGGGCTAAGTACAATTAGGCATTACTACTCACTCCCTCAAGAATTCCTCTCATCAATGGCTTGAATGCTTGAGTTTCTTTTCAAGGAAGAAGAGGTCCCCTTTCATAGGTGAAGGAAACCCCCAATGGTTTACACAAGAAGAGAAGAGCCAGTGTGAATAGGAATTGGAAAAGTTGGAAATGAGTTGTCCCTGCATGATGTGGGCAGACTGGGGTCCAGTATTTTGATCATATCTCCTCAACCGTGGCCACAAATAAAAAAGTAAAAATATGGGCAGAAACTTCAGCTCATTAGCTACGATTTTCATTTTAAAATAATTTTCCAATTTGGATTGGAACCTTGTGTAAAAAATTCATCAAAATAGGGTCCATTTTCTGGCAGCAAAAGTCTTCCCGTGGTCCCCTTAGCCTAGACTTTCATTTAATTCCAAAGGACACCTCATACCATATGAAAGCATGACATTGCTCCTTGACAAAGTTTTGTAATCATGCTTGCAATAATGCATTAAAATAAGTGTATCTTTGAAATAATGCCACCTAGTGTCCCACTAGGATTTGATTCCCTCCTAGTAGCTATTTAAAAAGAAATATAAGAAAAGTATAAAAATACATAGAATATATATATATATTGGAGTTTACCCTAGATATAGGATCTAGCTAGGGTGTGAGATGATAATGAGATAGTAGAAATAAAGAATCAATGCTTTTTGCCCCAAGTTAAAGAGGCGGAGCTATTGAGCTTTTCCCATAGTATTTTTTTATGGTAAAGTAAGGATAGGTTACCCTTGAGAAAAATAATAGGATGAGATAGAAGGCTTATTATTATACTTAAATATGCATATGTACATTATAGGAAAGAAAATTATGTATCTAAAAAGTTACAAGATAGATCTTGTAGCATGAGTTCCCACTATGTACGTGTCACAGCACGACAACGTGATGTCATGTACGCAACTCATGATAATCGAGAACATGTTCAGGTTCATGCGATAAGGTAGGAGGTTCAATGTAATCAACCAAAACCTGTTGTTCAATGACATTCTTATCCCCATGCAACCGCTTTCGTAGACGGCTTACATGAAACACCGGATGAATGCGAGAATGTGAAGGTAGTAATATTTTATAGGCACGATCATCGACTCGCTTGAGTATTTTGAAAGGCCCACAATATCGGGGAGATAATTTAGGTGTCGGTCCAGTTTTCAGACTTTCCGAATGTTCTGGCACACGTAAAAATACTTCCTCCCCTTCTTTGAAGGTAACTTGCCGACGTTTCTCATGAGCGTATTTCTTATACTGATCATGTGCTTGCCGGACATTCTGACGAGCAAGTATCAGCATATCCATGTGGTCTTGGAGAAAATCCTTAACCTGTTGGAGTTTTTCGGTTGCCAACCCCACCGTAACTGGTGACCTAGGTTGAAACCTGTACATGAGCATGAAAGGACTAAAACCTGTTGTGACATGCTTAGCATTTTTGTGGGCAAACTCAAGAATAGGTAAGTATTCTTCCCAGTCTGACTGTTTTTTGCTGATGTATGCTCTTAGCATATCCTCTAGCACCTGGTTAACCCGTTCCGCTTGACCATCCGTTTCGGGATGATCAGCTGTATTGAGGTTCAGTTGTGTACCCAATCGTTTAAATACAACTCTCCAAAAGTGGCTGTTAAACTTGGGATCACGGTCACTAACAATGTTACTTGGCAAACCATACAATTTGTGTAGATTGTCCACAAATAACTTGGCTAATTCCGGTGTCTTAACCGTTGATTTGGTCGGAATAAACTTACATAGTTTAGTCAACCTCTACGACCACCCATACTGAGTCATGACCTCGTATAGTGGTTGGCAAACCTACAATAAAATCCATAGAGATACTTTCCCATTTTCCATTGGGAATCTCCAAAGGATGTAAGAGTCCTCCTGCTTTCAGGCTTTCTGCCTTGTTAACTTGACATTTTCGGCAATGCAAGACATAAGCTTGAGCAAAGACATGCAGACCTGGCCAGTAAAACTATCGTCGTACGAGAGAATACGTTTTTATAATCCCCGGGTGGCATGCACTTGGACTATCATGACATTCATAATGAATTTGGCACCGAATGTTAGTGTCCGTCGGTACACAAACTCTCCCCTTGTGGAGTAGGTACCCATTGTCAATGGTAAAATGCTTCAATCTTTGTAGTTCATCACTTGATAAATGAGAACTAGGTGTGGAGGTTAACTGTACACTACCTTCATCGGAGTGAGAAGGATCCCTCTTTTGAACATGGTTCCACACTTTGGAATATGTGTCATCTTGCTCATGTTTTCCCTTGAGAGAATCTAAAAATTCACTACGAAGTTCCATGAACAAGAGCGAATTGATCTCTGGCATTCGACTTAGAGTGTCTGCCACTACATTGTATCGGCCTTTGTGATACCTTAATTTGGTGTCATATTCCTAAAGGATCTCAGCCCACCTGGCTTTTCAAACCTTTAAATCTGTTTTTTGTGTAAACCATTTGATGCTTTTATGGTCAAATACAATCTCGAACTGAGCACCATACAGATAATGTTGCCATGTGTTTAAGGCAGACACTATTGCATAGAGTTCGCGTTCGTAAGCAGAATAGTTCTGCTGAGCTGCATCAAGCTTCTTACTTTCAAATGCAATCCGCCGTTCGTCTTGTAACAGGACTGCTCCAATAGCACGATCACTAGCATCCGTTTCCAAAACGAATGGTTTCAAAGGATCTACAATAGCCAGTACAGGAGTTGTAGCTAATGCATCCTTGAGCGTATCGAAACTATGTTGTTGAGCGGATCCCCACTAAAAATCTTTACCTTTTCCTTTTAGTTGATCCGTCATAGGAACAACAATTTGAGCATAGTTTTTAACGAACCTTTGGTAAAAACCTGCAAATCCTAAAAATATATGTAATTCTTTCAGATTTTTAGGAGGAGCTAGGCCATTTCCTGATGGTATCCACTTTGGATTGATCCATGTATAGGCCGTTAGCTGAAATAACATGCCCTACATAATAATTTTCATCTTTGAGAAAATCACATTTAGATTCCTTGGCATATAACTTGTTTGTGCGTAACAACTCAAATACCTGCCTGAGATGTTGTAAGTGTTCTTCTTCAGAAGCACTATAAACTAGAATGTCATCGAGGAAAACAATGACAAATTTCCCAAATATGGCTTCAAGACACTATCCATAAGTATCATGAATGTTGCGGGCTCATTGGTTTACCCAAACGGCATCACCAAAAACTCGTAGTGTCCAAACCGTGTTCGGAATGCAGTCTTAGTATATCGGCAAGCCGAATACGGACTTGGTGATATCCTGACCGCAAGTCGATTTTCATAAAAATGCAAGCATGAGTTAGCTTATCAAATAACTCATCTACTCTTGGAAATGGGTATTTGTTGTTAACTGTAACCACATTTAAACCCCGGTAGTCTACGTACATGTGCATATTGCCATCCTTTTTCTTCACTAAAAGGATAGTAGAAGCCCATGGTGAAGAACTGGGTCGTATAAACCCTCTGCTAAGGTAGTCAGCAATGTTAATTATGGAGCCTGATTTACCCTTGTAATTTTCTGTGGTAAAAGCGCACATTTGTAAGGCCCCCATTATGAGGAGAAGCCATCGTGCGTGAAGGAAAATCACTCACCGGAAACCAAAATTTTCACGGACAAGAATCAGGGGAAACTTTAAAGGCCTCGGGGGCGGAATATTCTTATTTGCCGGAATATTATGGCCAGACGGCGGTCGGAAAGTAGTCGAAAAACAACCGGTCGGTTGGCCGGTGGCCGGTAGTCAATGGCCGATGGCCGGTGGTCAGAATTCAATGGCCGGTGGCCAGTGGTCGAAAGTCAATGGCCGGTGGCCGGTGGCCGAATTCAATGGCCGGTGGCCGAATTCAAAAGCGGACTTGTCTTCTCAAGGGCGGCCACACATGGGCGGATTGGAGGGTCCGATTTGGACTTATTCGCACAAGGGCGGCTACACATGGCTGTCTCTCATAAGAGAGGGCAGCCCTTTTGGCCTATAAAAGGAGGCCATTTCTACACACATTTCATAGTGTGAAGTTGATGCAACAAGGTGAGTGTGAGGTGGTGAGAATGAAGCAAGGCGGGAGCTCCATTAAGGGTATAATCCCTTTGTAAACTACTTCTTGTTTTGAAGTACTAAAGCCATTGAGTGGCTGCTTTCCCGTGGACGTAGCCCATATTGAGTGAACCACGTATATCGTGTGTACTCTCTCTCTCTCTCTCTCTCTCTACTCTATAATCTCGTGTATATAAATCTGTCTCTCTCCATTAAGTAATCTACTCAATTATCTATTTAGCTACGTCTTATTTCCTAACAACTGGTATCAGAGCAAGGTTTGCTTGTAGCTAAATTATCTCAAGGAAAGGATTCCTTGAATTGAGTGGGAGTTATGGCGGAGGAAGGGAAGCTCAAGATTGAGAAGTTCAACGGAAAAAGCTACCAACATTGGAAGATGCAGATTGAAGACTATCTCTACCAGAAGGACCTCTATTTGCCACTAGGCGGTCTTGCGAAGAAGCCCGCAACAATGGTAGATGAAGCATGGATTGTCCTTGATCAAAAGGCACTGGGAACAATCCGGTTAAGCTTGGCGTCAACGGTGGCCTTCAATGTTTTGGAGATGAAGACCACGAAGGACTTGATGAAGTCACTTGACGACTTCTACGAGAAACCATCAGCATCCAATAAGGTATTTCTTATGAAGCGCTTGTTCAATCTAAAGATGGCAGAGAATGGTTCAGTTGCAGAACACCTAAATGACTTTAACACAAACATAAGTCAACTTCGATCAGTGAAAATCAATTTCGATGACGAAGTGTGAGATCTCCTTATACTATCATCTCTACCGGATAGTTGGGACAGCCTTGTGATGGCTGTAAGTAATTCTATCTCTGGCACAAATACTCTTAAGTTTGATGATGTTGTGGGTGTTCTCCTAAGCAAGGAAATGCGAAGGAGAAGCACAGGAGAATCATCAAGTGCTGCACTATCAGTGGAAACAAGAGGAAGGCTTAAGGAGAGGTTCAAAAACCAAAAGGGTCGTGATCGCTCAAGGCGGAGCAAGTCACGCACAAAGTCAGTTCTTGAATGTTGGAACTGCGGCAAGAAGGGCCACATCAAGAAGGATTGCTAGTCCAAGAAGAAGAAGGAGACAGAGTCTCAATACAACAAGCCAACATCGGAGGCCAATGTGGCAGGTAAAGTAGAGCAAGATGCTCTAATTCTCTCATTAGACAATGTGTCTAATTCCTTGATAGTAGATTCCGGGGCTTCATTCCATGCGACACCACACAAGCAACATTTCCAAGACTACACCAAAGGTAATTTTGGGTATGTATACTTGGGAGATGATGAAGCTTGTGAGATTGTCGACAAAGGTACAGTTTCTGTCAAAACTGCTAATGGAAATGAATGGAAGCTTAAAGATGTTAGGCATGTTCCTTCTCTTCTCAAAAATTTGATCTCTACAGGACAATTGGACGATGAAGGTCACAACATTGCATTCGGAAACAAACGGTGGAAGATCTCAAAGGGATCTTTGGTGGTTGGCAAGGGTGAAAAAGTCGGTACACTTTACTTGTGTACTGTTAGCACGCAACCTTCAGCTTGTGCAGCAACTACAGAAGTTGACAGTGCGGTGTGGCACTACCGACTTGGGCATATGAGTGCCAAAGGAATGCAAATCCTTCAAACAAAGAAGCTTCTACCAGGTTTGAAAGAAGTGGACTTAGAGTTCTGTGAAGATTGTGTTTATGGTAAACAAAAGAGGGTAAAATTTCAAAAATCAGGAAATGAAAGAAAAAATAAAAAACTTGAGTTGGTTCATTCTGATGTTTGGTGTCCTGCAAGTACACCATCACTTGGTGGCTCATTGTACTATGTAACAATCATAGACGATGCGACTAGAAAAACATGGGTTTATGTCATGAAGAATAAATCCGATGTATTTTCCATATTTCAAAGGTGGAAAGCCTTTGTGGAGAATGAAACAGGTACCAAGGTTAAATGCCTCAGATCCGACAATGGAGGCGAATATTGCAGCCAAGCTTTTGAAAGATTTTGTGCTATCAATGGCATTCGGAGGCAAAGGACAACCCCAAGGACACCTCAACAAAATGGGATTTTGGAAAGGATGATCAGGACAATCATGGAACGAGCACGAAGCATGCGGCTACATGCAGGCCTACCGCTTGAGCTTTGGGCGGAAGCTGTAAGTACGTCTGTGTACTTAATCAATCGGTCACCCTCAACGGCATTGGATGGGGGAGTTCCAGAAGAGGCATGGACAGGTAAACCGGTGAATTATGCATTTCTCAAAGTCTTTGGGTGTGAGGCTTTCATGCACATAGATAGAAGCCTAAGATCAAAGTTAGATGCAAAGTCCAAAAAGTGTTTCTTCATTGGCTATGGAGAAGGAGACTTTGGGTATCGCCTATGGAATCCTGAAGATGGTAAAATCTTAAGGAGTAGGGATGTAATTTTTAACGAACAAAATATGTACAAAGATTACTTGGAAAGAAAACAAACAAAAGAAACAGGTGATGAGTACATGGAGCTTGAGGACGGTGAAGACTCAAGGACTGCAAACGGTGACAATGTGCAACAACGTCAACCAAGTGAGGAGCCTCAACATATTCCCCAAAGATCTACAAGAGTAAGTAGACCTCCAGAAAGGTTTGTTCCTTCCTTCAACCATCTCTTGATCTCAGATTCTGGAGAGCCGGAATCATATGAAGAAGCTATGCAACATGAATCCAAAGAAGAATGGACAAAGAGCATGCAAGTGGAGATGGACTCACTACATCGCAACCAAACATGGGAGTTGGTTGAGGTGCCTAAAGGTAAGCGGGAACTTCAAAACAAATGGGTGTACAAGCTAAAGGAAGAAGAAGGTGGGAAGAAAAGGTACAAGTCTAGGCTTGTGGTAAAAGGTTTTTCTCAAAAGAAAGGTATTGACTTCAATGAAATATTTTCTCCTGTTGTAAACATGAACTCAATTAGGCTTGTCTTAAGCCTTGTGGCTGCTCATGATCTAAATCTCGAGCAAATGGATGTAAATACGGCATTCCCTCATGGTGACTTAGAGGAGGAAATCTACATGCTTCAACCAAAGGGGTATGAAGTAAAAGGTAAAAAGAAAATGGTTTGCAGATTAAAGAAGAGCTTGTATGGTTTAAAGCAAGCATCAAGACAATGGTACTTGAAGTTTGATCGATGGATGTTGGATCATGGATTCACAAGATGCAACTCGGATCACTGCGTCTACACGAAGAATTTGGGAGATGGGAAATTCATCATCCTAATGTTGTATGTTGATGACATGTTGATTGCAAGTGCTAACATACAGGACATCAAAGACCTAAAAGAGGAGCTGTCCAAATCTTTTTCAATGAAAGATTTGAGTGCTGCAAAGAGGATACTTGGTATGAAAATATCAAGGGACAGGACGAAGAAGACAATAAAGCTATCTCAAGAAGATTACATCAAGAAGGTACTAGAAAGGTTTGCAATGCAAAATGAAAAACCAGTTTCTACACCTTTGGCTGGTCATTTTAAACTAACGAAGGATATGTGTCCAAAGACACAAGAGGAGATAGCCTATATGTCTAAAGTTCCATATGCTGCAGCGGTAGGTTCTCTAATGTATGCTATGGTCTGGACAAGGCCTGACATTGCACATGCAGTGGGAGTTGTGAGTAGGTTCATGGACAACCCAGGTAAAGAGCATTGGCAAGCTGTGAAGTGGATACTTAGGTATCTAAAAGGGACAACAACAAATGTTTTGTATTTTGGAGGAACTGATATTTTTCTAGAAGGGTATGCTGATGCAGATATGGCAGGTGACAAAGATACTCGAAGGAGCATTACTGGCTATGTGTTCACGGTTGGAGGCACAACAGTAAGCTGGGCTTCAAAGCTGTCAGAAAGTGATTTCACTTTCTACCACGGAAGCAGAGTATGTAGCAATGACGGAGGCAAGCAAAGAAATTCTGTGGCTTCACAGATTCTTAGAAGAGCTTGGATTCAAACAAGACAATTGTGTCTTGTATAGTGATAGCCAAAGCGCTATCCATCTTGCAAAGAACTCAGCCTTTCATTCAAGGACAAAGCACATTGAGATGAGATATCACTTTATACGCACTCTTTTGGAAGCGGGACAACTAAAGCTAGGAAAGGTGCATACAAGTGAAAATCCTGCAGACATGTTTACAAAGGTGGTCAACAAGGAGAAGTTGAGCTTTTGCTCATCTTCAATGGGCATTCAAGGATAAGAAGCCAGAATGGAAAGCAGTCACAGGTTTGGTTTGGAGATCAGTCTCCAAGTGGGAGATTGTTAAATATGGAGCCTGATTTACCCTTGTAATTTTCTGTGGTAAAAGTGCACATTTGTAAGGCCCCCATTATGAGGAGAAGCTATCGTGCGTGAAGGAAAATCACTCACTGGAAACCAAAAATTTCACGGACAAGAATCAGGGGAAACTTTAAAGGCCTCAGGGGTGGAATATTCTTATTCGCCGGAATATTCTTTTTCGCCGGAATATTATGGCCGGCCGGCGGCCGGAAAGTAGTCGGAAAACAACCGGTCGGTTGGCCGGTGGCCGGTAGTCAATGGCCGATGGCCGGTGGTCGGAAGTCAATGGTCGGTCGCCGATGGTCGGATTCAATGGCCGGTGGCCGAATTCAAAAGCGGACTTGTCTTCTCAAGGGCGGCCACACATGGGCGGATTGGAGGGTCCGATTTGGACTTATTCGCACAAGGGCGGCTACACATGGCTATCTCTCATAAGAGAGGGCAGCCCTTTTGGCCTATAAAAGGAGGCCATTTCTACACACATTTCATAGTGTGAAGTTGATGCAACAAGGTGAGTGTGAGGTGGTGAGAGTGAAGCAAGGCGGGAGCTCCATTAAGGGTATAATCCCTTTGTAAACTACTTCTTGTTTTGAAGTACTAAAGCCATTGAGTGGCTGCTTTCCCGTGGACGTAGCCCATATTGGGTGAACCACGTATATCGTGTGTACTCTCTCTCTCTCTCTCTCTCTACTCTATAATCTCGTGTATATAAATCTGTCTCTCTCCATTAAGTAATCTACTCAATTATCTATTTAGCTACGTCTTATTTCCTAACAAGCAAGCCAACGTTCCACCTCAGAAACCTATGAATAAATCATATGGTAAGGTGGTTTACTGACAGGTTTACAGCCTGCACCCACGTCAATGCTATGTTGTACTGAGCGTGTCGGCGGTAATCCTGATGGCAAATCATTAGGAAATACATCTTGAAATTCCTTTAATAATTTTTGTAACTGATTAGCAACGTTTGCTTGTGTAGAATTAGCAATTGGTTGAATAGAGTAGAGAGAAGCATGCGGTGTTGATGAATGTTCAACAGACTCAATGTTAGAAAGAAAATGAGACAGTGAGTAACACAAGAAAACTTATTCTATTTCATTAATAGAAACGAGTTGCATAAGCTCATCAGTACAAATCAGTGGTGATGAAGGTATATCCTTTTCTCCTAACAACAACACATATGCACCATGGGATTCAAACATCAAGTTGTTGTGCTCATAGCTACGCTTCAATGATGGTCCTAAGCTATGCAATCACTCCCTACCAAGAACTACAAAAGCCCTTTCCATGTTCATAACCTGAAAATCCAAACAAGTAGAGTACCCTTGTACTTCCAATGGAACAGCTCGGCAATGAGTATCCCATATTTCAGTATCATGTCCATTAATCATTGTTGCCTTGTAGCGCTGGGTACTCGGAGTTTGAGATAGTTTAAGCTTTTTCACCAATCCATAATTGCTGAAATTGTGAGTAGCACCGTCATCTACCAAGATGTGCACCTTGTGCCCTTGCAGATATCCATGCATACGTAATAACTCATGTGGTCCAAACATTTGTTTCCACATGGAAGCTGTGAGACAACATTCATGCACCACCTCAGTGTGTGTTACTTCCACTGTGGAGAATCTTGAGGAAGCCTCAAGAGGCAGTAGTTGCACCGTGTGCACTGCTTTCTCCTTCCCCTGAGCAACAGATTTCCCCTTGGGACAATCCTTTTTGCCATGGCCTCTTCCTAAACATTGAAACTTCTCTTTCTTGGCTTTATCAAAATCCTCAAGAGAGAGAGGACCCCTGGACCCCATGGGTTTTTTAGATGCATCTGAATTAGCAACTAGAAATTTTCTTTTATTGTGCCCGTATTGGGTGCGTGTATTACCATGTATACTAGCAGGCATGTTACTATTATGTGTTTTCTTCTCATCAGGGTCATCATGAATATGTTCTTTCACTATGGATTCCTCAAGTGTTTTAGGGTCTTGGGTCTTGACATACTTCTTAAGCTCTGGTGTCAGACCTCATATGAACCCTCGTACTTGTTGAAAGGTATCCAAGCCTTCCAACTTGAGGATAACATCCCGATAGTGAGAGATATATTCAAGGAGTGATGGGTATTGGCACATGGAACATGTGTCCCAAGCCGTCCAATTATGATCGGCCTCGTTTGTAGGAAAAAATTCCTTGCTAAACATTGCTTCAGAGGCTGCCCAACTCTGTGGTATGATATTCTTCTCCTTGAGAGACATCCACCATTTGTAGGCCTTGCCTTCCAGAGTTAATTAGGCTCGTTTGCATAGCTCTGACTACGTCCGGAGTACGCCGTAAGGCGTAAATTCCATCCCATTTGCTGAGAAAGATGTTCACTGCATCCTTATTGCGGTCTCTGTCTTCTCCTTTAAAAATTGGTGGTTTAAAGTTCTTTAACAAGTCATCCACCTCTTTGGAAGTGAGAGTATGCAACGTATCATTAAGTGGGCCTTGCCCTTGTGTTCCAATGTGCTCATGCATGTGGGTGTCAGCAGGACTCTTAGACTACTGATGCATTAATTGAATTACTAATGTGGAAAATCTAGTAACATTTTCATTTAAAGCTTTAAAATTTTCATCCATGACTGTCATGCGTGTCTGAAGTGCACGAAATTCTTGAATATCGAGCAATTTGTAAGTATATTCTCCTGCCGTACCGTTGCGGCTACTCTCCTTGAGAGGATCCAGCCGCGGGCCGTCATTGGTAGGATCAGGAGTACTTTGCTCAAAATCGAATGTCATATTGATATCCGAATCCCTGGCTACACAGTGCGGTGAAAGAAGTACTCAGAAAAAAATACCCGATTTTGAGAGCACTCGCCAAGTATAGGAGCTTTGCTAACTCCACTTGTCCGTCGTAGCACTTGACCGTCAAAAAAAGAACAATTTGCACAATCGGCGTAGAAAGCGAACTCCGAAAGATCGCCCTTGGCTCACAAGACGATTGAAATCTTGTAGTGGAGATCGTTGAATCGTCACCGCTTTGGAGAAGCTTGATAGTTGAAAGCTTCCGTAATCAGCAAACAATTATGTTGCATAAATGCCAATCGAAACCGTCACAAGTGTAAAAAAATGCAGAAATCTGGAAATTCTACAAGGATTGAGCGGAACGTCAAGCTCAAGGAAAAGCTGACATGGCTTGATGCTTGCACCAAGCACGGAGATTCTTGCTTGTGACTTGCCTTGCTTGTGGGAAAGACCACCAAGAAGGGCAAAGGCTCAAAAAATTGAACTAATTGGCCATGCCATGTGAAAAGAAAACGAATTCTTGATGAATTCTGTCGCAGGCAGCATGAGCAGAAGACGTGAGCACAAGGGGAGGTGTGTGCACCTTGCACAACAACAATTAGGACAAGCCCTCTGGGAAGCCCATCATTGAAGCCATGGCGCTCCTCCCAAGCCCGAACTCGTGCGATTTCATGCACCACACAACAACGTCCAAAACGGGAAACGGTACCCGAATTAGTAAAGAAAGACGGCTATTTTGGAAAAGGCTCTAAAAAGAGCACGGTTCACACCTTAAAGCCCTCCTTTTAGGAGCCAACATTGAGAACGCCTAGAGAGAGAGTGGAAGGGAAACCTCCTAGGCCAACCGAGCTCTGATACTAGTGTAAGAACTAGGGAAACTAAACTAGAGATCCTCCTCACAACCTCCCATTATATAGGCGGGCTCCTAGCCCCTTGCCCTAGATGGATCTCCTGTCCACACTGCCTAGCCCGGCCCTTGGCCGTAGTCCATGACCATCCGAGTCCTTAGGTTTAGGCCTTGCCCCTACAGAACCCTTGTCCTGACAACTAGATCGTGAGTGATGGAAAGTGTGGAGAAGGTTGGGGAAGTTGCGAAAAAACTTTTCAGGCATCCATTTGGCATCATCTCTAGGGTGGCCCTTGAAAGTCAAAAGGTAATGGTTATAAACCATGCCAGTGCATGTAGTGGTGGTCTTCCCATCAACTATTTTGTCAAGGATGAGTTGCTCTTCTTGGTCTACAAGTGAAGGTGGGTCTTCATAAATGTGGTGTGTAGGTAGGAGTCCTCTGAATGGGCATAAAAGACTAATGTGAAAGGCATTGTGAATGTGCCAATGTGCAGGTAGGTCTAAACGGAAAGAAACATCATTAATGATAGCTAAAATTGTAAAAGGTCCATAAAAACGAGGAGCGAGCTTAACAAAGACATTGGTATCAACACTTTTGATCCTTCGTTTTTCAATGCAAAGTAAAACATGATCACCTCTTTGAATTGGTGTGCCTTGCGGTGCTTGTTAGCTTGCTTGGTGTAAAGTTATTGTGAGTGTTTAATGGAAGACTGCACACTTGCATAAATATCATGAAAGTCAGTAGTGAAATCATCAGAGACGGCGGCAGGCATAACATTAGAGCGACGTGAAGCAGGAATAGGAAGAGAGTGGCCATGTACAACTTCAAATGGAGAGTTACCCGTGGAAGTGTGAGTGGTGTTGTTGTATGCAAATTGTATAATATGCAGGTAATCATCCCATTTCTTAAGTTGAGAAGAAACATAAGCCTTTAACAAGTCAATAATAGTGCGGATGGTGACTTCGGTTTGACCATTAGATTCAGGATGAAATACAGAAGTGAAGTCAAGTGTAGTGCCATGATTTTCAAACACAGTAGTCCAAAAAGCACTACAAAATTTTGAGTCTCAATTAGAAATAATTACTTTAGGAAAACCATGATGTGGAAAAACAGTTTTAAGAAACATAGGTGTAGCTTGATGTGCTGTGAGTGTTTTCTTACAAGGAATGAAATACGCTTCTTTAGAAAAACGGTCAATAATAGTCCAAATCATGTCATGTTTGTGCACTGTGAGTGGGAAACTAGTAACAAAATCCATTGAAATGTGTTCCCAAGGTCTTTCAGGAATGGGGAGAGGATGTAAAAGTCCCAATTTATTACCTGTAGCTGCTTTGATTTTTTGACAAATCAAACAAGTTGAAACATATTGTTTAACATCCATTCTCATAGTAGGCCAATAGACATCATGACATAAATTTTGAAAAGTTGCGGAAAATCCTCTATGTCCAGCATAGGATGGTTTGTGCAATTCTTCAATAATTAATGTACAAAAAGGTTTATTCACACACAATATTTGTTTGAAATAAAGGAAGTTTTCTTGAATAGTGTATTCGTGAAATGTGTACACAGAATTATCAAGCATATGCAACCATGTCGTTTTGAAGTCATCATCATGTGCATAAGCGTCAGGCATAGTGTCAAATGAAGTTCACGTAATGGTTGATAGATGATTAAGTGAGGGTCTTCTACTCAAAGCATCAGCTACAATGTTTTCTTTACTAGGTTGGTATTGAATTTTGGGATGAAAACTTTGAATAAAATCAGCCCATTTAATATGTCTATCATCTATTAAGGGATGAGAAAGTAAGTATTTGATACTTTGTTGATCAGTTTTAATGATCAAGTCAGTTCCCATTACATAGTGTTTACAAATTTTCAGTGCATGTACCACAGCAGTCAACTCTTTATCATAATTACTGAAATTTGTTTCAGAAGGCTTGAATTTACGAATTTCAAAAGCAATTGGATGGTTATCTTGCATAAGGAATGCACCGATACCTTTTCCACTAGCATCAGTGACTACCACAAAGAATGGTCTTTCAAAATCAAGCAATTGCAATACAGGTGCATTAGTCAAAGCATGTTTAAGTGCATTAAATGATCTTTCTTGTAAATTAGTCCATTCATAAGGTGTGTTTTTCTTCAACAAGAGAGTCAAATAATTTGACTTATCAACAAAATTACGAACAAATTTCTTATAATAGCTAAAAAGACCAATAAAAGAACGTAGCTCATGCAAGTTTTTGGGTCTAGGCCATGAGTGAATGGCTTTAATTTTCTTTGGAATGACATGTATTCCCTTACCCGATACAATGTGTCCCAAATATTCAATTTCAGATTTGGAGAAATGAACTCTTTTCAGGATTCAAATACAAGTGATTTTGTGCAAGCAGATCAAATATACGTGTTGAATGCTGTTTATGCTCTTCTTCAGATTTACTAAATACCAAAATGTCATCAAAAAATACAATCACAAAATCTTGATGGTCAATGAAAATTCTATTCATCATGCATGTGAATGTAGCTGGTGCATTTGTCAAACCAAATGGCATGACAAGGAATTCATAGTGTCCACTTTGTGTTCTAAAAGAAGCTTTGTAGACATCATGTTCAAACATTTTGACTTGATGATACCCTGTTTTAAGGTCGATTTTGCTAAGATGTTTGCCCCTTTCAGTTTGTCTAATAGATCATCCACTCTAGGAATAGGAAACCTATTCTTAATGGTGATCTTATTTAAAGCTCTGTATTCGGTACACATACCAAAGGTTCCATTTTTCTTCTTGACAAGAAGTACTGGAGCTCCATATGGTGAACTACTAGGTCTGATTAGGCCTCGGTCAAGTAAATCAGTGATTTGAGTTTGTATCTCCCTGTGTGTGTTAGTTGCAATTGGGATAGCTGGCATAATGGTTAATTATGTGCTGTCTATTTATTTTCTAATTGAGTTGATGATGATGATTTTGTAGAGTGGAATGCAGGGAGTTGATGAAGAGGCGTCGACAATTACTTTTGGCCATTTTATAGTTGCACAGTATTTTAGAATCTCATTTCAATAAGTCACTATCATTTCAATAAGCCACTATGGCCTTATTAATAATTATAGTGCGAACTCCCCTTATGGGTCATGCAAGAACTAATGAGCTTCACTCATTTACAAAAGTGAAGTGGTTGTAAAAAGAGAGGACTCAATTTTTGGCACCTTAAACTCAAAACTAATATATTAAGTACCAACTCCACAAGAGAGGTGCCATGGAGTTTGGGATTAGATTTAGGCCTTTCTCTTGGAGAATCTTCTCTCTACTCTCTTATGCTATGTTCTATTCGTTGTGTACTCTCTAATATAGTTTCCATCTCTTACACATCTTTTACAAGAATGTCTATGTCAATTCTATGTTGTGTGTGTGTGTGTGCTTGGAAATTGGAAAAAGAGGTGGGCAGGTTGATGGTGATGTTTGGGAGCATGTGTTGAATAGCTTAAGCAATCGATCTCCCCCTCTTCTCCCAACAGTGGTATTAGAGCTTTAGGTTCGAGGCAAAATTGGCACCAGATTTCAACCTCAAGAAGGAAATCCTTCGAATTGACAAATTGAAAATTCCAATTCATCGACTTTGCAATTCAAAGATTCAAGGATCCGTGGAAAATTCAAAATTTCATTGATCGAAATTGCGAAAAACTTTCTGCTTGGTCGTTAATTGGTGGCAAATCGGCCACTAATCGACAATCAATTTCTAGTTTCGGCTTCATGACGGTCCTGATACGGTATGTCGAGTCTCAAATTCCAAATTTAAAGCGTAATAAGTGCGATTATGAAGGCGATAAAGAGAGCAAGGGTCGAACAAAAATAGAAGAACTTGAAATTTAAAAGAGTCTTGATTCAACAAGATTGACACTCGAGGTCGAAGATTTACGACATTGACTTCGTAAGCTAAAGAAAAATTGTCGGAATCAGTTAATGAAGAGGTGATACGATTGACACGGTATGCGTTTCTGAACTCGGGGCTTCATTGTCGCTCGTAAGGATTTATTCCTGCATCGGATTGAATTTCTCGACATGTTGTGGGAACCCTGGCTTACACACAAAAAGGCTACATTCTCGACTACTACAGAAACGAGCCCAGTCAAGCCAGAAAGATTCTCCTTGGTGTTGGGAGTATTTTTGTCTTCTTGCACTTGGCCCGAAACTGCCTGTTGGAGTCACCATGTGCAACTCTTTCTTGGCGCTGCCGTTCTCAACCTGAGAGCTCATTGTCTTCATCTTTTGCCATGCAATTTGCAATTCACACCTTTTATTCAAAGTGTGGCCATTAAAAAAGCCTCAAAACTTTACGTGTTTAAAAAGTGAGGCCATTAAGCCTCAAAAAAGTGTGGCCATTGAACATTAAGCCTCAAAGAGAGTCCTTACAAAGTTTGTCCATTAAGCGAGCCTCAAGGGTTGAAGTGCAATAAGAAGGTGGTCAGTCCATCCAAAGCCAACAACCGAGCATCAAAAAACAAACGAACAATACCTGCTTCATTGGCCTAGCGGTACAGGAAGCTGAAAAATAACATTCAATTTAATTCGACGGTGAAATTACCAAATGTAATACCATTAATTTTGGGGATACGCGAGATCAGGTGCCGTGCAATTCGACTGACTCGCAAACGCACCGTCGGACCACTCTCTTTTCTGGCAATTTTCTAGTGCATCACCATTCCGGACTGGACGCCACCGCAATTTCTCAGCTAGAACATTACGTTTCTGTTATTTATTTTACTTTTTATTCCGCATATTGTATCTGTAAATATCATCAAATAGCCCTTTTTAAGCATTATCATTATTTTTAAAAAAAAAAGAAAAAAGAAAGAGAGAAAAATATAAATAGCACGCAATCATGGCACACCTTCCTCAGGCACCCACGATTGCGTAACAACTTCAAAATCTGCAACAGTCTCTCACATATGAACGCATGCAAAGGCAAGAACTTGAAGATAATTTATTGCATTCTGCACGCACCGAATCTGCACCGAATCTGCACCGGCACCCAAGAAAAACAAAGTTAGAAGAAAAGCCTTCACTTTCAAGGATTTTGATGGCACTAAAGATGGTAGCACGGTCTAGCATGGGTTAGTCAACTAGATGACTATTTTCATGATGAAGACTTTCCCAAGTGTAAAATGGTAAAATGTGCATCAAATCATCTCGCTAACAGCGCTGCATTGTGGTGGAGCGCCACCAAACAGCACGGGAAAAGACCACGTACCTGGCATCCATTTAAAAAAGTGTTTTTACCTCAATTTTTTCCCACACAATACAAAGCTAAAGCACGACGCCAATGAGATGTAATTCAACAGGGTCAAAATGAAGATGTACAGGGTTATAGTGATCATTTTTGGAATTGTTTAATTCAATTGCAAGTTATTGAACATGTTAGTTGCAGGAAATTGAAGCGTAAGTACATATCAGGCTTGGCACTACAAATTGGTGCTGAGGTAGATATGTTCAAACCAGACTCTCTGTCAAAGGCTATTAATTTGTCTCTCAATGCAGAAAAGAAGAAAGGTGGACAACCCTCTCACACTGATCAACCTGCTAACACTAACCGTAACAAGAGACCTCCTTTCTCTACTAACTTTGACAAAAACAAACACCAAAGCCGTACTTTTTTCAAGAGACGTAGATTTGACAATTATCCTACAACTCCTCTACAAGAAACAACAGCAACAAGAAGGCAACCAAAATTATTTCAACCAACGTCCTCCTCCAAATTCTAATGGTAACAAAAAGGTGAAGTGTTTTAAATGCTTTCAGTATAGTCACTATGTAGATAAGTGTCCAAATGGTCCTCTAAGGTCAATGGTCAATCCAATGGCCACTCCAATGGAATCAATAGAAATTCGATTCAAAAACCCTTCAATAACAATCGCCCCAACGGAGCTACGCTTAACCTCATCAAAGATGCTACTCCCGACGACAATGAAGTGGAAGCTAACTACGGTGAGGGATATGATCCTGATTATGATAACGATGACAACCCATCCTCAGGTACTCTTATATCTCCTCACACTTTGTTTAAAGTGCAAGGAACTGTTAAGGGTGAAAGTGTCACCATTCTGTTAGATGATGGTAGTAGCCATGATTTCATTTCCACACGTTTGGCACAACAACTATCTCTCTCTGAAATCTCATCACCTCAAAAGGTCAAAACTGTTTTTAATAATCAACGTTTGAAATGTAAAACCCAAGTCACTGTTGAAGTTTGCATTGGTGAATTTACACAAGCACGTACATTTTTGGTAGCACCATTGCATGGTCTTGACATGATTTTGAGAATGCCATTTCATCATGAATTTGACCCGTTGATTAATTATAAAACACGTACAATGTCTCTCACTCATAATAATAAAAAATTCTCCATCCAAGCAATACTAGGACATAAAAAATTTCAACTCCTCTCTCACACTCAAGCCAAAAGAGCAATTTGAAAACAGGCTAGTATTGGTAAATCAAATTTTTGATGAAACTCAAACTTCACGTAACTCCACACACGATGAATTTCTTTGACAATTTAAAGATTGCTTCATGCATGATCTGCCACTTGGAATTCCACCATCACGCCCAGAACACCACAAAATTGATATTATACCAGGTAGTGAACCTCCTTGTAGAGCACCTTATCCTGTAAATCCAACCGCACACTGTAGCAGGCTACAGTGTCACTTTCACAGGACACAAAGTTAGTACAGTTGGTCTAGGCTGGTTCACATTGGACGAACGCTCTTGGCTGGGCAGTGACACGTGGCAGAAAGGATACGGACGGTGGTCTAGTCGACATCATGGCCAGGTCACCACCACTCAGTTTGGGGATAGATTTAGATGGCTGACATTTTCTGAGCTACTGGTGGTTCTTTATGATGGTATATATGAGTAGCAGATGTCGGGTCATCGGATCATTTTCTAGCTCTATGATCCAGCATTGCCGTTAGGAGTAGGGAGTCTATACACACAGCACGTCTTCACCATCCCTGCACATCTGAGCCACACTAGAGTCTGTATCAGTTCTTTGAGATAGTCGAGTCATATGCGAGCTCATTTGTTGTCGATTTGTTCCTTGTTTTTAGTTTGTTTTGAGTGATATTGTCATGCACATTGCACTGAGGAGCACCCACTGTAGAGAGCACGACACACTATCTGTAACAATGAGAAACTATCCGTGCTATAGGTGCTCTTATTTTGGCGATCATGGTGGGAGCTCAACTACAATATCACTTTGTGAGGTACAAATCTTTAATCTAGTTGGGTCTATCTAGCTTCACCTACCTTGCCTTGCACTGTTCTCCTCTTGGCCTGGTCCAACTGGTCTAGTCCTCTCTCAACCTAGTCATCTCTCGCCGTGGTCCAACACGTCCTGGTCAAGTCCTCCTCGACCCTGGTCTAGTCGTCCTCGTCGCTGGTCCAGGGTCTAGTCACTTTCATGGTCTAGTAGAGTGTAGACCAATCTTCAACCAGTTCAAGGTTTTCTTTCCCAAATCTTGGTTGGATTGGTGGTCGCTGCATGACACATACAAGGTGGTCAATCGAGCGTTAAAGAGCACTGGTGAGTCCTCTCAAGCACTACAATAGAAGACGACCCTTGGTACTTAGTAGATGTCTATCTACTTCATCACCCATACCTCCACATACAACATCCCCAATTCCTCCATCCGGTTCCACATCTTCAGATCACCTTCTCCAGTAAAGCTCTCTGCTATTCTGCTACAGCATGCTATTGAGCAACGGGCTCCTGAGTAAGGGGCCATGGAGGATTTGGCAAGTGTTTTGGCCAAGGTGAACATTAAGTTCCATACCTTTAAATGAATCTCTTCAGAAGATGCTGACGACCATGCAAGGAGGTTTGTATCTCTCTGTAAGGGTCGTGGTCTTAATAGAGAGGATGCTTATTTGGTACTCTTTCCATCTACCTTGGATGGCTTAGCAGACAAATGGTACAGCCAGCTTGTAGAGAACCATTTTGCAACTTGGGCAGCCTTAAGACAACAATTCTGTGCAGCATTCAGACTAGGTGACTACCAGGAGAAGGTTTTGGATGAGTTGGCAAACATGGTGCTTCAATCAAAGGAGAATTTTGCAGAACTTATGACTAAAACCAAGTCTCTGGTTGCCAAGATTCCCCAGCAACCCGGTGAATTTATATGGTTAAGAAGTGGGTAGAGAAGGCGCTTCCCAAAACTTCTCACCAAAAACTCCAAGAGAGTCTTCGACCCGATGCCACTCTGGAGGAGTTCATCACATCTGCTACTAGGATAGATGGGGCTAGGAAGCTGTTCAACAACTCCCCTCACACAGAGACCCCCTCTGTGTTTTTGGAAAGTCCTCCTGATCCATTAATTTCTTTACGCAGGGAAGTGGAAGCCCTAAAGTTACAGCGAGCTGTTCAAGAGGAGAGGTTCTTTTCTCTTCGAGAGGAGAATCCTCCACATCACAAGGCATTGGAACAGATCAAGTGTGAGCTAGAAGAGCTCAAGTGTCAGCAAGAGACTAAGGCTACGGTTTGGTGTAGCTCATGCCGCTCTCCAAGGCACCCTCCATAGGAATGCCCCCTTCGGGTTTACTGCCACTTCTGTGAAAAAACATGGACATGAGTACAAGGACTGTTACTACCTCAAGGGATTGCGACAAATACAACAAATTCTTGGTCCTTCTCTTCAACAAGGTCCAGCACCTACATCCAACATGGTTTATCCCTATGGCCATCCACACCATATGCCACCTTTGCTGACAGCACCTCCTCATCACCTCAAAACTTCTATGCCTCCACCTCCAACTCCATGCACTAGGAGCAAGGACCACCTCGACCTTCGACTCGCCCATTGAATCGAACCATTTTGTGTTACAGATGCGGGGAATATGGTCATTACCAATGCAAATGCCCTCTTCCTGAAGGGTCCCCTCCCTGCCATCATTGCCCCGAAACGAAGGATCACTACAGTAAGGATTTCCCTAAAATTCGTGCATCCACGGCTTCGAACCCAAGTCAAAGCCAAAATGAGTTTGCCTTTCCCAAGCTCAATTTGATAGCAGCTAGCACCGTTTCTCAGCTGCCCCCTTCTACCCACGTGGTTACCCCTCAAAATAAGCCACCACAGTTGGTAGAGGATCCATTTGGCGTCCTCACCCGAGCCCAAAGAGCCACTCTCGGTCTTAGAATTCCAGCAAGTTCAACTCCCCCACACATTCTCACACTAGTGGATACCCTGCCTTCAGCTATTAACAAGCCGTCCCCTAGTGCCATGAAGGAATCCAAATCTTTGCTCTCCAATATTGATGAATCTTTCTTGGAAGCAGTTTCAAATCTCTAAAAGATCAAGGTACTAGAGGAACCACTGGTAGAAAAAGAAAAGCTTACAGCAGAGACAGTCTTGAAGAACACCTTCCAACAAGTGTCCCTCTACGACATGCTGCGACTAGATGCGAGTTTTAGAAGTTACACCCTTGTTGTTATTGAGTCACTTTACCCCGAAGCAAGTCCTAGTGGCGGGCACCTCCCAATGCGAACATCAGAGTCCTATATGATATCCAATCCCGCTGCTCCACTCACTGATTATAGAAGCCCTTGCCTGACGATGTCCGTTTTGGGTCGGCAATTATCGGGAGTGATAGTGGATGATGGATCTGGCATCAACCTAATGCCTGAGTTCACTATGTTAGCTCTAGGTCTACAGCGTACTCGCCCTACTCCATTCACAGTTACATTGGCCGACCAATGGACAGTCTACCCAGTAGGCATAGTGGACAATTTGCCTCTGCAGGTACAAGACTTTACTATTAACTTGGATTTTTTTGTGGTTCTTCTTTCCCAGGTACTTGCTCATTGGAAGACCATGGCTGCGACACACTAAAGCACTTCATGATTGGGGAAATGATGCAATGTGGATACATACTTCTCGCTCCCCGATGGCTACCCATTCTCTTAGAAGGAGCCATGGATCCCGTGGTGCAGCAAGTTTCTTTGTCAATGGAAACCAACACTGAACAAGAATAGCCTACTACACGTGAAAGGTCAGACGATGATCTATTGGAGTGGTTGGATGCTACCAAATCTATGCCTTGTTATGGAGTCTCTATTCACTCTTGGCCTGAAGTTACACCCTCTTCCAATGTTTCCACAACTAAACCTAATGAGCCACCTAAACCTAGTCAGCCACCTGAGCTAGCTCAAAGGTTGCACGTCATAGAGAATACTCCTGATGCATCCTTGGTGGAAGCCTTTGAATTTAGTGAGCCTATGACGAATCATAGAAGCAGAAAAAAATCCCCTCTACAGGAGTTCACCCCCCTTCACCATTAGCCCCATCAGCGTCTGTGCCTCCTTCTCCGACAAGAACAAATATCTCCTCTGTGTGTAGATTCCTCAAGACAAGATACAACCAAAAGGATGTTGCATTCAAGTGTTATGAATTCCATGATCATGATAGTTGTCTTGCTCATGGTACCTCCTCATGCTCTCCATCAACTGCCGCGCTCTGTAGAATCTCAACTTTCAGCCAGTGGACCATGGAATTTGTCTGCAATGGAATACAAACTCTTTTCTGATTGTGACACATGGGGATAAGGCCTTGACCAGCAGGTAAGGTGGCTGTTGAAACTGGAGGTTCTGCACACGTCAGGGGGGGACCTGCTGGGTCTTCCAGAATATCAAATTCTCAAAAAATCCTCAACCATGGCTTCTTTTGACATGTGTTCTTTGAAAAAATCAGCATGTCTCTTTTCAACTCAAAAGTCTTTATCCCTGTTGACTCACCTTTACCATAAGATTTTCCCCTTTTCTCCTCCTGTAACTGCATTGTTGATGCCCAATCACTGCTTCTAGTAACAGTGAACTGTTACCTACCAAATACTTATGGTGCAGTAAAAAATATTTACCATGGGTAAAAAAAGTTACTGTAGGTAAAAAGTGATTTGTATTTACCATGTAGGTGAAAAATATTTACTGTAGGTAAAAAATATTTACTGTCGGTAAAAAAGTGAAAACGGAGTATGCTGTGCTGTGAGTCCACACGAACATCCTTGTGTAAATTTCACTAGAAATTCACACCTAGAATGGGATATTCTATAAGATATAGGTTGTAGGCATGCATAAGAGCTCGTTCCCACGTATCTTCTTTCCATGGCACTTTTTACTCTTTGGTGCTTGTGAAGTAGATTTTTCTTCTCTTTCGAGATCCCTTGGACTAGAGTATCCTCATCTCCCCAACAACTGACTGTGCCTTTATTGCATCTTCATAAGGGGTCCTAAAAACCATGCATCATATAGCCCTCCCCCTTAAGCTAGAGGTATTTGATGCCTCTAGCTGTAGGTTGTGCTACAATAGGGTTCTCTTGAATACTTACCCACCTGGTACCAATTGAATTTGCCATGTTACTGCTTTCTTGGCTGATGCACCCTGTTTAGTCCTTTCTGATGAATAATTGTATCCATCCATGACTAACAACTGGTCTCCTAGACCCTTGAAAGCCATACCCCATCCATTGTCAATATCCGCTTTCACTGGTAGCATTCTCTTTTTTTCTTTTTTTCTTCTCTTTTTTTCCTTTTTTTTTCTTTTCTTTTTTTTGTCTTCTCTTTTTTTTTTTTTTTTGAAACGACTATGTACATGATTGTTACCTTAGTTGGAGCTCGAATATGATGAGCTCTCCTCTTAACCATCCTTAGCATTGATTTCACCAGCATATGGCTGTGAAAGACGACATTGGTAGGCCTTCAATCGCCAACCATTTACCGGGGTCTGATGTACCTTACCATCTAGGTCACCTAGTTGGTAACTACCATTTGAGAACCTCTGTATCACTACAAAAGGGCCTTCCCACTTAAGCAAGAACTTACCATCCTTCCTGCGATCAAAGCGATTGTCGTATCTTAGCACTAAAGAACCTTCCTTGATACCTTTCTTGACAAGGTTGCGATTGAAATTCTTTCGTTTCTTCTCTGCCTGGGCTGCATAGTACTTCACTGCTGACTCTCGATCTAGCCCTAACCTCTCCAAATCGATGATTCTTCCTTCCACCTGCTTCTCTTGACTATCCTCTTGATGTGCTTTTAGAACTCGGAGGCTCGCTAGCTCCACTTCTATAGGCAATAGTGCCTCTTGCCTGTAAACCAAGTGAAAAGGTGTATACCCCAAGGATGTTTTAAAGGATGTTCTGTAGGCCCAAAGTGCTGCATCTAGGTGTTTGTCCCATGCCTTAGGATGTAAATGCACTTGCTTAGTGATGATTTTACATATAAGACCATTTACCTTTTCCACAAGACCATTGCACTGAGGGTAGTATGGTGTAGAGTGCCTGCGCTTGATTTTTAACTTGCTCATCAATTGCCCGACTAAATCAGCTCGAAATCTCTTTTTGCATCAAGACAGCTCCTAAAGCTTCTGGACCTACACTAGGATTTACATAGAATAATTCACCCCATGTGGGTTGTAGGACGACAGGCAATGAGCTCAAAATGGTTTTAACTTCTTGAAAGCACCTTTCACCCTCCTCACTCCATGTCAATGTAGTGTGTTTAGTGAGCTACTGCAAAGGATAGATTGCCTGAGAAAGGAGATGTATGAATCGTCCCATGTAGAGAACCTTTTGAATGAAGGAGACTACTTGCTTCACGTTTGAAGGAGTAGGTAAAGCTAACAATGTCTTTACCTTTTCAGGGTCAGCCTCAATACCATCTTGAGACACAACATGGCCTAGTAGAGTGACCTTGCTCTCACCTATGTGGCACTTGTCTTTATTCAATTGCCCACCCAATTGGGCCAGACGGGTGAAACCTTCATCAACCTTGGACAAATGTACTTCCCTAGAGCTGTAAATGCAAAAATCATCAATGAAGACTCGTATGGACTTACCAAAGTAAGGTTGAAACACCAAGTTCATAAACCTCTGGAAAGTAGCTAGGGCATTAGTTAAACCAAAAGGCATAACTCTATAAGCAAAACACCCCCAAGGTGTTATGAAGGTAGTCTTTCTTTGGTCTTCATCTGCAATTCTGATTTGGAAGTAGCCTGAGTACCCATCACACATTGTGTACCTTTCATGACCATCCACTTCATTTAGTATTTCATCTTGAAAAGGCAAAGGAAAATGGTCCCTTTTTGTGGCTGCGTTTAGAGGCTTGTAATCCACACATACCCTCCACTTCCCATTTTTCTTTGGTGCTACCACAACTGGAGACACCCACTCAGAATCTTCCACTGGGTAGATAAATCCTGCCTTGAGTAATCTTTTTACTTCTTTTAAGAGTGCATCTTGTTGGACTAGCCCTAATCTCCTTAGCCTTTGCACCACTGGTTTGGCACCTTCCTTTAATTGGATATGGTGTTGGGTTACCGTCACTCCTTTAATGTGCTCGTAATCAGTTATAAAGAGGTCAGCATGCTTCTTTAGTACCTGCAAATAGGGTTCTCTCTCTTCTTCTAGTAGGTCCTTAGCTAGCATCTCCTCTAAGCCTGTGGCTTCTTCCTTGTTTAGAGAGTCTTGACCACCTTCTCCTTCTGGGTTTCGCAATATTATACCCATGACTTCCAAAGAGCTAGCATCCTCCTCAGATGACTCATCCTCATATGAAGAGCAGCTGCTTGTGCTCCATTCATCCATAGAAGTCTCCATCTCTAGGTCTTGTTGTCTACCCTGCTTCATGTCATACACAATTTTTTGTTGCTTGCCACCTACCTTATGATTTGGTTGCAACTCAAGGGAACCTGTCTCCCAATCTTGCCTAGCTTTCATAGCCATAAGCCAAGGTCTTCCAAGGATTAGCGGATAGCCCTCCCCCTTAGTTGGGATCACATAAGCATCAATTGAGATTGCCACACCAAAAGCTGAAACCTTCACTCCATTAACCTTTCCCACACAAGCCACCCTTACATTACGTGCCATCTTAGCTTGTAAGGAAGTTTGCTCGTTTACTTCCAAACCCAACCCATGCATTAATTTCTCTGTCATAACAAAAATCTCGGCTGCACCATCTATGTACACATTGGAGACTCGCTGACTCTTAATCTCTGCATCAATGACTGGCACGATATCCTTCATGCCTCTTGCACTAATAGACCCAACTGACTTTGCCTTAGCCCTCCTGGTGCTGACCATCTTAGACCAGGTTCTCCGCATCTTTGGGGAAAGGTGGAGGAGTTGCTGCCATGAAATCTTTGGTCCTTGCTTACTCACATCTGCTACCAGGTCGTAAGGTATGGATCCTACCCCAAGTGGAAAGTCTTCTACTCCTATGTGCCTCCTTGACCTACTCTTCCTTTTCTTGTCTCCTATCACTTGGGAGGAACCCTCATTCCCTTTATCCGGCTCTGAAGCTTCCATTTCATCAGTTCTTTGTCTCCTAACTCTCTTTATTGGCATGGCAATAGCTTCCTCCATTTTTTCTTTCCCTTTATCCTTACCATTGTCAAGACTTATGACAGAGACAGCCCTGTCCTCCCCTCCCGATGGTAGTGGAGGGATCTCTGCTGGTGCTTGTGGTGGTGGAGAAGGGGGTCTCAATATTTGGATTGGTGGAGCCACGTGTGCATTTCGTCCATTTAGTGGTCTAGCTCGAGGAGGAGTGACTTGCTGGCGAGGAGGCCGCCTTTGATTACCATTTCCTTGATAGCGTCGTGGATGGGGGCAATAATACATGCCGGGACCTACCTCTCCATAGTTGTAGCAAATGTACTCACGTGCTTGCATTTGTCCTTCTTGTCTATTTCGTTCATTTCTTGGCTGGGGAGCCCTTACACCTTGAACTAGATTGATGGACAGGCTCTCTAGTTGATTGGTGATTTGTTAAAGTAATTCTTGTTGAGAGGACTCTTGGTCTGTTGCTCCTGTCCCTGCTACTACCCTTGCCGTAGGTTGAGCTAGCGGTGTAGGCTCCATTCCCCCTTGTAGTTGAGCTTGGAATTTTAACTTCCTATCCTTCTCCCTTGCATAAGTCATAGCTTTATCAAAGGTATCTGGGAATTTACCTTTTACCTTTTCTCGAAGGATGGGGTAAAGCCCTGCCAGGAAACAGTCCTTCTTTAGGCATTCTGGAGCCCTTTCTCCTTCACCTAGTGATGCACACCATTTCTCCCACAGGTTGGAGAACTTTCCTTCATAGCTTCTATAGTCATTGGGTGATGTTTGGCGTAGCTCTAAGAGCTGTCTCCATATCTCCTCTGGAGGCTCATGGCGGCGAAATTCTTCGATGAAGGCCATCTTTAAGGACTCCCAGTCTCTTCTTTCTTCAGGTGCCAAAGTTTGATACCATAATTTTGCACCTTCCCTCAAGACCAAAGGAAAGGCCCTTAACTTAGTAGCTTCGTCATCCCTTCCCGATACCAGAAAGGCCATTTCCAAATTATCCAAAAAGTCTGGAGCAACCTCCCCAGGCTTACCATAAAAATTAGGGAAGGCCATAAGTGAGAGAGTAAACAATTACACAAACAGCTCCAATTTATTTTAAAATAGAGTATGGTAATTACAATTTGGAGCTTTAGCACAACTTAGCTCAAAATAGGATGAAGATCGACACATCAAAGTAATGGTAATAGTCTAGTAAGGGTAGAATGACAGGATGAGGAGAGCGCAAGATTTCCCCAAGTCTCTCGGCTCCAAACAACAGGGCTATTCTTTGCTGATAAAAGATTTTTCTATCAATACAAATATTCACACGGATATGACGCACAAAATGGAAAGGAAACATGCGGGGATCATCATTCTCATTATTGGCATCCATACTTACACACAAGAGCTTAGCTTAGTTGCACCACCTTGCGACCAATGAGCCTGATCAGCCACAGAAGGTCAGCACCTTGGATCACTTCGACTCTTCCTGATGCATCTGTGAAGACGTAAGGCATGATGGCAACACTTTGTACAATGCTGAGCCTTTTAGCAAGCAAAAATTGGATGCTATTACCATAATCAGCATGACGAATGAAAGTGACACCATTAATGTGTCGCACATCATCAACTAAGATAGTTTCCTTAGATTGAGATAACTTCTTGAAAATTAGCAGCAAAGGTAGGGCAGGGAGGCTTTTCACCCGGTCTCCAAAGCACTTTGGACAATATCCAAAGTGATCTTCACGCGGACAGGAGGTTGGATTGGGATTGGTGGTGTCTGGATTCACAAAGTGCACTGGGAGCACTCGCAGACGGGCGGCAATCTTGTAGGCAAGCCTTCGCCTCTTTGCTTCAGGAGGATTTAGGGGTGAGAGTCATGGTTGCAAGTTGGAGGTTGAAGTTGGTTGCTCACTAGCCTTTTTCTTGCCTGTAGTGGTCATGTAATCCCTTATTAATGAGATTAAGCCAAATGTTACCTTACGCTTGAGCACGCGCTGCGGCCTTGGGCCACTTAGGTGTAGAGGTGATCTTCCTCCTCTTAGTCGGCTCCTCAAGAAAGAGAGGTCTGGTGATGCTTTCTCTTCCATTAATGTGTGTCACAGTACCTTCGTGTATGTTGATGTAGAATATTTCAAGCTCGTGTGCGTTGGAGGTTTCTGGAGCACTCATAGGTTGAGAGGAGAGGTATATCAAGCTCTTCTTCTTACTCTCCTTCGTTGGCGACGATCACGAACAAGGCATGTAGAAGAACTTACTTCTTGAATTTCAATGACACTGCAACCTGGTAACAAGACCTCGATGAAAGCTTTTAAGGCCTCTAAAGCCTCCTCCTCTTCTATTCTCCAATTTGCAAACTCCTCACGCCATTCGTCCCTGTTGTAGATTGCACATCTTCATTGCTTGTGGACTGAAGGTCTATGTAGCCCTCCTCCATGGGGGCACCAAAATGATAGCGGGAAAAAGAGCAGTGCAATCGGGTGGCCTCTGTACTCATGCACACTCCACAAACCACGCCTCATGCAAACAAGCAAAGAACAAAACAAAGGGGGCACCACCCTAAATTAAGAGGTTTAGGGACATCACACATAGTGCACATAGGCAAGTGAGACTTCTGGCATTATGATGGCATCAAAACATATGGCAAAACACATAGAAACGAAGCTTAGGGACCTTATGTAGCATATATATACACAAGACATCAGCTTAACAATACAACGGCATCTGATCATACATAACAAGGATATAGAGAAGCAAGCCAAGGATGGCATAATCCCTTGTCAAAAAAAATCAACCTAGCAAGTAGGTATGATCCTACTAGCAACACATCAATACCTTAGAGAATGATGGCGAGGATGGTGGCCATGGAGCATGAGAGAAGACTCCTTATTTAGGTTTTAGGGCTAGTAATGTAGCATACTAGAGGGAGAGAGAGTAGAGCTCCATCCATAGCTCCTCGTTGTGAGCAATGTCGTCATAGCTTCATTGCTTGGTGAAGTGGGTGAAGTGTTGGTTTTGAGTGAGAGAAGGCCTCCTTATATAGGTTTCTGAGAGGGTTTAGGATTAGGGATAAACATGCTTAAATCTGTTGATTGGGGTTACTTTTTGCTTAGGGTGGTCAACAGATTGAGGTCACCTGATATGTCACCATCAAGATATTCTCTAGAGTAATGTGAGAGGGGAGGGTAAATGCTGATTTTTCTGATTGTGACACATGGGGATAAGGCCTTGACCAGCAGGTAAGGTGGCTGTTGAAACTGGAGGTTCTGCACACGTCAGGGGGGGACCTGCTGGGTCTTCCAGAATATCAAATTCTCAAAAAATCCTCAACCATGGCTTCTTTTGACATGTGTTCTTTGAAAAAATCAGCATGTCTCTTTTCAACTCAAAAGTCTTTATCCCTGTTGACTCACCTTTACCATAAGATTTTCCCCTTTTCTCCTCCTGTAACTGCATTGTTGATGCCCAATCACTGCTTCTAGTAACAGTGAACTGTTACCTACCAAATACTTATGGTGCAGTAAAAAATATTTACCATGGGTAAAAAAAGTTACTGTAGGTAAAAAGTGATTTGTATTTACCATGTAGGTGAAAAATATTTACTGTAGGTAAAAAATATTTACTGTCGGTAAAAAAGTGAAAACGGAGTATGCTGTGCTGTGAGTCCACACGAACATCCTTGTGTAAATTTCACTAGAAATTCACACCTAGAATGGGATATTCTATAAGATATAGGTTGTAGGCATGCATAAGAGCTCGTTCCCACGTATCTTCTTTCCATGGCACTTTTTACTCTTTGGTGCTTGTGAAGTAGATTTTTCTTCTCTTTCGAGATCCCTTGGACTAGAGTATCCTCATCTCCCCAACAACTGACTGTGCCTTTATTGCATCTTCATAAGGGGTCCTAAAAACCATGCATCATATAGCCCTCCCCCTTAAGCTAGAGGTATTTGATGCCTCTAGCTGTAGGTTGTGCTACAATAGGGTTCTCTTGAATACTTACCCACCTGGTACCAATTGAATTTGCCATGTTACTGCTTTCTTGGCTGATGCACCCTGTTTAGTCCTTTCTGATGAATAATTGTATCCATCCATGACTAACAACTGGTCTCCTAGACCCTTGAAAGCCATACCCCATCCATTGTCAATATCCGCTTTCACTGGTAGCATTCTCTTTTTTTCTTTTTTTCTTCTCTTTTTTTCCTTTTTTTTTCTTTTCTTTTTTTTGTCTTCTCTTTTTTTTTTTTTTTTGAAACGACTATGTACATGATTGTTACCTTAGTTGGAGCTCGAATATGATGAGCTCTCCTCTTAACCATCCTTAGCATTGATTTCACCAGCATATGGCTGTGAAAGACGACATTGGTAGGCCTTCAATCGCCAACCATTTACCGGGGTCTGATGTACCTTACCATCTAGGTCACCTAGTTGGTAACTACCATTTGAGAACCTCTGTATCACTACAAAAGGGCCTTCCCACTTAAGCAAGAACTTACCATCCTTCCTGCGATCAAAGCGATTGTCGTATCTTAGCACTAAAGAACCTTCCTTGATACCTTTCTTGACAAGGTTGCGATTGAAATTCTTTCGTTTCTTCTCTGCCTGGGCTGCATAGTACTTCACTGCTGACTCTCGATCTAGCCCTAACCTCTCCAAATCGATGATTCTTCCTTCCACCTGCTTCTCTTGACTATCCTCTTGATGTGCTTTTAGAACTCGGAGGCTCGCTAGCTCCACTTCTATAGGCAATAGTGCCTCTTGCCTGTAAACCAAGTGAAAAGGTGTATACCCCAAGGATGTTTTAAAGGATGTTCTGTAGGCCCAAAGTGCTGCATCTAGGTGTTTGTCCCATGCCTTAGGATGTAAATGCACTTGCTTAGTGATGATTTTACATATAAGACCATTTACCTTTTCCACAAGACCATTGCACTGAGGGTAGTATGGTGTAGAGTGCCTGCGCTTGATTTTTAACTTGCTCATCAATTGCCCGACTAAATCAGCTCGAAATCTCTTTTTGCATCAAGACAGCTCCTAAAGCTTCTGGACCTACACTAGGATTTACATAGAATAATTCACCCCATGTGGGTTGTAGGACGACAGGCAATGAGCTCAAAATGGTTTTAACTTCTTGAAAGCACCTTTCACCCTCCTCACTCCATGTCAATGTAGTGTGTTTAGTGAGCTACTGCAAAGGATAGATTGCCTGAGAAAGGAGATGTATGAATCGTCCCATGTAGAGAACCTTTTGAATGAAGGAGACTACTTGCTTCACGTTTGAAGGAGTAGGTAAAGCTAACAATGTCTTTACCTTTTCAGGGTCAGCCTCAATACCATCTTGAGACACAACATGGCCTAGTAGAGTGACCTTGCTCTCACCTATGTGGCACTTGTCTTTATTCAATTGCCCACCCAATTGGGCCAGACGGGTGAAACCTTCATCAACCTTGGACAAATGTACTTCCCTAGAGCTGTAAATGCAAAAATCATCAATGAAGACTCGTATGGACTTACCAAAGTAAGGTTGAAACACCAAGTTCATAAACCTCTGGAAAGTAGCTAGGGCATTAGTTAAACCAAAAGGCATAACTCTATAAGCAAAACACCCCCAAGGTGTTATGAAGGTAGTCTTTCTTTGGTCTTCATCTGCAATTCTGATTTGGAAGTAGCCTGAGTACCCATCACACATTGTGTACCTTTCATGACCATCCACTTCATTTAGTATTTCATCTTGAAAAGGCAAAGGAAAATGGTCCCTTTTTGTGGCTGCGTTTAGAGGCTTGTAATCCACACATACCCTCCACTTCCCATTTTTCTTTGGTGCTACCACAACTGGAGACACCCACTCAGAATCTTCCACTGGGTAGATAAATCCTGCCTTGAGTAATCTTTTTACTTCTTTTAAGAGTGCATCTTGTTGGACTAGCCCTAATCTCCTTAGCCTTTGCACCACTGGTTTGGCACCTTCCTTTAATTGGATATGGTGTTGGGTTACCGTCACTCCTTTAATGTGCTCGTAATCAGTTATAAAGAGGTCAGCATGCTTCTTTAGTACCTGCAAATAGGGTTCTCTCTCTTCTTCTAGTAGGTCCTTAGCTAGCATCTCCTCTAAGCCTGTGGCTTCTTCCTTGTTTAGAGAGTCTTGACCACCTTCTCCTTCTGGGTTTCGCAATATTATACCCATGACTTCCAAAGAGCTAGCATCCTCCTCAGATGACTCATCCTCATATGAAGAGCAGCTGCTTGTGCTCCATTCATCCATAGAAGTCTCCATCTCTAGGTCTTGTTGTCTACCCTGCTTCATGTTTACTGTAGGAAAAAGTATACAATCATTAGGGCATGCATGTATTTTGTGATAATCCAAGCCCAAATTAGTAAGAATCTTTTAGCGGTTGGACGGATAGGGGGCATGTGATTCCCTTGTGGCAAGGTTTTCTCATTAAGCAACCTATCATTACATGAACAAGTCAGCCCCTTGATCACATTATTAAATTGTATTTTGCACTTTATCATGCTTAGGATACAATGTATTTACCTGAAAAGCTCTGTGAGATTGAGGCGTCAAACCAACCGTAGATAGACTCCAAATTCGGAATCGCCAACGCAATACGGAGAACTGAGATTTTTGCACAACTGTAAAGCGGCATGTGTACAAGACTTTGCATCATCTCACCCTCTTTACTGTTTCTATCATGCCGTTTGATATGAACGGGATGACTCAGGTTGGTCCTCAGTATTATGCTCATTGTTGTCATCTTCTATGTTTTTAACATCTACTCCATCTCTACTTCTTGAAATGCCACATCAGGTATTGGTTCGGAGGACTCAATTGATGGTTGCTCGTTTGAAAATTTTCTTCTCTGGGATGAGGTTGGAGCAATATCTACTTGCAGATTTTGACCTTCAGTCTCTAGACCATGAGATCGATAACATAGGTTTTGTAGTTACTCCATCGGAAAGAGACCGTGATTGCGTATGTGTTGGTTGTAGATTTTTTGTTTTCAAAAGGTCTGATGCTTGCAATTTTCACAAGGACACGCCATCCTATCATCCATACTTTATCTACCAAGGATGCAACGAATAATTAAAACACTCTAGTTGTTATAACTATACACTACTAAACTAAGTACATGACAATACATGATAACCTCACGTTCTCCGATCCCCACACACCTCGGTCTAGAGGTGCACGGAGATTAGGATCACAAGGTAATAATATCGTCTTTATTGGTCAATGAATATATATTAAGGTTCTTGAAGTCTGTGTGAAATTTGGAAGTCCAATTGCATTTTTTCAACTGTTTGTTGCTAGCTCTAACAACCTCACATTCTCTAGCCAGGCCTGATCCCTGCACACCTCAGTCTAGAGGTGCATGGAGATTAGGACCACAAGGTAATAATCTTGTCTTTATTGATCAATGACTATATATTAAGGTTCTTGAAGTCTTTGTGCACTTTAGAAGTCCTATTGTGGTTTTTCAACTATTTGCCACTAGCTCTAACAACCTCACATTCTCTAACCAGGCTCGTTCCCCGCACAGCTTGGTCTAGAGGTGCACGGAGATTAGGACCACAGGGTAATATTCTCGTCCTTATTGGTCAGTCACTATATATTAAGGTTCTTGAAGTCTGTGTGTACTTTGGAAGTCCAATTGCGTTTTTCCAACTATTTGTTGCTAGCTCGAGCTCTAACAATCTCACATTCTCTAGCCATGTCTGATCCCCGCACACCTCATCTTAGAGGTGCATGGAGATTAGGACCACAGGGTCAATGAATATATATTAATGTTTTTGAAGTTTGTGTGCGTCTAACCTAACCTATAACCAAATTAAACCTAACCTATAGCTTCACCTATAACAAAACCTAACCAAAGTCGGTAAGCATTTTTTGAATTACACGAGTCATTCTTGAAATCCGTTTGCATTTTGTTTACTATTTGCCGCTAGCTCTAAGTTATAATCTAACCTAACCTATAATCTAAACCTAACCTAACCTAACGTAACTTAACCTATAACGTTGATGGAGCAAAAGATGTCGTGCGCACACTCACACACCTAAACAACTCAACACAACACAAGGAATTTACTTGAATTCCTCACCTCACTCACTACCACTCCAAACTCCTTGACCTACAAGCTCAATTCAAACTCCAAACGCCTCGACCTACAAGCCCTTGCCTGCTCGCAGACACTAGAATGTGAGTCGAGGTGATCAACACTTGAAATCACGCTTGATGGTGACCAACATATACAAGAAAAACCATCAAAAACCAAAAACTACAGCCACAAAAGGCCACTCTCAAACCATTGCAAAAGCTTCACCAAACTCCACTCTGTTGGACTCTTTGGAGTAGCGCCAACCTTAATGGCACCGATACAAGGTCACATAGTCATGCAGAAAGCCGCACCTTCTTCCCTCAATTCCTTGCACACACACATCCATGGAAATATCGGAACTTCCATAGACCCCCTCAAGTGCAAAATTGAAGAGAGAAATCTCTGATTCAATCCTCCATACCCTCGAAAACAGGACAGGAACGCAACGGGACTGCACTAGACCACCTGTAGGAACCCTGCTTCCTCCCACACACAGAGGGGTGAAAGTATCGATATTGCTCTTTCAAAGTCCTCCCTCATCCTGGGCCATCATGGCACCATGAGTGATGTGGCAATTTTAAGCCATTTCACACCTTTTTTGACCATTTTTTGACCTTTTTTGGCCCAATTTTGGCCAGTTTTGAACCCCGGCGAGCATTTTTTGCAAGAAAAACCCCAAACGGACTCCAAAATTACCAAATTTCTCACTCCACATCCTCGGTACCCAAAGCACATTTCCACATCCCCACATTCCATTTTTTACCACTTCTAGGGCAATGCACGTATCACCACAGATCAGGCGCCGCAAATAGACAATTTCCGCATGTGTCAAACTTCTCGAGCGGGATGAGAGTACCCACACTTGTCACTTGCATTATTTACATTCTAGAAATCTAAAAAGCATTATCTAGAGCGAAAATAAGCCACCTAGAACCATATCCAAGGCCCCGATACCCTATTCAGGCATGTACGTATGCTCGACCGCCGACATGCAAGCACGCATATTTACAATGTGCACACGTTGCACCTTTTTTCGAACTTGAAACCACTTTGCAAAGCTCCCAAATGCATGTATTTACATATTTTTGTACATATGACCATGCATATAAATTCGGTCTATCATCATTGCCCACCTTCTAGGTAGAGCATTTATGCTCAACCAAGAGACTATTTGCATCTAGAACCACATCCCTTGCAAAATATTTCTTCAGTCTATAACCATTTATTCTGTAGCGCAAACGTTCACGAGACAATTTTTCCAACTCATAGGTGCCATTAGAAAATACATGCTTCACTCTGTATGGACCCAACCATTTGTCCCTCAATTTCTTCTGAAAAGTAAAATCCAAGCGAGAATCATACTTCATCACGAAATCTCCTTCTTTGATCTCTTTCTCTGGCAGCCTCTTATTTATTTTCTCCATCCTTGTCTCTGCTTGTTGAAGATAATAATCACTAGATTTCTCTCTATTCATTCGCAGCAACTCTAGAGAAAGAATTCTTTCTTGCAGCTTGTCATTATGCTCACCTTGCATTCTGCACAACAACTTCAAGGCATCCAACTACACTTGTATGGGCATAAGAGCTTTTTTTCCATAAACAAGTTCATATGGTGTAAACTGTGTTGACACTCTATACACAGTTCTATAAGTCCACAAACACTTTTCCAAGTCCAAGTCCCACTCTTTAGGATGCTCTCTAGCATACTTTGATAGCATCTTCACAATTTGACCATTACAGTTCTCAACCAACCCATTGCATTGTGGGTAGTAAGGAGAAGAATGCCTATGCTGAATTTTCAATTTTTCCATGAGAGCAGCAACAAGTTTTCCCCTAAACCCTGGTCCACGATCAGAAATGATAACCATAGGAGCTCCAAAACTGCAACACACTTGTTCATATAAAAAAGAGGCTACTCTTCCTGCTGATACATCTTTTACTGCTCTTGCCACCACCCATTTTGTTAAATAGTCCACAGCCACAAGGATATACCTTTTACCATAGTTGGTCCTTGGCATTGGACCTACAACATCTACTCCCCATTTTGCAAATGCATCAAAAGACATTATAGCTTTTTGAGGCTCAGCTAAAAGCTTCCGATTTGCAAACACTTGGCATTCACGGCATGACTTGCACAAAAAATAAGCATCTCTCATCATAGAGGGCCAACAGTAACCTGCTCTCAAAACACGAAAGACAACCTGATCCTTGCCTTGATGGCCTGTTTCTTCATGGCAGTGCTCCAAAATCAAGCCTATCTCTTCTTTGTATGGCACTTTTCTCAAAATGCTATCCTTGCCATAAAGCATGAGGTCCTCACCTACCAATGTGTAGTTTCTTGCTTTTGAAACTATTCTCTTACGTCGAACCTTTGACGTGCCCTCTGGACATTGCCCTTTACCAAGAAATACTTCTACATCTTGCAATGATTCCCTTCCTGCATACAAGGCTTCCTTGACCTTTAAAAGAGCTACCAAGGCATCCAACTTGTCCCTAGCCAACTCATCAGATTCTTTATTCTGCTCACGAGGAACATGCTTAAACTGTATCTTCTCAAACTCATGCAAAAGCTTCTTGATGCCATAGAACCACTTATTCAAATTGTCTTTCTTAACATTCCACAAACCAAGCAACTGATTCATGACTAGCAGTGCATCCCCTTTTGCAATGACCCTCTTTAGTCCAAAATCAACACAGTGCATCCCCTTTTGCAATGACCCTCTTCAATCCAAAATCAACACAGTGCTTCAACCCAAGGAAATGCGTGAGATACTCGGCCTCATTGTTACTTTCAACTTCATCAAGATTGTAAGCTCTAAAAAAGATTACATTGCCTTTTGGGTTCTTAATGACTACCCCACCACTTGCCTTTTGAAGAAATTTCCTGTATGCACCATCAAACATCATTGTATACGCATCTGTAATATCAACTTCCTCTTCATGATCATCCTTGTCAACCCTTGGGTAAGATGGAAGCTCCCCCCCCCCCCCCCATGTACCACTATGTCTGCCAAGTGAGCTTTAACAGAATGATCCACTTTAAACTCAAACTCATACTCTTGAAGCTCCAAAGTCCACTTTAAGATGCACTTGCTAGGCTTCAAATGTTGTACTACATCCGGCAAAAGATTCGATGTGTTAAGCACATAGAACTTTTGGGGCAACAAATAGGTTTTAAACCTTCGACAAGCAAGAACCAAGTCGAATACCCACTGCTCCATTTTCGTATAGGAGAACTCGCTTACATTCTTCATCTTGATGTCAAAATAAAATGGCTTGAAGTTCCTTCCTTGCTTTTGTAAGAGAACTGACCCAAAAGCTACTGACCCCGCACTAATAGATGCATAGAAAATCGACTGCAAGTCAAGAGGACTCACTATTGATAAATCACACAATACCTCCTTGATGCCATCAAAAGCCTATTGCATGTCTTCATTCCATTCAAACCCTTGAACTCTTTGACTCAATTTCTGGAGACGATACACATAGTGACATAGCATCCAGAAAAAACGTGACAAGTACCTGAGCTTATGCATAAATGATACCAAATCCTTTGTGTTGCTGGGCAGATCCGTAAGCCATAAAGCCTTAAATTTCTCTGGGTCAGTTTCTATTCCATTTTGGGAAACCACATGTCCTAGAAAATGGACTATGGCATGAGCAAACTTACACTTCTTTGGGTTGAGTTGCCCACCCTCTTGTTGAAGCCTTTCAAAACTCAACCTCAACTTCTCCAAATGTGTGACCCTTGAGCTATAACACCCAATGTCATCCATGAAAACATGAATGAACTTAACCAAGTAGGGACCAAACACTCTATTCATCCATCCTATAGGCTAACCTAACCGAAGTCCGTTTGCATTTTTTGAAGTACACAAGTCATCTTCCAAGTCCGTTTGCGTTTTTTCTATTATTTGTCACTAGCTCTAGCCTAACTTATAATCTAACATAACCTATAATCTAAACGTAACCTATAACCTAACCTAACCAGAGTCTGTTTGCCTTTTTAAAAGTACACAAGTCATCTTCGTTTGGCCGCTAATAGATGGACGTTGTGTTCAGACAGTTAGAACTTATGCTATGGTGTGTAAAGCCGCTTATGTTAGACTACTTCACATTGGATTAGGATAGCAATTAGCCATTTCAATCCGCTTAGGGCTAGCCACCTAGGGTTAACATCTTAGGACCAGTGTTGGTTTAACCGCTAATAGATGGTCGTATTTTGGAGTGTTAGGGTGCGCTATGTAAAGTTGCATAGGTTTGGCCGCTTCAAATTGGATTAGTGTAGCTTTTTTCCATTTCAATATGCTTAGGGATATTCGCTTAGGGTTCTATGGATTTTGGTTTGGCCACTAATAGATGGCGCACCGTGTTCAAACGACTAGGACATAATATGTAAAGTTGCTAAGGTAAATCACTCTAAAACATATTAGGGTATCGTTAGGACATCATTAGTCTGCTTAGGAATAGCTGCTAAGGGTTATCGGCTTTAGATTAACATTTTTTGTTTTGGCCGCTAATGCATTACTATATTTGGAGCGTTAGGGTAGGCTATGTAAATCCGCTTAGGTTTGGCAACTTTTGATTTGATTGCTCCAAATCCAGTTAGTGTAGTGCTTGACCATTTCAGTCTGCTAATAGGTTTAGAGGATTATGGTTTAGATGCTGGTAGATGGTCGTGTTTGGATGTTTCATCAATAAGTGTTTAGATTAACACAAGAGTACATAAGTTCTAATTGTCCGAACACAACGTCCATCTATAACCTAAACATGAGGTAACTTAACATATAGCCTAACTTAACTTTTTACGTACAACCTATAACCTAGCCTAACCTAACCTATAACCTAACTTGTCCCTAAACCTGACCTATAATCTAGCTAATCTATCCTATAACCTATAACCTAACTTATAACTTAATTTAACCTTTAATTTAAACCTAACCTATGAGCTAACCTAACATAATTAACATCCTACAAGCTAAGCTAACCTAAGGTAACTTAACGTAGCTTAACGTATAACCTAACTTATAACTTAACATATAACTTATATATACCCTAACCTAACATATAACGTATATATACCCTAACCTAACATATAACTTAAATTAAACCTAACCTAAACCTCATCAATCACATAATTACAAAAACGACATAGCTCAAAGCGAAATTTCTTCAAAACAAAACTTTTTCATAAACCAAAACGATTTTTTTTCATAATTCAAAACGAAATTTCACAACACAAACCATGTTTTAAAGCATGAAATTTTATTTTATCAATATAAAAATTAATTTAAATACATTTAATATGCATTAAAAATTCAACACTCACACGTGGCCTATTTGAGCAAGAAAAGATGTTGTAAACGTCCTCAAACCAGCAAAAATGCACACACACACACACACACACACACACACCATGTTAAACCTTAAACCCTAAAACTACACGTAAACTTGAAACCAACCTCACCTTAGTGCTATGGAGTAGTCCACGAGAAAGATTAGCATCTCCGACAACTTGTTTCATATCAGATCTATAAGAGGTGAGGAGGAAGAGAGCAAGAGAAACGCGCAAGAAGAAGAGATCAAATGCGTTGAGAAAGCCCGTGGTTTGTTTTTTGTAGGGTCCAACGGAACAGGTATCGATACAGGCATTGGAAAAAGCATTCGTACAGGCGTTGAAAAGTGCATTGGAATAGGCGTCAAAAAATACATCGAAACTCGCAGTAGAAATTTAAAATTGAACTTTTTTAAAAACTTCATCTCCCTCCATACTTACCTACACATATACCGACGCCCGCCATTGATGCCACTAATTTGGCACCGGAATTTAAGTGACCTCTTGTAGTGAAGGTATCTTGTTCCTTTGAAATTCAAAGTTTATTGTAGATACTAATCAAAAATTTGGTTTGGAATCTATACATTTGGTCAATATCCCTTATCTTATGAGTTCTACAAAAAACACTTCTAAAAGTGGCGATCAACTTCTTACGAATCAACCTTATGCTAAATTGATCAGATGTCTTCAGTTTGTTTGCATGAACACTCGTCCTGATATTTTTTTTGTTGCTAATTATGTCTTGCATCCTTCTCTTAAGCATTAGTCTGCAACAAAATGCATGTTGAAATACTTAAAAGGCAATTCATATTCTAGTTTAGTCTATTGACGCCAATTGGCATCGGATTCTATTCCATCTCTTTCTCTTTTGGGTTACACAGATGCAGATTGGGCAAGCTCGCATTTATCTATGCAATCTACTAGTGGAAATTTCTTCCTCATTATTGGTTGGACCTTGTTTTTTGAACCAGTAAGAAACAATGTTGTGTTGCAATTTTTGTCTCACTGAGTCTGAGTATGTTGCAACATTACTTGCAACTCGTGAGTTCGTATTGCTTTGATTAATGTTGGTTGATATTAGTCATTATCCTCTTTCTAGCACGCCTTTGCAGTATGATAATCAAAGTGCTATCAATCTTGCAAAAGACTACATTCAATATAAGAAAGTCAAAGCATATTGTTGTGCATTAGCATTATGTCTTATATGAAGTACGCAAAGGAATGAACATTGTTTGAGTGACCAAATGATTGTAGATATTCTTATCAAAGGTCTCAATGAGTCATTCCTCATTCTCTTGTGCTTGTAGCTTGGAGTTGCTTCAACTTCACTCTTTCTAGATTTGACTCTCTATTTTTATAGTAGCATTGGATATATTTCATTGTAATCCTCCTGTAGGTACCATGCACCATATGCACACCTTATAGTTGCACACTCTAACTTCTTGGTCACTTGTATATTTGTACATAGATACACGATGCACTTTCACATCATTACTTATGGTTCATATTCTCACAATTGTATAGGGGGTTAGGTTTTTCCTTTGTACTCCCCAAGGGCTTTTTCATCCAACTATAGAGACCTTTCTTTGAGTAGGTGTGTTGGAGCTATATATTGATCACTCTCCTTAGGTTTGTCTCACCAATATATATACATACATACACACACACACACACACACACACACACATATATATATATACATATATATATACATACATATACACACACACACACACACACACACACACACACACACACACACACACATATATATATATATATATACATATATATATATATACATATATACATATACACACACACATATATATAGATACACACACGCACACACACATACATACACACACACACACACACACATACATATATATTGCTACAGACGGAAGCACGGAGAGCCCTGCAAAATAGCAAAAACAATACTACAAGCCACGAAAAGAACAAATCTGCATACCTCGAATCACGCAAAGCATAGTCCATGTTGTACACGAGAAAAGAGAGGTAAAGAGCAAGATAGATTGAGAGAGCACATGCAGGCGCACCTCCTAGAGTGGAGTGCTACACCAACATGGCGACAGAGAAGAGGGGAGAAGAGAGGATAATAACACACACACTGGGTGCAATCTCCCCCCGTGCAAGAGTGACCATTTCCCTCTTGCACGTATTTGTTTTATAGATTTCTTAAATCGTCAATTGTGAGTACAAACTAGCCGGCTAGTCATAAATGGCCGAAGCTCATAAAGAGCACTTGAATAATACATGAAGTATATTTCCGTATGCATAGGCCTATCTCGGTCAAGCCTTTTCCACTTGTCAGCTGCAATAATTAATAGAAATATCAATTCCGTTACATACCTCTCCGTTGGAAAGCAACTGTCCGCAGTTGGGAAGATAAAATCTCCAAACAATGCTTGTCAAAAACAGTGATTAGTATGTTGTGTCAAAAACATCACATAATAAAAGAAAAATTTATGAAACTAAACAACATTAGCTTATGCCTGCCGTCATCCACATACTACCTATTCTAGTGTCCCATACCAATAGAATAAGCAGTATATGTCATACCCTGATGAATCAGGATATCATTGGTCACACTCATCATTCAATAATCATTTCTCATCAATGTCAAATCCAATCTCATAAATACTGTCATGATAGAAAAGCATCGACATATATCAATTCCCAATCCAAATCCAAACCAAAATATCTTTCATTTTCTATATCCGGGTAACAAAATCATACCAGTTATAGTGGTGGCCAGTCACTGCAGCATGATTTTGTGATCGATGTTGCCTAAATTGGTGAATCTACACCCGATGTGCTGCCTAAATCGGCGGATCTACATTTGATATAAGTTCAAAAAGTGTAAATCTGTAGTTTGTTGTTGTGTTGCCTAAATCGGCGAATCTGCACTAGATGAGCATTAACACATTGCCTAAATCGGCAAATCTGTGTGCATGTGACCAATGGACTAGACAAGACATTAAAAAAATAAAAAATTTAATACATGTTTTACACCACGTTGTAGTAAGGTTGACTAACAAAGTACTTACAAATAGTTGTTTATTAACTCAAGGTACCTTGGGGCATGTGAGTAGCTGCATAGCTCAATGTGAGATGATCTCAATGAAAATTCCAGTTAATATATGTATATCCACAACGTTTGAAATTGTTGATTTAATAATAACTCAGTAGATAATGCACGTAAGTAAAAGAGCCTTTCCTTAAAAGAAATATAAAAGAAACTAGAGTGAGGATAGAACTTAACTAACTGAAAAAATTCACAAGAAATATATATTAGTGTGCGTAGTCTTGATGGTACACATGCATTAAATCAAAATAAAGGCGGGTAGGTCACATTATGCTCCAAAAACTTTGAAGAGTAAAAAAAATGTGGAGCTATGAACCACATAAAAATAAATCTTTAATCAACTACAAATACAATGCTGATAAGATTATATGTTTGTTTTTTTTTCTTTTTTTTATAAACTAAACTATAAAAATCACTATTCTTAAGTAAGATGACAACTTAAAATGAACAAATAAGGTCCTACCAAAATTGTTGGATAAATATATAAGATAGTTGCTCAAATATATATATTTTTAAATCTTCTTTATTGTTCTTGGGAGAAATGACTAATTTGGAATTCTCTTTCAAGGCTTCTATGTCTTTAAATTTTTATTGGTCAAAATAAAAAATAAAAGCACACCAATGAGTTCATGAGCGAGAAGTGACTATTGCAGCCTAAGCCTTTTCTTGCTATTGGATTTGATTGTCTTTATGAGGCCTAGACATGTAAAAATGGCAATCTGCAACTGCATGTGAGTTTAACATTTTTAGAGTTGCGTCACAACGTTGCTTTTTGAAATAGGGACTGGACATTCTTCAGTAGATGAGAAAATACAGAGAGATGCTAGGGCAGAACCAACATAGGGAGAGTAACTACATTTTGAAGTATAACTTCTTCACATACACAAGTTGAACATAAATGGAACTTCTTTGTCTACAATAAATTGAACATAAGTAACCCATATGCACTGCATACAAATAAGTGCACATCCATGAGGATTTAACCTACCTCAAACTGATGCATACGGGATTTTTCATACAACTCTGACTCCCGATTTGTTGTTGATATGGTGCACTATCTACTACCACATCTTCTCGTGAGGAGTCGCAAATACAAAGGTAGAGCACATAGTTTGTTTTAAGAGGGGAAAGAGAGAGAGAGAGAGAGAGAGAGAGAGAGAGAGAGAGAGAGAGAGAGAGAGAGAGAGAGAGAGAGAGAGAGAGAGAGAGAGAGAGATGAAATGATATATTAACCGTTTTTAAAAAAGCCTATGAGACTAAATTGATACAATTTCTTATGAATTTAATCCAATGCCTGGGTATTTAAATTAAATGAAGTAAAGTGAAAGACTGAGAACTGAAAACCTACAATCGTCAGATTAAAATCATCATGATCATCGTCAGTGCACGTGGATGCCCGACATCAAGCATTGTGCAAGAAAGTATTGCATTGAGTGCCGAAGATCTCTGTCGATGTCCGATGCTTCCATGGCATCGACCATCAACCAAGAGGGAAAGAGAAAGGACTGAAATGAAATGTTAACAAATAAATATGAGCCCAAATTGATACAATCCATGTGAATCAAGGACAGTGCTCGTCATCCAACGTTCATCTTCTGTGGCTGATTTGTTCGAAATCATGGAAAGCTGCTTATTTGTTGAGGCAGACCCTATAATGTGAAACAAATGAGTCACTGGTATAGGAGGAGTCTAAGATAAAGAAATGAACAAATATGGAGCCGGTGCCATTCTTGAGAGGCTCTTGGTTGTACATTGGGTTTAGGATGAGAGTTCAAACCAATCGTCAAGGCAGAGGGTCCATGACTACATTAGACTCTCCCAAGGAAGTATCATTTTGCCTAGAAGCTTGCTACCATAGATCTTTTGTTTGATTGTATTGTAATTCTTTTGCAGTACCTCTAATACTAAGCCCCCTGTTGTCCTCTCCGCTTCAAATGTAATTCCATACTCACCCACAGTCCAATTGACTTGACTGAGCTCAAAAATTGCAGCATTTGTTTCTCATCCATAAACGAGCCCGCATTAGAGCTCTTTGTTGCAACCATTAGATACTCCAATGGGGAAGGAAGTAAATGGTAGGGTAGCCTCTCAACAGCAAAATGATGCATCTATCTGTGCATGCTGGAGGCACGATGGGGATGTGTGATAGAGGAGGAGGCGGTGGCTAGGTTGGGCCGAGTGAAGAGTCAAGGAGACAGAGGTTGCTGCTGCTGCAGGACGCAGGGAAGTGGGGGAGAGAGAGAGAGAGAGAGAGAGAGAGAGAGAGAGAGAGAGAGAGAGAGAGAGAGAGAGAGAGAGAGAGAGAGAGAGAGAGAGAGAGAGAGAGAGAGAGAGAGAGAGAGAGAGAGAGAGAGAGAGAGAGAGAGAGAGAGAGAGAGAGAGAGAGAGAGAGAGAGAGAGGAGAGAGAGAGAGAGAGAGAGAGAGAGAGAGAGAGAGAGATGGAAGGCTATGTGGGCACCGTTTAGTGGAAGGAATGTAATCACAGAGGAATGGAATTGCAGACCAAGAGGGAGGGAGATAGATGTTAGTGTTCTTCATGTGCAAGGGAGGGCCATGGGTAGTTGGAGGATTGGTGTACCTCTCTGAGTGTTGGCATGCAGCTGTACTGAAGCTAGTGGGTCATGATGGCGGTTGGCAGCCAGAGAGAGAGAGAGAGGTAAAGAGTTCTTGGTGGCTGAGGATAGAGAGATGGAGCGATTGCAAAAGCTTGCGGCCTTCATCAAAAAGGCTTGCCAACCTCAAAAGGCTTCACCTAACCTGGCAGTAGGTAGAAAGGAGAGGAGAGGTGAGCACAGCATGAAGATAGCTGTGATGATGGGTTTGATGAGTGGCGGAAGAGGGAAAGAAAAAAAATAAACTCTGACAGTCGCTCTTAACTATGATTGCGCATGTGAGCCAGCGTGAGGAGGCCGCCATGCAAAAAAAATAGTGCAATTGCACGAGCTTGTGGTCGTCGTTAGTGTCGCACCATGAGTGCTAGTTGGTGAGTCCAAAAAGGAAGAGGCAGGGGTGGGGTGCATGCGAGTAGCTACGCATGCCAAAGGGAGAGTGGACACTTCCGTGCAGGAGTGGAGTTGGTGTGGGCAGTACCTATGCATGGAGTACCCCTGCAGGTTGCGGATGTTGTCACATGGCAGACGCCAGTGACGTTGCCGGTGTTGTGCTGGTGGTCTTTGTAGGTCTGATGTTAAAGGCAGCCGAGGGTATTATGTGGAGCCAGGGGTAGGAGGAGGAGGAAGTTTGGGGACAAACTGTAGACAACAGCGCTGATGGGAGTATGGATTATATATTGTTGGGAAACTGTAATGGTGTCTAGCAAAGGTGGGCCGTTCGTTTTTTTTTTCTTTTAGGGAGGCCGGCAAGGCTGCCATGGCTGTACTCGTCAGCTCGCTATGCTATTTTAGTGACAACTTATGCTGGTCATAGCGAAAAAAAGATGAAATAAATTGTTTTATCTTACTTTAAGCACCTCTACTTGCCTTGGGCAATATCTGCCAAGGGCAGGAGAGCAACAACATACAGTGGCTTTGCTACCTCCGCCTCCCTCACACGATGCTCTCTCCGACCCTCCACGTCTTGCTTGCCATTTGGCGACTCCCCCCCCCCTTTTTTCTCCGAGTCATTCACAATTATTGGAATCTCTTAAGATTCTTAGTAAAGTAATGAGTCCAAAGTCATGCCAACCTACTCAATTTCATCAAATTATACTAACACATCTCGGTAACACATCTCGGTTTAGTTCTTTCTTCAATAAGCCTTCTTCTACTTTCCATGCTAATCTAACTTACTACACTCTAATCAAATTGCTATTGTTGTTAATATTTCGTCTCTCTTTCACTGTTATAGAGCTCTCTTATTGTTTTCTACTCTATGAAAATGTAAACATATAATTTTGCTTAGATTTATCTAGAGAGATAGATGATATCAAGCAAGAAAGGAAAGAAAAATAAAGCAAGTCCGCACACAAAAGAAAGAAAAATTATCTCGGCTATGTTTCTTGTTTATAATCGAGCTCTCCATAGTTGTGATTGTATTTCTAGTAACGTAGCCAAAGCTCTCATACCACTGCTACATATGGAAGCATGGAGAGCCCTGCAAAATAGCAAAAACAATATATTACAAGCCATGAAAAGAACAAATATTCATACCTCGAATCACGCAACACATAGTCCGAGTTGTACACGAGCAAAGAGAGGCAAAGAGCAAGATAGATTGAGAAAGCACATGCAGGCGCACCTCCTAGAGTGGAGTGCTACGCAAACACGGCAAGAGAGAAGAAGGGAGAAGAGAGGAGAATAACATAGACACTGGGTGCCATCTCCCCCCATGCAAGAGTGACCATTTCCCTCTTGCACGTATTTGTTTTATAGATTTCTTAAATGGTCAATTGTGAGTACAAACTGGCCGGCTGGTCATAAATGGCCGAAGCTCATAAAGAGCACTTGAATAATACATGAAATATATTTCCGTATGCATAGGCCTAGCTCGGTCAAGCCTTTTCCACTTGTCACCTACAATAATTAATAGAAATATCAATTCCATTACATATATACATACATACCCACACACACATACATACATATATATATGCACACACACACACACACATGTATATATATATCTTTTGGGGAAGCTCCTTGTATCTACCTTGTCTTGTATAAGTTTATATTTTTTGGATGTACTCCTACATCAACCTCCAAATGCGAGGTGGCAATGCTGAGTAGTCTTCTAATAGCCTATTTCTAAGATATGTCCAAATTAGGGTGTACCCATTGGGACCACCATCAAAGGTTGCAGCATTCTGTGCTTCTTAGATTGTAACCAACATCCACACTTGAAGATGTGTTAGGCCAATTTGAAGGTCTGTATCTCCACTTTTAATTAGCCCAAAAATTAACTGAAAGCTAGAAACCTTAAATTTCCATTGCATTATACACATATGAGTTAGACTCTTCCACCAAGATATGACATACATACAATTCATGAAAACATGTTTCATATTTTTGAGCCTCTTATAGATGCTACATAAGCCATTCATCACATTTTTCCTTAGTTGTATCTTCCCTATTGGCAAACCTTCTATAATAACTCTCCACAGGAAAGTTTTATGCATGTATGCACGCTTGTATTCCCAAACCTGTTGTTGAAGGTGCTGCATCCACCATTCCCTACTCCTGGAGGGATCCGACATTTGATTACATTTAACATGGATTTCATTGGATGGTTGAATCAACCGATAAAAACTTTTGGTAGGCAAAGTCTACCAATGCATCAAGTGAAAGTGCATTTTCAAGTCTCTGACTCGCTGAGAAGAATCCACAATACCCGACATTGGCAGACTGAACACACAAGCACTAAGTAGTGACCATGGTATTTTGAACCCATCCCCCAATTTATATCTGTACCTGGCATCCTAAAAAGCCACAACCTCTCGAGTAGTTTTTGCCTACAAAGTCGTCCTCGCTATAGTCCACCCTATGAGTGTCTCTATATAACGATGCTATGAGTTTTGAGCATCGATAAGATTAAGCATCTCTTGTAGTAAAGAAGTCATCATAGAATAAATCTGAATCCAAATCCAAAATCACTTCCATTTTATACTTGAGTAACAAAATCATACTAGGGGCAATGTTGGCTAGCCATTGCAACATGATTTTGTAGTTGGTATTGCCTAAACTAGTGAATCAACACCAACAAGACATGATACCTAAATCAGCAAATCTCCACTCGTTTTACCGAATTTGAGAAATTTGGCACTGATACTGTTTAAACTAGTAAACTTTTATTTGTTGGTGTGCTACCTAAAGTCAGAGAGATATTTAAGACAATCTCTCATAAAAGAATCAATGTCAAGACCTTTAGGAAGATGCTCATAGCTCCATGTGGGTTATGGTGTGCCACACTACAACACTACATGAAGATATCGACGCGTATATATTGACGGCCATGCTTTTCCACGTGTATATCTACGTAATTAGCGTGCGTCGCTATACGTGTCGCTATACGCGTCGCAGTGTGCGTCGATATACGCATGGAAAGGATTTATTTTCCACGTGTATATCGATGCGTATATCCACGCATATAGCGACGCAAAAAAATTTGGGGGAAAAAAGTGAAACCCGCGCGCAGGGGCCATTTTCACGTGCTCATATCTTGGCCGAAACCTGCTGTGCAGGTATTATGTCCATCTCCGCCCCCCCAACCCCTCCTCTCTCTCTCTCTCTACATCGTGTGTGTGTGTGTGTAGGAGAGAGAGAGAGAGAGAGAGAGAGAGAGAGAGAGAGAGAGAGAGAGAGAGAGAGAGAGAGAGAGAGAGAGAGAGAGAGAGAGAGAGAGAGAGAGAGAATTAATGTATTCTTAGGAAATTAAAATTAAAGAGAGAAATGAAATGAAATGTTATATTAACGTCTTCGAAAGGCCAAAGTGACCTATGAGACATGAGACAAGAAAGTTACAATGTGATGGATCTGATACAAAGTCAGAGTAAGAAGATGACAAAATAAAATATTATGGAATCCTAAACTGCTGGGTGTGGACTAAACGGCTAAACCAGCTAGCTTGGATAGGTAGATCATAGGAGATCCAGTATCTCTCGCTAGTGGATCTCATCAATCTCCTCCATGGTCAGTAGTCTGACCGGGCGTTGTGCATGTCGAGCGAAAGTGACCTAGCTAGATCCTCTGATACAGCCTCTCTCAATGTTGTGTAGTCCTCCGTAGTCGTGGGTGTCTAGATCACCCTACCTCAGTCGCTCGTTTGATCAGTAAAGAGATAGGGAAGTAGAGAGAGAGAGAGAGAGAGAGAGAGAGAGAGAGAGATAGGAAGTAGAGAGATAGAGAAAGAGAGTTATATATATATATATATATATATATATATATATAGAGAGAGAGAGAGAGAGAGAGAGAGAGAGAGAGAGAGAGAGAGAGAGAGAGAGAGAGAGATAGGGAAGTGGAGAGCGAGGCAGAGAGAGATAGGAAAATAGGGAAATAGAGAGAGAAAGAGAGATAGCGAGAGAGAAAGAACGAGAGATAGGGTACGTAGACAGAGAAGAAACTATGGAACTAAAAGAGGCAAAGGGGTTTAATTTTCCTGCTACATGCATTGCCATGTACACTTGGGAGTGCACGTATGTGTCTACCCATATAGGATTTGACCAATAAAGACGAGATTTTATCCCGGTGGTCCTGATCTCCGTACACCTCTGGACCGAGGTGTACGGAGATTGGGCAAGACTAGAGAATGCGAGGTAGTTTACATTGTGAGGAGTATATATATATATATATATATATATATATATATATATATATATATATTAAAAAAACATTCATAATCATTGTAGATGGCAATGTCATCAACTAACATGGAGGAAAAGATTGCATGCTCGTGAACGCTCTGCAAGTATCAAATCCTGCGCAAGCGTAGGATATGTAATGAGCATGTGCACAAGTACGGAGAGTTTGCTAGAAAAATCGTACAGAATCTGCGATATGACTCCTACAGAACGGGCATTGATTTCTGCGACATAGCACCTACATCTGTGAGAGAGAGAAAAAAGATTATGCGTGAAGGTCCCGACCAATATAGAGCCACGGATGGAAGCAGAAAAGGGCTTACAGACAGAAGACGATGGCATGGAGGAGATGTTGGATGCCTTCTTCCAGACAAGCGAGGAGAACACGAACGAAGCAGCACCAGAAGTCGTGCGCCTATCTCTTGAAGACATGTTGAGGAAGTTGGCACGTCAACCAATCTATGAAGGCGCCAAAATATCTGTGCTTCGTACTTGTCTGGCGTTTTTGAATCTTCAGTCAGTGTACGAGTGGTCAGATGCAAGCGTCACTATTTTGTTTAGGTACGTAATTTACAGAAGATATTTTCCGATTGCAACGGTGATGTGCTCGGAGAGCTTTTTAATTTAATGTGTCTTAAACAGGTTATTGCGGGAGCAACTTCTCCCGGCTGGTAATGAAATGCCCCCCTCCAGGCTAGATGCAAAGCAACTTCTGACCTCAGTTGGCTTGGACTACAACAAGATTCATGCATGTCCAAATGATTGCATTCTTTTTCGCAATGAATTCGCAGATTGTCTATCGTGTCCTAAGTGCGGATCAATGCGCTACAAACAAGATGCAGTTGGCGAGAAAGTGCCAGCTAAAGTGTTGCGGCATTTCCCTATTATTCCTAGAATAAAAAGCATGTTTCATTGTGGTTCCATTGCAAAGTTGATGAAGTGGCATTCTACGAATAGATCCACTAACGCAACATTTAGGGTGCCCGCTGATTCAAAGGCTTGGAGGCACATTGAAGATACCTGGCCACATTTTAAGAGTGAACCACGCAATTTGCATTTGGGCATGGCAATGGATGGAGTCAATCCATTTTCCTTGAGAAGCTTGTCATGGAGGACTTTGCCTGTGTGCCTTATCAATTACAACCTCCCGCCGTGGCTTGCCATCAAGAAGGGTCATTTGATATTAAGCTTGATTGTACCTGGTAAGTTCAAGGCAAAAAACATGGATGTTTATCTAGCTCCACTAGTTGACAATCTCTAGGAGTTATGGCATGGGATCGACATAGCAGATGCGGTTGAACCAGTAGGACAACAGCATGCAAGGATCCATGGACTTCTTATGTGGACTATGCATGATTGGCCAGGATACGGAGAAGCTTCTGGTAATGGTTATTGATTTACAAAATTCTCCCTATTCGCAAGCCCTTTGCCTTGGCCTGATTCATGCTTTAATATATGCAGAGCTAACAACTTTGGGATACAATGCATGTCCAATTTGCGGGCAGTCTTTGGATGTGCGTTATTCTGCCTCTCTTCGAAAGACAATTTATCAAGGCCACCACCGTTATCTTCCAGATGGCCATCACTTGCGTTAAGGTCATCTTGGTCAAGTCGAATGTCGTCCTATGCATGTACAAGAGTGGCGTCGCCGATGGGAGTAACATGAGGGGCAACCTGTTCCAGGAAATAAACGTTTGTCCATTCTCCATACGTTGCCATACTGGGGTGATCTACTAATTAACCTTTTGGTGGATCCAATGCATATATTCAAGAATGTGGGAGAGCTCCTTTGGAAGACAATCATGGGAATGAAAGACAATCGAGCTTCACGAGATGATTTGCAGTCAGTTGGAAAGATGCCAGAGCTATGGCCTTTCACCAATGCAGCTGGCCAAACAAAACTTCCAAGAGCGCCATGGGTATTGCTAAAAAACGAAGAGCGACAAGTGAAAAGGGTGATTTCAGAGTTCAGGACGCCAACTGGATTTATGCGATGTCTCAAGACAACATTCACCCGTGATGATCAACTGTCAGGATTGAAATCGCATGACTGGCATAAGTTCTTGCAATTCATTCTTCCAATTGCGATCAAGGGGTGTTTAACGGAGGAAGTGCAGACCTGCATATACAAGATTTCAGAGCTAGTGTGGTGGATCTCTTCCAAGGAGATACGGGAGGAATCTATTGCAGTCGCAAGGGCTAACTCCATTGAGGCAGTTTTCATGATTGAGAAGTATCTACCCACGAGCTGCCTAACTATCCAGATGCACTTGCTCGTCCATGTAGTAGATGAGGTTGCAGTGGTAGGTACAGTCCACAGCCGTTGGATGTTCTTTCTAGAGCGGTTCATGAAAACACTTAAGGGTTTTGTTCGCCAAAAAGCACGTCCAAAGGGGAGCATGGAAGAAGGATGGCTGGTGCAAGAGTCTCTTGTATTGACGACCGAATTTCTATCCGTTTCTGACCCAGAAATGCCTCGACTGTGGAGCAATGAGGAGGATGCAAGACTGGTGGGAGAGGAGCCGCAAGGGCAAGGGGTGCCGAAGAAAATGAACCAGGCCATGCGAGAAAAGATCATGAAGTTCTGTATACTAAATTCAGCGCCGATGCAAAAATGGCTTGAAAGGTACGAAGAAGAGAAAGAGAACGCAATAGGGAGTGACAGGATTTCAGGCGAAGTCGAACGACTAGAGGCTTACCCTTGCCAGACTATCTCGCTCCTCTACCTAAATTCCCTACAATGGATGTTAAGTATTGAGCCTGATTTACCCTTGTAATTTTCTGTGGTAAAAGCGCACATTTGTAAGGCCCCCATTATGAGGAGAAGCCATCGTGCGTGAAAAAAAATCACTCACCGAAAACCAAAATTTTCACGGACAAGAATCAGGGGCAACTTTAAAGGCCTCGGGGGCGGAGGCCCCCGATACTTTTTTTTTCGCCGGAATATTATGGCCGGACGACGGCCGGAAAGTGGTCGGAAAACAACCAGTCGGTTGGTCAGTGGCCTGTAGTCAATGGCCGATGGCCGGTGGTAGGAAGTCAATGGCTGGTGGCAGGTGGTCGGAAGTCAATGGCCGGTGGCCGAATTCAAAAGCGGACTTGTCTTCTCAAGGGCGGCCACACATGGGCGGATTGGAGGGTCCAATTTGGACTTATTCTCACAAGGGCGGCTACACATGGCTGTCTCTCATAAGAGAGGGCAGCCCTTTTGGCCTATAAAAGGAGGCCATTTCTACACACATTTCATAGTGTGAAGTTGATGCAACAAGGTGAGTGTGAGGTGGTGAGAGTGAAGGAAGGTGGGAGCTCCATTAAGGGTATAATCCCTTTGTAAACTACTTCTTTTTTTGAAGTACTAAAGCCATTGAGTGGCTGCTTTCCCGTGGACGTAGCCCACATTGGGTGAACCACGTATATCGTGTGTACTCTCTCTCTCTCTCTCTCTCTCTCTCTCTACTCTATAATCTCGTGTATATAAATCTGTCTCTCTCCATTAAGTAATCTACTCAATTATCTATTTAGCTACGTCTTATTTCCTAACAATGGCATGGTTGGACAAGACAGTGAGAGCAGCTCGATAGATCAGAGAACCCATATCTCTAGAAGAGGAAGAGTTGGCTATTGGATGTGACTATCATACATACATGGCACTGTGTTCGCATGGAAAGCATTTCAGAACACAAAAAATTGACAGCAGAAGAAACACGTTTGACAGTGGGGTAATGGTTAGTTTCATGCAAAAGAGCAGGGCCAGTGCTAGAGACACGAATGAAAGCACTAGCAACCTGGATTACTGTGGTCTGGTGTCAGATATCCTGAAAGTAAGCTTCAAGCGGTTTGAGATGTTTTTGTTGGATGTGAAGTGGTTCAAGGTGATTACTTCTGATCGCAATGCAATGGTACGCAGAGATGGAAACAAACTTGTGCAAATAGAATTCTACAAAGATTTGGACAGATGCGAGCGACACATTTGCTCTCCCCGAACATTGCGAGCAATTGGTCTTTGTACCGGACCCTCGAGAGCGACAATGGTGGTTTGTGGTTCAGGTTGCTCCAAGAAATAAACAAGTATTTGAAGGGCAAGATCTCCTGGAGGAAAGTGAGTCAGACGACGTCCATACTACTGTGACATTCGATGAGATGGACGAAGGTATGGCAGAGGAAGATGACAGATATACGAGGGATGACGCAGACAAGCCAGAATTGACACTTGTAGATGAAGATGCAATGGATGAAGACAATCTTCCAGAACGAGTTGGGGCAGAGTTATGTTTGCAATTAGAGATAGACGATGATACGGTGCAAGATCTTATCGATGATGCCTCACTCGTCAAGGCCTAGGCCTGTAAGTGTTTGTGTGAAGATGTTGATTTAAAATTAAGCTTAAAGTTAATTTAAAAAATTGTGTTCTGACGCTTTATTTTACTTTCTTTGTGCAGGACTTTAGTATGGCAGACCAGATTCCAGATCCCGCTTCCATGAGTGCAAATTCATTCATGGGCTTCGTTACACGGATGACGCCTGCTCAGATGGCAGAGGCTTCTCAGTACTGGGTAGCCAGAGGCACGAGTACTATGCCTCCGGGCTTCACACCGGAGGGTCCGACGCCTAGGGGGGGATGCCTACAGGGGGGAGGACGCCTATGGGTACGACGCCTGCTTCTCCCATCACGGCCGCTTCGACACCTAGGGGTGGGACAAAGGCGGGTACGTCCTCATCTCCGCAGCACAGGCGCACTCGCCGATCTTGGCAATCGTCACGTGGAGGGGGTGGTTGCTGTGTAGGAGGGTCCGCAGATGCTTCGACCCCTCCTCGCTCACGACCCCCATCCTACCCAGGCACACCTCTCGACACACCTCTTGGCACACCTCCTACACCTTGGGGGGCACACGATCCTAGTGCCTCCAAGCTCTATATTGTACAGGTAGATGGTTCTGTTGACATGGATAGAGTCGGGACTGAGATACGACAATGGATTTGCCAGCTCGCGGAGCTGCAGCTTTCGACCAGCCTTCTTAAGGGTGTTGCACGGGACACCGTGAAACATCAACGAGATGCAGCTCACGTCCAAGGCTTTCAGGACCGGCTCGTCGAAGCCTTCGGGCATCCCACACGAGACATGGCTGCAGATCAGGGAGGACAGCAAACACACGGTTCAGACAACAGCGTGAGGCTGCGCAGGTACGACAGATGACCAGGGGGACATCTCATCTTGGCAGTGGAGGCTTCAACACCTTTTGCTATGAGTTTGTGAGTTTCTAATCCAATCTTAACTATGGCGTTTTTTAAAAGATGAATCATGTATTCTTATTAATTTGATTTTTGTATAAACGTAGAATCTTGCGATGCATCGAGCTCCGACACGCCAGGAGGAGTCAAATGGATATCGCAGAGGTATCTATGAAGTACTGAATGATCTTGAAGCTTCAGCAGAGCCTGTAGAGTGGGAGGCCATACAGTCTCGCTGATCGCTTGAGGTGAGACGTTAATATGTGTGAGTTGATTTAATTAAGTAAGTATATGTGAAGTAATATCAATACTATATTTGTGAGTTGTCCTATGTGTAGGTTGCGACGCCTAGTCATTAGTGGACCGGATTTCATATATATGCTTTGTGAGACACATACACGCTTCTGTGTCTCTTTTTTGTACAGACAATTATTGTTCAGACAGTTATTGTTTCCCTTATGGTTATGATTATTGTCATTGTCATTGTATAGACATGGTTATTTCTCCTATTCTTGTATAGACATAGTTATGGTTCAGGTTTTGTTAATGGTTATGTTTAACTTTCTGGTTATGATTTTCAGTTGGTACGGTACTTGTCTTTCATTGGCCTTAAATCTCATGTGAGATCCTACATGGATAGCATGTAGGAGGCGTATACATGATATGGTTTTTTTTGAAAAGTTTATGTAAAAACAAAGGGAACTCTGCCGAAATTTCTGCGCGTGAGAGCATGGTTGATTTTGGTGCTGCTCGCTTTCTTGGGCAGAGGGCAGGAAGTCTGGCTGTGGCTGTGTCCATCTTTTAATTGGGCACAGGCCACGCTACTTGCTCTCTGCCCAAGAATTTTTTTTTCTGTTATGGTCGTCGCTATCTGCATCGTTATGCACGTCGCTATCTGCATCTATATCTGCGTCTATAATAGCGACAGGTTCACAGGGACGCGGATATCGACGCACATAGCGACGTAGTGCATCGATATCTGCGTTGATAACACCTTTTTTGGTTGTAGTGCCAGCTTGGTGGGCAAGGTAGAGCTTAAGAAGCTAACAAAAGAACCACCATCTAGGAACACATTTAATTTATTATGGATAACCATAAATCACTCTGTAAACCATTAGGAAAAGTTTGGACTCAAATTTGTTCCTTTTAGCGCTAGAGAGAGAATGCAACACGACCAATGGATGGCGGGCTACCATAACGGTAGTTCGGATTTTTCTTTTTTTAATCTCAACTTTCAACATTTTCAAAAAATAATTTTTTGTTTCATAAAAACCTTAACAATAATAATATACGTTGTGATTTGTTTGAATCTTTCTTGTCATGACCGAATATAGGACAAATGTACCGTAACTCACACTCAATGCAGCTTCATAAAAACCCTTCACGAGAATATATGTTGTGATTTGTTTGAATCTTTCTTGTCATGACCGAATATAGGACAAATGTACCGTAACTCACACTGAATGCAGTTGTGTGCACCTTTTTTTTATAGGAGAGACTTCATAGTATTTCCACTCATTCTCATTCATTTGTGCTCTACTAACTATCCTGCTCGCATTTGACTGTATTGTGTTTGTGCTCAGAAACACTCCCCCTCTCACATCTGTGTTGTGCATCTTGCCATAGAAGGATCACTAATGGAGAATAGAAGACCTCGAGGACCATCACAAGTATTAAGTTTGTCAAAATTCTCAATAGCTTTTATTTGGACAACGGTCGATGGCTTTCCACCACCATCACAATTGGAAGCTGGATTCTCCTACAGACGAGGAAGAAAAAGTGCACGGGCAATGAGTTTGTGAATAGCTATAAAGGTAGGGTGAAATTTTTTTGCTTGTCACTAACGGGAAAAACAGTCAAAGAGGTTCTCATTGAACATGCATATATGCACTCAGAGTTGCGTCTATGAACAACGCCCATAGGATTTCCAACAAATTGACCAAATTGTAAGTTTTCTTACATCCACAATACATTCTACTCTTCACTCGTGCATTGTGTGTTTGACCTACTAGTTTTGCAGATATTTATTTTTCCGACAAAGAGGAATAGCAGCTGGTGGATTGCATTATTGGCAGAGAGATACTCTATAACACTAGTTGGCTGAAAGAGGGGTTTTCTTCTTTGACCACTTTTACAATGCTCTGCGTGAAAAGCTCCACGCAACTATGGGAGAGATACTCTATAACACTAGTTGGCTGAAAGAGGGGTTTTCTTCTTTGACCACTTTTACAATGCTCTGCGTTCTATGCTTGACTTTGGCACTCTAGAATATCTCCCAATTCCTTCAAAGGACAGTTCAGAGTGGCCAGTCACTTCATCTGAAACCTCTGAGTGTTTCAGACTAAAGCTCCATTAGGAAATACAAAAGTGCTTAAGACCAAATATTGCTACTCAATTGGTACGTGTTTCAATCTTCATGCCCATGCATGTGCTCATCAACTTTTTCCATGATGAAGAGATTAGGAAGAGTGGAACTAATAAGCTACTCTGCAAGACAAAGAAATGCCTCGATTTTTTGGATGAATCTTGGGATATCCATGATTTTGATGGCGTCTTATGCAAGGTAAATAAGAAGTCTATTGTATGTAAGTGCATGATAGCTTCTCAAAATTTCATAGCTTCCTTCCACTACATAAAGTGGCATTGAGTGAATGGTCATTTGCTTTAACTGATGCATGACGTGAACAATCCTTTAAGAATGCTTGAGGTATCGTGTGGACCTAATCTGCTAACTCTTCTTAGCATTTGAGGCAATGTGAAACTAGAACAAGTGTGCGAGGATTTGGAGAATGAGGTTGACCTCATCCTACCTCCAAAAGTTCTTTTCTAGTTCAACATGCAAAAGGTAGTATGTTTTCTATGTAAACATTAATACTATGTTAATTATTTCTCTGCTGGTTATCATCACAAAATACTGGTCTAATCTAACTGTTTGATTAACTATCATTTAGGTGCTTCAAAGAAAAGAGAAGAAGACATTGTACGCAGAGATAAAGGAAGACCGACTGTTTCTAGTGCAATGCAACTCTTTGATTCCATAAGGTGGCTCACACAACATATCACATTGCTCTGAACTGCAAATATTAAAGAAAGCTGTTGATAGCAAGCTTGTAATCTATATTCAAGCAAAAATACATGGTTAAGGAATTTCTTGCAAATAAAGTTTGAGAACAATTATCTTTTTAAATTTTACTCAAGTTGTCTTTACATTGGGTTTAATACATTAAGTTAGTAGGAATGGAAGGTGAGCGAGGAGGTGAATGAGTAGCCTTGGCAGCTTCAGGACTGATGGTGCCGAGTCATGATCAAGAGACGGTATGGGGGTTGGGTGACGGGTTTGGGGTTGAGAAAAAGATTTTGCAGTGGCCTCTTCTTCCTCGATAAAATCGGGTATCACAAAAAGACTAGCGGTTGAGTGGCCAGAAACATGAAGGGAGGCAGGTCTAGGCGCTTCGTGTGTTGTTGGTTGAGGTGTTTCTTCGTACCTCCTTAGGTGGAGGTTGAAGTTGTGGTCATGGCGATGGCGGGACAAATACATTGGTGGTTCCTAGAGGACATGTCTCCACAAGATTGATCATACTCTGGATCAATACTCTAGATCATTGTCGTCCTAAATGACTCCACATGGATGTTCAAATAATCTGCCAAGCTCCTTGCCTACAAATGAACTCCCTAGATTTTATATGTGATTCAAAGAAATCATGTGTGCAAGGATTGCAAAAGAGAAACATTGGACTTACACTTCTACTCTCCTCACATAAATTCGTTCCAAAAGAAGCTCCATATTTGCCAGAACTCTCCATCCCTAAGAATGCCCGTCGTCTTGTTTTGGGACCTTGCAACTCAAAATTAGCATATCTTCCCAAATATTGTCTTGGGTCAATGCTTCCCATGCAGCAACAAGTTTTTAAATAGACCTGCAAGACATAGCATATAATGACCACATGTTGCATCAAAATTGCAGAATCAAGAAACAAGTAACTACGTACCTTCGGACGTTCCCATGAGAACCATGTGCATAATTTGCAAGGTAGTAATTCTTGCGCTAAATGTTTAGTTTAGCAATGGTTTAACGTGAGCTGACTGCGAAAAATAAGGAATTAGTTTGTTATTCATAGTATACAAGACATTGTTGATTCCATGCAAGGCTGGAAACTAGCATGCTGTGAATTGAGAAGTTAATTGATGAGGATCTCCAATAAGCTAGAGTCAAATAAATACGTCTGTAAATATAATATAACATACTAGAGACCGAAATTTAAAATTTGGTATGTAACTATCTCATGAAGGCCAAAATGAAAATACAAAATTTGACCCCAGACAAAAGGTGCTACATCAAAAGTTGGGCCGAGGAAACCTAGGGTCTCATTGTTAGCTTGGTCAAATGCTAACAATATCTCCCGTTCATTTGACTCGGTTGAAGGCTCTTCCACAAGTAGCTCTTGGGTCCGCTCCACATTTGTTGGAATTAGGGTTGCACAGAAATGCACACAGCTTGGAGAAGACGAAGAAAGCTCAAGGAATACAATAGAGAGTGTGTTACTTAGTGTGCAATGGAAAGATAGATAGCCCTAGAGTGATGGGCGTATATACAATGCTCCGGGAAAAAAACCTCCTAAAGAGGGAAAAAATGCCCTGGAGGTCCTAGTGTGTTCACACACATCACTACCACATGTATATGGTAACAATCCCCCTCTGGAGTGATACGGTGAACGAGAGATGGCACTTGAGTAAAGGGAAGTGCCGTGCCCTGAGGACATGATCAGTCCACAAAGGGGAGTAAGCCCAAAGCTTTGCGGAAAGCTTCAAGATTCTCACAAGACAATGCTTTTGTGAAACGATCTACAAGGTTGTCTTGTGTTGGCACATAAGCCAAGCTGATCTCTCCTGCTGAGAGCCTGTCCCTGATATAGTGGTAATGCACCTCAATGTGCTTTGTGCAAGCATGAAAAACTAGGTTCCTCGCAAGTGCCAATGCGCTCTGACGTACTGTCAGTGTAGATAGTGTTGGCAGTGTCCTGTCCAACACTCGAATCAGCCATAAGGCATCTGAGCCATACACACTCAACCGTAGCTGTAAATACCCCCCTCAGCCTCACAACTCGAAGTGGCCACAGTAGGTTGCTTCTTGCTCAACCATGATATACATGAACTGCCAAGCATGAAACAAAAACCACTTGTGGACACTCGCGTATCAAAACAACCAGACCAGTCTGAGTCTGAAGAAGCATGTAATTATGGCAGCAATGATCCCTCCTTGGGATAAAACAAGCGAAGATGTAAAGTTTCATTAAGGTAGCGGAAAATCCTCTTGACAGCCTGTCAATGCTTAGACCCTGGGCTATGCATAAATTTGCTGACCAGTGAGACTGCAAATTGAATATCCGGCCTCGTGTTGCATACATAAACGAGGCAGCCAATAGTAGTTTGATAAAGAGTGACATCAGCAGGATCGCGAGCATCATGTAGAATCAACTTCAAACCTGTTTCCATGGGAGTGGCAATAGGTTTGCAATCCTCAAGTCCAAACTTACATAGCTATGTCTCTATGTGACTTTTCTGACACAACGCAATACCACCATCACACTGCTTAAACTGTATACCCAAGTAATGATGCAACAGCCCCAAATCTTTCATCTTGAAAGTAGCATTCAAATCAGCCTTAAATTCAGCAATATGTCTCTCATTTGGTCCAGTGGTCAACAAATCATCGACATAAAGAACCACAATGAGAAGTACATCACCCTCACGCTTTACATACAATGTGCTTTCTGTTGGACTATTACGAAAGCCTTGTTTGACCAAATGAGGGTGTGAATAGAACTTTTCGTGAATATGATATTTTTAATCAATTGAAATACACACTAGATTCACAACAACAATCCTGTGGCCCAATGGATAAGGTGCCAGTCTACGAAACCGAGGATTCTGGGTTCAATCCCCAGCAGGATCGATCAGCTTGGGGTACATGAAATAGAAACACTCACTTGATGGCTTGCCCTCTTTTCTTGATTTCTCTTGAGCCAACTTTCAAGTCCTCGATGTCTCTTAGTTTTCTTTCTCTTTATAGAAGACCTAGTGCTGTTTTTTTTTCTTTGAGTTGTAAGATCTTTGATGGTCTCCTTGCTGCCTTTAACCAACTGTTGCAGAACGTCATTTCTTGCAGCCAACTGCTTAGTGTAGCCATACAAGCCATGGTGGCCATCTCCAACATAGTTCACTAAGGATGTAATATCCTTAAAATGTGGAGTGGAGTTTGTAATGGGATTCTTTGGATACATTCTGCCGTCCAGCCAAAGGTCCACACTTTTCATGGCCTGTGATCTTAAGTTCTCCTTTGAAGCTTCAGAAAGCATCTACTGTTTGTTTTCCTCTTGCAGAGGGTTTCATACTCTCGTGAGAGCTCTATGTGCATGTGATATACATCTCTCCTATTCTTCATAGAATTTCTTTGTGGAGAAGCTACAAGTGTTGACTAAAACATGGTTGATCAAAACTGTGTGCAGAAAGAGGTGGGGGAAATAGAAGAAAGACAATTTGAATATCGTACACATGTGAGAGAACGCATGAAGGAATGGGGGGGAAGAAAGAGGCGAGGAAATAGAGCTTAGTTTTTAAAAATGTTGAAGATTGAGATATTTGGCATTGAGTTCTATAGCCGCTGCGCACAGTTTAAGTGTTATCATGATTGGAATACTTTTTGGGTTTGTTAATAAATGTACCTTGCATGAATAAGATATCTAGATTTTAGAAAACATGTATGAAAAAGTGTTAAAAGAAATTTTCTATTATCTCTCTCTACGCTGACATGGCATTTCTTACAAGGCCCAAATTTGAGTCCAAACTTTTCCTAATGTAGCTCACATTCTCTAGCCATGCCCGCCGATCTTGGCACACCTTGGTCTAGAAGTGCACGTAGATGAGGACCACCAAGTTATAATATTGCCTTTATTGGTCAATTCCTATATTAATTTGTGCATGCAACAAATCTACACACTCACATCTACATGACAATTCATGTACTGTCCAAAACCCCTTTGCCTCTTGTTTAGCTATAGCCATGCCCTAGTGTCAACTACATCAAATTCTCTAGCCATGTCCAATCCCCAAGACACAAAAACGCAAAGAATTCATAAACGACTTCTTGTGAGTCGTTTGTGCATCTGAGCTTGAAAACGACTACATACCTAAACCCATAAAATATACTTGCAATCTCGCATGTGCAAACGGCTCACATAAAAGCCCTTTCCAAAGTTCGTAGCGTTTTTGGGATGTAAAAATGTAGCAGACTTCAAAAATGAATTTCTCCATAATCGTTTGTGCATGTGAGCTTGAAAAAAATTACATGCCTAAGCCCATGGAACCTCCATTTAAGATACTTGCAAGCTCACATGTGCAAACAACTTGCAGACAAGCCATTCTTGAAGTCCGTAGTGTTTTTGAGATGCAAAAACAGAGAAAACTTTGATTCGTTTGCATATGTGAGCTTGCAAACAACTACATACCTAAACCGTTGGAAGCTACTTGCAAGCTTACATGCACAAATGGCTTACGAATAAGCCGTTTTTGAAGTCCATAGCCTTTTTTAGATGCAAAAATGTAGTGGACTTCAGAAACGACTTTCCCACGAGTCGTTTGTCCATGTGAGCTTGTAAATGACTACATACCTAAAGGCCCATGGAGGCTACATGCAAGAAACTTGCAAGCTCATATGCACAAACGGCTCGCGGACAAGCCGTTGCAAAAGTCTGTAGCATTTCTACCGCGCTCTATATCTACCCCTTTCCTCTCTCTCTCTCTCTCTCTCTCTCTCTCTACCCAATGTATAGAGAGTGTAGAGATAGATAGAGATTAAAGCTTCAATTACTACTTTCCTTAGTCTTTGAAAAAATGCAATGAAGTAGCTACACCCGTGGTTTGGAATATTGTTTATTGTAAAGAGTAGTGGAGTGGGTTTAACAGTGCTAAGTTGGCACCAGTTCCTATCGAGTTTGCTAATAGCTCAATAATATTTAAGCCGTAGGCAAGTCTAAAAAGACTCCATTATTAAGACCATAGTTCTCGATGGTGTCCCCAAACCCTATAAACAAGCATGCCAACCAAGATAATAAATCCTAGTATCACATGGATTAGAGGAGTACATCTTTTCTTAGGTAGAGAAGAAAGAAACATAGGCTCTAATATCACTAACTATCTATCTCTACACTCTCTTTGCAGAGAGGTAGAGAGTGGTAGGACGAGGACAAAAAAGGAGAGCTCTAGAGAGCATAGAAGATTTATCTCTCCTATTGCTCTCAATCTACTCCTATTTTCCTTTATTTGTCTAATGTATAGATAGAGAGGGTGTAGAGAGGGAGGTAGATACCTAAGCACCCCTCTCTCTACCTACACTTAATTATCCCTCTCTCTATAGAGAGGTAAGTTGAGTGCAATATGATAGAGAGAGAGGGAAGAGACTAGAGAGAAAAGGTAGAGAGAGAAATAAGAGATTTATGTACAATTATCTCTTTATTTTTCTCTCTACCTTCTCTCGAGTCTTCATCTTCTATCTCTACATTTTATCTAATTTTATACCCTAAATATAGCCGTAAATCTAAACCCTGATACCAACCCTATATTTAGACCCGAATACTAAAGCTAGACTTAAATATAAAAACTAAACCCTAAACCTAACCCTAATCCTAACCATTTATTTAAATCCTAATCACAAAGCTATATGTATATATATGTACATGTATATATATCTAAAGCATAAACCTAACCCTTAATCTAAACCCTAATCCTAACCTTAAATTTAAACCCTGGTTATAGCCTTAGATTTAAACCCTAATCCTAAAGCTAAATCTATCCCTAAAACTAGATTTCTCATTCTCTCTATCTCTAGCTCTCTCATTCTCTCTATCTCTATCCCTCTCTTTCTCGCTATCTCTCTCTCTATCTCTTTCTCGTTATGTCTCATTCTCTATCTCTTGTTCTCTCTATCTCTCCCTCCCTCCCTCTCTCTCTCTCTCTCTCTCTCTCTCTCTCTCTCTCTCTCTCTCTCTCTCTCTCTCTATCTATCTATATATGTCTCTTTCTCTCTCTCTTTTTCTCTTTGTTTCTCTCTCAATGTATGTATGTGTGTTTGTGTGTGTGTGTGTGTATTTCTTCTTTACGTGTGTGTGTGTGTGTGTGTGTGTGTGTGGGAGGAAGAAAGAGAACATGGAAGGGCACACAAGAGAGAGGAGAGGGAGGGATCATACGTGGCTCTCCCTCCTCTACCTCCTCTTTACGGGCGCGCGTGTTTGTGTGTGTATGTGTGGGTGTCTCTCTCTCTCTCTCTCTCTCTCTCTCTCTCTCTCTCTCTCTCTCTCTCTCTCTCTCTCTCTCTCTCTCTCTCTCTTAATGTGTGTATGTGTGTGTGTGAGGAAGAAAGAAAACAAGGAAAGGAACACGAGAGAGAGGAGAGAGAGGGATCATACCTGGATCTTCCTCCTCTCCTTGTGTGTGTGTGCATGAGAGGCAAGTGAGGACATATATCTTTTTTTGGCATCGTTTACCCGAGAGTTCCAAAACTCAGAACAATTATGAGTTTTTGCACTCTCAGGTAGTTTTTACCTACATAGTCATCTTCGCTATATCCATGCTATGAACATCGCTATTGGCATCGCTGTATTGCAATACTACAAGTTTTGAGCGTTGTTAAGCTTAAGCATCTGTTGTAGTGAAAAAATCATCATAGGATAAATCCAAAACCAATTTCAAAATCACATCCATTATATACTTAGCAAATTCATACTAGGGGCAATGTTGGCCAGCCCATTGCAGCATGATTGTGTAGTCGATGTTGCCTAAACCAACGAATCAACACCAATGAGACATGATACATAAATCAACAAATCTGCACTCGTTTTCCCAATTTGAAAAATTTGGCACTGATTTCATAATAACTAATATCTAATTCTCCTCAATCATTTTATCATGTTAAACTAATCAATTAATATGGGGAAGTACCAGGGGACAAAAACCTATAATATTGGTTAAGCTAGAAGACTAGCCACAAAAGGGATCAAAAGGTGGGAAAATAGGGATCCAAAGGGAGGGCCATCTGTAAAAGAGCAATGTGTATCAATGGGATTGAAAGACCCTAAGGTTCAGCCCATTAAGACTTCCAAATTACTAAGGTTCCAAAAATCAATGTAAAGTCCAATGGTCAAACCTTAGGGAAATTGGATGCCTCTGTAGTGACCTAAAAAGTCTTTGTAAATCCCTAGATGGGAAGGGGTGAGCCCTTTTAGAAGGGGATGAGAGAGAAACACACACACTCTCAGGCTCCCTTTCAACAAAGGGAATAAGGGACACATGTCAGCTCCCTAGCCTAGTTGCCCCCAAGGTCCATTCAAATCCTATTGGATGGCCATAGAGGTGGACCAGTGAGAATTAGGCTAGAGTGATTTTAGTTTAATTCATTTTAAAACACTTGATAAAAGAACCAATAGGAATTAAGATCTCTAGAAGACTATTGGATAGTCTCCCAAGGCGTCCAATGAGCATTCAACAACCCAATGGTTTGCCTAATTCCTATTGGCGAGAAGACAAAGGGGTCTAATGAGAGTTTAATTAAATTAATTAAATAAATAAATCTCTCACAAAAGGGGAGAGGGGGACACGTGTCAAAAGGCTATCACTTATGCTTCTCAATTATCATTGCTAAGCTTTGCAGGGTCCAATGGGATGCCAGCATGACTAAAATCCAAGAGGGGTAGACCGAGAGGGAGAGGGGGATGATTTTTGCAAGGCATTATCACACACGCACTCACACAATCTCATGTGTGAATCAAGAAGACTCTCTCTCTCCTTCTCAAACTTAAATGGAAAGCTCATCATCTACTCCAACCTTGTGAGAAGGGAGGCCTACACCAATAACTCTTGGCTTTGTGATGCAAATCCAACCAAGAGCCAAGATTCGATGCATGTTCATCTCCTCTGTTATGCTAATTACTAAGCTATGCTAAGATATTATGAGTGATTATTTGAGGATATATACTTCTTTCTTGTAAGAATACCCCTTCTTCCTCTCAATCTACTCTAATACCCCGCTAGCTCTCACCATCTTTGAAGGTTTGTGAGGTTTTGGGTCTAAGAGCGTGAAGGAATTGATGTTGTGTTGTATAAGTGTGTGCATGGTGCTTGAAACTTTCATCTTCATTGCAGCAGCAAGTTATTGAAGGAACACAAATCATTTTATTGTAAAATGTCTCCTTTGATGGGGGAAACCTATAATACAAAGCCTTTTGGAGGGGGGACCGGCTCCATGTTAATCCGGTCCTCAAATTTTGTCAATAGATTAATTTCTCTCTCTTTTGAAGTATTGTTCATGCCTATCTAGCTAGGTGTTATGCTTTTTGTTGCTCTCTTCATCCAAGCACTCTTGCTATGCTCATTAGGAATCTATTCTAATGAAATGCTCACTATGTTTTTGATATTTTCCGCTACACACAAGTTACTAGGCCATTAAATGTTACATTGGTATCAAAGCACAACGTTTGTCTTTTCTTGCTCAAGAAGGAAGGTCCTTAAGCTAGATGTAAATGGTTGGTATTATTAATTGCAATTGAGTAAGTAGAATAGAGATTTTTCAGGCTTGCAGTGCTCCTGCTTCGGGCAGATAACGAGGCATCACCGTCGAGAGATATGGACTTAATAGTGGAGTCCTGCGGGTCTTTCCTACGGATTTTAACCACTATTGATCTATTAGAAGCTTGACAGGAGCCATTACTATTTTGGTGTTGAAAGACACTCTCTTCTATTCCTTGAAATTAATGATATTCAAGCCATGGGTACAGGAGCATGAGTGCTTTTCTAAAGGGGTAAAGAGGAGTAGCAACTAGGGCTTGAAGTGCCAAAGTACATCTAAAAAAATTTTACACCTAAAAGTTGTTATAGTGGCTGAAAGTAGTAAAGAGAGTGAAATTAATGTTGATAGCTTTGATTTTGCTAATGAGCAGGCTACTAATGATGTCTCTATTCTTGTCAGCTACCTTGTTTCTAGGCTTCAACAAGCCATGGGCAATCCATCCCTCCAAAGTGAAGTGCAATAGCATCTTCGTGCTCATGAGATTCTCCAAGCTCCCCATCATGAAGGCAGAGTACCTATGAAACCTCCTTGTGAGACTTCCAAATGATGCCTCTCTCTGATTTGGGAAGAATAAGAGGATCCATACGAAGGGCTCAAAAATCTACTACTTGGCATCTCCTTCCCAAAGGAGAACTCAAGAGCCCCCACCAAAGGAACGAGAAAGAAGTGAGTCTCCTGCCACCTCGGTAGAGATGGCTCCACGAAGACGGGGGGAAAAACGCTCTCCATCACCTCCTAAATGGAGAAGACCATCACACACTTCTCCACACCATAAATCAAGAGGGATGACAAAAAACAAGAGAAGAAAAAAATGAGAAAGAGGTCACCCTCTTCTCTATCTTCTTCCTCTTATGAAGAAAGTGATAGTGCAGACAAGGAAGACCAAGGCAAGAAAAAGGCGAGAAAGAGGTCACCCTCTTCTCCATCTTCCTCAAATTATTCATCCTCTGAAGAAAGTGATGGTGCAACTTTTGAACCCCCAAAAAGAAGAGCCCATAGGAAATCCTATGCCGCGTGGAAGAGGTCGTCCAAGATCAAGAAATTCAAAGAGGGAGGAAACAACATCTCTTTTATTACCTATGATGGAACCTTTGGTGCTATGGACAAAGTCTTGGCTTACATCCAACAATTTGATGCCACATTTGGAGATGAGGGCTTCATGGATTCCTCTAGGCTATGCCATGTAGCTATGCATTTTCAAAAGTCCACTAGGCAATGGTGGTCTAGCCTACAGGCAAATGGTGAAGCTCCACAAACATGGAAGCTTTATGAGCTTCCGTCATGAATCAGCTTTTGGCTACCGATGCCAAAGACAAAGTACTCACCAAATGGCAAAGCTTGAAGCTCTCTCCTTACAAATCTATTCATTAATATGTAGATAAGTTTTGAGACTTATATCTCAAAGCCACTATCTTCAAAAAGATGGATTTTGGAGAGCAAAAACAACAATTTTGTGCGGTCTTAACTGAAGATATGGTGGAGTATGTAAACTCCCAAAAGCCACACACCATATCTGCGGTCATACACCATACCATGATGGCTTTACAAATCAGTTTCCAAACAGAGGCTAAGAAAAATCTTAAGCCCACGGAGAACAAGGACCATAACAATGAGCCTAAGGGGAAGGAGAATGTCCAAAAGTCTCCTAAAGGCAACATCAACAACAACAAAGCTAATGAGAAGGGAGTTTAAAAAGGCAAAAATAAACTCTATCCTAAGGAGCTTGAGCGTTATCATAAAGATAACTACTATTGTTTCAACTGAGGGGAGCAAGGGCATGCTTACCATGCTTGCCCCCACAAGAATACACGAAACAAACTGTTAGGAAATAAGACGTAGCTAAATAGATAATTGAGTAGATTAGTTAATGGAGAGAGACAGATTTACATACACGAGATTATAGAGTAGAAAGAGAAAGAGAGAGAGAGAGAGAGAGTACACACGATATATGTGGTTCACCCAATGTGGGCTACGTCCATGGGAAAGCAGCCACTCAATGGCTTTAGCACTTCAAAAGAAGAAGTAGTTTACAAAGGGATTATACCCTTAATGGAGCTCCCGCCTTGCTTCACTCTCACCACCTCACACTCACCTTGTTGCATCAACTTCACACTATGAAATGTGTGTAGAAATGGCCTCCTTTTATAGGCCAAAAGGGCTGCCCTCTCTTATGAGAGACAGCCATGTGTAGCCGCCCTTGTGCGAATAAGTCCAAATCGGACCCTCCAATCTGCCCATGTGTGGCCGCCCTTGAGAAGACAAGTCCGCTTTTGAATTCGGCCACTGGCCACCGGCCATTGACTTCTGACCACCGGCCACCGGCCATTGACTTCCGACCATCGGCCATCGGCCATTGACTACCGGCCACCGGCCAGCCGACCGGTTGTTTTCCGACCACTTTCCGGCCGCCGTCCGTCCATAATATTCCGGTGAAAAAAGAATATTCCGACGAAACAACGTCTCGGGGGCCTCTGCCCCCGAGGCCTTTAAAGTTGCACCTGATTCTTGTCCGTGAAAATTTTGGTTTCCGGTGAGTGATTTTCCTTCATGCACGATGGCTTCTCCTCATAATGGGGGCCTTACAAATGTGCGCTTTTACCACAGAAAATTACAAAGGGTAAATCAGGCTCCATACTTAACAATCTCCCACTTGGAGACTGATCTCCAAACCAAACCTGTGACTGCTTTCCATTCTGGCTTCTTATCCTTGAATGCCGATTGAAGATGAGCAAAAGCTCAACTTCTCCTTGTTGAACACCTTTGTAAACATGTCTGCTTTAGTTGTCCCTCTTCCAAAAGAGTGCGTATGAAGTGATATCTCACCTCAATGTGCTTTGTCCTTGAATGAAAGGCTGAGTTCTTCGCAAGATGGATAGCGCTTTGGCCATCACTGTACAAGACACAATTGTCTTGTTTGAATCCAAGCTCTTCTAAGAATCTGTGAAGCCACAGAATTTCTTTGCTTGCCTCCGTCATTGCTACATACTCTGCTTCCATGGTAGAAAGTGAAACCACTTTCTGTAGCTTTGAAGCCCAGCTTACTGCTGTGCCTCCAACCGTGAACACATAGCCACTAGTGCTCCTTCGAGTATCTTTGTCACCTGCCATATCTGCATCAGCATACCCTTCTAGAAAAATATCAGTTCCTCCAAAATACAAAGCATTTGTTGTTGCCCCTTTTAGATACCTAAGTATCCACTTCACAGCTTGCCAATGCTCTTTACTTGGGTTGTCCATGAACCTACTCACAACTCCCACTGCATGTGCAATGTATGGCCTTGTCCAGACCATAGCATACATTAGAGAACCTACCGCTGCAGCATATGGAACTTTAGACATATAGGCTATCTCCTCTTGTGTCTTTGGACACATATCCTTCGTTAGTTTAAAATGACCAGCCAAAGGTGTAGAAACTGGTTTTGCATTTTGCATTGCAAACCTTTCTAGTACCTTCTTGATGCAATCTTCTTGAGATAGCTTTATTGTCTTCTTCGTCCTGTCGCTTGATATTTTCATATCAAGTATCCTCTTTGCAGCACCTAAATCTTTCATTGAAAAAGATTTGGACAGCTCCTCTTTTAGGTCTTTGATGTCCTGCATGTTAGCACTTGCAATCAACATGTCATCAACATACAACATTAGGATGATGAATTTCCCATCTCCCAAATTCTCCGTGTAGACGCAGTGATCCGAGTTGCATCTTGTGAATCCATGATCCAACATCCATCGATCGAACTTCAAGTACCATTGTCTTGATGCTTGCTTTAAACCATACAAGCTCTTCTTTAATCTGCAAACCATTTTCTTTTTACCTTTTACTTCATACCCCTTTGGTTGAAGCATGTAGATTTCCTCCTCTAAGTCACCGTGAGGGAATGCTGTATTTACATCCATTTGCTCGAGATTTAGATCATGAGCAGCCACAAGGCTTAAGACAAGCCTAATTGAGTTCATTTTTACAACAGGAGAAAATATTTCATTGAAGTCAATACCTTTCTTTTGAGAAAAACCTTTTACCACAAGCCTAGACTTGTACCTTTTCTTCCCACCTTCTTCTTCCTTTAGCTTGTACACCCATTTGTTTTGAAGTGCCCGCTTACTTTTAGGCAACTCAACCAACTCCCATGTTTGGTTGCGATGTAGTGAGTCCATCTCAACTTGCATGCTCTTCGTCTATTCTTCTTTGGATTCATATTGCATCGCTTCTTCATATGATTCCGGCTCTCCAGTATCTGAGATCAAGAGATGGTTGAAGGAAGGAACAAACCTTTCTGGATGTTTACTTGCTCTTGTAGATCTTCGGGGAATAGGTTGAGGCTCCTCATTTGGTTGACATTGTTGCACATTGTCACCGTTTGCAGTCCTTGAGTCTTCACCGTCCTCAAGCTCCATGTACTCATCACCTGTTTCTTTTGTTTGTTTTCTTTCCAAGTAATCTTTGTACATATTTTGTTCGTTAAAAATTACATCCCTACTCCTTAAGATTTTACCATCTTCAGGATTCCATAGGCGATACCCAAAGTCTCCTTCTCCATAGCCAATGAAGAAACACTTTTTGGACTTTGCATCTAACTTTGATCTTAGGCTTCTATCTATGTGCATGAAAGCCTCACACCCAAACAATTTGAGAAATGCATAATTCACTGGTTTACCTGTCCATGCCTCTTCTGGAACTCCCCCATCTAATGCCATTGAGGGTGACCGATTGATTAAGTACACAGACGTACTTACAGCTTCCGCCCAAAGCTCAAGCGGTAGGCCTGCATGTAGCCGCATGCTTCGTGCTCGTTCCATGATTGTCCTGTTCATCCTTTTCGAAATCCCATTTTGTTGAGGTGTCCTTGGGGTTGTCCTTTGCCTCCGAATGACATTGCTAGCACAAAAGCTTTCAAAAGCTTGGATCCAATATTCGCCTCCATTGTCGGATCTGAGGCATTTAACCTTGGTACCTGTTTCATTCTCCACAAAGGCTTTCCACCTTTGAAATATGGAAAATACATCGGATTTATTCTTCATGACATAAACCCATGTTTTTCTAGTCGCATCGTCTATGAATGTTACATAGTACAATGAGCCACCAAGTGATGGTGTACTTGCAGGACCCCAAACATCAGAATGAACCAACTCAAGTTTTTTATTTTTTCTTTCATTTCCTGATTTTTGAAATTTTACCCTCTTTTGTTTACCATAAACACAATCTTCACAGAACTCTAAGTCCACTTCTTTCAAACCTGGTAGAAGCTTCTTTGTTTGAAGGATTTGCATTCCTTTGGCACTCATATACCCAAGTCGGTAGTGCCACACCGCACTGTCAACTTCTGTAGTTGCTGCACAAGCTGAAGGTTGCGTGCTAGCAGTACACAAGTAAAGTGTACCGACTTTTTCACCCTTGGCAACTACCAAAGATCCCTTTGAGATCTTCCACCGTTTGTTTCCGAATGCAATGTTGTGACCTTCATCGTCCATTGTCCTATAGAGATCAAATTTTTGCGAAGAGAAGGAACATGCCTAACATCTTTAAGCTTCCATTCATTTCCGTTAGCAGTTTTGACAGAAATTGTACCTTTGCCGACAATCTCACAAGCTTCATCATCTCCCAATTATACATACCCAAAATTACCTTTGGTGTAGTCTTGGAAATGTTGCTTGTGTGGTGTCGCATGGAATGAAGCCCCGTAATCTACTATCCAAGAATTAGACACATTGTCTAATGAGAGAATTAGAGCATCTTGCTCTACTTTACCTGCCACATTGGCCTCCGATGTTGGCTTGTTCTCTTGAGACTCTGTCTCCTTCTTCTTCTTGGACCAGCAATCCTTCTTGACGTGGCCCTTCTTGCCACAGTTCCAACATTCAAGAACTGACTTTGTGCGTGACTTGCTCCGCCTTGAGCGATCACGACCCTTTTGGTTTTTGAACCTCTCCTTAAGCCTTCCTCTTGTTTCCACTGATAGTGCATCACTTGATGATTCTCCTGTGCTTGTCCTTCGCATTTCATCGCTTAGGAGAACACCCACAACATCATCAAACTTAAGAGTATTTGTGCCAGAGATAGAATTACTTACAGCCATCACAAGGCTGTCCCAACTATCCGGTAGAGATGATAGTATAAGGAGAGCTCGCACTTCGTCATCGAAATTGATTTTCACTGATCGAAGTTGACTTATGTTTGTGTTAAAGTCATTTAGGTGTTCTGCAACTGAACCATTCTCTGCCATCTTTAGATTGAACAAGCACTTCATAAGAAATACCTTATTGGATGCCGATGGTTTCTCATAGAAGTTGTCAAGTGACTTCATCAAGTCCTCCGTGGTCTTCATCTCCGAAACATTGAAGGCCACCGTTGACGCCAAGCTTAACTCGATTGTTCCCACTGCCTTTCGATCAAGGACAATCCATGCTTCATCTGCCATTGTTGCGGGCTTCTTCGCAAGACCGCCTAGTGGCAAATAGAGGTCCTTCTGGTAGAGACAGTCTTCAATCTGCATCTTCCAATGTTGGTAGTTTTTGCCGTTGAACTTCTCAATCTTGAGCTTCCCTTCCTCCGCCATAACTCCCACTCAATTCAAGGAATCCTTTCCTTGAGATAATTTAGCTACGAGCAAACCCAACTCTGATACCAATTGTTAGGAAATAAGACGTAGCTAAATAGATAATTGAGTAGATTACTTAATGGAGAGAGACAGATTTACATACACGAGATTATAGAGTAGAGAGAGAGAGAGAGTACACACGATATATGTGGTTCACCCAATGTGGGCTACGTCCACGGGAAAGCAGCCACTCAATGGCTTTAGTACTTCAAAACAAGAAGTAGTTTACAAAGGGATTATACCCTTAATGGAGCTCCCGCCTTGCTTCACTCTCACCACCTCACACTCACCTTGTTGCATCAACTTCACACTATGAAATGTGTGTAGAAATGGCCTCCTTTTATAGGCCAAAAGGGCTGCCCTCTCTTATGAGAGACAGCCATGTGTAGCCGCCCTTGTGCGAATAAGTCCAAATCGGACCCTCCAATCCTCCCATGTGTGGCCGCCCTTGAGAAGACAAGTCCGCTTTTGAATTCGACCACCGGCCACCAGCCACCGGCCATTGACTTCCGACCACCGGCCATCAGCCATTGACTACCGGCCACCGGCCAACCAACCGGTTGTTTTCCGACCACTTTCCGGCTGCCGTCCGGCCATAATATTTCGGCGAAAAAGAATATTCCGGCGAAAAAAAAGTCTTAGGGGGCCTCCGCCCCCAAGGCCTTTAAAGTTGCCCCTGATTCTTATCCGTGAAAATTTTGGTTTCCGGTGAGTGATTTTCCTTCATGCACGATGGCTTCTCCTCATAATGGGGGCCTTACAAATGTGCGCTTTTACCACAGAAAATTACAAGGGTAAATCAGGCTTCATACTTAACACAAACCTCCTAGAGCTACCTTGGTTGAAATCCAAGAAGAGGAAGCTCACCAAAAAGGATATCGTCTATGCCATGCTTGGGGAAAGGTAAGAAAACATGATGCTTTTATTCTCTTTGACCCTGGTTCTACTCACAATTTCATATCCATAGAGTTGGTCACCAAGCTAGGCATGCAAGTCTATGAGATGGGAGATATCCTACCTATAGATGGTGCTTTCAAGGGGCAAGAAGCTTCAGTCAGTCCAAAGCTATGTGGACAAAGAGGACTTCTTTATCTCTCCTCTCAAGCATGAGGACGTAATCCTAGGGGCACCATGGTTTGATCGCATGGATGTCAATGTTAAATTCCCTGAAAGGAAAATCTACTTTAGGTTCAGGGAAAAGATATGTACATAGATGCCAAAGAGTTGGGTAACACCATACCCATTGTACATACACAAGCTTTCAATAAGTCAATAAAGATCTCTATTTCCGTGTACATGATTTTTGTTAGAGATTCTCAAAATGAACCTAATGATTTAGCAGAACAAAATATAAATAATCACAAGAAATTAAAATTATCCAATTTTCTAAAGGGATTTCAAGGTGTTTTTATTGACGACATCCCTTCTGAACTACCTCCTAAATGAGGAAATGATGACCATGCAATTGAACTTCTTCCAAGAATTTCAACGCCTAATAAACCTCCTTATAGAGTTTCTCAAGATCAACAAGAGGAGATTATGAGGCAAGTGCATGAGTTAGTTGCGAAGGGCATGGTTAGGCCTAGCTCATCTCCATTTTGCTCACCCATGTTATTAGTGCAAAAGAAAGACGGCACATATCGTATGTGTGTTGACTATACAACACTAAATAGCATCAATATCAAGAATAGGTTTCCCGTTCCACGGGTAGAAGACCTATTTGATAAGCTACAAGGGTCAACCTACTTCAGGTAGGATTGACCTAAAAAGTGGCTACCATCAAATGAGGATAGTTGATCAAGACATTGTAACACTATAAGAGGTTGTGTGCTCTTGTGACGCTGTTAGCGACGGAAATACATTGGGTTTCTATAACCCCCGGCGTCGCTAAAATCATCGCTAATAGCGTCGCTACGAGAGCGCCGCTATAACTGTCGCTATAGGCGTCGCTATATGCTTCGCTATGAGCGTCGCTATATAGCGACGCCTATAGCGACGGTTATAGCGACGTTTACACAGAAGACTATAGCAACACTCATAGGGACGCTACAGAGCCATAAATAGCGACGGTTATAGCGACGCCCGAGAGAATTTTTTTTTGGTGACAGGGCATTGAATGCCCTGCCACCCATCAACCATATTGTACTTGATTCACTTTTTAAAAAAAGTGCAAGGGTAGATAATAAACCCAAAATAGTCACCCACAAGACGCATTGTTTGCAAAATTGACAAGCGTAAAATTGACAATTGTACACATCATAGGCAAAATGAATTGATTGGCAAATGTAATAATGACAATTGTACAACATCATAGGCATAAAGAATTGATTGGAAAAAGGAACTGCAGTGACAAATGTAATAATATACATGGTTCAAAAAGACATATAAAATCCGTCTCATGATACATAAGCTATGAGAAACCCTAAACTAATGCTCTAAACTGACGTCGTCTAGTCAGACGTCTCATCGCGTCCAAGCGGCGTATCTGTCGGATTCTGCAAAAAAAGACAATAAGACAGCTTTCTGTAAGTATAAACATATAACGACATTTATAAAACAATACAAAAAATAGAAAAGAGTAAACCCTAATACTAACCATGCCGCCGCGAGAACTGAGAATGTCCATCAGGGCGTTTAAGCCCTTCCTACCTGCGTACTCGCGCTCGTACCGTGTCGGATCACGTCTTGTCATCGACCACTGTCAAAACATACAAAGATTTCATTATGTTAGAATTAAAAAACTCATAAACCCTAAACTATCGAACATAAAGAGCAATGTGAAAACACTTACAAAATCGGCCTCAAATGATGCCCATCCACCGCTCCCCAAGTGGTGCGAGCTCCCTGCCTCTACTCGCGCTCTGGCTGCATCCTTTTGTTGCTTCCACTTGTCGGGATTCTCGCGCGCTACTTTCTTCGCATTCTTCCAATCTTCTTTGGCCAGCCAATCTGGCCTGTTCCACCCGTTCTTGATTGCTTTTTGCACTTCGGAACACTTGTGTTTGCAGTATTCGCGCATTCGAATCTTCATCAGGTCTTCATTGAAGCGCTGATCCCGTGTTGGAACGGGAAAATCATCATGAAGTATGCTGATGACTCTGTTTTTTAAATCACTTGGTACTTCACTCCATTTGTTTAGTATGTAGTATCTAAACAGCTGAGAGCAAAGACCACGCATGCGCGAGATCACCTTCTTGCCGTCATCATCCATGATGATGCCGCCGCTGAAGTCGACGGAGTAAGGCAAGCCCTCTGGCCGGTGACGCGTGAACCTGGGTGTCCCGGCAGGGGTCTCTAGCGGCGTGTCGATGAGGGTATGGACGTCAGGTGTCTCCACCGGCGTCTGGGCCCCGAAGCGAGGAGTGTCGAGTGGGGTGGCTCCTGGCGGAGTAGGTAGAGGTGTGTAGCTGCTAGGAACAGTCAGCCGCGTAAAACCTGGCGTAGATGGCGATGCTGTGGCTGGTGTGGGGGCGCGCAAAGAAGGGGAGGGTAAAGAGCCTCGTCAAACACGAGGCGGTCTGGAGGCATCGGCGGCAGAATCCCCACAACAACCACCACCGCCACCACTAGAGCGCCGGTGTCTAGACGAGTGTGAAGATCGTCTCGTCGACGCCGAAGCTTCGGAGCGCGCCGAATGCTCCGAAAGAGAGGGAGATGCGGATGGAGTAGGAACGCGCGATGATACGCCAGAGCGATGACGCTCCACGTACCACTGTCTCTGCTGCGGTGACAAAGAAGAAAGAAACTCCTCATCATCCATACCTGCATTAAACACACGAATATTTAAACTTAATATTGAATGAATAGAGTAGACAATGACGCAAAGACCATTAAATACAATGACGTAATGACGCATATAAATACAATGACACAATGAATTGAGTGATAGAAGAGGCAAGTCGAAAACTTAGAATTTTCAATCAAAAGATGTGAGCGCGAGTAGAAAAGAGCGTTATACACCATGGAAGTTACTTAGAGAGCCAGAGCTTTTACAACACGGAGCAAAATTGTTCAAATACAATATTTGTGGCTTTAAGAGATCTCTCTCTCATCCTCGCATAACTCAGCATAACTTCCTATATCTATATAGAGCTCTCCGTTTAAACACATATCCTCTGTTTCATTTTGTAGCTCCTCTGCATGCACCCCATATAGAGTAGTAGCATCTTGATGCTCGTCTGGCACCACCGCAGCGGCTTCTGATTGAGCATCTTCTCTGATCTCCTCCATTGATGCCGTTGTGATTGGCACATGGTAGCCTTCATACGTCCTTGCACTACAAGGGGCTACCTCTATGACGTACCACCAGTTTGATGTAGACTTTGTAGGATAAAATATTACCTGCCAGAGCCACATAACTTACATGAGAGCTTTCAAGCACATAACTTGTAAAAGGGGGATGTTAACTATTTACATACTTACTTGTTCACAATGCTCGGGTAGTACGAAAGTGTCTCTTAGGTCAGTCCATTTCTTAGTAGAATCCACCTCAAGAAAACCAGACTCTCCTCTACGCACAGTAGCGTTGCGACCCTCCATGATTATCTTGAACCATTGCACGTCGAACAAGTCGACAAAAAATCCTCTGTAATCGATCCTTAAAATCTCTTGCAGCGTGCCGAAGTAAGTGAGTTCCGCCACCACAGGATCTGCATCAGAGGAACGTCGTCGGCTAGACTGTTCAAATTTTGCCATGATTCCACAATCTTGAGTAAAACGCTTTTTGTCGATCCGTTCCACCCTAAAATGTCGACCTTTACACCATGCTGCTGTGTATGACTTATACTACAACGAACAAAGATTATGAGTGGCCGTTCAAACGTTTAGAAATAAAGTCACTAGCATGTCGTACATTGCAAACTTACCTTGGTCGCGCAACCCCGAGAGTACTCCCACTCTTCCTCAATCACTTCGTCACCGCATTGTTGTGCGCTTTTCAATTGGTTGTGCAACCATCTTAAGCTCATGAAGGTTGGTAGGCTCTCCAGACCCGTCGGATAGTGCATCGGTGGTCGTCTTCCCCGTCTCCACTCGATTCGTGCCCTTTGTCACTCTTGCTTTGCATCCTCATATTGTGAAATCCACTTTTGCATCACTGGATTGTGAAGCATGCAAAATCGGTTGATTTTAGCCTCTAGATCTTCCGTCATCTTCTTCTCAACACTGAGATTGCACATGACAATCCCAGATATGCGCTCATCATCTATGGTTCGCCATAGCGTGTCCCGGGCTTTATCAAATCCGTCTAGCCACTCTCCAATGTACACTAGGGACCCTGATACCAACCAACCTTCTGCCATGCTACCCTCCGGACGTGCCTTTTGACGCACATATCCCTTAAGCGTTTTCATGAAACGCTCTAAGAAGAACATCCATCTGGAATGAACTATGCCAGCTATTTCCACCTCATCAACTATGTGAACAAGAAGATGCACCTGAATGGTTAGCATGGTAGTAGGAAAATGTTTTCTTCCTCTCAATCTACTCTCATAGCCCGCTAGCTCTCACCATCTTTGAAGGTGTGTGAGGTCTTAGATCTGAGACCGTGAGGGAATTGATGTTGTGTTTTATAAGTGTGTGCACGGTACTTGAAGCTTCCATCTTCATTGCACCAGAAAGTTATTGAAGGAGCACAAAGTATTGTATTCTAAAATCCCGGGGGATTCACTCTATATACAAAACGGGATGCCACCTGCGAGTGGACAACTTTAATAAAACCCCTATATACGACTCATATTAGGGAATACAACCCCCCTTTCTACGCTTATACGACAATCAATGTAGAAAACTATCATATCCCTATCTTACATATAAAATTTAGGTCTCACGTGATCTAATTGAGTAAAACTAGTCAAAGAGCGTGTAGCATAGTGACTAGCACTGTATTAAGGAACCACTTCTATTGATAACTAGATGTACCATCAATGTGTCTTAGTTTGATTTTCAAACTATGTGCCCGTTCAGCTGCACTCTAGCTACTCGTCCAATGTTGATCCATCTAAATTACTCAAAAAACATGGTTATAAAGTTGTGCTAGGTTCTTTGTGTAGATTTGCATCTATACAAACTCTTTATAGCTTTCATCCCTCAACAAATGATCTATAATATAAAAAAAATCAGTTGATACAAAGTAGTGTTAGTTCTTACATGTATCTTTGTAGCTATTGACTCACAAATTCAAGGGCAGACGAAGCCATAATTTTGAAACACAAAAACTTCCTCTCATTTTCCCCTTTTCTCACTTCTTCCCCCCATAGATATGATACCCCCTCCCTTATTTTTAAGCTTGGGAGATAAATTATTGGGGGCCTGCACCTAACCGTTATACACTTATGTAACTTGTAAAAAACTCCCCTCCCCTACACTTACGTGGTGCGATAAGTTTTCCATGGTGAATCCCCCGGTCTAAAATGTCTCCTTTGATGGGGGAAACCTATGATACAAAGACTTTTGGAGGGGGGACCGGATCCATGTAAATCTGGTCCTCAATTGTTGTCAATAGCTTAATTTCTCTCTCTTTTGAAGTATTGTTCATGCCTATCTAACTAGGTGTTATGTTTTTTGTCGCTCTCTCCATCCAAGCACTCTTTATGCTACACACAAGTTACTAGGCCATTAAATTTCACACAACTGATACTGCTTAAACTAGTAAATAAACTTTTTGTTGGGGTGCTACCTAAATTGGCAATTTTGTAGTCATGCTCCCTAAATCATCAAATCTACACAATTAGCTGGTGTTGTCTAAATTGGTAAATCTACACCAAGATGAGCATTTTGACACTATCTAAATCAAAAAATATGTGTGCACATAACTAATGGACTAGGCAAGGCAGAAGAGATAAAAAAATTACTAATTGTTTGACACCAACTTGGTGTAGGTTAGAATAGTGAAGTACATAGAAAGTGTCGTCGATCATCCCAAATCACAAGAGCCCATGTGAGTAGCTTTATAGATTAATGATTAATCATATCAAGAGTGATCCAATCAATCCAAGTATAAGTCATGATATTAGAGATGTTTAATTTCACAACTCATAAGATAATGCAAGTAAGTAAAAGAGCTTTGTCTTCTATTAATGTTTGCCGGTATTCTTCTTTGTTACAAAACTACTTGGGTGTGCACCTTTAGGTATATCTGCAAAGAGAATAACTTATAAGAAAGTAAATTGAATGAGCATTCACTTGAGCATACTAGATTTTTGTATCAAAAGAGATGTTGTAAGAGATGGTCCATAAATTCATAACAATATTGTATAAAATATTGTTAGGATACTATCATGTCAGTGTACTGAGTGAATTTATAAAAGACTCTGGCACTAATGTTCTTCTAGATGTATATACATAGAGGGATTAGTAAATCTACGAATCCATAGATGTTTGGATCTAGATTGATACTAGGTTATGAACAAAATTAAAAGTTTTTATCAATACATCATAAAATCAGAGATAGTGTATAACACATTGAGGAGCTATTTATTAAATTTGGCTGTGTGTGGTTAAATTGTGCTTTTGGAATGGGAAAAAGAGGCAAAAAGAAATAAAATGAACAATAGTTAAGAGGTTAATGGGAAAATTTGAACAAATAGCAATCAAAACTTGAAATAACCTATTTAGAAACAAATGAATACATCTTCATGGCTGTCTATACTATGTAAAAGATGTTTGACGTAACAAAGAGTTGAAAGATTAAAGAGTAGTATTGTATATATACACACTGAGAGGATATACAACACTACTAGGCTGCTTTGTGAGTAGAGATGCTTTTTTGCATCGCATAAGTGACGAAAAGGCGTTGCTAACTACATTGTTACGGAAACGTCCCTTAAGTGATGCAAATAGAAATGCTAAAATGTCGCATAACTGATGCCAAAAGCCATTGCTTAAGCCATGACTATCGTCTTTTAAGAGACTTTACAAGTAATCAATTTCTATGCATTGTTTAAGTGATGCAAATGCTTTCAATGTTGCTTAAGCAATGCTGTGTTGTTTTTCTTAGACATATAATGGTTGAGAGCCCGACCATTATTTTCTTACCAAGGCTCTCTCTGTATCTCTCTCTTTTTGTCTCTCGTACTTACACAAATATCTCTCTCTCTCTCTCTCTCTCTCTCTCTCTCTCTCTCTCTCTCTCTCTCTCTCTCTCTCTCTCTCTCTTTCTCATGCTCAACAAGGAAGTGTAAAGTGCACACTTTGGAGCGTTCTACATACTCTATAACAAAAAACAACCAGTAAATTTATGCGAACACAAAAGCAAAAGTATGAATGATCATGGTATGGTTCTTTCCTCCTTGACACATTATGAAAATAAACATAAACAATCAAAACAAATCGAATATGAATGAAGAAACTTAACAGTATAAAATAAAATTATTGAAAAAAACTAAATATGAATGAAGAAACTTGACAGTACTATACAAGTAGACTAGACTTAGATGAAGGAGACTTAATATATAGAGCATCAATGCATATATATATACAATGTCAATGTGCATACATGATCATCTATCTAAATGACACTCTGGCTATGTATCAGTATTGGACTCATTTGAGTAATCCTCCTATCCCCCAACATGTGAAGACGATGTAACCATGCATGCTATTTGTCTATCCTCCTACCCTCCTCCTCCTCTCTTGCTACAATCTCGAGATCTCTCTCGATGTAAACCTCTCTCCTTCATAAAGTTTAAATTAAATAAATTGAAAATTAAAAACTAATCTAGAATTTTTTTTAACTTGAAAAGAAAACTCAAAGGTACAAATATTACTCACAAAAGGGCGTGCAAGTGGAAGGATGCACTACAAGGCTCTATATCCCTAGTATGTCACCACCTCATCTCTACTACAGTTAGAGCTTGATTGTAATCTTTGGTTTGTACAAAATAGATTCAAATTTTATGGTTATTCTTATTTGCATCATTCCAAAAACTATGCTATGAAAATATATAGATATATACTTATGAATGTGGCTGTGAAGTCGATCTTATCCATGCAACCCAAGTGGGATGTTGGAGAGGGGGAATGGGGAACACACCCGTCACAAACACAAGGGCCTTTCTATAGCTTAAGGAATCCGCAGAACCCCTATCCTCTCAGAAAACACCTTCAAAAACACAGTTCTCACTAGCAGACCACCACCTCCTTTCTTCCCAAGGCTCACACACTCGACAAATCCACCACACCATGCACACCTACTGCCACGGTCTGTCTCCACCCTTACGCACACAGCCTCTCAATCTCACTCTCTCACACAAAACACCATCAATCTGGAGGGGCACGTACATCCACATTGACGACACCGATGGGAAATAGCAGAGCACAAGAAAGAAAAGGGGCGAAGGGGAAATGACAGCCAAATGGGGCAACAGTGGTTGGATTGCACTTCAAAAGGCATGTACAAAGGCTTGCAATGCCATCATCATGACCATTTTAAAAGAAAAAGTACAAATGGATTAGTCTGTCAGAGAGCTCCACTTTGCACGCTTCAAACAACACAAAAAAGCCCCTAATTTGAGACAAAAATGACTTTTATAGTGGGGGGCCTTCAGCTCTAGAATCTACACGTTAATAGGCCCATCTGGCACCTTAATTTAGCATCTTTGGGAAGGATGAAGCCGCCTCATTTTCATATGCTCTCTTTTGCTCTCTTGCACTTGAGGGGGGGGCATTAGCAATTTCACTATTGCCCCTAGGCACCTTTTAATTTTCTTTTTTCCTTTATTATTTACCCTTTGGAAGGTTCCCTCTTCCACTAACTCTTTGACCTTCTCGTTGACCACTTTTTCCCGGCCCTTGATTGATCCATTCCCTACCAACCTCCTTTCTCTCTTTCTCCTCACCTTTGCTTGCCTGGCCCTTGACCCTTGGTTGGGGACAGTTGGTTGGGGACAGCTATACTATCCCTCTCCTCATCTCTGTGGGAACCATCCCCTTCCTCTTGACCTCGAGCATTAGCGACCTTGCTAATGGGTGGGGGGTTTATCATCAAAAAAGGTTGGGGCCCCAAGGGTCATGGGACCGGACCCCTACAGACGCCCCCCATGTCACCCAACAAGACAAGCCATCGCCGACTTCCATTGCCAGCGTGCACCACTAACGCAGGGCGCCGCCACCTACACCTCTGAAAATGGCCACAGTGCGTAGTTAGGCTCGCGCACACATCGCCCGGAGCGCTATCGGCAAACCCCACCATAGCTATGAGAAGGGAGCTTTCACTCCCTAGCTTGACATTCCTATCCACGCTCCCTCCTTAATCTTATACCCCATTTTTTGGAGACTGTTATGCGCGTGTGGGACAAGCCCATGATACGTGGCGGCACCAGGGGGCCGAAGCCTCCCAAGGCCCTTGAAATTCCATCCATAAAACCCCTTTGAAGGTATAAATTCCCTCCCCCCCCCCTTTTGAAGGCTTTCTGTACCTTGCTCCAAGATCAAATTCCCAAGCTGCAAAGTGATACCTGAAGAGGAAAATTGAGACTCCAAACTTGCCAATCCCTGTCGTATGCCAAGATCCCCAAGGCTGCGAGCTGAGGCCGCCTAGATTGCCGAAAACTAAACTGGCACCACGACGTCGGGAACGAACCTCGATTTCAACCTACAATATTTCTCTTGTTCGGGCTGCAATTGAGGCACGGTCAGTCCCTGTTGACTCTACTCGATGCATGATGCCCTCTAAAACCCTGTCAAGGCTCAAAAAATGCCAGATGGCACAAGTTTCCACGTGGTCAAGTGGGCACAAACCCGGCCCCTGGCAAAACTTTAAACGGCCATAAATTGCTATCCCAAGCTCTAATTTACAATCCTAGAAGATAGGCATGCTCCACAACTTGAACTTTACACATGTACTTGCTGATACCTGCCTCGGCCACTTTTCACCAGCTGCCCTGTTTGTCGGGGATCTGCTAAACGTTCTAACTTTGTACTTCAATATCTTGAGCACCGAGACTCTGTTTGATGAGCCGTTTGGACCGTCTTCTAGAGCACATCGAGCACTACATTTTAGAGCATTGACTCAGCACTTTGGACACCTTGATCTCTCATCCCATATGGACCATCCTTTAGCTCTTTTGGCCTTAAAAACCACTTAAGACATACATTCTTGCTACCCTTTGGCTGCCCTAAACCTTGGTACCTGCCCTAGCCTTCTACAATACACCTGCTTGCAGCCTTTGCTTGGCATAGACCACTTTCAAGCTCGGACCAACTTTGGTTGCACCATCATTGCCCAGTACCCTCGTCAAACATTCATGTTCGACCAAAAGCATATTTATAGAACTTTAAAACTGGCACACCAAACTGACAATTGAAAATGCTTGCAAAAACTGCAACCCTATGTATAGGCTATGTACAACAGCTCTATTTTTTCCTCTCGCACACAACAGGCTTTAGGGGGTTGCCCACCCCCCTCGACTATGATCTTATGCACATTCAACACTAGATTTATTTCAAAATACAACTTGAGCCGCACACCGTTCACCCTGTTCCTAAGAAGCTTGCCATTTTCTCTCACCAGCTGATAGGTCCCATTCGGAAAGGTCTTCTGCACTTTATATGGACCTGTCCACTTCTTCTTTAACTTCTTCTGGAATGTGAAATCCAGGTAACTCTCGTACTTCACGACCAAATATCCTTCCTCTATCTTCTTATCTGGCAGGTTCTGATTGAACTTGGCAACCCGCTTCTCTTTGTGCATCACATAGTAGTGTGTTGTTGCCTCTTTGTGCATCTACAAAGCCTCCAAACTGTCCATCTAATCCTGTAGAACTCCTTGTTGAGTGGCATTGATACCCTTCAAAGCACCTAGCTGTGCATGCATCTGCAATACAGCCTCCTTACCATAGACTACCTCGAATGGAGTGAAATTTATAGCTACTTTATAGGACGTCCTATACGCCCATAGACACTTCTCTAGAATTTTTTTCCTACTCAATCTCCTGCTTATACACGTACTTTGTTAACATTTTGACGGTTTGCACATGAGCACTCTCCACTAGACCATTGCATTGGGGGTGATAGGGTGAGGAAAACCGATGCTGAATGTTTGGCCTTTCTACTATTGCACTCATGAGCTTGCTTCTAAACCCCTGACCCCTATCAAAAATCAACACCCATGGAACACCAAAACGGCAACTACACGTTGCTACTCGCTAACTGGTCTGCCTCTTGGTTATGCTCACTCCTCACATGCTTGAACTAAATCTCTTCAAACGTATATTGTCTTGTAGCTTCTCCCTACCTTTTGCAGTAAAACCGCTCTAATAGCAATTGTGCCCACCATCATAGACACATAGAAGTCGTCCTCCTGATTGGGAGGGCACACCACTGGAAATTGACACAAAATTTCCTTAACCCTGTCAAAAGCTTCTTGAATTTCCTCATCCCACTCGTAACCATGAACATGTTGAGCTCTGTTTTGAAGAGGATGTACATATTGCGACAACATCCAAAAGAAATGTGATAGATACTTCAGATTATGAATAAACAAAGCCAAACCTTGAGCATCTGATGGTGGCTCCATCAACACCAATACCTTCACCTTATTGAGATCAGCCTCTATACCATTCTACTATACCACATGACCCAACAATTGTGCTCGAGGCTGTGCTAGCTTGCACTTCTTGGGGTTCAATTGACCTTCTTCTTCATCAAGCCTTTGAAAGCATAACTGCAACTTTGATAGGTGCTCTAATCTTGAACTGTAGCAGCCTAATTCATCCATGAAGACCCGTATAAAGCGGCCCATGTATGGACCAAATACCCTGTTCATCCAATCTTTGAAGGTGGCATATGCATTCACCAATCCAAACGGCATCCTGCCGTAAGCAAAAAAACCCCATGGAGATATGAATGTGGTATTCAACTAGTCTTTGAGTGCAATCCATACCTAGAAGTACCCCAAGAAACCATCCATAATCATGTATCTCTCGTGCCCAGCCACCTGGTTTAGGATTTCGTATTGAAACGTCAACAGATAGTGATTTCTCTTGGTTGGTGCATTAAGTGGCTTGTAGTCGACGCACACTCTCCATTTCCCATTATTCTTAGGGGTTATAACCACTAGTGAGACCCACTCTGACTCTTTCGCAGGGTATATAATGCGTGCATCCAGCAACTTATTGATCTCCTGCCAAAGGGCCTCCTTTTGGATTTTCCCTAGTCTTCTCAGCTTCTGTGCTTTAGGCCTATGTCCCTCCTTGAGAACAATCTTGTGCTCTACCCCTCTTGCACCATGCAAATGCTTATATTCCATTGCAAATAGGTTTGGATAGGACTCACACGTCTAAACATAACTCTCTTTCTCACCCTTGGTCAAATATTCACTTAACACAAGGTTGGTAATGGGACACTTTTATGTCCTGTTAAGTGACCATTTTCCTTAAATTATGTCAAGAGTTTCAAAATGGATTTTGAGGTGCTATCTGTCTAGAAAGTTGTCTCATGAGCTGAAAAAAACTCAACATTTTTTTGGAATATCAATTCCATCTTTAACCTTGTCCTTGCACAACATTTCACAACCTAAACTGTGTGAAAAAACGGGTCCTGTTTTTGGCTTTTTTCAACTTTTTGCAACTATACCACTCTAGAATTCATGTTTGTGAGGTCTATAATGCTAGAGAACTATCTTTAGTAGTCCTCAACATGTTCTGATGCTTCTAGGGAGAAATAAACGTTAAAGTTGTAGGTTATGACCAAATTACAAAAATTGTCAAATCCTGTTTTTTAGCCAATTTTAGCTCTTCTATGATTTTTTTTGTGGCTTTCATGATATCCAAATGCAGTTTTTATTTTCTATGTCGCATATTGTAACATAAAGCTAATATTCCTTGAGTTTTGGGGCACCTAATACCCTATTTTGCATGGTAGACAACGATGGTTGATTTTTTCGATTATAGAAGAAAACGAAACATTCTAGTATATCAAGTATAGCTTTTTCAATATTGTTAGTTTCTTGTGACAACTACATGCATTTTGTAGGTAGTAACCATATCTAGTCATAAGGATCAAATTTGGCTAGATATTGAATAGTTTCTATGGGATTCTACAACTCATAATGTTGAACCCAGTTTTTTCATGTTTGCTGTATTTAGCACTTCATCTTTGTCCCCAAGATTCCCCTTGGTAAGAGATGTATTATTCTTTTGACATACTCCATGGCTCCTTATGAACCTAAAGGACAATAGGGAACTAAGAAAACATGCATATATTATTTGTGTTGAGCGTGGCTATAGAAACTTTGATGATAGGTTTGCAGAATGGTAAAAATTCAACTTTTTTGTACTATTTCTTTTGGCAAAACAAAAAATAGTGAGTGAGAAGAAATCATATGTTCTGATCACCAACCCATTGAAGTTAACTAGGGAATTGATCTCAAGTCCTACAAAAATCCCTAATCTTAGTTTTATGCAACAAAACGTAAGAAATGACTGTTTTGATGAAAATGTACTGGTCCATCAACTTTGGAGGCTTGATGTGACCAAAAGATGAGAAATTTTACAAGTTTCTTATTTTTTCCATGTGTAGTAGGCTTTGAACTATAACCTCATGAAAGGATTTTACAAAATGACTAGATCCACTATGGTTTTGGAGGTTTTTTTCAAAACTCTCAAAGGACACTTTTATGTCCTGTTAGGTTACCAACCTAGTGTTAACATGCTTGAAACCTCCTCTATGCTTAAACCATGAGCTTGAGGATGCATACCTTTTTTTAAGGAGGGGAGTCATCTATGGTGACTCCGAACAAGTCTATGTCTATCTTCAGCATGTCATGCTCACTCTCCTCTTCCTCTGTGCTAGTGTAGCCTTCATCATAGGCCATCTCTATCTTGTACTCGTAGCTCCTTGTGTTGCCCTCATATTTAACTGCCATAGGACAAGAACTGCTCTCCTTGGTCTTCAAATCAAGCACCATCTGTCTTCCCTTCTCTTTGTCAGGCATGGTGAACACTTTGCTCTCCCAATCCTGCTTAACACCTTTTACCAAAAGCCATGGACCACCCAAAATGATCGGATAAGCCTTATCTCCTGCCTTCATCACAAAAAAGTCTATCAGGCACTCTATACCCATCACCTCGACCTTCACATCTTGAGCCACACCTAGACACCTAGATTTAGTATGGTTGGCCATCCTCATGTGTACATTTGACTTGGCTACTGCCTTGACTCCTGTCTCTTCATTGCTACTTCTGTCACGACACAAACCTATGCTCCACTGTCTATGTAGGCATGTACTTGCATCCTCTTTTCTATAATTGCATCCACCACCAGTGGAAGGACATCAGTGGGGTTACCTACCCTCAAATCCATATTCTGCACCGCTTGCACATTCCCTTAGCTCTCGATAGCTTGGTGCTAACACTTGTGGACCACTGCCTCCTCAATTTTGGATTTAAAGCTAACAACTGACCTATGTAATGTTTGCTTTCTGATTTTGAACATCACTTACCAGGTTGTACTTGGGATAGCCATGTCCTAATTGGAAATTTGCTTGCTTGATTTTGTGGCGTCTCATTCTTTTTCTAGGCTCACTTTGCTCTCTACCTTCATACACCTTCTCTTTGCCTTTGTGAGATTTGGTTTCCCGCTCTGTTTCTGTCTCCTTCTCAACCCTTTCCCTCTTGTTAGACAAAACCTCGATATTTTGCTTATCCCACCGATAATATTCACTCTTGGGACCTCGCCTCCATTTGGCGGAGCGGGTTGCACAAGATTCTCCACTGCTTGATCTCTTGGACCATTGAACTGTCCTTGACACCTCGACCTCTACCAAACAGCGGGTAAATGCCTCCTCTCTTTCTTTGTGGCTGAGGAAAATCGGGTGCATAGTCCCTCTCTTCTCCACAATTGTAGCACCTACCTAGTAGCGGCCTTTCCGTGCCCCTTGATCCTCTTGGTTGTCCTTTCTCCATCACGTTGAGCCCCTGCATTTTCTTGGACAAATCCTGCACTGTGCTTATCCAATTTTGTGGCTCAACAGCTACACCCCTGTTTCCATGATTTTCTTCATGCTTGCATAGCCTCCATCGGACTCGGTGGTTGAAGGGGGGACCATCATCTTGTAGCCCAACACACTCTTCTCTATCTTCTTCTTTATCTTTTTGCTCTTCAATCGTGCAATTGCTATAGCACCATTGTAATTTTTTGGACTCTCAAAATCGACTTTCTCTCTCACCTTAGGGTGCAAACACGCCATGAATTTGTCCAACTTAAAGTAGTCTTCATTAGCCAATTTTATGGCTATCGCTAATTCTGCCAGCACTCTTCAAAATGACCCAAAAATAGATTGAACTCTTCACTTACATCTTGTTTAAGAGCCTTCAGCTTCGCATCCATCTCGATTGGCGACGCCTCCTTGCAAAAGTCGTGAAGAAGCCACGCTTGTCTCGTCTCGGCTTCCAAAGCTTCATACCATACTTTAGCTTTTCCACACATTACCAAAGGAAATGTTTCCATCTTGCTATCTTTGTTCGGCATGCGCAACAATAGCATATACAACTCAAAATCCAACATCCATTCATCAGGGCCCTCCTCGCCTGTGAAAATCGGTCCATAGCTCCTAGCTGTCATGACCTCCAACGTGAAAAAAATCTTCTTTTCGATCAACTGGGAGCAATCAGTGTGATCTTCAGTTGGGCACCAGAAGATGGAGAGGGGGAATGGGGGAACACACCCGGAACAAACACAAGGACCTCTCTATAGATCAGGGCATCCACAACACCCCTATCAATAAAGACGGTTGTGGAAACAAATCTATCTCTTAAAGGCAAGGCCTATAAGTGGTGGATGACATTTCCAGTAGATGCTCGTCCTCCGTCTTGGGCTACGTTTCAAGCTTCTTTCTCCGAAGAGTTTTTGGACTCCAATAAGGAAGATAAGAATTGGTTATCATGGGATGCATGCCGCATGTCTGGCATCTCTCTCACACAGTACCTTTCAAAGTATCGGGAAATCATATTAAAACTAGAAGGTCTAGATGAATTCCAAAAGATACGGGGTTTTAATAGGGGTCTTGACAAAGACTATCGTCTTCATGTCAAGACCCAACATCCAAAAACTTTGGAAAAAGCCATTAGTCATGCACAAAGATATGATGATGACCAAGAGAGGAAAGGAAATGTTCCCTACTTTAAGAATACTTTTGCTAAGAGCAATGTGGCTAAGAGCCAATGTCGAGGTAGATCTCCCACACGTTCCAAGAGGAATAAGAGACAATCTACCTCTCCATGCCCACAAGAGGCTAAGAAGCCTAAGCAATCACGAGATACTCCACGTGGGTCTCTCAACACTGCTGATTTTGAGCGTGCAAAGAAACACAATTTGTGGTTTAGATGTCTTTCGAACCAACATAACAAGAAAGATTTTCCTCTTTTGCAAGGCAAAGAAAAGGCCATGCACACGTGCAGCACCTCACATTAGACTCATCTCCTAAATATTGTGGTGTAGAGGTTCTTCATATGGAATAAAAGCACAAGTGTTGTGTGCCTGCTTCAATGTGGCAACCCACCTTTGGCCCCCATGATTTGATTCGCATGCATGGCACTATTAACGGACAACGTGTTCGTATTTTAGTGGATGATGGTGCAACTCATAACTTCTTGAACTATAAGCTAGTCAAGAAATTTAAGCTTACATAGACTCCCTGCTCTCACAAGTTTGTGTTGGAGCAGATGTCTTGGAATGATAATGAAGTATGGGACATGGTAGTTCAAGGGGTTGAGCTTATTGTTCAAGATCATACGATGACCCTTGACTTCCAAGCTATGAACATGGACCATGCTCATGTAGTTTTAGGAGGGGAGTGGCTTCATGGTTTAGGAAACACATTGCACACTAGTTATGAACACAACTCCTTGTACTTTATGGCCAATGGTAAACATGTGCTTTTGCTTGGTGAGAAAAGTATACCATCTGCAACTCTTATATGTACAGCCAAGCTTTCTATTTCGCTGAACGAAAATTTAATAGATGAAGTCTTTTTGTGTTACTGCTTGTCTCCAAGTCTTGTGAATTCTCAAGAGCAAAGTGCAGTGAATTCTAGTAATGGTATGCAAAGTGCAATGAATTCTAATGATAAACAAAGTCTTAACAAATCTAACGAGCAAAGTGCTCTCAATTTTAATTCTATAGAGCAACGTGCAACTTTTGTAAAACAAACATTATAGGAATTACAAGATTCTCCATCCCAGCATAACTCTAGTTTACTTTCTCCTTTTGCATGGCAAAAGTTGACTCACTTATTCACGGAGTATAGTGATGTGTTCTCAAGTGATTTACCACCGGGTTTACCCCCTACACGTGATATGCAGCATGGCATAGATGTCTTGCCAGGCACTAAACCAGTGAGTAAACCACCTTTTCGTATGAGTGATAAAGAATCCAAGGAGGTTGAGAGTCAGTTTGTTGACTACCTTGCTCGTGGTTTCATTAGACCTAGCACTTCGCCTTGGGCATCACCAATTCTATTGGTAAAAAAGAAAGATGGTAGTATGTGTATGTGTATAGAGTATCGCGGATTAAATACGATAACCATCAAGAACAAGTATCCTCTGCCTCGAGTGGATGAGTTGTTTGATCAACTCCACGGGGCAAGATACTATACAAAGATAGATCTTGTTCAAGATACCACCAGGTACGTGTCCTACTGCAAGATATCTCCAAAACTACCTTTAGAACACAATTCGGGCATTTTGAATTTTTGGTTATGCCTTTCAGTCTAACCAATGCTCCACCTACATTTACGACACTGATGGATAGTGTCTTACATCCCTATCTTGGAAAATTTGTTATGGTTTTCCTTGATGATATTCTCATTTACAGTAAGACTAAATGCCGAACTAGAAAATAAAAGGTTTTGAAATGTGCCAAAAAATGATTCAAATAGCCCGAGATTGACTAGAACAACAAGCTGGAAAACCTGAGGATGTGATCCTTGTCCCACCTACACAAGTAATCCCACTAAACCAGGAACAAATAGAGCAATATTCTAGTCACAAGCACATACCAAATCTCAAGGACCAAACATTAGCACCAAGGATAGTGTTGAATACCATGGATAACTCTTCCAAGGGATTTAGCCTAGCTATATTAGAGGGTTTTAAAGAAATAGATGGTCTTGATGAATCATGGAAATAAGTCCAAGAGTCCAATGAAGCGAGTGAGCTAAGCAGATGAGTAAACCATACCAATGATGGGAAAGGAGTGTTTCTTCCACCAATAGAGAAATTTAAGACTGGATCTCAAATGAATCTTGAAGTGCAATCATATAAGGGAGACCAAGGATCTATACAATCTATGGACAATCAACCCCATTCGCTAAGAACTCTACAATACTCTTTTAGATGAAATGGAAAAATCCCACAACTTTGGGACTAATTTCCATGCCTATGGATTCCTATTTCCCATTTGATTTGGAAAAAAATTATTTAATTTGGGAATGTTATAGATAAGTTTTTTGTTGAGTACTTGTGTTACATTAGACAAAGAGATAGATTCTCAAGAAAATGATGGTGTTGAGAAACACCTTTTTTGTCCCATCCAAAATTTTATTTTCACGTTGGTGTTAATTAATAGTTTATAAAATCATACATAGACATGAAAAACAAGAAAAATAAATTATGAAAATGAAATGCTATTTAATTTCTCCTATTAAGCTAGCTTGTGCTTTCTCCACAACATTGGATGGGATTTTAATTGTTTCTACAAGTCTTCCACCCCTTCGAGTCCATGACCACACAACTGCATCAACACACTCCCAACCTTTGGGTCAGTAAGACTGCAGCACCAATTTTTTTTCCAACAATCCGCATATTGTTATTGGATTGTGGATTTTTTTTTTCTGATGTTTTTGTGCCCAATATTGAATGAAAAATTTCTTTTAGTTAGGATATGAGTTGTCTACATAAAAATCTGACTTTGCAGCTCCTAGCCATATCGAATATTTTGGATTTGCAGGCCTCACAATAGCGACATCCCCTTTCCTTACATCAATTTGAGGCTTAAGTTTTCTGCGACCTTGCACTTTGAGGAAAAACATAGTGATCATTCAATTCTTCATATCCTCAAAATTCATATGTGTCTTCCTCTATCTATTTCATTCAATGACTCCTTGTATTCTTTGGCAAAATTATGTATATTCACCAGTTTGTTTATTGGTTGGCTGTTCAAGATCACTAATTATGTTTTGCCAATAGATAATAAATGGCTCCATGTATTTTGTAGAATTGTGGTCCTTTTCCTTTAGTAGAGTCCATCTTTTCCAGAATTCAAGATATGTCTTATTCCCTTGAATAAGAAGTGGAATACCCCCCACATAGTCTGCTCTAGGTACCACATTTGGATAGCCTACTGAAAATTTTGGTTTCCCTTGATCATATTTTTTCCAAAACTCAATTCGTGACTCCCTCAGCATCCAAATCAGGTGATTTCGGATGAATTTCGTATGGAATTACTAGGATTTCACCTTGCATAAGGGTGAAAGCATGTTAACCTGTCATGCTTTTTCATGTCCCGGACAATGCTAACTAGCCACAATTTTGACATATGCTAACTAGTACAATAACTTGAGCTACATCTCCAAGATCTATGACATATGATATATCAATAGAAAGCACTTGAAACAGGGAATCGAAATAAACAACCTCCGACAAATTTTGATATTATTTGTAAAAAATTTACCGGACGCCCAACTTTTCGAAGATGTGCTAACTTGAAACTGCTAACTAGCACAAAAAGCGCGACAGGTTAACATGCTTTCACCCATAAAGAAACAAAATTGAAGTGGCTTAGAGTGTCCAACAAGAGAATATTGTCCATCACACATGTACCATTTAACAAAGGATTTGAAATCAGGAACTTGCATCATAAAAAATGGTGATGGAGCTGAACTTTCACATTTTTAAAAATGTTCCATCAAATGTGGAAAAGTGAATGTCATTCCTGTTCTCAATCTCTCTGAGAACCTTCTAAACATTGCATCTATGTCCTCATGTGCATGACCCACCATAAAGAATCCCAAATGCACGGTTTTGAAAACACATTTTGCTACTAGCAAGGATAAGTATGCAAAAAAGATCGATTCTTATTCTCTCTTGAACAATTATCCAGCTGTAGAAAAACATCCTTGGGTAATTTTCAAAACAGGGGAGTGGACATGGTAACCACAACACATTGAGAGGAGGATGATTGCAAGTTAGAAATCTCTTATTTATATCCTTCAATGGACAACGGTGGTGTTATTGTTGATGCATTCCTCTCATGCTGTTGCCTCATTATGTTTTGGTGGTCTAGGGTCGTCCTTGAGTTCAATGCATAGAATAGTGTTACAATGCTATGTGGCATACCATCATGGGAAAAATCTCTTCATTACATCCTTCAATGTACAAGGGTGGTGTTATTGTTGATGCATTCCTCTCATGCTCTTGCCTTATCATGTTTTGGGGTCTAGAGCCATCCTTGAGTTTAATGCATGGAATAATGTTACATTGCTATGTAGCATACCATCATGGAAAAAATCTCCTAGTCCATGGTTATCTGTTCTTTCCAAATTTTGTAAGCATAATTCAAGGGAACCAATTGTAGCATTAGGATCTGAAGGCCATAGACCATTAAGCGAGAAATGACCATACATTCCATGACCATGTCCATGTGTTATCATACCTATTAATGACACATATAGTTGATATGTATTCGTATAATCTTTTGAGTTCAGACGCAGTCTAGGTATTGTTGTCTTTTTTGGGTCCACTTTATCATGTATAATGCATAAATACTTAACCTTTTGCAATTGCAAGGACTTACACAATGTGTAATACACATTCCTACAGCTTTGTTGCTACATCATGTGAATTCTACGTTCATCCTTCAAACATGCAATCAACTCATCATCCTTTGTTGACTCTAATTGTGACTTTATTTGACTATCAATAAGAAGGGAATGGGGTCTAAGGGGGCCTCTTTATTTGCCATGGGATTAAAAAGGAGATTATGGAAGAGGCAAATGGGTGGATGCCATGTGGACTAAAATGGTGGGTATGGCAGGGCCTAAAAGTAAGTGATCAAACTTGTACTCTTTTATAAAATAAAAAGGAAAAATCTCTCATAAATTCAAAAAAATGAACTTTTCTCTAGATAGTTGAGTAAAAACCAATCCCTTCTCTCTACTGGCTGCCAGTTTCTCCCCCCTCTCTCCTAAAAGGGAGTCCCTTCAAAAAAGTGCAGATCATTCCCTCCCTCTCTCTCTATTGTACCATCTCTCACCTCTCTTCACTTCACCTTGTTTCTCTCTCCTTCCTTTCAGTTTTCCCTCCCAAAAGCTCTACAGCAAAATTTTGAACCTCCTTTTTCTCCTCAAGATTACTGCATTGTTGACGAATGCATCCTCCTCAAGATTACTGCATTGTTGACGGATGCATCCTCCTCAAGATTACTACATTGTTGAGGGATGCATTCTCCTCAAGCTGAAGTTCTCCATTACTCCATGGGCTTCACTAAACACCTCTAGCTAAAGCTGAAGTCTACAACATATCCTTCTGCTACATCATCCTTCTTTCTTTCCTCAACAGGTTTCTTGATCCTTCTCCTTTAAGATCTCTAGAGAGGATCTACTTCCCTCTCAAGATTTGCAACATTATCTTCCACATTAAGCCAACAAGCAGGTGGAGCAATATAGCATTAAGTGTCATCCTTCACCTTTGTGTACCATCAAGATTCTTGCTCGTTATATAACTCAGAACATGGATGTGCAATGTCTAATCATAAGTTTTTGTGTGCAGGTTGTGACACTATTTCCCATGGCATCATCAAGTACGCGACAACCTAGGAGTGTCATTGACTCCATTTCATGCAGCAATGCAGAAGACGACAATGGATACTAGGTGACGATGGAGTTAAAATGAATGATGTGCGTGACAATGTAGCCGAGCTCAAGAGGTGCACACAAGGTCTCAAGGAGACACATGGCTTCTCGAGCACACCATTGGAAGGGAAGAATCATGGAGTTCAAGCAAACACAAGACGACAAGAGGCTTGCGAAGGTGCAACATGTGTATGTTGCTTCACAACTGAAGCTAGAGACAGCAGTGGCTCCATTGAGGTTTCCTACAAATTGTAATTTTTACTCCTCTTTCAAGTTTTTCGGTTATCTATTTAGTATTTCTGCCTTGTGTGTTGCTTTTGATGACTGTAAGATTTCCATTTCCTTTTGTTCATGTTTACAGATGTTTTTCCATCTGATTTTGTAGAGTGGGAGCCAATAGAGTCCTTCACAAGAACTTTTGAGGCCATCCACATTGAGCTTGGCAAGTTGCTCTATGCTAGTTGTTAGTCCTCTCAGCTTGCCTCATGTTACATTTTTCTTTAATGATCATACTTATGTCACACCTAGGAGAAATGGATATGGTAATCTATCTTAGGTTCACTCACCAACCTTGGAGAGTTTGGAATGGCCTAAAATCAAGACAGTGCCTTGATCAAAGCAACCAAAAGGAGAATCAAGGTGGATGTGCAAGCAGCAATGAAGTGCACCTATGGTTCCCATAAAGCCACGGTAACATGGTTTATGTCTCTTCATGTGTTTGTGTTTATATTTAGACTTCAGAGTGTTCACAAGACACCAACAATGTAGACTTGCAAAGGTGGAAATACGATCAATGGGTTTTTTTGCAGCTCCATGGGAAACTAAGGTGGTCAACCACCTAGGAGATAGAATCAAGTGATTTGTAGTTGCTTACAAGGTGGTGTTCAGATACCATATTGCAAAGCAAAGCTTGTTGATGGGAGAATGGGAGGCACTAGACTCTGAGGTTGCTGCTAGAGAATCAGTCTCGACCTGCAAATACATCTCCACGATGATGCGGTGCACCACATTACAGTGAACAATGGCTGGCATCTCAATCCCGGTTGCAAGTATCTTAGTCTCAGATATACCTTTCCCAAGCAATATCTCTTTGTATCGCTGAAAAAATTATTTCCTCCATGAAAGAGAAGAGCTTTCTATGTGAGAACGTTCCGTTTCTATGATGTATTTTGGTAAATGCTTGTAACTGACATGGATTTTGTCCACATTGATACATACGGTGTTTTGAATCTTGTTTCTATGCATACTTGTTTATTCTTAGCTTGTTCAAGTTTTTGATTGAAACGTGCAATTTATTTGTTGTGGAGCACAAATGTTTTCAATGTTGGTGTCTTTCAATGCTTGGTCGTGTGATTTTGTTTAAACTTAGAGTTTTAAGTTATTTTGACATTATTTTAAGTGCCTCTTAAGAAGTGACTTTCTAATTTTTAAACTTCATTTGTCACATTCACAAAACTCTAGCTCTAAGCTCTCTTCACATCTTCTTTGCGAACGAACCCATGGCAACGTCTACTGATGCACTTCTTACACAATTAGAAAAGGTAGGATTTGCAGATCGAGCACATGAACTACTTAGTGTGTTCGAGGGGACAATTGACATGCACACCACTTCCACCCTTCATGCAGAGGCATTCAGAAGCTTTCTTGACTACATGGCGCATCACATGGAGGAATATGCCATAATCTTTGAGATATCTGACATGACGTGGTTTCTAGTGGATTTCTTGAAGCATCTCTATGCAACTGGCAAAAAATTTTGGTTTCGCTTGTTGAGGTTTATTAAAGGCCTCACAGAACGGGACTTCAAGATAGAGGATGAGGATGATCTCATGGATTTGGGCATGGGATGCATAGGCACCCAATTTATTTCATGGGATGTGGTTCTGGCATTGGTTGTGCTTGAGGGCATGGACAAGGGAAAATCAAAGGAAAGGTCAACCAAAGACTCCTTTCACCATTGTGGAGGAATCAAATGAAGTTATCGAAGAGATAGATGAGCAGGCCAAAGCATCTATGACACTCGTACTCTTGCAAGATCCCAGCACCACAGAGGAGGAAGATTGAATGATAGAGGGAGATGAGGTGCTGGAAGTGGTCTCGGACCTCCATATTCTCACTTTTGCATCCAGTGGTGGTGGATGATCGTCCGTTATTGTTCCTTGACGACATTGCCAAAACGTTACGACTCAGAGAAGATGAGTCACTTGCCGTGCTTGCTATCTATGCGAGCATGAAGGATCCCAGCCAAAAGGAAGAGAAAATCAATTTTCAAATTGATTTCAAAGACCAAGATCTCCGAGCAAGCCTCTCTTTCCTCCCAAGTGAAAATGAACAACAATTGGTGCAAACAATAGCAAGTACACTAGTGGAAATAAAATCATGTGCCTCTTTCTACAAAAGCGTACCAAAGAGCGCATTTCATCCACACAAACCACTGATTGCAATTGGTAGAGATGATCGATCTAGCATCGATCTTACAAAGAAAAATCTTGAAGAGAGGGATGAAGAAACTGAGGTAAATAAATCTTAACCTGGTAGAATTTATAGTATTCCTTACTACAAGTGTTAATATCAATTAAAATTCTTTGCAAACGTCTTATCATGTTGATAAATTTGCAATGCGTACTGAAGGTTCATGCAAAGTTTCCACGGGTAAGGATAGCTCTCTTTGGCACTTCCCGATCCATATGGGGCCATCAACTCTTAGAGTTGCTCACACAAAGTTCTCCAAGAATGGTTCTATGGAGCTACTAAAGTATAAATCATTAAGCGGTATACTCGCTGAATATTATCTCACCTTAAATTCTCACAAATGTATATTGGTGGACCGAGAGGCAGCATTGTATCCCTTTATAGGAAAACACCCAGGCTCGGTCCTCTCCCACTGCGCCTTGACCCTAGGTGTTGGGGTTCTTCAACACAAACAGAACTAAAGTGTTGACAACATGTCACACACACTAAAGACAGAGTAAAACAAAGGCAAATACATTCAACTCAACAGCATTTCATCATTCATCAACTTCCGACACAGCAGATTGCAGAACAAGCATGAAGCATAGAGCAAGAGACTACACAGTTGATTCATCTTGGTCCACAGATAACTTCCATTTCAACCACAAAAATTACATTCTCGGGTGAACCAGCATGACCTTTAAATAGGAACTTCTAGCAGTTATAGCAGTTACATCCGATTGACCAAAATCCGACTAAGTGTTGATTGATCAAAATCCGACTTATCAAAGTCCGACCGACTAAGTGTTGATTGACTAAGACATAAGTACAATAATGGTCTGGTGCAAGGTCAACACCTGGCACAGCCCGGTGCTGGATTTCCTTGAAATCCGACTCGGATTCACAATCCCTTGATCTGCATATTCTCCACCACCAACATTACTCTTTACACTGGTTCAGCTTCATTCTGCTTCAAGCACTTCAACCTGCTGATTCATCTCTACATCATCCTTCAATTCTTGACCTTTCTCAATCTATTCCTCCAACTGAACATCAGCCATATCCCCTTGCAATTCTTTCATCTTTAAATCCTGAGCTAATTTGAACCACATGTCTCTGTCCTTTTTGACATCCTCTAACTCCTGCAGTAATTCACCCTCATGCTCACTTACAAATCCCTGCTTCATTGTCTCATATGGATGCTTTATTGCTACAAAAATTCTTTAAATCTTTCCTCAAACCTGTCAAAAAATATCCTGCCAACATCTCATCAGTGGGTCTCTCATTGCCCTGAAGTCTCTCAACCAAAACTCTGAACTTTTGAGAAAAATCTTCAACCACCATATCCCTTTGTCTGATCACCCTGAGTTTCTTCAAAATGTCTGTAGGAGTCTTCTCCTTACTGAATCTCTGTAAAAAAGATGCTTTCAAAGCATTATAGGTAGCAAAATGAGCTATACCATATTGGCTAAACCAACTCATGGCTTTTCCTTCTAATGTAGCTGCAAATTGCTCCATCTTTGTTTGGTCATTATGCAAGGCCTGATAACCACTAGCCTGCCACTTTGTTTCAAACTGGGCAACATGACAGTTTACATCTTCTTTCAACTTTCCTCTAAATTTGGTTGCTTTCATTGTAGGGTTTGGATGGGCCATGGGAGGATTTCTAGGTGGTCTCCTAGGTCTTTGCCTGGTAGCCCCGTGTAGTGGGTCAAAATGAAGCCTTCTTCTTGTCCTTGCAGGTCTTCCTGTCAAGGCAAGTGCTCCAACAAATTGCCTCACGTGCCTCCTATATGCTCTCATAGAACCCTCAGCCCCTTGGTTCAATAACTCTTGTTCACTGTCATGGAACTCCTCCTCTCCATCAGAGGCATCATCATAATGAAAAGGATCAATATCAAGGTTTCTTGCTCGTGCCTGTGCCCTCGTATAATAAACTCTGCCTACTCTCCTCTCTTGTTGTGACATACATGATTCTCCACATTTTCACAACAGCAGGATCGCCAAAGTGTTGGGGTTCTTCAACACAAACAGAACTAAAGTGTTGACAACATGTCACACACACTAAAAACAGAGTAAAACAAAGGCAAATACATTCAACTCATCAGCATTTCATCATTCATCAACTTTCAACACAGCAGATTGCAGAACAAGCATGAAGCATAGAGCAAGAGACTACACAGTTGATTCATCTTGGTCCACAGATAACTTCCATTTCAACCCCAAAAATTACATTCTCGCGTGAACCAACATGACCTTTAAATAGGAACTTCTAGCAGTTATAGCAGTTACATCCAATTGACCAAAATCCGACTAAGTGTTGATTGATCAAAATCCGACTTATCAAAGTCCGACTGACTAAGTGTTGATTGACTAAGACATAAGTACAGTAATGGTCTGGTGCAAGGTCAACACTAGGTCAAGTGTTGACAAACCCAGAGGAAATTGTAAAATCCCTTGGTGTCAACTCAACCATTCACCCAATACCCAAAGATGTAATTTGTAGAAAAACCAATCAACCATGATGTAATATCCAAATTGATAAAGAATAAATGGATTTTATCACCATTCAGTACTTTTTTTTTTATTCATATTGTTCAATAATTTCCAATTTCGCCTACCGAGGCACACACACGCACAAAAGCTTGAACATGCAGCCATCGGGGAGCGTCTTAGAGATAATTTTGCGAAACAAAGGGGGGGGGGGGGGGGGGGGGGGGGGGGTGTACGGGGTCAAGAAGGGCATGTGACGCACAGGCAGCGCCGGTCGCGGTCGGATGGGGAGAAAAAGCCCTTGTGCGCCATGGTGTGCAGGGAGAAATTATGTCACCCCCGTACCCCCCCCCCCCGTACCCCCCCTGCCTCGTTTCACAAAATTATCTCCAAGATGCTCCCCATGGCCGCCTGGTAGCTGCATGTTCAAGGTTCTGTGCATGTGTGTGCCTCAATGGGCAAAAATGGAGCCATGGTGGTGAACTTAAATTTAACATATCCAAGAGTTCAAATACTTATAAAGAACAATGTACAAATTAAAATTAAACAATTGCACAGAATGGTAGAAATTTTTCGTTTGATATTATAGAAGAAGATTACAAATCTCATGAAGAGAGAGTACATGTCATAAACTACATCTTATGAAGGCATCCTTCATTTCTTAAGTTTATTGCTAAGGCTAGATCCATATTTTAATAATGCTACACGCTTTGCATGCGCCATACAGGAGACACCATCTTGAAAAAGCTGCACCAAAATGTCTTTGACGGCATCCTGTAGGGCCAATAAAGTTGCACGTTATATTCTTGTAATAGAGTCATTATATTCATCAATCATCTCTCTCACCACCCAAGAGAAGGCCGCTTTGGGTATGATTGGCTCAGTGCTCTTTTGATATTTCTTGATCTCACACAGAGCCACTGTGCCTGGCCGAGTCGATCTTTGCTTTTTTGTGTTGTTGGTGGTGGTGGAGGAACCGCCTACCTAGCCCATTGAGGAGAATCATCTTTGTATTTTTTTCTCCTCTCCTCTTGGGTTTGCTTCTCTTCTGGTATCACCTTGTCCCTTTTTCTTTTTGCACATTGCTTGGCTCTCTCAGGGATTTTGGAAGGCTTTGAGCTCCCAACCTTTTCTTGTTGGGTGGCTTGAGCTCTATCTTATGCTGCCTTCTTCTCTGCCTCTGCTTGTGCTTGTAAGTTGGCCAACTGAGCTCTCTCGGCCTCAGCTCTCTGCCTTTCTTCTTGCTCTCTCTGTTTTCTCTGCTCTTCTTGTACTCTAAGGGATTTCTTCTCAGCTGCCTCTTTCTTTTCCCTCTCCCTTTGTATTTTTCTCCTCTTGGCCTCTTTTTCTCTAGATACCGGGTCCCTTGGTATTACCTTGATTACTCTTTCTTTGATTCGTGATGGAAACTTTCACGTCGTAGTATGTGGGGTGGCTTGAACACCAGTGGTTGTGGCAAGAGGCGATTGCGATGGATTTTCAAGTGGACCTCGATATTGCTCTTTTGTTTCTCTAGTTTCTTGCGTTGCTCTGTGAAGAGGTGAAATTGGTGGGGGATCTGGAAGAGGTGTACAAGTGGCATGGGTTATATTGCCAAGACCTTCAAATATGTGTTGCATGTTGCTTAGATCATCTGGATTTGATGGTTGGGGAGGCTCTTGGGTGTTTCAAGCGGGGGCTGGGGCACTGGGTTATCCACTTGTGGTTGGGGATGTGGATTTAAAGCCGTAGATTCTGCATGGGGTTCAGGTTGCGGGTTTTCTACGGTGTGAGTGGTTGTGGTGATATTGTTGTGCGTAGTGCCAGTCGTCTCGTGTGAATCGTCCGTGTGGTGCAAGATGTGAGTGCATGTGCATATGTGCTCGAGTGGATCTTCTAGAATGTACAAGAAATGAACTTCAAGTTGTGAATTTTGAGTTATAAAGTACTAATTTTTTTAAAAAACTTAAAAACTCAATAATAACATTAAAAATCCAAAGTTGTCAAAATTTGTTACATAAAACCATTGATCGGGGCCTCAACAAATCACATGGCATTACAATGTATGCTTAATATGGGAATGTTTAGTGTCAAAAATTTATAGGTTTTCCACCTAACGTCTGCCATTTCATCGTCTTGTCGCCAACCACCGTCAAAATTGATCTTTTGCACTATAAGCATGATATGATTGCGAAGGCCTCACGCTAACCACTTCCTCTATTCTGCATTTCAAGCTTCTTTACACTCTAGTCTTCTTCCTTTCTCTTCCCGCTAAAACTCTGTAGAACCAATTGAACATTTCGTGTAGGGCATTGCTCTTTTTCCTCCCACCTCCATGCCTTGTATGTTTAAAATACAATGATTTTTCTTGATAGTGTGAGCGCTCCATTCCTTGGCTATTCCAAATGCCCAATGAGCCGAATGTGTTGAGAAAAAATGAGCTATGAGCAAAAAGATTATGTTGCAAAAATATAAACCTATAGTTTAAACAATGATGTTTTTTTACTGCAAAGACAAAGTGTTCAACCCACCATGTAATGTGTTAAGTGTGTCTCCCTCCAGGCATCCACCATTTGCACTGTGAAACTATTGATTACAAACATTAAAGTGGATATCTCAGCAGAAGTTAGATTTTCCTTTTCAAGCAACGAAAAATATCATCTACAGACTACCACACATGAGCACGCTTAATTCCTAGGGCTGCTTCGTTACCTCTGTAGGTGGTAATGTCACACACCTTTTTCCACAACTGAAACTCATTGGGACTTTGGGAGTTAAAATAGTCTGAAAGCATATGCCTAGCTTTACTAACACCCATACATATTTTATTGGGACGATCCTGTGTACTTCCAAATGCCTCCCTATCCTTTGATAGGTCTACTGCACCGCCATGTAGGCTAACGCTTGATAGAATAGATTCAAGTTCTCTGATACACTCTTCCCTTCTTTCTGTAGGCTCCATATTCGACGCATAATTAATATGGAGCATCAACAACTTGTGAAGAATTTGTAGACGGGCATGAAGAGTGCACACATGCACATTTATCACAGGAATCGGTAGAATAGGATCCATGTCTCGATTAGGGGGTACACTCTGGTTACAATTGAGGACACCTTCAAACCATTGTTGGAGTGCTTTACCCACTGTTTGTGTAGTGGTCACACCTTTTGCAAAATTGACTGCAGCTTTGCCACCCTTACCCTTACCTTTTGCAAAGGTGATAGTAGCTTTGCCACCCTTACCCTTACCCTTGCCCTCAGTTCCTAATGAGACCTTATTGTGGCAGCAATAAATGCATGGAAAGAGGGTTATTGAAACTTGCTTGGATCCTAACATACACTTGAGAGTTTTCAAGTCTCCCGCCAAATGCCACTCCACTTGGAACGTACCCAGACCTGAAACCTGCAATCATTGTTCTTCTTGTTGTTGCTGAATGACGTCAACGATTGGGGTGTGATTAAAATACCATTTGAGAGACTCATGTGTCTCATGTTGGAGATAAAAAGCTGCCAGCCACCAAATATTCTTCTCGGACTGAACACCTAAACAGGCGTTTCCCTTCTCGCTGGCATTTAGCTCAACATCAACACCCACAAAGGCTATGCTCATAAGCGTAATGCTTACCCTTTTGAGCTATAGACCTTTGACAATCTGGCACTCATCAAGATTCATCACAAATATAAATTTGCCATCACACTCTTCCTGTGTCAACCCATAAAATCTAATCAATGACTCCTGGAGCTTCAACAAGTCAACATACACATTATTGAACTTGTTGTAGTGAAAATATATATTCTCTTCTAATGCAATACATCCTCCACATATTGAAATCCACCCAACAAGCTTGCAACATCATTATTGGTGCACCTTTTTGTGACGCTAACACAATAAGGCGTTGGCAGCAACCTAAACAAACCTTCTGCTGTGTGACCTAGTGTGAAAATTCTATACAATGCTTTGTAGGCCTTAAAACTTATTCCTGCACTGTCAAACACCTCCATCATTTCATGAGGTGAAACAATGCTCTTTAGCTCACTAAAATACTTTTGGCGCAAAAATTTAGCAATGGCAACATTGGGTGGATCATCCAATATCTCCACCAACTCCTTTGGTTTGATGATATGTTGCAGCAAAGTATGTCTAATCTTTTAGCATTGGACTCGATTCCCATCATCATTGGAGCCAAGTTCCTACATATTGAAATAATATTATAACAAGCTACAAAAAATGTATGAAATTAAAAGCTTGCATTTGTATTCCTACCATGTTTGACGGATACGTTTCTTACGAGCTCCACTGCTTGAAGATAGCATAAACATCACGTCTCTTACGCTTACGAATGTGATAGCCCAATGGAATGTGATTATCGATTCACCGATGCATATTATGTGCAATGTGTTGGAGCTGAACATAATTGTCTAGACAATGCACTTGCTCCATTTTTTGATGCTCTGCCTTTTTAATAAGCTTTGACATCTCGTCATTTAGCTGCTTCGTCTTCTCATTGGCTTTCTCTCTAACTTGCTGAATGTCTTTCACGTATTTCTCTTGCAATGATGAATAGGTAGCACAAAGATGTTTTCTTGCTTACCTTCATTGTAATCTCCAACAATAGCCAAACAGTCTGTCTCTCCCATCTTCAATAAAACGTAGTAGCTTAGTGACATTATGGAAAGGCAGTGATGCATTGGTCATTGGATCACCAGGGTTGCCTTGCATCCATGGTTCCGTAACTGGTCTCCAGCATTGGGATTAGATGTGCCAAGTTGCAAGGTGCATACTCCTACTCTAAAACAGTGTTTAATCGATATCGTTTGATTTATTAGTAATGTCTTGCAGTGGTAGGGATTGAATGACATTTGTGTTAGTTAATCAACCAAATTAGTGAGAATGTGTAATCATGACTGCTACAAGCAGCTGAAGGTGACTATGGAGGAAATAAGTAGAGAGTACTCAAAGTTAGGAGAAAAGGATTATGTTGTGGAGGGAATAAAGAGAGGGAGTGCAACTCAATCTCCTTTGAATTCAAATTGTTGATCATGACTGTAGAGAGATAAAATGATGTAGCACACAGAGGTAATGGAGTTTTCCATTGCACTCAGTTGGAGCTAGAGTGGGAGAAGCATGAGAGAGAGAGAGAGAGAGAGAGAGGGAAGGAGGACGTGGGGGATAGAAAGACAATAAAGAAAGAGAGACTCGGAGAGAGGACAGATCTGCAACCTTGGAGGATCTACACTTTTTCAGAAAGAGGCAACCAAGAATGCTCCTTAATGATTGGAAGATGAAGTGACATGAGAGAAAAGGGAGGAAATAAAGAGAGAGAGTTGGCTCCCGTTTTAGAGAGAGACTACAGTGAGAGAATGTGAAAAATCTGCTTTTCTCGCAAGGGGGCTAAAAAGTGCCTCCTATAATGAGCTCTAAGTGAGAGAGAGTGTTTTATATATTAGAGAGAGAAGAGGGGTGGAAAAAGGACATTTGAAAATTCATTTACCTCCCTCTCTTTTGGGTTATTAAATAAACTATTTTCAAATTCAAAATCTGGAAATTGATTTTCTTTAAATCTCAGCATAGGCCTTTTTGCCCTCTTTTTAGGCTTGGTCAAATTTGGCTTAATCTTTAAGAATTCCCTTAAACTGCCAAATAAAGAGGCCCTCCTATACCCATTTCACTTCCTAATGACACAGCACATTTGGAGAATTCACTTGTTTTCGACAAGGTCACATTAGCAAAATCTGTCTTCCAAACCCTATTGAATGTAGTGCCAGACATTGGCTTGAGGCTCATACTCTCGAGCGTTTTATTGACATCAAGTAAAATTTCTATTTGCTTTTACATGTTTGGTATTGCAATCAAGGTTTTCCTAGTACCATCTTCCATAGTTCTACTCTTATATGGCATTCTCTCTCAGCCTTCATCAACAAAAGAGTATATCAATGCCCTTCTTGTTGGGGCTTCAAGCCTTGGTGATTGGTCGTCTAACCCGTGGGAATTACCCCTTGAAGCATGTAGATGAAGCTTTAGTTGTTTTTACCAGTTTGCATGGCCTATTGTTTGGTGGATGCAGGCGGATGCACACCAAACCCTGTAAACACTCACTCAATTTTTTGAAATAAGCTGTGTAATTCAGCTTATGATGATTTGTAATTGTAATGTAATTTGACATATCCCTCTCAGCCTCTCTGAGTCTACACCCTTGTAAGTGGCCGAATGGCCGTGGAAAAGCTTCGTTAACGTTTAAGTCAAAACCCTTAGTTTTGGACTAAAGGGATATCATTAGCTTGAAGGATTTAAAAAAACATTCACTGTGAGAGCTTCTTGTTGCTACAAATTGTAATCCTCTTTTCTCCTGGACTGGTAATCAGAAATCATTTCCAAATAGCACATTGTGTTCCTTGTCTCTTGCTCTACAATCTAAGTATAACCGTTTTCAACTTTGTTGTGGTTCACGACGCTTTTCTAGAAGGCTAAATTCATTGATTTGAAGGTTACAACGGTTGTTTTTTGATGTTTTGGCCATGGATAAGTGTTTCTGTGCTTAAGGGAGACCTTTTCGAGTAGTTCTATTTCAGTTTTTTGCACATGTTTTGTGATGGTTCGTGATTTATGTACCTTCCTAGATGGTGAAAGAACTTGGTAGAATTGTGCCCCTAGGTGTTGTGATACCTCTCCTTAAGTTTCGTTGCATTCCGAATTCGTTTGGATGTCAAAAAAGCGTGATGACTTAGAGCGGTGAGATTGGACGCATACTGATTTTCTGACTAGTAAGTGGTTGATTTTCTTTTGTCGGAGAATAAGTATCCCGTTGAGTTCACTTTGGTGATATTAAAACTCTCATGAAGTATATGTACCCCATCCCAAGTCGCTTCCTTGCATATTGACATTATGTTAGTACAAAAGAGCTATGCTACTGATGTCCGTCGCGACCCGCTAACATTGGCATCGTTGCCGGGGAAATCGAACCTTAGCTGGTGAGTGACTAAATGTATGAAAAAAAAAATCTTTTCAAAGATTTTAACACCCATTCCGCTTACACATAGACATTGAAGCAACTGGACGTAGGTTTAGTGCTTGGTAGAGACTGCAGTCCAAGACTAGCCGGTGCTACTCCTTAAGAGCAAAGAAAGCTGTGAGTGAAGTATAAGATATTATTTCGTTCTTTGATTTTCCCATGTTTGGAAAGGACTATTCCACCACACACTTCGTTGTCATTTTTTAACTGTTAAGTTCATTTATGTTTGTAGATTTATTTCAGTTTATAGGAGTAGGTTAGGAAACATATTACACCATCTTTTGGGGGCAAAAGGATCGAGGAAAAAACTGTCAAAAACCTTATTTTGGTGCTGAAGACCATAACTCTAAAAAGTTGAAGAATCGATGGTTAGAGCTTCAAAAGTGAATCAACCCAGCAAAACCTTCAAAAAGGGAATAAAAACACTTGCTAAAAACGGACTGTGCAAAAATTTCCAATTTACCTGTCCAACATGGATCGCGATCCATGTACCTTTTTGGCAAAATGTACTAAAACTATTTTCCTTGCTTAGAACAGACTCTCATGCATCAGAACCCTAAGTTTGGTCAGAAATAGAGTGCTAAAAGATCACTAAAATCAAGAAATTGGGTTCAGCATAGCAAAACCTTGAGAACTGAGGAAAATAAGGAGAAACTGAAATTTTACTTGTCCAAATTCAAAAAGGGAAGAGAATTGGGATCAACTAGAAGCAGGGAACCAATAGAACCAAAAATCATGACCAGATGCTTCCCAACATGGATCGCAATCCTTGTTCCAGGTAGACATCTGACCGTGAGATCCGACCAATGAATCCTTGATTACTAAGGCAACAACTTTTCCAGAAGGAGTCATAGACAAAAAGTGAAAACACCTGAATAAAATACCAGAAAAGGAGTTGTTTGCAAAAACCTCAAAACAGACACAAAATCTTGCTTTTGACTTGGAAAAAATTGATCAAATCAAAAAAGATTTGAGGAATAGCATCACCAGACCTTATGTCACAAACTCACAAAGTATCAGTCCAAAATCCTGACGAACATGGATCATGATCCACGTACATTTTTGGAATTTTGACCTGATAATGGGCAAGTAGAAAAGTGATAACATTTGAAGCACTTTCTCCCAAGGGACCCTTATTAGAAAAGTTCAAAAAGAGGGTAAAAGGGACAAAATTTAGATTAAGGGGGAAACCACTGGAACAAACCCTAAAACTGACTTTTGGCTGACCTAAAATCCTCCAAAACATTCAAAAACCGTATAGCCAGCATCAGAAGGCCGAGGACTAGCTAAGGGTCAAGTTTTAGTGCATTCTGACACTAAGGAACATGGATTGTGATCCATGTTCCCGTGACACATTTTGATACCAAATTGGCACCATAGCTAGGGGGCATCATAGAGAGTCTAGTGGTGCTTCCAAAATTGAATTTGGATGCAAAAAACTATCCTGAAAGCCCAAAACTAGCAGGAGCTCTGGCAAAGTGACAGAATTGACCTAGCTTCCAATCCAGAGGTTCATTTCTGAAAATTTTGATACCATAAGACCTCCTAATCATGATGAACTTGGTAGTACCAAGAAAAGTACATTTGGCTTCCAAACATGGATCGTGATCCATGTACCTCTGAGTAAGAACAGAAGCAGAATTTTACTGCGCAAAGAGCTAGTCCACAATATTCTGATGGTTCTTTCAAAATTGAAATTGGACCTAAATTGTCGATGTTGTGTGAAGAATTGTGTGCTACTCAAAAACCTAGATAAATTTTGTCGATTAAAAGCTAGAACTAACAAGGTTCGTTGTAATCTCAGAGCTATCAAGAAATTTTTGATAGGTTGTAGGTACTAGAGAATACGACCCAGCAAGTAAGATCAAACGGGGGATTCAGACTAGCTAATGAGGTAACCTAGTTTGGATTTTGCTATACCAATTCTTCAAAATTTGCGATCAGGAAGATTGTACTAGAATAGGAATCCCAGCATCTTTGACCAAGAAAGCAGTCACTCAATGGAAGAAAGTGTGAATCAGAGACCACTACCACCTTTAGAACCCAGTTTAGAGGAGATTTTCTCTGACACTTTGTCAGAAAAATCACATAGCCTCATGACTGAGGATTCTAACAAGTCCAACCCTAAGGGAACAACTTCGATGGAGCAGGCCCTTCTCAACCCGCATCAGATATAAAATGTTTTATATGAATTTTCAATTTGAAAATGTCCTTAAGGCCAAAATCTATAAGGATGGAATGGACCACTACTGTGCTAAGTTGGAAAATAAGATGAGTGAGTTTAGAGACCTTGTAGATGTTGATTATGACAGGGATAGATATTTCGACCGAGAGGGAATGATGTACTACGTGGTTCATAATCCTTTTATTGTGGATAAACGGGGGATGACTGGCACCAAGGACAAGGTAGATAATAAGTTGGCCGATGAGCTACCCAAAATGGAGAAAAAAAACATGGTACTCAGACGCACGAATGAGACAGAGAGCCTTAATACAGACAACACGTATGTGGGTCTATATAAGTTCAATAATGGAGAACAAATACTCTATTACAAATGTGACGAACCCCAAGGAAGTGACTGACCATAAAAACCTAAATGTTTACATGTACACGGAGGGGAGAAGTATTCAGGTGGTCATAATAGACAAGTATGGCCGAAAGTACTCTCCAATGGCTCGTAAGGAATTAGAGAGATATACATATTTTGGGGGACCACTCCACCAATACTATGTAAATCCGGAAGAGGTAAAACCCACAACTACTCACACAAGACCTGAGACTGTACATGTGAGCCCACTAAGAACCAGGATAGAGGATTCTTTTGGACATGAATGAGCCCCAAACACAAGTCCTTTAGGATCAACGACGTCTAGGGCTTCCATGAACACACATAGAGATAGTACTGTTCTTAATATCACTTACACCTCTAGAATCCCTTCGACTATTATGCGAGATCGACTTGACGAACGTTTAGCGGATAGGATACCATTGGTAGTACCGAGAGGATATTATGAACCTATGTTGGGGGTCCCATCGATGCAATAGCTCCAATGACCAACAAAATTGTCAATAAGGAGGGATGAACTACCCGGCTAGAGCATCGAAACACTCACACGGTTAGTGAGCTAATCATGGCAACACAAATGGTTAGCTCTATGAGGTGAGCTTCTCAAGGCCTATGGAGGAGATAAGCCACAATGAAGGGCAATCTCCATATCCACTTCTCTTCACCTCTAATCAACCCAATCACACACACTATGATTGAAAGATACACACAACACTAATCCTATCATGGAACACACTAATTGCAAGCACACACACATAGATCTATCGAGCACCACACTCCAATCAAACCTACATGCACACACAAGAAAAAGAGGAAAATCACACAAGATTAGAGAGGGATTTACCACTTATTAGTTAATATCTAGTTAATCTAAGCATCATGTAGTCAATCATAAGAAGTATGAAAGAGGCATAATAAGAGAGAATGAATCATTGATTAGTGTTAATCAAGTCTCATGAGCAAGGAGAAGCTGAAGGACTCCATAGCCACACACCTCAAGAGATCTCACCAAAGAGTGCTCTCAACAAATGAGCCTGAGAACCCTAGTTTCTTTTACACACAGCCTTATATACCTAGGTTAAAAATATGCAATGTCTTGGCGCCCAAGGCCTTTAGGCCTCACCACTTACTAAATCTGCAACCTATGCATAGTAAGTGACCTATTATTCACAACTTGGAACTCTCATTGAACCCGTAACACATTAGAAATATTACAATGGCTTGAAATAAATTGGGAATTTACAATACGTGACCATTTTGGGAAAATTTGGGAAATATGTAACTCCAATCTTTACTGCTTCTTTGCATTCATCCTCAATGTGCATTTGTATGTCTTTGGTCTTTAGCAGATTTTGTTAACTGATGTTGACTCAGTTCAACATTTCCCCCTTCCTATTTTAGTGCTCGTCATCGGGCACTGTTGAAAAATGTCCGTGGAGGCTGTGTAAGGTTTTTGATTGGTGGTTGATGGGTTGATTGTCTTCATTGGTCGTTGAATTTGTTGATGAGGTTCAATTTGTAATATGTCTAGTTTATGAGAGATGATGTTGCATTTGTCCGTTGTAATAGCATAATGATGAGGCTAATGTTTATTTATGAAAAGTATGTACAAGGGAAGTGGAGTGATGAGGTTCTAAATTAGGGTCTAATACCTGGATCACCAAAGGGAAAAAAAAACATTGGTAAAAAAGTGCCTTTCGGATAAGCGCAAGTTATTGGAGTACTTATTAGCATGGGAAATATTAGTAACGTACTCAAGGGATTATTTGTTGATAGATATGGAATTAAAAAGGCAGAAAATATGAGAGGGTAGCATGATGGAACACTGGTTTTCCTGTTGTAGTACACTCAAGGTGCATATGTGGAAGCAAAAAAGAGTGTCTAATGTATATGTCCAATGGTGGGACATCTATTTATTCATACACAAAAATGCATGGAAAACAATATTTTGTGCAAGAACGATTTGGAGGGGTTCTTTAGAAAGCTGGTTTAGCTATAAAAGCATATGACATGTCTTTGCAAGCTGGCACCCTTTAAGAATGGTTTTCATTGACAAGGATATGTTCTCTCATCTTACTGTGCACTGTGTGTGAGTGTTGGACTCTACGACACTCCACCAATTGTAAGTTAATAGACTTTGACTCTTACGCTCATCTCATCTAGCATGAGCGACATGACATAGATATGCTCAACTCTTCCTGCTTGAGCATAAGCCTAATAACTATGACTCTTAGCACAGAGTTTAGTATGACTTGAAGTTTTGGGACTAATGCTTTTCTCATTTTATGGCTCAACAGCCCGACTCTGAATATGTCAAAGAGTGTTTTTTTCATCCTGGCAACTTGAATTTTCACATTCTTGTGCTTACTACAAACATTTTTTCAGGTAAAAGTAAGCTTGAATCCTTAAAAAGAGGATTTGTGAAGGACCAAGTTGGCATTGAAGGCTTCTTTTGCTATACCTGTTTTATCATCTTTGAATATGCATTCACGTTGGTTGGGTTGTCCTTCTTTGACTGTGAAGACTCCATTATCCGTTTGATTCTCTAATTGGGTCTATTGATAGGAGTATTTGATGTTGTTGTAGGCCTCTGTTGATCGTTGACATTTGATTTTCAACTAGGAGCATTGGAAGACTTAGGAATCCAAACCTTTTGAGGACCTTTGTAACTCCTTTATTGCCTTTGTTGAGCTCTAGGCCGGTCTTAATGAGTTCCTAAGATCTTCATGCAGGTCTGGTGTAGTTGCAGTTGGCTTATGGTTGACTAGTAGCCAAATCTTTGTATAGCTTGGGTAGAATCCTTGTCTAAGAGGAAGATTCTTTAAGATCCATCTTTTTTCTGTATCCTCTTGAGGGTTGTGGTTGACTTCAGCATCATTTGATGTTTTTCTATTGTATACCTGCTTCTTAGGTATCCTAGGATATTGTTGAGGTTGATACCTTATGGGCCTTCTTTCTTGGGAGGGTCTTGAAGATACTTCATATTCCCTAACCTATGGTTTTGGTACCCATATGTGTCTGTTACCCTCATAGTACTCCTATTCTTTTAAGCTCCATTGTGATTCTATCCATCCCATGTGTTTGTTTTTCCATGTTGATTTCTTGTCTTCAATCCAAACCGGATCATTGACTTTGATTAAAATGATCTAAAAAAACATTTGCTTGACTTTACTTTGCTTTCTTGAGTACTCTGGCTGAAATATCTTTGCTTTTCTAGGTGTCTCCTTAGAGGTTTCAGTTGGGTCAGCAGTTGACTTGAAGGTTTGAAAGCCTCACACGCTTGAAGAATCTAATCCATTAGCCTGGGTTCTTTGATGTAGAGGCATATATTGTCGCACCTTCTTTGCTAATCGGTGGAAGTTCCACTTTAGCTTTACCTTTGTCTGCATGATTTGTCTTTGATTCTTGTGACTTTTGCAACTCTAAATCTAGCATTTTTGGTTCTATTGAAGATCTTTGTCTTCATTTTTCCATGGTCTCATCTTGATCTAGCTGTGTCTCTATGGAGGGTGGCTTGAGAGTCTGTTTTCCAATTTGACTTATATCATCTGATTTAGTTGCCTATGTTTGATTCTTTGGGCTTCCTGTTTCTGTTGGGTTGTTTGCAACTTTGTTCTTCTTAACTTCTGGCTTTGGTGACATTCTCTGCTCAATAGCTTCCATGGTTGCTCTTTGGTCTATTTGATTTGCACGTGACATTGCATAATTTGATTTAAGCTCTTTTGACGTTCTGTTCGATGGAGATGAATCATCTTCAATAAGATTTGCTTTGGCATTAGCCTCCATCCTAATTGTGCTTGAGGACCTTGTGCTATCGTCCCCCGGTGACCAGTCTTGGTCTTCATTCTTTGTTGCCTCTGAAGACTGCATCTTCATTGAATTATGTATCTCTAACATCTTCTGGGCCATTGACATTCCCATTATGACGTCGTCTGGCATATCTTTTGTTGTGATCATATGAAATTGAGCTATTATGATATGTGAACTTACTTCAATGGTGGTGGAGATGATTCCCCAGCATTCTGCTCGTTTGTTTCCATATATGCTCACAAATTCAGGAGCATCTTCGAGCTGTAGTTGACCACATGTTTTCCAAGTGCAAAAAGACATGAGGTTCTTGTCTAGTTGAAAATCTAGCTTTACTTCTATTGACATATTTTCTTCATTTTCACCAAAGATGTTGCACTTGATTGTCTCAGGATTTGTGTCTGAATTGGCTGCTTTTGCAATGGCAGTGTCCTTTGGTTCAGCTTTGTCTGCATTCTCTTTGGCTTGACCACCTGCTTCTGTTGATGTCAACTCATATGATTGTGATACTGCACTTTTTTGCAATTGTTGAGCATTGTCCTCCTGCATTTGAGTAACCTTTGATCTTAATAGATCCATTGTACTGGCTGGACAAATTTGTCTCTTTGGAGGAGATTTTGCTGGTGACCTTTGTGTAGCTTTTTGAGATTTAGCTTTCATTGATTTTGACTTTTCTATCACCTGTTCTGGCAGTTTGAGGCTTTGCATCATCTTCAGATAGTCTTTGACTTTAGTCGGTCCATCCGTATAGGTTTATACAAGGTCATTATCATGCTGATATTCGTTACCATGTGCATCTTGATATGAATATGTGAGATTGATCACATGTAACTGTTTGAACACTATGGGCTTTGTTGACTTTTGACCCTGACTTGTGGAGATCAGCTGAAACTTTTGTCCTTGATGATCTTCATAGAAGCATTTGTTTGTAGACTCCGATGGAATCTGACTCAGTTGGAAACTTCCAACAACCATATGATATTTCAATGGTTTCTGCTTGAAGGAGTTTGTTGGCTAGAAGCCCTAGGGCTTCTACTTGGTGTAGCATTTCTTGGTACATAAGCTGAGCTTGATGGATTTACAACTCCCCCCTTCCTAGGGTGATCACTATAGCCTGTTTCATTGTAAGAGTTCAAAATTGGTTGGCTCTAATTTAGTCTCACCTTTTGGGACTGTGAAAATACACTTTGGGTAGCATTGTTGGCATTTGGCATTTGTAAACTTTTTGCATAGTTTCTTATGTATCTCCTTGAAACATGACAAATTATTCCCCAAGTCAAGCTATAGATAACATTATCTTTGCCTTGATATTGTCTATCCCATGGGTCTCCTATGATATGAGCTTATGTGGTTTTAGGACCAAAGGAATCATAGATGCTAGACTCTCGTCTATATCTACGATTGGTTTGGTCAAAGTATATGCTCGTTTGATCACAACATCTAAGATTGATTTTTGATGGAGGAGAGTTTGGCTCTGAACAGATTTATGGGTTCACTCGGGTAATATCCTTCATCTCTAGAGAGGATGGGCTATAATATATTGTTTCCTCTGAAATCAACCATCCTTTTTTATCGATCTCACTGGATTCACTTCTATGAGCTGCTATGTGGGCTGTTCAATTACTGGTTGATCCTTTTTGTACAATTGCCCTTTTTGGTCCACATAGTGTGCATATGAATTATGTGTACCATACAATGCTAACATCATTTTGTTTGATGTGTCCCTTAGACTCGTGAATGATTTCACACTTGTGGTAGTGCATGTAGAATCATTTGCAAACCTAACAGTCTTTTCAACCTTTGGTGATATCTCGACACCTTGACTAAATTCATGCAAGAATTTGTTCCTCAAAGAATCAATTTTAAGCTTTTCAGGTGTCTGTGCATCTTTATGCTCATTTTGAACTTGTAGTGCTATTACTGGTGCTTCTAATGGTAATGCAGAATCACCTGATTGCATTAAAAGTGACAAGTTAAATGCACTTACACCGGGATTCGCATTTCCAATTTTCTCTATATCTTGCTTGGCGGTTGATGTATCCCTGTTGTCAGGATTTCTTGGACTGTCTTCTAAAAACGGTCTACCTTTTTGTCCACAATCTGAGCAATACGCCATGACTAGTGGTATTTCATTTGGTTCTGTCATGTCAAGCTCTTGAACAGAAGTATCTTCTTCTATGCTTGCCCAGTTGTCAACATCTTCTTTTAAAACACTGAGCATCAAGCTGTAGAATGCTCCATCTAGACCTTTGTACCGTCTTTGGTTTGGTTCTCCAACTAGACTGGCTTCTATTGGCTAATATGTTGGATCTTCCATAATTGGCTCTCGACTATAGATCTGACCACTGTAATCCAAGTACAATGACCCTGATTGTATATGCACTAAATGGATACTTGGCGGATTTGTGCAGATTTTTAGATAAACACTTGGGTTGACTTTTTGAGCTTCTATCTGCACCTTATCTTTGAGCTTGCAATACCTGGCTTCACTGAAGTGTGTGAACATCTGGGAGTTCTCTAAATCTGGCTTTACTCTGATCAATAGGATCTTGTCTCTTGTGCTATTTTTATTGCTCATAAGATACATATGACCTTCTGTATCTGCATATAAGACTTTGTCTCCATTGTAGCCATATAGCTGTAAAATCTGCTCTGTTGTACCTCTGTTGCCACTGCTACGAGCTTTCTTTGTTGTACTTGAATTCTCGGCTCGATTTGAGTCCGTGTCAGCTTAATCCACAAAACTGTCAATTGACAGATTCTAGTATTGATTAGCAGAATTTTTGTTGCTCTACTAGCCTAATCTGCAATCATATACGAGTTGTTCCCGTGTTCGTTCAATTGGAAACTAATTTTCACTACTACACTTGCACCTACTCAGTTCTCGCATGCAGAATTTTTGAAATTCATTTGACACTGTATTGCTTCGAATTGGTCGTTTTGCTTGCTTTTTTGGCTAATCTAATCCTCTTTGCACAGTGTTCTTGTTTTGATGTGCTTACTCGATGTGCGGTACACTTTTTGGCTTTGCCTTTTCGACTTGTTCGCTTTTGTGCAGTTTGCCTGACGTATGACTTTTTTCGGCGGTCCGTGTGTTTTCTGCGTTTCGGCCTCGTTCTGACCTTTTCTGACTATTTCTGGCTTGTTCTAGCTTTTTTTGTCTTTTCTTGGCACTTCCGGTGAGTTTCTTTTTATTTTTTCTAATTATTTGTGAAATTTTGAATTTTCTAAAATTTTTGGCATTTTTATGATTTTTTTGGGGAAAGTTTTGATTTTTAGGGAATTTCTTGTGAATTTTTGAAATTTTTATGATTTTTCTATGTGCTTCTTATTTTTTGTGAATTTTTCTTTTTTTCTGTAGTGAATTTTAAGATTTTTAATGAAATTTTTGAGTGTTTTACTCTTTTTGTGATTTGGTTTTTGTCAATTGTGATTTTTTTTTGGTTTTTTATTTTCTTGTGAATTTTCTATGTTTTTTTATTTTTTAATGTTTTTTTTTTGGTGATTTTTAAAACTCTTTTTTAAAATTTTATGAGTTTTTTATGTTTTTCTTTTTTTTGTAAATTCTAATCTCTTTTATTGTTTTTTAATGATATTTTTTCTTTTTTGTTGAATTTTGAAAAGTTTAATTGATTTTATGTTTTTTTCTCTTTGTTTTGTAATTTTAAAATACCCTTTTATTTTTATTTTTTTTAAAAGCCTTTTCATATTTTTAATTGGATTTTTTTAAAAATAAAAATAAATAAATAAAATAAACTTACTAACTTACAGTAATTAAAACTAACCTACTTACCTTATACCTTACCTATCGCCTGCACGCGTAGGAGAGAAACGGCGTCTGCGGGGTCCACTTGCTGCACCGCAGTGAATGAGAGAGAGAGAGTGGGACAGTTGCGCATGTGCGAAAAGAGGGGAGTCCCTGATGCTGCCAAATTGAGACAGAGGATGTGGGTAAATGACAAAAGGGGGAGGCTTTCACGCGCGTGGGCAATGTTAAATGAAGAAGAAGACGAAGAGAATTTTAACGTAGTATCCCACGAAACATTAAAGAGAGGGAGAGAGAGAGAGAGAGAGAGAGAGAGAGAGAGAGAGAGAGTGGGAGAAGAGAGTTAAGAGAAATAGAGAGAGTGAGTAAGAGAAAGAGGGAGGAGAGAGAGAGACAGAGAGAGAGAGAGAGAGAGAGAGAGAGAGAGAGAGAGAGAGAGAGAGAGAGAGAGAGAAGAGAAAGAGAGAGTGATCGTGTGTGTGTGTGTGTGAGTGCGGGGTGTGTTCACTCGAAGAGAAAAGGAAGGAGAAGAAAGTTTTATTGTCGCAGGAAATCATCCCCAGGGATTGTGAAGATCTATCCGACTTGAAGATATTTTATGCACCGCAAGGCACGGCACCGAAGCCCGAACCCGCTTCCTTTTATATATTGTTTTATTTTTTATTTTGAAATTTCAAAGAAATGCCAAAATGGGCCGAAAATTAGTCGAAACTCCAAAAAATCGCCAGAAAATGCCAAAATTTGCTTGAAAGTCCAAAACAATCCCGAAAAATTCTAGGAATCTTAGAAAATCACCGACATTGACAACCGAACATTTTTGATACGAAAAAGCACACCGAAAATAGTAGATTCTATCGAAAACGTGATTTATGACACAATCGTCAACCCGATCCTCAGAAATAGCAAAACGCTCAAAACTCGACCACGGAGGGCACAAATGACAACAAAATGATGCCATAAATTCGCACACACGAAGTAGCACGTTAAGATCGCAAAATTAAATTTTTATGGAATTATCCAAAAATTAATGCAAAAATTACCAAAATTTTACAAAAAATATACAAAAAAATTCTAGAAATTCTCCACACATTTGGGAATGGTGCAGAAAAATAAAATTACACAAATCTCATCAATTCAATTCCCCAAGAGTTTAATCAATAAAATCAAGACTAGGCAATTAAACCGGCAAAATTACCGACAAAATTAGGTCAAAATTCGACGCAGTTGGAGTGTGTAAATCACTGTTTTGAGCATAAAAACGCAGCATTTAATCATTACACACATCCAATTTGCAATCAAAATTCGAATCAATCATGCAAATTTAGCACTTTTTTATTTAATGCACACACAGACTAAAAAATTGGTAGTTTTTACCAATTTTTAGGTGCGCACACAAAAAGGTTAAACTTGTGAGATTTGCAATGTCACTTCACAAATCATTAGTTGGGCATGAGCACAACACACATCAATCATCACAATTTGAAAAATCATAACACACACATTAATTTCTAGGTGCTTAAACATGGGCAAAATGGTGCACACACACCTAAAATTAGCATACACACACTCAATTAGAATGGACACACACTTGATTTTAGTGCACACACTTGAAATTGACCATCCAAACATGCAATTAACTCAATTAGGCACCCAACTAGCAAGACACATTCATCATTAGCAATTGAAACTTATCAAATTCATGCGCCACCAATTCTTAAAAATTTTGGCACTACAACGGCGTGAAAAAAAATAATCGCAAAATTTTCAATCTATAACATCAACATTGCATTGCATCAACATAGCATAGCATCATTGCATCACATTAGATTGCACAATTATACACATCTCTAGATTCTAGGGAGGTTGAGAATACCACCTTAATTACCTTTCCGTTGAAGATCAATTGAATGGTCGAATGCTCCAATCCTTGATAGCACATTAGTAAGTTAGCAAAAATTAGTCACATTAGCAAGGGGTTAGTGAGAAGCTAGAGATATGGTCACACAATTGACAAGATATGGTCACACATTAGGGAATTATGAACACAATGCTTCATGCACACACATCTAGAATCCACAAAAACATAAACACACAAGTGAAATTAGTGAGGGAACGCATTCTACTATGCCACAATTACACTAGCGTAGGCCATTGTCCCCGGCAATGGTGCCAAATTTAGGGAGGCGTTGTAGCACGACCTAATCGCAACCCCACAAAATTGTCAAATCGTGGATCGGTAACCCGGCTAGGGCATGGAAGCACGAGCCTAAGATGTATAGCATAGAGGATTCAAGGGATCCTTCTACTCATCATAGAGAGAAGCCATGGAAAGGGCTTCCTCTAATCAACAACACATTCCTACTTACTAGTCACTTGCACACAATCATGTGGTTGAAATTAACCTCTTAAATCAATCAATCTTATTCACAACCCTTAATCACATAACCACACAAGCATGCAATTAACATACTTACTCCGCATTAGTGTGTCCATTCCGGCACAACCTCTCAATGTGACTATGTATGCACACACACTAACCGCACACCTTGTACAGAGAGACGAAGAGAAGGAAGGCACAGCCCTCACACACCATGGCCAATGGTGTGGATAGAATAGATTAACTCAAAAAAGGGATTAGGAGATATACTGTCACACGAATACAATCTCACTCCACATAATGAAACAAAGAAGACTAATAAGAAAGAAAGTGTAATTGATTATTAGAAATCAAGAGCTACATGGGCATGGAAAGCCCATGAGCCTCATGACCATCCACTCTACAAAGAGGAGAACTCACCCAAGAATGACTTCTCATTAAGCATAGGGCTCTTTTATAGCTTTGGGCCTCAAACTCTTCAGCTATGGGATAAAGTTGAGCTCTCTAGCCTAGACTCATACAACTTTGGAACTCCTACATGATCCCAAGGCCCTATACAATGAAAAGGAAATACTCTGCACTATAGCACATCTACAGCTTGGTGCATAATTGGTGTAGACTGTGTTAGCCGCTGCTAACAACCTAGAGAAACCACACCATGAGGACTAGGTGTTGTTATAATGGTTGCAGAGGCTAGACGTTGTGAGCGGGATGAAAACACACACAGCGCCTCTATAATGACCCGACACACACTCTTGGGAAGATACACACACACACTATGGGGCACCACTCGGCTTACACAACACACCTGGCCGAGACAGGGAACACACCTCTGGAGTGAGAGGAGAGAAACTATCCACTTGCCCACTCCACACACACACACACACACACACACACCCAAAAAACTCAGCTCAAAAGAGGAGAATTTCTGATGTTTAGATACAAATGAGCTTGGGCCAACACCAATGGGGCAAACAGCTCACACAATATGGGTAAAAGATACCAGATACAATCACAAACTAGAGCAGAAACTTCGCTCATAGGAGAAACTTACACAGAAAAAAAACAGGAAAAGAGTGAGGAATTTGGCAAAATGGACAGCTCCATCGCGTCCGGAACGGCCCAAAACCCCAGTCTACAATGTCAAAGTGCTCAAATCCGACCTCGAATGAGCAGTTTACGGCCAAAACAGGCTCCAAAATGAGCAAAAACACAGCTGCGGCTGTTCCTCCTCTCTTCTCCATGTTTTTTCTGGTCTTCTCTCTGTTTTTTCAGTTCCCACACTTAGATTTTTTAGTTGGGCACCCTTGGCCTTTTAGATGACCTCAAACGGACCCCGAACAGGCCAAAAACTGACCTCGCAGTGCATAGTTGTCACCTTTTTGCATCATTCGCACACCTGGCACTCAACTTTTTTCCAATAATGCACCTCGCCACCACGTGAAGTGGCCCCAAAAGAAGGTCCTCATGATGAACTTTCTGCATAATTCTCACAAGAAAACACCCACGTTGTGTTCGTCCTCATCTGCGTGCAAATATTGACCTCGTTCGCCCTCCTGACGCCACTAGATGCCATCTGACGCACCTGCTGACCTCACGTCGTCGGCCCGCGGATAGCTTCCTCGAGAAGTTTTACGCGCTACCAACTCCTCCTTATTGTAGAAAAACACAATGGTACTAGTAACGATGAAAATCGATGCACTATGTACATGGTGTCCTACCTGTACACATGTGGGCCCCACATAACCACCTGGCTCTGGAAAATGGGCAATACTTTATTTGATGCACCATGCATGGGTATGTACATATGCGCAATCCCTTGCTCCAAAAAACTCCTGACATAATTTGCCCATCCCCTAGCCTGCTAGATCATTCATGATCAGCAGCAGCAAAGAGAGATATGAGACTCGCCGCATCACAAGTCTCCTCATCCTTCACCAACATTTCTTGCTCCACCGACAACTCATCTTGCTCCACCATCATCAATCTAGCATGATACAATTTAAGACGCAATCCATTTACCCTTGACTTATGTAGAACACCTTCCAGGTTAGCCAGCTGATATGTGCCATTTGGAAAACACTCTACTACCTTGAAAGGGCCTTCCCACTTAATTTGAAACTTCTTTTGGAAGGTGTTGTCCAGCTTACTGTTGTAGCGCAAAACCAAGTCATGTTGCTTGATACCCTTACTTTTGACCTTTTCATTTATCTTTGTCAAAGCCTTATCCTGCATCTGCCCATAATGCTCCAATGCGCTCATCCTATCCAACTGGACCTCTTGCAACTGCAAGAGCCTCTCTTTGAATGCATCACTAGGCGGCCCAAGCAACTTCTCTAACATCTTGACCGCAGGCAACTCTACCTCCACAGGCAATAGTGCTTCCTTTCCATACACCAAATGAAATGGAGTAAACCCTGTACCTGTCTTCACCGAAGTACGGTAAGCCCATAATGCACTAGGCAATTCCAAATCCCAATTCTTTCCTTGGTGCTCTGTCACTTTCGAAAGAATCTGTACCAACTCACCATTGAATCTTTCATTCAAGCCATTACACTGCGGGTAATAAGGAGTGGTATGCTGGTGCCTAATCTTCATCTTTGCACATAAAAAATCTAGTAGTTTAGCTCTAAAGCCAGGCCCCTTATCTGAAAGTAACTCCAGTGGCACCCCAAACTTGCAACATATTTCATCATACAAAAATTTTGCCACATCCTTTGCAGTGATCTGTTTTACTGCTATAGCCTCTGCCCATCTAGAGAGATAGTCCACTGCCGTCAAAATATAGCTTTTGCCCCTGCTTGTGATAGGTAACGGGCCTATTGCATCAATTCCCCACTTTTCAAACACATCAAACGCCATAATGGTTTTTCGTAGCTCTGGCTTCAACACTCTCTTCCCAAATGCTTGACACCTATTGCAAGACCTACACCAATGGTGAACATCCTTGTGCAAACTAGGCCATACATACCCCTCTTGCAAAATCTTATGCAAGGTGATCTTTAGAGCAAAATGGCCACCACATGCGCCTTCGTGATTCTCTTCCAACACTCTGTAAAGCTCCTCCCGCCAAGGTACACGTCTCAACACGAGATCAGCCCCTTTCATGTATAAGACATCACCAATCAATTTGTACCTGTATGCTCTACGCACAAATCCATACTTCTTAGACTTCTGAATCTCCTTTGGAATGATTCCTGTTAGCAAAAACTCCTCTTCTTGAGCCAAACTTTCCCGGCCATGATAAAGAGGTAAAGTGGTCCTCAACACAAATAGCTCCCCAATCATGCCTTGAGCTGCTTCATGTGCCTCTCCATTTAGAGCACGTTCAATGTGTCTGATGCTCCATGCTTCAAACTTTTTTAACAGGCCTTTAATTCTGAAGCACATTTCCTTCAATGAGGTGTTCTTGCTCTTCCACACACCCAGCACTTGCTTCACCACTAACAAGGCATCACCTTTTATGCTCAACCTTCGAACCCCATGCTTCAAAAAAATGTGTAATCCGGCTTCCAATGTAGCATATTCAGCCTCATTGTTACTATGCGCATCCAATTTGAACCCTCTCTTGCATACTAGCTTCCCCTCTGGATCATAAAGTGCTATACCCCCTGAAGCTGCATCGTGGCTCTTTCTGTATGAACCATCAAAGAACAACACATGTGCATTGCTGATCTGTGGCACTTCTTCAACTACCTTTCTCACCACCTCTTCCTTAACAATAAGGGGATTCTCCTTATAGGTCAACAAATCAGCTAGGGTAGCCCTTGTACTATCTTCCACTAGAAAAGAGAACTCAAACTCTTGCAGCTCAATTACCCATTTCTTCACCACATTTGACATGTTAGTACCATTAATTAACTGTGGCAAAAAGTTATAACTCGTCAAGAAAACAAAAGGCCGTGGTAGCAAGTAATGACGAAATCGTCGACAAGCAAATATTACACTGGCCATCACTAGCTCTACTTCCGAGAACTTTCTCTCCGCTACCAACTTCACTCGGCTTGCACAATACACTGGCCTCATATAATGGCTGCCCTTCCCCTTTTGCAATAGCATGGCTCCAATGGCATCATCCCCTACTGATGGATTTACATAAAAAACTTTCTCCCAATCAGGAGCCTGCATGGCTGACAACCCCCCTAACACCTCTTTCACCTCTTGAAACACTTCTTCACACTTGTCATCCCATTGCAATGGATCATGCTTTGCCACTTGTTGTAATGGATAAAGAATCTGAGAAGACAATGGAATAAACCTTGCCATGTACTTCACTTTGTGTATAAAGGTTGCCAATTGCTTCGTACTCGTAGGTGATGGAAGAAGAATAATAGACTTCACCTTATCTGGATCAGCCTCAATGCCATTTTCTGACACCATATGGCCCAATAGCTTCACCCTTGGCTGTGCTAGATGACATTTCTTTGGATTTAGTTGTCCTCCACATTCATCATATCGAGCCAATACCATCTGCAGCTTCTCATGGTGTTCAGCCCTACTGCTATAAACACAGAAGTCATCCATAAAAGCCTTAACACAACTACCAATGAATGGTTCCAGCACCCAATTTGCTCTTTCTTGATAGAAAGATGGTCCATTTGACAACCCAAACGGCAACACTGTGTAGCAATAGCAGCCCCATGGCGTAATAAATGATGTCTTTGTGCGGTCTTTAAGAGCAATCTTCAATTGAAAATAGCCTGAAAAACCATCACACACACTGTACCTCTCATAACCTGCCACTGAATCCAAGATCTGATCGATGAATGGAAGAGGATATGGGGTCTTCTTAGTGGCTGCGTTTAAGGGTTTAAAATCCACACAAATTCTCCACTTCCCATCCTTCTTTGGACTGACTACAACTGGACTCACCCATTCTGTGGTCTCCACTGGAACTATGAACCTTGCCTTCAATAACTTGTCCACCTCTACCCGCAAGGCTTCCATTTGCTCTTGACCCATCCTTCTTAGCCTTTGACGCACTGGCTTAGCACCTTCTTTCAGCTCTATATGCATCTCTTCACCCTTGAACCCTCTGATGTCTTCATATGAAGTAATGAACAAATCAGGAAAACTAGCCAGCATGTGCAAATATATATCCTTCTCCATAGCTGAGAGGTCTCCACTAATCATTTGTGTCATTAATTCCTGCTTCTTTGACAACTCAACCTTGGTTTGCATCAGCCCTTTAATCACTTCATAAGGCCCTTCACTTTCATCTTCAACCTGATTCGCAAATGCAACTAAACCAATCTCCTGAATTTCTTTGTCCATCAAAAGAAATGCAACATCAGCATCCTCATCACTGCTGGTAGTGCTATCACTATCCTCATCTGTCACCGTGGAAGAGTCTTCATCACTAGACTCATCCTCATCTTCATAAAGCTCCTCTAATCATTTCCTTGTGTCCATATTATAAAGCTTCTTGGTACCTGTCTTTCCATAGAGGCTAATCGTACCATGTCGCCAATCTTGAATAGCTCCCACTGCACGTAACCATGGTCTGCCCAGTATAATAGGATATGCTCCCAACCCTGCTGGCATCACATGAAAATCAACCACTGCCTTTGCATCATATGCCTCCACTTCTAAGCTCTTTACAACACCCAAGCATTTTACTTTTTGATGGTTTGCCAATCTGATCCGAAAACCTGACACCCCAGCCACTGTGAGACCCATCTTCTCAACGCATGAGTGTGTTATGACACATATTTGGGCTCCGCCATCCACATAACCTTGTCCCAAATTTTTTCTTTTATGCCACACATCTACTATTGGACAAATGTCTGGTAGCTCGTCCATTGCCAACACCTTCACTGAACCTCTCTCTGTCTCTTTCTCCATTGGGTTAACCATCCTCTTCCACTGTCGCTTTAGCTTAGGCACCATCTCTATAAGTTTCCCAAAAGTAACATCTGCCTTCCTGCTCGTCAGATCCTCCTTCAAGTCATAGCTTAATTGCCCATCCCCTAGTGGAAAATCTGAAACATGAAACTTTCGACGAGCTCTCCTTTTCCTCTTGGCCTTGACATCCTCGCCTTCATGGCTCTTTCCTTTCTTCTTACTAGGACCTGGGGCACTTCTTCCTTCCTTATCCTCTGTGGTCCTCTTCGCAATAGGCATCACTAATGTATCCTCTAGCTTTGATGCCTTCTCCAAGGTGACTACACTTAGCACTTTTGTCTTTCCCTTTTCCTCGTGGGTCAGTCCACTGGTTCCTTCGTCTCCCTTAATTTCGATGCCATAATCATTTGACCTAGTTAGCACCTGTCTTGGCAATGGATACATGTCTCCCCCCATCCTTGGTGGCTTATCACATTGCGGGCTGATGTGACCCAACTCTCCACAATTATAACATGTGGGCGTCTGCCTCCAAAACCTACCATTGCTTTGTCCAACACCATTCCTAGGCCTTTCTTCACCTCCTTGCTGATTTGCAAACCTCCCTCGACCTCGATTATTTCCCACTTGACCTAGCATGTTTAGGCTGAGATTCTTCATCAAATCTACCATTTGCCTCATGTCTTGCCTTAGCCCATCATCTTGCACTGCTGTAGTGACCACTGCTGGCATAAACTGAGTAGTAACAGGAACTACTGGTTCATGATGAACCCCTGACATGCGCCCTTGTAAAGACTCTATAGGCTGAAATTCAGACCTCATTGGCAAAGACTCCACCCCTAACTGGCTCATTTTCCTCAGCTTCCACTCTTTGTTCCTTGCTACCTCTAGTGCATCCTCATATGTCCTAGGCTTCTTTAGCTCCACTCTCCAACGTATATTCTCCCAAAGACCAGCCAAGAACCTGTCCTTCTTCATCATGTCAGGCGGGGGTACCTGTGGTGCTAAAGCCTTGCACATTCGCTCCCATGCCAATGAAAACTTACGTATGTACGCATCTACTGGCTCACCTTCCTTCTGCACCAAACCTTGTACTTCTTGCCACACTTTGTCAGGATCTTCTATCTTCACAAACTCCACTTCCAATCCATGCCTTAGATTTTCCCAACTCAATCTTATAGGTGGATCTGCTGCACGCAACTCCTCTTCAAATGCCTTGGACCAAACTCGTGCATCACTCTTCAAACAAATTTGGAGAAGGCGTAACATTTGCGTAGGGTCATGAATTTGGTTGCTAATGCAGGCAACCTCCATCTTTTCCAAAAAGTCTTCCACATCTTCATCACTTCTTCCATGAAACTCCGGATAAGAGAAAGCCATGGCTACCCAAGTTACAATGGTTTGAGAACCCCTTTGAACACACGTGCAAGAACCCAAAACTTTTGACTACCCAATCCCCAGAAACTTCAATGGAGCTCAACTTTAGATAAGGACAAACACATGCACATCAAATGAGTTTTCATAGTTGATCATCGGAATTACAACAGGCAAAGGACATTCCAGGATCTCTCTCAATCTTCTTGGCCCAAACATAAAGACTATGCGCTGCTGGAAAAAGATCTTCCTGGACACATGAACATTAATCTGAATTCTTTGAGTTAAATGAAAAGGAGTGAACTGAGGGCCATTTTGATCATCCATTAAAGCCAACCATGAATCTCCCAAGAAGGCACACCTGACTCAACCTCTGATTTTGCCAGAATTTCAGCAGCATAACAGCATAAATGGCTCAAAATACCAAAAAACCAGCCATCATAACTTGGGAAAATTTCGACAGAGTTTCCCCAGAAGTAGAGCAGTAGGAACCCAAAATATAGACTGTCTATGTATGCATAAACTGTCAACAATAGAACCCGAGCATCAAGTAGGACTAACTAGTACATAGCCTATGGCGAGGTCACGAAAAGGGTGCTCCAGCTACCTGTATCACCGAAAGGATCTCCACATTTGAGAATCCCCCAGCTCAATAAAAACCTCACGCTATCGACCCTCACACGAAGGATAACGCAAATCGCATATAGTCAAGTCTCAGAAATGACTATCTTCCAGACCAAGTCTCAGAAATGGCTGGGACTGCCAAATTCAACCAAGTATGGCTCCACAAATGCGTACAATGGCAGTTTCCACAAGTAACGTACAATCCAGCAGACAATGCGCTCAAACAGGCGCCAAGTGATACATACCCACAACAACTGCAAGTGACATCACTGCTAGTATATCACTGTACTCCAGCTACCTGTACCTGTGTGAATCACCTGTACCTGTAACCTGTACCTGTAACCTGTAACCTGTAACCTGTAACCTGTAATCTGCAATCTGCACCATGTAATCCCGAATCCCGAATCTCGAAGCTCGAAGCTCGAAGCTCGAAGCAGAAGGTACTCGAAGAAGATCCTCAGTGGGGGCATCAAAAGAATGTGAGCGGGATGAAAACACACACAGCGCCTCTATAACGACCCGACACACACTCTTGGGAAGATACACACACACACACTATGGGGCACCACTCGGCTTACACAACACACCTGGCCGAGACAGGGAACACACCTCTGGAGTGAGAGGAGAGAAACTATCCACTTGCCCACTCCACACACACACACACACACACACACACACACACACCCAAAAAACTCAGCTCAAAAGAGGAGAATTTCTGATGTTTAGATACAAATGATCTTGGGCCAACACCAATGGGGCAAACAGCTCACACAATATGGGTAAAAGATACCAGATACAATCACAAACTAGAGCAGAAACTTCGCTCATAGGAGAAACTTACATAGAAAACAGCAGGAAAAGAGTGAGGAATTTGGCAAAATGGACAGCGCCATCGCGTCCGGAACGGCCCAAAACCCCAGTCTACAATGTCAAAGTGCTCAAATCCGACCTCGGATGAGCAGTTTACGGCCAAAACAGGCTCCAAAATGAGCAAAAACACAGCTGCGGCTGTTCCTCCTCTCTTCTCCACGTTTTTTCTGGTCTTCTCTCTATTTTTTCAGTTCCCACACTTAGATTTTTTAGTTGGGCACCCTTGGCCTTTTAGATGACCTCAAACGGACCCCGAACAGGCCAAAAACTGACCTCGCAGTGCATAGTTGTCACCTTTTTGCATCATTCGCACACCTGGCACTCAGCTTTTTTCCAATAATGCACCTTTCCACCACGTGAAGTGGCCCCAAAAAAAGGTCCTCAGGATGACCTTTCTGCATAATTCTCACAAGCAAACACCCACGTTGTGTCCGTCCTCATCTGCGTGCAAATATTGACCTCGTTCGCCCTCCTGACGCCACTAGATGCCATCTGACGCACCCGCTGACCTCACGTCGTCGGCCCGCGGATAGCTTCCTCGAGAAGTTTTACGCGCTACCAACTCCTCCTTATTGTAGAAAAACACAATGGTACTAGTAACGATGAAAATCGATGCACTATGTACATGGTGTCCTACCTGTACACATGTGGGCCCCACATAACCACCTGGCTCTGGAAAATGGGCAATACTTTATTTGATGCACCATGCATGGGTATGTACATATGCGCAATCCCTTGCTCCAAAAAACTTCTGACAACATATGCGACCATCTCAGGTGGAAAATACGTACCCAAAAAGTATAATAGAACAGGAGATTCGTATGCCCATGTTTCAATCTTCAAACAAGTGTTGAGAGTGGAACAGGTAACTGAATTCCATACTCAATATGAAGGTTTTGGGTTGACATTAAAACGGAATGCTTTTACTTGGTTCCAACCATTAAACCACTTGGAATTCCCAAGTATTGAGCAACTTCTCCAAGATTTCGCTGAGGAATTCTCAAAGAGGGGGATCAAGCATAACATTGTCTCCCAGATCTATGCATTTAGGTAAAAGGAGAAAGAGAAAGTGAAGGAAGAATCTCTTTGTTTCAAGTAGTATATAGAAAGATGTCCTTCTCAAGAACTACCTCAAGATGAAAGACTATCATTCCTTTTCATAGAAGGATTGCAAAATGACATGCTCAAAAAGGACTTTCACTTGAAGGCATGTGTAACTTTTGAGCAAGTCACAAAACAGTGTTGTATCTGGTAGATAATTGCTAGGCATATGGTGAGGTGATTGAAGACACAGATCAGAGAACGAGTATCACCTCTTCAACCACTAGTGAGTCCACGAAAAAATTGGGTGGGCAAAATCCAATTGTACCGGACATTGATCAAATGATCAAGGAAGTGATCAGAAGGATAAACCAAGGAAACAGGACAAACCCGAACACACAAAAATTGCCCACCCGAAAATGCAACACTTATGGAGGAGATCATCCAGCCCAATGGTGTAACCGCACAACAAAAACTAAAGTGGTGTGCTACCGAACAAGAAATGGACAAACCATGGAACCCACGAATGTTTCTATAATGGGAACTATGTTAGAGAGAGACAATACGGACCACATGAAGGGCAACAATTTCCACCCCCTCCAATGTACCGAGTAGGGCTAAATAATGCAATCCTAGGGCAAGAAAAACCTCAATCTATGTGGGTACATCAACCTCCCTTACCCCAAGAAAACAGGGCTATGGTAAGGATTTCCAAACCCATAAAACAACGTTCTGATCAGAGTATGGTCCAAGTAGTATCATATCGGGAAGATTCAAACAATACCTACGAGAGGGGATTTGATGGGAATGCATATGCTCTATAGGGACACAATCCATGGATAATTTCTGAAGAGATACCCGAGCCCTTATACATAGCACAGCCAACTAAAAACCATTACTTGGTCGATGACAATATGCTTATGTCCATGGCAAACCAGGCCCGCTACAAACCTAGGCGGTATCCTCCTAGAGCAAGACCATGCTATGAATGTGGCGGTGTTCATTTGGCAAGAGTTTGTCCAAACAAAGGAGAATAGGTATAACTTTTTGGGTTCTATGATGGATGTACCACTGACCATCTCATTCCACACTGTCAAGAAAACCCTGACAAGCAACCATGAACAAGATGAGGATTGTGACAAGCTCAATTGGATCCAAAACAGAACCAAACATTTTGATAAACACGGTAACTAGAGCTCAAGCACATGAGGCAGCAAGGAACTTCCCAGCCAACCAAACAGAGATAGAAAATTTGTTTGTCCAAACCCCTAGGAAATCCTGGAAGGCAAAACGTGACAAGATGAAAGCCAAGAGAAAAAGAAAAAATGGCACTTCAAACCAAATTACTACAAACAGAAGAACAACTGCAAAGGGAAAAAGACCATAAGGGAAATAAGGAGATAAAAAAACCATCGATTATACCATCGGGAGGATCTCTCTTGGTAGACAAGGTTTTGGAACCTTTGGACACAATTGTAAAATCTTACAATGCAAGGCTAAAGCCTAACCAAACCCAAGAGAATAGGTGGTTAACGTGCCCTCATCCGGGATATGAGAAAGAGAGGCTAAAGATGTGCAAGGAGCTCATCCAAGCCGCTCAAGCGCTTATGGAACCATCAGTTCCTACTGCTCCAAAAATTGAGGTATTAATCCGCAAAAAAATGCAAGAGTTAGAGGGGTGGAGAATTGAAAAGGAAGACCAACCAGATTTTGTAAAAGAAACACCATTGGATATGAGGGTGGTAGCCAAAACGACAGATGGAATGTATTCTCAAGCACCACTGCCAATTCCGGATGTAAAAGAACAACGGCCTCAGAAGCTATGGGAACAGATCAGGAATAGAAAAGATGAGTGCTACACTTTTGTCATCTCCCATCACAGAGATCCACTTGGAGCATGAGCTCTACCCAAATGACATCGGATCACTGTATAGCAATGCAGGTACAACGATATTGGAAGAAATTAAACCGCAGTCATTGAAGACTTTACCTTTATTTATGGGTAACCATGAAACCCGATCGGAGGTGAAGAAAGTACCATCTCAATGGATGGCCAATCCTAAGATGATGGATACCAAAAGTCTTCATGAGTTGATGTCATCCCCTATCCGTTGTACACTAAATCTGTCAGAGTTACTACAACGGAGGTCGGGAGAAATTTGGAAAAAATAGGGCTGATAATTCCGACACCCAATGCTTCTCCAAACACACCGAAGACACAACCCTTGAAACAAAATAAACATGAGCTTGTACCAGTGAACAAGGTAGGGGATTATTGTGAAGGTAAAGGAAATACTACCCTGCCGCGTGGAGTACAAAGAGGTTAAGTCAATAGCAATATTGGATAGGTTGGAATAGCCATAGCTACCAAACCAATGTAAGAAAAATGGGGAAACCTGCTCTTTGAAAGACTAGAATGAAACCTCAATTAGCAGATGGGTATCTGGAAAAACTAGTTGGCATCCTAGAGCAGATTGTGGTAGCCTCTTGCAAAATTTCATATGAACACATGTTCGCTATTATGAATTTCAACGAGGGAAGTAATTTTGACATCATATTGGGCAGACCATCCATTCTTCAGCTCAGAATGGTGTAAGATTGGGATTATGACTATATCTATCTAAGGAACAAGGATGTCTCTATGAGAATTAGTGTCACAGATCATAGCTATAGAGATGTACAACGAACCCTAGGAGACGACTTGAACTCCACAACTGACCAAGAAGGGGGAATACCGGCTTGGCTGCAGAACAAAGCTCACCAATGGACAGAAGAAGCTTCCAAAGGTGGAAGTTTAAAAAAGGAAAATTGCATTCTTGATAGGACTACACAAGATGAGGCATATATATCGGAGCCTTTTCTAGAAGAGATGTTTGAACCTTTTGGATGGCAACAAATACTAGCCACTCTTGATGTTTGTGTAAATGAGGTTACCCTCACCAAATTCTGCAATGAGGAAGGATATGATATCATTCCATTCCAGATGTTGGGTGTCATCCTAAGTCCGAAGTTAGAGTGGGAAGTCCCTCACGAGGAGGGGATTGCCGCGTGCCGACGCATAGTGGATGAAACTCGGTAAGAGACCTTGACCAAACGGACGAAGATGATTTCTAGGACTCGAATAATAAGCTATTGGACGACAACAGAGATGATGAGTTGTCTAGTAGCTCAAGTCAGAACATCAAACGAAAAGATCGTCGGGTGATCTACTATGATTTCCCAAACCACATCCTCGAAGACAACGCAAATATCAAGATAAATGTAGAAACAACCAAAACAAGCACAACGAAGACTCAATACCTCTATTAACTGACAAAACGCGGTACCTAAGGTTAGTAGAAGCAATTGACTGCCTCAAAGATGGGATATCAAAGAGATACATGAATCCTGACTTAACCAAACCAAAACAAAAAATACGAACACACAAAAATAAAAAAAAGAGAGCAATTTTGAGAAATCGACGAAGTTGTCTAAAATGGAGCGCAAAATCAAATATAAGGAAGTGAAAAAAGCCTTGAAGGAAATTTGGACAACAAAAATGGAAATTGACAAGGAATCAAACGATGATAAACTCGATGCACCTTCCCACTATAAGAAGTATACTATTCAGGATAGGAAAATCGTGGTGCAAAAACCCAAACGAGATCCCAAAGAACCAAGAACTTTATATGATGGGCCTGAAAAAGCCAAATGCATCAACTTAGCAAAATCAGGCGAGGAGCTTAAACTGGCATACATCGCCATAGACCTTGCATGATCCCAAAGATGTCTTTCCATGGTCATACAAAGATCTAAAGGGGATAGATCCTGAGATCTGTCAGCACACAATACCCCCTTAAGAGTGATGGAAAACCATGCATACAACATCCTTACATGTACAATGATACTTTTGCCAAGAAAATCAAGGAAGAGATAGACAAACTGAAGGATGTCGAGCAAAATCAGGCGAGGAGCTTAAACTGGCATACATCGCCATAGACCTTGCATGATCCCAAAGATGTCTTTGCATGGTCATACAAAGATCTAAAGGGGATAGATCCTAAGATTTGTCAGCACACAATACCCCCTTAAGAGTGATGGCAAACCATGCAGACAACGTCCTTACACGCACAATGATACTTTTGCCAAGAAAATCAAGGAAGAGATAGACAAACTGAAGGATGTCGAGTTTATCTACGAGATAGAACACATGGATTGGGTGTCCCCTATTGTGGCAGTACCCAAAAAGAATGGCAAATTATGTGTCTGTGTAAACCTCAAACAGGTAAATGTAGCACTATCAAGGATAATTATCCACTACTAATAACGGATCATGTTATTGAGAGGGTAGCAGAGAAAGAGGTCTAATATAGTTTTTTGGATGGGTTCTCAGGCTACTATCAGTTGACAATTAAAGTAGAAGATCAGCATAAGACAACTTTTGCAATAGAGTGGCATATTTTTGCCTACAGGGCAATGCCTTTTCGGCGTGAGCAATGCCCCTGCTACATTCCAAAGACTAATGAATTATGCATTCAAGGAATATCTCTGACAATTTCTGGAGATTTACATGGATGATCTTTGTGTTCACTCTCATCAAAGAAGTGACCATATAACTCATCTAGGAAAAGTCTTTGAAAAATACAAAACGTAGCGTATTTGTTTAAACTTGGAAAATGCGTCTTCATGGTAAGACAAGGTAAAATTTTGGGCCACATTGTGTGCAAAAAATTAATTTCAACTGATCAAGAGAAGGTACAAATAATTATTGCATTACCAAGACCAACAAAGATGAAGGAAATGCAAGCATTTATGGGTCATGTGGGTACTACAGGCGTTTCATATATATGTATGTTGTAATAGCTAAGCCGTTATATGCCCTCATTGCTAAGTTCGAATGGACCGAAGAATGTGAGCAGGATTTCCAAAAATTGAAGCAGCAACTAATATTTGCTCCAATTTTGCAAGCCCCTGACTAGAGCAAAATCTTTCATGTTCATGTTGATGCATCAGCCTATGCCATCGGATGAAAATTAGCCCAGCCAGGAGAGAAGAAAATGGAAATTTTCCATTTTCTACTCTAGTTAGTAGCTAAATAACGTAGAGAAAAATTATACCACTACAAAAAGAGAAGGTCTAAAGATTATATATGCTGTCAAAAAATTTAGACAATCCCTTCTTGCAAACAAGTTTGTTTTCTTCATGGGTCACCAAGCACTGCTATATATAGTAAACAAACCTTGCAGCACTAGAAGCATTGTTCACTGGTTCATACTATTTCTTGAGTTTGACTTCATGATAGTCGTAAAAAAGGGGACTACACACATAGACACGAGCATATCATCTTTCATGACTGTTTCATGGAGAAGCACCTGAGGGTGTCGATGATGGTCTTCCCGATTCATATCTGTTTAACATCGAAATGGTCACAAGATGGAGTGAAGAGGTCATTCCTCTACTCACAATCGAGTCATTACAGATAGAAAGAAACCATCAATTATACATCAAACACAAAATCTCCAACTTTAAGCAGGACGACTGTACAAACACAGTAAGGATGGGATATTGAGACTATGTTTACAACCCGAAGAATCCACCCACTACCTCAAAGAGGCTCATGTACAAAATACGGGATTTCATAATGGAGAAACACATACAGGCCAACAGCTAAAGAGACTCGGAGTCTACTAGCCAAACATGGAACACAATGTCCATACATATGTAAAATCATGTGATAGCTGTAAAAAACAACCTCCAGTGGAACATGCCACCCTGTTTCGAGTAGTACAAGCACCCAGATGGAGTACTCACATAGCTGAGTACTTAAAAAACAAGACCTTCCCAAAGGGATGGGGCAAGATGAGAATGAAAATTGTAGAAGAAGAGGCCAAACACTATCTACTCATTGCCAACCAACTGTATAGGCAGGGAAAAGACAAACAACTACAGTTGTGTGCTACAGAAAGCGAATATTACGTTATCTTAGAGCAAGCACACTCAAGACATCCAAGTGGACATTTCTCTGATGATAAAATGTCAAAGCTCGTGCTACACTCAGGCATATGGTGGCCAACCCTGTTTATGGATGCAAAGACCTATGTCAAACGATGTGATAAATGTCAACACGCAAAACCACCCTTACAGAGAGATGAAATTCCACTAAGACCAAGGATGGGGGTACGTGTTTTTTCCAAATGGGGCATTCACGTCATTGGTCCCATCATACCTCCACGATATAGGTCGCACGCACAATACATCGTAGTAGCAACAAACTACATGACGAAATGGGCGTAAGCAAAAGCCACCCAAAAAAACAATGCGAACTACAACTTAGTTCTTCTTCAAAGACATATTTATGAGATATGATCTACTCATAGAAATAGTGAGCGATAGGGAAACACACTTTTTAAATGACGTCATTGAAAGCCCCCTTGACGAATTCATGGTGGTCCATCGCAAATCAACACCCTATCATCCGCAAGCTAACCAGCAAGCAGACAGTACCAAAATAATCTTATGCACCGTATTCACCAAAATAGTCAGTGACTGAAGAAATTATTGTGATCAAAAGCTACACATAGCCTTATGGGCTTACAGAGTAGCTTTTAGAACTTCCATTGGCACGACTCCCTTTAACCTAGTATTTGGGATTAATGTGATCCTACCATTGGAATTATTAATCAAAACCCTAAGAGTGGCAACACAATTAGGATGGACATGCCATGAGCTATCGGAGAGATTAGACAACCTGGAACAATTAGATGAAACTCGACTTAGAGCAATAGCTAGGATATATGCTAAAAAAAACAAATGAAGGCTTTCCATTATCAATACATGATTAGAAAGGAGTTCCAAAAAGGTGATTATGTTTTAATGTATATCCTCAAACAATACTCCAAAAAACTCAAAAAGCGCGGGATGGGGCCTTTTGTAATACATGATATATCACAAAGTGGCGCCATCAAGCTTGCAACATTAACAGGTGAGGAGATGCCTAATTGGACGAATGACTGCAGATTAAAGACATATCTTCTTTCGTTGACACGAGAATAACTCAAAACAATACATGCAGCAGCTGAGTGCAGAAGTCAAGCGCATGACATTCAAGAACAGGCACAATAGAAAGCCAAGATCAAAATATTAAAGTGCAAGGAGTACGCAAACTTTCAGAGAAAAGCACATCATAATGATGGTATCGATACTACTCCGATAACATCCATACAAACGGAAGCTACATGGTTAGCAGGAATGGATCTACGCATTAATTTACAACTCGCCAATGGCACTACACTAGGGCCAAAGCTAATGTAGTTAACTGCTCCACTTTCATAAAAATCACGCAATAGCACAATGGACAGTCTGGGCCACATAAATTTACCAATCACTATTTATGGAACAATTTATCCACATCAGTTTCATGTGGTCAACGATCATCATATTAATGAAGCAGTTATTCTGGGAGTGCCGTGGATGCGCACTTATCAAGCCACGTCCAACTGGTAGGACAATACCTTACAGATCAAACAAGAGGACCAATCTTTTGCTATGCCCTTTGTACAAACAGACCATGTATGGGAGCCTCTACCATCGCCACATACACCAGTTTAGCGATATTCCACAACCGTGGTCAAGAAAATATGGGTTAAGAAATACATCATGCAAACCAATCCCAAAAATTGTGGATACCAAAACGACAAAACGATACAAGTCCGCCAACATTGCCTCTCTAAAAATCCGCCCTCACCAAATTGCCCATGGCTTTTGTCAAACAACCTAGACCAGTGGAACATCCTCCTTGAAAACAAAAAAATGTCAAGTGGGTATGGAAACCAAAACAAACTCTCCCACACAATGCCTCTTCTAGGGAATCCACAAGCCAACAATTCCAGTGGCAACCAAAAAGCCCTCAAGCAAAACAACTAGCAGCGTCACAACTTCTACAGGTCATCGTCAAACACAAGGCACGTCTTCTACAATTACTACTCTTTAGACCATGCATCTTCAATGTGACCTTGCCACCAACAGCCACTGAACATATTTTTTAGCACCTCTTTCTTGCACAACATTTTGTTTCCCATGCATATCCTCCATCAATTTCCTTTTTGGCAAAATGAGGGCAAGAGTGGCTCACTAGGGAATGCAAAAATATTATTGGTGCTACAAAAATAATCAGAAAAATTTCCTTTAAGATCATCAAATCCTCCTGGTTTGCTACCTTCAGTCTGCAAATGGTCTTTTGGTCATTTTCAAAGGGAAAAAGGGTAGGATCCCAGAAAAAACTCAGAGAGAGGTCAAATGGTGGGATGCAAGCAAAACTTATGAAGAAGGCTAAAAGCAAAGTTCTTGACAAGTTTTCAATTTGTTGCTTAAGCCAATTGGGAGACTTCACACTCTCCTCGGAGCCTATCAACAAGGAAATGTAACTTAAGGATGTTTGTAGGATCAAAACCAAGCAAAGGATTACTTGCAAAATGGTGAAAATTGCTAGAATCAATTTGTCCCCTCAAATGGATTCAACTTCTGATGGAAATTGACAGGGAGTCAGGCAAAGCTATGAACTAAAGACCTAAATCATCGAAAATCAAGGAAATGATAGATATCAAGCAAAACACGTGCTCAAAAATGGTTGCAAGAAATAGATATGGTCACAATGGAAAAAACCTGGCCATAAACTAGAAAATGGGGCAAACTAAGGAAAAACATGTCCAAATTTGAAAACATTTCACCAGTGTACTAGGAAGACCTATGGGAACATATGTACAAAGGAGCTGTATCAAGATTCTTCCCAACATGGAACGCGATTTATGTATCTTTTTGCTCAATCAAAGAAAACCCCATGTCATCTAATCTAGTATGTTCCAGAAAGCCAATCCATAAAGTTTCAAGCCAATTGAGTTCCAAAATCCACTTCAAATGCAAAAATTCTCTAAGTCTGCAAAAGATTTTGAAAAATTAGCCCAAGTGTCAAACCATTGATCCAAATCCCAAAAATTTTGGACCAAGGCATCATCTAGATAAACCCTACCAGATGGTATCATCAGATTTCCAAAATATTTCCCAACATGGATTGCGATCCACGTACCTCAAACACTAAATCCAGAGAAAATTGCATAGTAGCATCTCCATATGCCCAGGAACAACTTCCCCTAGTTGGAATTTCAAAATTCTTCCCAACATGGATTGCGATCCATGTTTCTTTTGCCAAAATCAATTTGTTACATTATGTACTTGTGCCTATAGTAATCCTAGATGCACTTGTGAAATTTGGTCAAAATTGGGGTAGTTTTGACAAAGTTATGCTCATTTTTCATTTTATGGTCAAGTCGGCAACTTTTCGATAGTTCTGATCAATGGCAAAAACCTATTTTCAATGCTAAAATTGACCACAAGATGCCTCAAATGAGAAAACTCATATCACCGAACAGGTACTTGAAGCAATATCGGCTAACATCTTCATCGGAAGGTTTCAATCCATAGATGGAGAAATAGTAGAGGCCACTATCTTTCCACGAGAGATGTGGACACTACACCAAAAGCCAGAAGTGCCAGCAAGGGATAGATGCCTACAGTTAGATAGCTTCCTACGATTACCTCCTTGGGGAACGGCGAGCTCATGAGCTCATAAGTTTAATTTAGTAAAATGGTGAAGCCACTATGATCGACAAGGATGGGGCAGTAGTTAAGGTAAAGATCACAGCAACAATAATCAATGAAGCCCTCCACTTGCAACAAAGGCCACACAATCTATTGCAAAAGACAAAGGCAATAGATAACGATAAAGCTTTCCTAAAGCACAGAGGCCACAAGCTAACATACCAAGATTTTATGTAATCAAAAACTAAATTGCTATTGTGCCTAATATCACAACACTTCAAAGTGCAGAAGCCACCTAGATATATAGAACCATTGTTGCACATGGCGGTTGTAATGGCAATGGGCTTGGTAGAGAGAAGAGTGATTAGTTGCAACTTTCGAAATTATCTTCTTGACAACATTGTCGAAGCAAACATAAAGGGGAGCCAAAGAAGCAAGGCCTACATGAACGCGGGACCAATGCTGACACGGATTGTCTATCAGGCAATCCATTGGGGATGATTGATGATCTACGACCCGCCAAAGCGCAGATATATCTAATTCACAGGTGTAAAAGAGCACTAAGACCTGTGCCACACCTTCCACTAGGCCGAAACAAAAAATTAAGTAGACGAGGCAAAGCTCAACCTTAAGAGATTCTGACAGCAAAAAGACAGAGTCGAATGCTCGGACTAGCCATGAAGCTGGGTCCCAACAGAGAGACACTCCTTCGGAGTACTAGTCTTTAGAGGAGGAGCACGACAACCAGTACACTCTCGCATATACACGATTGAGGAAAAAAATTGTGCACGTGGCAGAAGCTATTCCAATTACTCATGCCATGTGGACAATGGAAGAAGCGCAGGCGCTGAGGAAAAGGCTACGCCAATAGAAGCATGAAGAAAAAAGAACCCAAAGAATAGAAGATCATGATGAAAAAGAGGAGGAAGAAGAGGAAAACATTCCACTGCTACGCAGGCAAATAGATCCTCTAAAAAGGAAAAATAGCTACGCAGGCAAATAGCTGCTCTAAATAGCTGAGGAAAAACGAGAGATTGTGAGTGCCATGCGGCAACAAATCCATAACGAGCTCAAGTGAAAAATGGAGCAAAGGGAAAAATAAGAAGGAAATAAACCACGTATGGATCTTGAATCATCGGACGAATCTTTTTGAAGTGAAAAAGAGGAAGATAGCTCACAAGGGGAGGGACATCAAGACACGCATGACCAACACAATCAGGAGTTTGATTCTCCCAAGGACATTGGGGCGCCTCCAGAGACTACAGTAAAAGAGAAAAAAAAGTTGAAGATTTACCAGAGCAAGGAGTGAAGAAGAGGCAGTCAAAACAAAACACAGATCAGGAAACGGAGGCAACACAACCAAAGCATATCAAAACTTCAACAGCCAATAGTAGATACAAAATTGAAAGAAAAAATGATTGATGAGGTTGAAACATCATATCAGGGCCAAAAGAGCCAGCAGGGGACAAGATCGCCTCAATCACAAGCTGTAATGGAGGAAGGAGTGGAAATTGTCAAGTCATTTGACATTGATGCTCACTTAGAGCAGATCAAGCTCTAGTTTCAATGTCAAAGGGATCTCTACAATCTGCACGGGTTGGAGTTGGGAGATACCAAAAGAGATGCGTCTAAGGCAGCAAAAGATTCCCTGCAGCTAAAGCAAAGAATAGAGTCATTAGAGAAAGAACAACTCCAAGCCCAATCTGAGTTGCAAAGGGAACAAGAAAATGTAGCCTACTATTACAAGGAGGTGCAACAATTTAACGAGGAAAACTTCGCACTGCAAGTCGAGAAGCAACTCCTCGAGGAGGAGCTAACCAAAGAAAGAGAACAAAATGAGAAGCTGCAAGGCTCATATGCTATGGTTAGTAGGACTCTGAATCATCTCCTTGCCATAGAAGAGACCCCCTCCTCCTCAATGGCGACTGCAAGATCTACCTCCTTGAACCAAGAGATTAAAGATTAAAAAGAAGCCCTGGCTCAGGAAAAGTATGATAGATAGGTCATGACAACAGGACATAGGGCCCTACAATGAGCCAAAGACGAAGAAATCAAAGAATTAAGGAAGCAATTGGCTAAGTCAAGAGGGGACTTAAGAGACTTTGAGGGCCAATCAGGCAAAGCATCAACAAGCCCCAGTAGACTTTGAGCAAGAAGGAGGTTCTGAACATTCCACATTTGAGGCTCATCAAACAGAGGTGTCCACTACCAGCACATGAAAAGCAACACAGGAATCTACAGATCCAGCCATGACATCCACTTTGGATTTGGCCAAGGACAAAATTCAGTGCTGGATCTTAGAAGTAAAAGATCCCTCGCACAAAGCCTATCTACAGTATGAACTAAAAGTGATGAATCGAGTGCCCTTCTCATGATTACTCCAGATGAGGTGGTAAAGAACCTCGAGCATGAGATGATCGACCTTCCACTGATGCGGCAAGAGGCTAGATTATGGCAACAAAGAATGCTACCAGAACTTGAACCAAACAGCAGAGGGGATTATGCACGGCATAAGATGCACAAGTGCATGGCAATCAACTATACACGTCAAAGTCGTTTACAGACAATTCCTCAGCCCAACATGATCTACTTTTCTCACTTTCTTATTCCTCTCAAAGAATAATGAAAACTTTTTAAGAAAATTTTGTTATATGTTTTGCTCATGAATCAGCTTGAGCCAAAGTGCTATCGCTCTCAGCTAGTAAGTGGTCAAGACGCCACTCCAATTCTCCTTCATCGGTTTCTTGATTGAACACTAATCTGTTAAGGTCTATGAGCCACATAGGCTAAGAGACATTGTCAGACCTAGGGTAAGACCCAACGCTCGTATTTCTTGGGTGATTATTCTCCAGCTTGAACAGATCTAGCCCTTGGAGCTCCCATTGATGTTACTGGCCAAGCAAGCGTCTTGCTATTCTAGATCTTTTGGATATTTCATATGCACTACATGTTTTGGTGCGACGATGGAGTTGAGTTTTGAAGGAACTCCACTCACATAGGCAGATTGGCACATGGCGTATAGATGCAGCAATCAATTGAGATAGCATGGCTATCTGTATGAGCTACATATTTCACTTGTGTGGAACTCCTGCTCTCTCTATAGCACTACGAGTGTCTATGGCAACACAATTTTTGGGTAAGACCCGGCGGATGATTGCTAAATCACCCCCTAGTCATGGAGGATCACAGTTTGATAGATTCTCGTTATAATTTCAAGGAAATAAGTTCGAAATATACCACGTAGAAGCGGACGAATTCAACTTCTCCAGTTTATTCCAATCATTATGTACACGGTTGACTACGTTGGTTAGTATTACCTACTAGTTAAGCAGTTTTTACAAAGGGTCTTACCAAGGGGTTTGACTATGTAGATTCTAATCACGACGTTTGGATTGCAAAGACAACACCCAACGTTTCCAGTGCAATGTTGCCTATTTTTCCAACAGAGGGACGACGTGCTCCTCTGCACTTGAATATGGGTAATTCAACATGTACGCATCTATTGATTTAGTGATCTTCCATTTTTTAGTATGCTTTGATTGGTTTCTTCAAGTTGTATAAATCTTCTTGAATATTTATGATCCATGCCAAGTGCATGTTGGAACAAAGTATTTTGGGCCGTAGAGTCCAATATACATTATGTTGTTATGAACCCACTTGTCGGGTTCGATTTGGCATGTTGTCACATGGGATACAACATGGTCTAGGAACTCAAGGAGTTTAGTTTAGCCAATGTGGAGAAATGATAATGAGGGTCCCTCTCACTCTTGTCACGGTGTGTTTTACAGTTACCTCCACATACAAGTACACTTTGTGCTTGATGGATGTCTCTTTCTCTGCCATCCTTATTTGAGACATATTCCACATGTGGAGAATATGATTCTATGGGACTGACACTGGCACCCGATTTTTAATGACGTGTCGCGACGAAGTCCGTAGGTGCTGGTCGAATCTCTTTATTAGACCATTTGAGGCACACAGTATCAGCCAAAAATTATCGGGTACTAAGTACAAACTTGTTGTGATTACAAGTGCTATGAAACCACCTTAGCAGAGGGTCCTTTCTACATATAGCAAAGTAAGCTATGTTCATGAGAATTTCTCATGGTTGGTACCTAGGTGTGATCGGGTTGTCACATTCTATTATGGTCCAACTTTTGTTGCAAAGTATGCTACGCTCATGAGAATGTCTCATGGTTGGTACCTAGGTGTGACCGGGTTGTCACATTCTATTATGGTCCAACTTTTGTTGCAAGACTTTCACGTATGTATCGTGGACAGTCTCGTCATGGAATTGCGGTTCGGATATTTTTGTGTTAAATGCATGCACACTAGGTGTTATGGGCCCTAGTGTTTAACAAAAATTTATTTGGAGCGGCATGAAAATTTGTGGACATTATTGATTCTGTAATTTTTTGCACTGCCAGTGCAATCTCTCTTGCAGATTTAGTATGAGTTTACACCCTACCATTCAAGGTAATGGTTCAGAATGGGTGTTTGTGGTTGGTTGGTCTAACCTCTATGAGCTTACTCCACTCCAACCCGCTTGCAACCTAGTTGGTTGTCTCCATTCCATATCACATATATGGCTGGATACTCAATGTTTGAGTCCTAGTTTTATCGTTAGTCATGGAAGACTGTCTGTAAGTGGTTGGGGAAAAGCACCTCACTCTTACTGTTGTTATTCATCCCGTGTTGGATGGGCAGCTTAGAAGTAATTCTTTCTAAAGGATTTGCTAAGAGCATACGTTAGCACAACGCATTTTTGAATAGGTGATTTAGAATTTGCTTACGTAAGGTTTTCAACTTTGAACACCTATTGTGGTGGGGTTGGATATGGTTTCAATAGTTACATAAGTGGCGGACTTATTAGGTGTGTTGACAAGTATGTTGGTAAGTAACCTTAGTTAGCGATAAACATGTAGTTCTTTGTGTTCCAAAGTATTCAAAAGTCTATCATGAGGACACTCCCTATTCTATCCCTCAATAGCTATAAACTTTTCAAGATACTCACTCGAGTAGGAAATCTGGCTCACAACTGCATGGAAAGTTATGCCAACTCGAGTAGGAAATCTGGCTCACAACTGCATGGAAAGTTATGCCAATGATTTATTGAATTATTTCAAGTACCTTTAGAAGATCTGAAAACTGGTTATGTCTTTGGATAACTCTCAGTTGTGGTTACTCCTTTCAAGTACTCAAGTAAGTTACAAATTGAGTTACCAATTCGATACAAGTGGTTGCAAAAGGACAACAATGTTGAAAATCAAGATGTTTCTCTTGGTTTCATTGACCCTCCTCACTGCATCAATTATCGGACATACAGACAACTGGCCCACGTATGGGACGTCGATAAAGAAAACATCAGTATTCTTAAGAAGATATTACTACTTGTGCTTTCAAGGACAAAAACTCTTCCTTAAGGGGAGAGTAATGTCAGGACAAGGGTCAAACCTAAGGACTAGGGTAGTCATGGACTTTGGCCAAGGGCGGGGCTAGAAAGTGTGGATAGGGGATCCGTCTAGGGCAAGGGGCTAGGAGCCCGCCTATATACTGGGGGGTTGGGAGGAGGATCCTATGGTCTAGCAATAGGATCTCTCATTAGAATAGAGGAAAACAACCTATGTCCCTTGACCATAGGATCTCACATCATACTAAAGTGCACTCTATGGCCCTACGGCCATAGGGTGGACTATGCGTCAATGTAGAAGCTGTGGAAGAGCCTTTGGGCCCTTGAGCTTATACATTGGTACCTTATGGCCCTAAGTCCATAGGGTCTAGCATCATACTAGAGAGGAACCTATGGCCTTAAGGCTAGAGGATGACCTAGGGGTCAATGTACAAGCTCTCAGAGAGTATTTGGGCCATTCAAGTGCACCAAAATATGCACTATGGTAGCTCTCAATAATAATTTGGGCTATTCAAGGGCACCCAAATATGCACTCTGGTAGCCCTATGGACCTAGGAAAATAGGATCTTTTTTTGCAATAGGGAGCAAGCTATGGCCCTTGAGCTTATGCATTGGCACCCTCTGGCCCTAGGTCCATAGGGTCTCTCATTAGAATAGATGGAAACAACCTTTGGCCCTTGATCTTATACATGGGCACCTTATGGCCCTAAGTCCATAGGATCTCACATCCTACTTAAGGGCAGTCTATGGCCCTTGGACCATAGGGTGGACTATGTGTCAATTTAGAAGCTCTCAAAGAGCCTTTGGGCCCATGAGCCTATACATTGGTAGCCTTATGGCCCTAAGGACATAGGGTCTCACATCATGCTAGAGAGGAACTTATGTCCTTAAGGGTAGAGGATGGCCTATGGGTCAATGTAGAAGCTCCCAAAGAGCATTTGGGCCATTCAACTGCACAAAAATGTGCACTATGGTAGCTCTCAAAAATCATTTGGGCCATTCAAGGGCACCAACATATTCACTACGATAGCCCTATGGCCCTAGTACCATAGGATATCTAGTTGTAATAGAGAGAAACATATGGCCCTTGAGCTTATGCATTGGCACCCTATGGCCCTAGGTCCATACGATCTTTCACTAGAATAAAGGGAAATGACCTATGGCTCTTAACCTTATACATTGGCATCTTATGGCCTTAAGTCCATAGGATTGCACATCATACTAAAGGGAACTCTATGGCCCACTCTATGGTCCTAGGGCCGTAGGGTGGACTATGTCAATGTAGTAGCTCTCAAAGAGCCTTTGGTTCCTTGATCTTATAGATTGGTACCCTATGTCCCTAAGGCCATAGGATCTCACATCATAATAGAGAGGAAATTATGGCCTTAAGGCTAGATGATGGCCTAGGGGTCAATGTAGAATCTCGCAATGGGCTATTCAAGGGCACCATCATATGCACTATGGTAGCCTTATGGCCCTAGTCCCAACGTATCTTTATTTGCAATACACAGAAACCTATGGCCCTTGAGCTTATTCATTGGTACCTTGTGGCCCTAGGTCCATAGGATCTCTCAATGGAATAGATAGACACAACCTATGGCCCTAAGTCCATAGGATCTCACATCATACTAAAGGGCACTTTATGGCCATAGGACCATAAGGTGAACTAGGTGTCAGTGTAGAAGCTCTCAAAGAGCCTTTGGGCCCTTGCGCTTATACATTGACACTCTATGGCCCTAAGGCCATACTCACATCATACTAGAGGGGAACCTATGACTTTAAGGCTAGAGGCTATCCTAGGGGTCAATGTAGAATCTCTCAAAGAGAATTTGGGCCATTCAAGGACACCAACATATGCACTACGGTAGCCCTATGACCCGACAACCATAGAATCTATATTTACAATAGAGAGAAACCTATGTCCATTGAGTTTATGCATTGGCACTGTGTGGACCTAGGTCCACACAGTGCCAATGTCTGGACCTAGGTCCATAGGATCTCTCACTAGAATAGAGGGAAAAAACCTATGGCCTTGACCTTATACATTGGAACCTTATGGGACTATGTCCATATGATCTCATATCATACTACAGGGCACTCTATTACTCTAGGGCGATAGGGTGGATTGTGTCAATATAGAAACTCTTAAAGAGCCTTTGGTCCCTTGAGCTTATACATTGGTACCCTATGGCTATAAGTCCATAGGATCGCACATCATACTAGAGAGGAACCTATGGCCTTAAGGCTAGAGGATCGCCTAGGGGTCAATGTAGAAGCTCTCAAAGAGAATTTGGGTCATTCAAGGGAACCTACATATGCACTACATTAGCCCTATGGCCTTATAATCATAGGATCTCTATTTGCAATAGAGAGCAACCTATGTCCATTGAGCTTATGCATTGGCACCCTGTGGACCTAGTTCTATATGAACTCTCACTAGAGTAGAGGGAAACAACCTATGGCTCTTGACCTTATACATTGGCACCTTATGGCCCTAAGTCCATATGATCTCACATCATACTAAAGGGAACTCTATTGTGCACCATGCCCCAATGGCCCTAGGGCCATAGGATCTCTCTTTACAATAGAGAGAAACCTATAATATATTCCTAGTATGTGTAATACTATATAACCAAGCTAAGATATAGCTTTTGAAATTCTAGTGTAAGTCTAGGCTTACGGTAGAGGTCACAATTTTGAAATAAACTAGAAGGCCATGAGGTTTTGTCCACTACATGCATTGTCATGTAGACATGGGTGTGCACATATGTTGCACCCTTGAATATAGACATTGACCAATAAAGATAATATTATAACCCTGTGGTCCTATTCTCCGTGCATCTCTAGACTGGGGTGTGCGGGGATTGGGCATGGTTAGAGAATGTGAGGTTGTTTACAGAGTGCGAATGTAGAAGCTCTTTAGGGACATTTATGCCACTCAATGGCACCTATATAGGAGCCATGTAGATAGAAACTCTTAATAGATTAGAGTACACCTTGTGGCCCTAGGGTCATAGAGCTCCAATGTAGAAGCTCTAATGCTCTCAAGGACACCTACTTGGGCACCATGGACATGAAGTGTGTGTGTGTGAGTGTGTGCACCAATGGAGAAGAGAGAAGAAGAGGAGACCTTGTGTTTGCACGGGCTAAAACTCACTCTCTACATGTGAGCCTCCCTATTATATTATGTACATAATGAATAAGTATAGTGGGTGGGCACCTAGCCTAACTGGCCACATGGGGCTTTACCCCAACAACCTCCCACATAAAGGCCAATGTGGCCATGAGAGAGAAAAGAAAACTGTATAAAACGTGTACAAGGCCATCACAAGTATGACCTCATCCAACACCCACTGGCTCACTGAATCTGTGTGCATCCATCTCTAATCGTAGAGAAATTATAGAGCGATCGTTACCATACTCCTCACCAAAGATGCACACATCCTGCAGGTATCTCACCATACACTACAAAGTGCCTCTATGCTCAAGGCCAACGTCAGTCACTTCATGACTAATTTCTCCCACTGCAAATGCAGCTACTACAAATGCAATCTTGGGTCTTGAGATGAGTATCTCATACATGAGACTCCCAAATGCTGCTGTAATCCTAGCAATATCTACCAATTTGACCATCTCAGTCAAATCTGGCTCAGAAATCCACTCATGGAAATCACCCTGACACCCAAGCTCCAATCCTTGGAATCCATCCTTGTGTCTCTGGTCTAAGCATATCCATGAATGACCGAATCATGGTTGAATCCTTAACACTCAAGCCATCCATATCCATCATCTATCCACAAATGACATGCCCTGCTACACAACTGTCTGCACAATTGGCTCAACATGATCACAAATTGGAGCATCATGCAACCTATCCGCAAAGGAGACATGCATCATCTGTCTACATGGCTGTGTACTGATGAAGAGTGTGTTGTCTTATACATGATGTACTTGCATTTCATGGATTGTGCCAACACTAGCACCTATCGCTATGACTAGCTGTCCATGATGCAATCTGAAACTGTGCTCATCGAGCACTACCTGTGCATACATAATCTTCAACTTTTTGAATGCCCTGCAGCCTGTCAGCCCATATCTTCCAAACCAATCAAAAATTGAAGAAACTTCCTTCTACAAAGTTGTATACCACCCAAAAAGGGTCAGGAAGAGCAAGAATGGACCTGAAATGTGTTGTTTTTACTGGTCAAAATAGATTTGTAAAAATCTGCAGCTGTGTACCCTAGACGTGCAGGCAGTCTGACTGACGTATCCCAAAATTGGTGAAGATTTTGAGAAAACTTTCTTGTGCAAAGTTGAAGAGGACAAAATTTCGATCAAGAAATACGAGAATTGGCTTGAATAAAGATGTTTTAGTTGGACAAGAAAGATCTATAAAAACGTGCTACAGTTTTTGATGCTTCTCTGTCTGCTTCCCCGCTGAGCTCCAATGGTGCTCCCAATCCCTGATCTTTGATACTAGTTGAAGTGCGCGTGCAAGAGTGTGTGCACCAATGGAGAAGAGAGAAGAAGAGGAGACCTTGTGTTTACAGGGGCTAAAACTCACTCTCTACATGTGAGTCCCCTTATTCTATTATGTACATAATGAATAAGTATATTGGGCAAGCACCTAGCCTAACCAGCCACATGGGGCTTTACCCTAGCAGTACATAGGAACTCTGAGTCGATCAAAGGGAACCTTATGGACCTAGGGCCATAGGGTGCCAGTGTTGTTAACCCTCACGGCTCACGGACACCCTATCACCTACGAGACAGACACCCTATTATTTATTTGTGTAGAGTCAGGGACCGGGCTTGTAATTGGTCCAATAGGAAAAGGGTAAGAGTGATCGCCAATGACAGGTGCACTCTAACTGGAACATTCAAGTGTTAGTTGTCTAAGCATGGACGCCCAAGTGTGAATGGGAAAGCTCATATAAAAGTCAACTAAACCCAAAAATCATTCATTCTCTCATTTGTGCAATCGAAGAGTGCTCTTGCTCCATCTCCATCTTCTTCTTCATCATCTCCTTCTGTGTGTGTGTGTGTGTATGCGTGAGAAGGAGAGTGTGTGTGCGATCGAGCATTGCAGACGGCACAGTGGCGGCGAAGCGGTTGAGCGCGGCACGGTGGTAGCTCCTTCTTCTTTGCGGCAAGGAATCCTCCACAAATATGAGGGTAGGGTAGTGAGTGACACACCCTTGCTCTCTTGAGCTTGCTAGATTAGTCTGGTTGTGTGCTTGCAGCCATTTGTGTCTCGCACACAGTGTACTAAAAGTCCCTTGCATTGACACATGCGATAGACGCGCACATTTTTGGCACCGTTGTTGGCGAAATGCCCTGCATGAAGCTCGAGTAGCACTCTATGCAGCTTTGTGGTGCATTATGAAATGTAGGACAGGTAGAGAAGGAAGGTGTGTGTGTTGAGAGGGAGTTTGTTTTGCTACAGCGTATTGTTTTTTTTAATAAGGTGTAGAAAGGTATTGTGTTTTAGTTGTGATAAGGTGTTAGAATTAAGGTAGTAGATTCATAATGTTAGTCCTATGTAAAGTACAGTAAGTAGATCTGCTAGCTAATGAGTTGTTGTAGTAGTGTGTTAGTGTGTAACAATAGCTCTAATATTTGTAAGTAGGTAGCTAGGTTTGGTGTGTGTGTGAGCGCTCGCATGCACATCACGGCCGCGGTGACCTTATCCCAATCAAAAAAAAAAGTTTTAAAAAAATTAAAGGTAGGACCGGGATCAAGAATATTCACTAGGCCCAAGCCCACTCCTACGCTCAGGCTCAGGCCTCTATCACCCTTTAGAATTACTTATTTTAGTCTCACACCTAAGTAAAAATCGACGCTTTTGAGGACCAATGGAGCTTCGAGTAATCAAACATTGTGTTGTAAAGCATACTATGACTCCCTAAGCGATACGCTCGTTTCAATCTATCACACGCTTTAATCTAAAAATTGATCATTAAAAATATTAAAAAACATCAAAAAACGAGTGAAAACGGGGTGCAAAACGCTTAAAAAATTAAGCGGTTAACCTTTGGGGTTATTCATCGACGCTTGTAGGGTGCCAAAGGCACATGCATCTGCGCTCTCGTCGTGTGCTAGAGGCCTAGCAACTAGCAAGCATTTCAACTACGGGAGTTCTCATTATTCCTCTACCTTAGGCTCTAGGCTCTTAGCGGGAACCCAAGGTAGTACCACTCAGGATCCGCATATTGCATCCAGTGACTCTTCCTCTGACTACGATGTCATAGAGGGTTACCCAATGCGTAATCCTGATAGCTCAAGCCAATACATGCATGCCATGGGTCCACGGTTCGGGCCGAGCGTGGTTAGCCGCCTAAAGGAAACCTTTAGTAGAGCCACTTGCTCCGAACATGGAGCTAACGATGTAAATGAGGGGGGTGGGAAAGTAAATTCTCCATCCACATAGACCCTATGCCCTTAGAGAATGTGTATGTGAATACTCCATTCACTGCATCCCCTGACTCTGCAGAGCTATTCTCCTGCGAGGTTATATTACCTCATGTAGAAGCCTTGCCGAAGTGCAAGAGGTTGAGAGATATATCATTGTGGCTAGGGAAAAGGAAATTGAGAGTTTACGCAAGGCAGAGAAATGAAGAGAGTTAAAAGATAAATCCCCTCTGTCAATACCTTTACTAGGAGAGCAATCGAGTGCTCCTAGATTAACGACCACTAAGGGTCAACCCATAGAGAGCCACATTGCATCTAGTTCAAAAGACATCCCTAGCACCTCAATCCTAGATGGAGCGTTCTTAAATGAGAACTGGGAGTACAAACTACAAAAGGAAACTCTAACCAACCTATACATAGGTCACACCTATCACGTGGGTTGGTTAGATGTCCTACAATCCACAACGGGTGCTACTAGTATGGAGGATCAACAACAAAGAGTTTGTGAGGCCATCCATAGGGTTATTGAGCTAGAGAGACAGAACAAGGGGATCAACATGCCTTTAATGGGTCTCATGAGATTCGTGCATACAGGGAAGGCTAAACAACCAATCTTATCACAAATGGAGACTCTGTCAATAAGTTCGATGGATCCTCCATATGTTGTTTTGCCAGGAGTCTCAGTGCAATCTGAGCCCACAAGTGATAGCTTTACTTTTCCAAGTCTAGCTCATATTTCCCTTGATGACACCACGGCTACCATGCTTACCCCAATGATGGGCATGCCAAGAAACATGCCCTGGACCTCATTTGTTAGTAAAGCACCACTACATTGTATCTCAATGCCTGCAACAGTACCTACAAGTGTATACCAATTGTATACACCTATGGGTCCTTGTACTCATGTAGTCTCTACCCCTCCCATTGTTTCAACAAGTAGTGCTCCACAACCACAACACCCATGTTCTTAATTCCATGGGACCATACCAACTAGCATTAGCATGTCACATCCAATGTCTTCTATGACTAGGGCCACCCACACATATGAACTTTGGGCCGCCACATGGCACAACACCGTACCAAATGTGGAACCCAAGGGCTTCCTACGCGCAAAGCCCAATGCCAATACCTACTCCACATGTAGTCTCTAGAGCGCTTTCACCCACGGTGGCTGCTCACTTAGATGACCTAGCAACATTTTCTCAAGCTATCGGTCGTTCTATTGCTAAGAATATGTGTAACATGCGTGATAGAGAATGTAGAAGCAAGGCAGTACAAATAGTCAATCTCCCACAAAAATTTAGTGGAGACGGAGATGTGAGAAAACATATCGAAGTGTTTGAACAGACATGCGATTCTCTAGGAGAACATAATGACCTGCATAAGAGTAATTCTTTAAGCCTAACCTTAAGTGGGAAGGCAGGGGATTGTTATAGAACCCTAAGGGTGGAAGAAAAAATGATTTACCCTACTCTTAGGAGATTTTTCTTGAAAGAATACATACTAGAGGGAGTGCTTTGGGGTGTAGCCTCTCAACTCCAGAAAGCCCAATGAGAGGAAGGAGAGTTGGTGATAGACTTTATTAATTGCTTGAAGCATTTGAATTCTCGTTGTAATCCGAATGAGCACTTCAATAATAATCAATTGCTTGATAGATTCATTAGGGGATTAAAAAATGAGGATATCTACAATGGCCTAGTCATTAGAGATATCACCACTTGGGAAGCAGTCATCACCAAAGCAATCCAATTGGAGGATAATTAAATGATTCAGGGAGAAAGAGTGTCTGTTGAGCCTAAATCTATAAGGTTGGCAAGCATCGAAGCATCAACCAATGACCCTAAAGCCTATTGCTAATGAGCCAAAGATATATGAGATGACTTTAGCAGATCTCACCAAGGCCATTCAAGAGAGTCTTAGAGACAATCATGCTCCACAAAACAATCATATGTATCCAAGAAGGGAGCAACAACGGTGCTCAGTATGCTATGGACCACATAGTACTAGTGAATGTCCTACATTTAGAGTAAAATTCAATGGGAATTGAAATGCTTGTGGGAGGTATGGTCATCAAGCTAATGATTTCATAATATTTAAGCGTGCGATGGCCAATAGACCAACCATGAACAGACACACCTCAAGTGCCTACATTGATGCTGGCCCCACCTCTTGAACAAAATTAACAACACATGGTCCCTAGGTCCCAAATTTTTTTTCAAACAACACCCTTACCACCTCTAGTGCTAGGACTGCAACCACTATATCCGAGAATCACTTCTGCAGATCAAGTGGGTTGTGAGTCACCTATTGCTTGTTTGGAAGGCTGTGAGGAAGATATAGACCCTAATATTGCCTATGGAATTGATGCACTTGAAGAAATTCCACAATACTACATGGAGGACTATTGGGGACAAGTCAAACTTATCTATCAAGTAGCTGTTGTTGCTGCAAGAGGCCAAAATATCAATTACACTGCTAAGAGGCCACCTCTTCAATGCTATGAGTGTGGAGGTCCACATTGTGTGGCCGAGTGTCCTATTAGGCTACAAAAGAACGCCACACTAATGCAAACCAATCAAGCAAGCACGTCTACAATGCCGATACTCATGTGCAATCAATGCGGAATAGATCATTTGATTGCCCAATGTCCAAATAATCCAAATGCACCGAAGATCACACCATTAAACTTGATTGAGGTTACTAAGGAGCCATCACAAAGTACACTTGTGGTACCAGTAAACGTACTCACATGATCAATGCTCCAAAAACAAAATTATATTCTTGAGGAAAGAGGCATGGCATTAATTGCCGAATCTCAAAAAACAAGAAAACATAAAGGAAGAGATCACAAAAAGCAGTGAAGTGAGACCCCAATTCAAAGACCAACATAGGGATTGGTGACAAGCCCGTATATATGAACTACACTAAAGAGGATTCTAATTCAGGTGAAACATGGAGATCAAAATGACCACTGAGATAGAAACCAAAAAGGAAGATCTTCATGAGCCATAATGGCCAGGATCCAAGAAGAAGATAGGAACTTATCCAAACCCTATAGAGGAGATCGAGCGAGTCAAACAATTAAGAATTTTGGTAGAAGATACCCAAAGGGACTTTGAACCAGCACCTAGGTAGATCCAGATTACAGACACAGTGTTCCCTACACAACAACAACCTCACCAAGTCCATAGAATCTTAGTCATACCTAGCGTCATCCAAGAAGAAATTGACTTAAAGTCATTGGAAAGTGGGTGTACTCACTTCTTGTTGGAAAGGGACTACCTAACCCTATCAAAGAAATGGAGATCCCATCTTCCCCATGTCAAGGGAGTAAAGCCCAAAAGGTGCCGTTAAACATTGCCAAATTGATAGATTTCATGTCTTCAGAAGTTAGAACCACCATCATGTCCAAACTATATAAAGACCTTGAGCTAGTCTCAGCTCTTCAAGCTTTCCTCAATGGATAAATGAAGTTTAGGCTACCACAATTTGCAGAGATGGATGGAGCTAGGGAGATGCCAATAGAGGAGGAACACTTAGATCCACAATTCACTCGGCCGCATGCAGTATTGTTACACATGTAAAGCGGACACTGATGTTGGAGAAGATTCTCCTTATATGGATGTACTACCTGGGATGACTATGTCACACAATGTGGATTGGGTCCACCTAGTGGAAACCATAAACACTTGGGGAAACAAGGGGATGACCTCGGTAACACCTGAGCGGGATGAAATGCCACCACTCATACCCTTAAATATGCTAGAAGCAATGCATATAGCTTTTGACAAGACTCATCCTCATATAACAAGGAAAACATACAAGTGGATCCCTAATTCTTCTTTAGCAACCATGGTTTGATGCTAAAAAATATAATCCTTGTAAGAAACATCCCACTCGCTCCAAGAATGTAAGGAAATGTGGTGTTGGATTCCTAAACGACTATTGGAAGCCCAAGGCAAATATCAAGGAAATGATCAAATATGGGTGCCAAAACATAGATTGTGTTCTTACCTGTCACCTGAGCCATGTGAGACAAACCCTCTAACGACAAAGCCGATGAAAGATCATGGGAAAGGAAAAATTCACAGAACACTATAGACCGGATCAGGAGATAGTATGGGTTCCCAAGCAAGAAAGGCTTGTTTTGTGCAACTCAACCATAGAAAAAACAAATAAATATTCTAGCTCCTCATGTAATGCATCCATAGAGGTAAAAGCTTCTACACAACCTCCACCTACCATAGGTAGCCTCCATGAAGTTAAAAAAGTTTGACACCTCCCATTGTTCAATTATTACCTGATGCACTACTTCAAGTTCTCGTTCATGGGAGAGTACCTTACCACCCTTGCAACTCGATGAGGCACCCAATGTAATAGAGAACTATTGGCTGGAATAACTCGTTCCAAAAGGTGATGACATCCTTTTAAAGTATGATCTACCCAAGGAAGGGGGGAGTCTTCATTCACATCAACCTAATGATTTATTTCCCTCTTGCCCTTCTTTGCATGTCCCTTGAGCTTTTCAATCTTAGGGAATTTATATATAAAGCCTTATACTCACAAAAGACAAAAAATAGTAAAGAGCAAGAGCAATTAGCAAACGATTGTGCATAATAAAAGTCAAAACATTGAATGAGACCTACACATTCACATCCGGTACACTGAAACAGAAACCTATGTCATCAAACACCTTTGATCCTCATCACTTGAGTGATGGAGGGTAGGTGGGATTAGTAAAATAGGAGTTTTTTTTGTTTTAGAGTTTAGTGATTACCGAAGTTCTTTTTTCCCACTGATGTGCCTCCTGGAGGTATTCTTTGTGTTTCCTAGTGTGTACAGGAATGTGTTGCTATTGTTAGGATTTGGCCCTTCATGGAATATTTCTCTCATTCACTCTTCAAATCAAGCGCGATATCAACACAAACAGGTGTTTCTTGTCCATTAACATGGCCCCTTATCTTTTTTGCATCCATGTTTGTCTGTTTTAATTGTAGTTGGTAGCAAATATTCAGCGCATTTTCTTAGTATCAAACATTAAATTCAATGTAATTTTTTGTCATAATCACTTGTCTAGGTTTAAAAAAATAAGATGTCCTACTAAGCTAGTTTGACCAAGCTAGGCGTTAGGGATCTTCTCTTAATACCATGGGGAATGCCTTCCTAATAATCACTGGTTACTTAGGCTCTTAATCCAATTTAGGCAGCATTGTGTGCAATGTACTAGGGATTTCTAGTGGGCTTAGTCCCTATTGACCACAAGGCCTTGTACAACTAGTTAAGACTACAAGGACTTCTAGGTATAGCCTCTAGTCAGCCCTTGGACATGAAATACTTGGCTCTCGCGATTAAACAAGTTAATCAACCAAAGAAAATTGAGAAGCTTGCCCATGGTAGTAATAGTTGATCTCTAGTGCCTTTTGATCATTAAATTAGCGACACCATACTTGTTTAGTTTTTTACCTTCACAACTATTTATGAGTTTGACTATATTACAATTTAATATTTATTGCTGACAAATAGTTTAGAATTTTGTTACCAATCAATTTGTTTGACTACAACTGCATATGCTTTTTAATTGTATATGAGAATGCAGTTACTGTGCCAATGTTGTTTGATTTTGCAGTGACTGAACAAGGCTAAGGACATTCATCTCAAATGCTCTTCCACCTCCACAAACGAGATTCAACTCAATAGCTTCCGAGGACGGAATCTACATCAAGAAGGGGGGCATGTTAACCCTCACAGCTCACGGACACCCTATCACCTACGAGACAGACGCCGTATTGTTTATTTGGTAGAGTCAGGTATTGGGCTTGTCGGTCCAATAGAAAAAGGGTAAGAGTGATCGTCGATGAGAGGCACACTCCAAGTGGAACATTCAAGGGTTAGTTGGCTAAGTGCCCAAGTGTGAATGGGCGAGCTCATATAAAAGTCAACTAAACCTAAAAATCATTTATTCTCTCATTTGTGCAATTGAAGAGTGCTCTTGCTCCACCTCCATCTTCTTCTTCATCTTCATCTCCTTATGTGTGTTTGTGTATTCACGTGTGCACGTGCGTCAAAGAGTGAGAGAGAGAGAGAGAGGGAGACAGACAGAGAGTGTGGATGTGATTGAGCATTGCAACAATGGCATGGCGGTAGCGAAGCGGTTGAGCGTGGCACGACGGTAGCTCCTTCTTCTTTGCGGCGAGGAATCCTCCACGAAGGCTAGCGTAGGGAGGTGAGTGACACACCCTTGCTCTCTTCAGCTTGCTAGATTATTCTGATTGTGTGCTTGCAGCCATTTGTGGCTTGCACACAGTGTACAGCAAGTCCCTTGCATTGACACGTGCGAGAGACACGCACAAGTGTAGAGGCTCTAGAGGAGAATTTAGGCCATTCAAGGGCTACTACTTTGGTACCCTATGTTCACAAGGTTCCTCTAATTTCATAAGAGATCCTATGATCCTAGGGCCATAGGGTGGTCTGGATGTGATTGAAGAACAATTTTGTTGGCACCATTTGGACCTAGGTCCATAGGGTTTCTCAATAACATACATGAGACTCTATGGACCTAGGTCCATATGGGTGTATTAATATCCATCTTGACAAAATATATGTGTTATTTTTACAAAAAATGGCACCTAAGAGAATGTCAAAGTCAATTGATGCATGCAAAAGGCTCAACACCAAGTTCTTGGTATCTAGATTTTCACTTACCAAATGGTGGAAGTGATGAGAGGGTCCATTTATTCTTTCAAGATAAAGAGAAATCACCCTTCAAATACTATGGGGTTGTTAAGAAGCTAAAGAAAGATTGTTCATATCTTGATATGTCTCCATGTCTTGGAGTAAATCTACTGAATGGTGATTCCTACTTGTTGGAGCCTATGGCCTTTGCTAAAGTTTATAGGTGATAGACTGGCAGTGTCAAAAGCAAGGTGGGTAGATCTTACAGAGGAAACTCAAGTGAGAACGTCATAGACATATATATTGAGTACTATAAGAAATTCACTCAGTATTTGGGTAAATTGAGCAGCACAAAGAAGAACAAAAAGCAAAAGAATGATGATATAGGTAAAGTAAGTCAATCTAAGATTCTCAAGGAGAGTGAGAATCCCTCACTTGGAGAAAATAGTACAGATGTGGCCCAAGAATATCTTTCAATTATACCCTTACAGACTCAACAAGCAATAAATGCAAGTGTACCTATAACCCCCACAATTGAAACCCCTTCTGTGGAAGTGGTCATGGACTCAACCTCCTTAGCTGTGCTAAACTCTATTGTCCAACCAAAAGAAAAATATTTTGATAAAGAAGTTGCAAAAACTTCTAAGAATGGGTTAGATGGATATGTTGTGGAATTGCACCCCATTTGACCAATGCAACCTTGCACCAGAAGCTTATAAACATAGACCCTTGTTAGATATGTATGTGAAATACCTTTTGAAGTAGTTTACAGGAGGGCACTCTAGACCAATCTCCACTCCAACAAACCTAATGCCGTATAAGCCAATGACAATAATACCTCTCCAAATAGATGAAGTGCATGGGGATAAGCTAGCTACATACCAATATTGGATTATCTCTGGTCAAAATTGCATCATAGCAGCTAGAGCTTTTTTCCACAACAAGAGCACTAAGTATGCTTCCAACAGAGTTCTACAAGTTTAGAACTGCCAGGATAGTGGTAGATGCTCCTAAAGAGGTTGTTTCTCAAATATCCAAAATGGAGAACATGTAGAGAATAACAGCATTGAAGCACCATCCTAGTATGTGAAGGTTTAAAAGCATGGTCGTAGTTAGTGGATTGCCTACTCTAAACCAACAAAAGCCAAGGTAGGAGTTCCTGTCGATCATGTGATGCAAGAACCTTGGGATGTAAGTTTCACTTCCCTATGCTCATTTTCTTTACAGATACATTTTGAAATAAAGTTATTTTCTTTTTTATTTATTTTGAAGGCCTTTGTAGATGTGGCAAACATCATGCTCAACCATCAATCATTTGCCAATAGAGAAGGACACATAGTCATGTATGATGATGAAATCTATGACCAATGGGTAAACATCTTGGAGAAGTATTAGGCATCAGCTGCTCATGGGAAGCAACTATGCATAACAATCTTCAGATGCCTACAAGGTATAGAAGATAATTATGTTAAGTTACTAAAACAAGAACTGATAGAAGAGAAGATATGCTTATTGAGGAAACCGCATCAAGCAACATGCTTGACCTCTTTGCACGTGCAATGAACTTAAAGAAAACCAAGGATTTTGTGGCTCGAATGTTGATGGTGTTTAAAGAACTAGATCCATCAGAAGCAGTTACCTCATGGGAATAATCTAAGTCTCATTATAACATTATAAATAAGATCTAAAAATCTCCCTTCACGTGTTGTACTCAATGGATTAATATTGAGCTACAAAAAGCAAAGGAGAAACAGGCACTTCCAAAAACCACCAAAGGATATGTGCAATGGATCATTGCATAAAAGAGTGGCACTTCTTATTTGTAGTTCACTTTACCATGGACAATCAAGTGCATTGAAAAGAATTTGGAAGTCATTGATTTTCTTCCGAGTGAGAATGAATCTACAATTTGTGTTGGTGTTTGTATTATAGATACAACAAACAGAAGTCTTATATCTTTAGCTATCCAATTTGGTAAAGTAACTGATGGAGTATGTGGTGTGGCACATCAACCATCCAAGTTTGTAATCGTTGGCTTAGTCAAGTATCAACATACTGCCTCCCTAGAGAAGGAAATCTTTTAAAAAGCTAGATGGTATGAATTCATGTTCTACCTTTGATCTCCTTAATAGCATCAAAGATCGTCCAAACATATGCTCTTTGTGAAACACTTTTTGGGGTTTGGGAATTCTTTAGTCAAGGAGAGAACTACACCAACTATTCCAATGTTAAAGATTCATTGTTGGAGCCAATGTATTCTCTATGCATCAATGGCCACGACCAAAACCTTTTTTGTGCATCATGCTTTTGAGAATTCTATGAGACAACCAAATTTACATAAGTGGTTATTGAGAACATTGAGAAAAGATTTTTTTGGGATCACGTGACTTTAAATTTTTTTTTAAATTGAAATTGAAGACTTGTCAATCTATCTATTATTTAAAACGAGCACCTACAAAGCCATTGTTGATTCTCTTTTCAATGCTCCCTTTTGAACTTTAAAAACTATTGTTAGCATTTTTTTGTACCCTTCCCTTTCCATAAGTACATAGGTTATTGTTCAATTTTAAATTCATGCTATACTATACACGTGCAAAGGAACCTATGTTCTTGAGGCCATAAGGGTAGCAAAGATTAGCTTTTTATGTAGTCTTCAAGATGTGTATTAATATCATCACATTTTTAAAGCTTATTTAGGTGTCTTGTGTGATGGTCCAAGTGACACTTAAGAAGAAAAGAGAAATAGGATCTATGTAACACTACGGACTATTATGTTCAAAGAATACCATGTTATGGTCATACAATCATACAATGGATACCCTATTGCCCTTGGCCATAGAGTCCTAACATAGATCGCCTACAACTATAGTTTGTCTACCAATGGCCTTGGGGCCATTGAGTACTCTTTTCTTGTAGTACATTAGGATGTTAAAGGGCACCTTTGTCACCCTATGGCCATAAGCCCATAGGGTTGTCTAACTATTATCCATACTATTATGAACTCTTATGGATCTTGGTCCTTAGGGTTCCAATAAACCAATACATAAAAATAAGGCTACAACACCTTAGGCTCAAAACAAATCATGTTATGGTCCTAAAAATCATATAGAGGGTACCCTCTATGGTTCCACAACCAAAGGGTGTCAACATGGATGCTTTAGAAGGACACTTCATCCACCATTATCCTTGGGGACATTGGATACTTTTCATATGTATTATGTTATTCTCTTAATGGGCACCTTGGCCACCCTATGGTCTTAGGGCAAAAAAGCTCCAACAAACATAGAAGGCACCCTTTTTCCTTAAGATCTGCATAATGCTAAGTAAATAGGCAAAGGAATGGTTTCACTAAATTATGATCCAAAGGCTATAGATTAGTTCTTTTTATGTATAAAGTACTCCATAAATGCTATCTGGCCTTAGTGCCATATAGTGGTACATACAAAAGCCACCCTATGTCCCTAAGGCCATAGGGTGCTATATGTAGAAAGTACCCTAAAATGTTGAGGTGTAGAGTTCTCCCTTTTTTATACCTTCAAAAGTTACCCTACAATCTTAAGGGTTTACAATACTCCATATATGTCCTATGGCCCTAGGACCATAGGGTGACACATTCAAAAAGTACCCTATTACAATCCCAAGGTTATAGAGTTCTCTCTATATTATATATACAAAAGAACCTCTCCCTATGGCCCTAAAGATAAAGATATACATATTTTAGGCTCTTATAGATTCTTAAAGATACTAACACAGAACCATAGGATGAAATATGGTTTTCTTAAGGAAACTTATTATCAACACTCTTTGCTCTAGGAAATCCTATGGCCCTTGGGCCACCTGGTGCAAATATAGAGGTGCATCATAAAGGCCTACGACTATAAAGTTTTATCCATTTTATACCTATCAAAAATCTTATCCATATAGTCCTAAGACCATGAAAAGATGTATTCCAATCCCTTACAAAGTCTTCAAGGCACATACAGAGAGTACCTATATACTTTTATTTGAGAAACCTATGATCAATGTCATGTGTCCCAAAAAACATAGGGTGTCAATGCAAAATCTCTCCGAGAGAATCTAGGCCATTCAAGGGCACCTGTATGGGCACCATGGAAGCCCTATGGCCTAGGGCCATAAGATCTCTCAACCTATGGTTCTTGAGCTTATACATTGTCACCCTTTGTCCCTAGGACCATATTTAGATCGCTCTCTTTTGATCAGAATGAAACCTATGTCTCTTAAGTCCTATGGCTCTTGGTCCATAGGATCTCTCACCACTACACTGGATTGCAATATATGGTCCTTGAGCTTATGCATTAAGACCCTATGTCCCTAGGTCCATATGATGTCTCATTAGAATAGAGGAAAACATACTGCCCTAGGACCAGAGAGAGGCCTAAGTGTCAATGTAGAATCTCTCAAAAAGCATTTAGGTCATTCTAGGGAACCTACATGGTCAACAAGCCATCCCTTATGGGCCTGGGACCACATTAGATTAGACTGTAACTTATGGCCCTTGAGCTTGTACATTGGCATCCTAAGACCGTAGCGTCATTTGACCTCTCATTAGAATTGAGGACAACCTACGGCCCTAGGTCCATAGAATCTCTCATTAAAATAGAGGGTAATCTATGGCCCTTGACCGTATACATTGGAATCCTATGGCCCCCGGGGCATATGATCTCTCATTATAATAGAGGTCAGCCTATGGCTATAGGGCTAGAGGGTGACCTAGGTGAGAACGTAAAAGGTATAAAAGAGCATCTAGGTCATTCAAGGGTACCTACATGGTCATCATGGCATCCCTATGGCCCTAGGGCTGTAGGATCTCTCATTATAATAAAGATAACCCAATGGCCCCTGAGAATATACATTCACACTCTATGGCCCTAGGGGTAGAGGGTGGCCTTAGTGTGAATATAAAATCTCTCAAATACCATTTAGGCCATTTAAGGGAGCCATGGTAGACCTATGGCCCTAGGGCCATAAGATCTCTCATTGGAAGAGAGGGCACCCTTTGGCCCTTAAAGTTACACATTCACAGCTTATGGCTGTAAGTCCATAGTATCTCTCATTAGAATAGAGAGAAACATATGTCTCCAGGGACATAGGGCAGCCTAGGTGTCAATGTAAAATCTCTCAAAGATCATTTAGGCCATTCAAGAGCACCTACATGGGTAGCATGGTAGACCTATGGCCCTAGTACTATAGGATTCTTCATTAAAATAGAGCGCACCTATGGCCTTGAATTCCTACATTGGCCCCCTATGGCCCTAGGGCCATTGAATCTTTCATACGAATAGAGGGAAACCTAAGTCCCTAGGGCCAGATGGTGGCCTAGGTGTCAATATATGATCTCAAAAAGCATTTACACCATTCAAGGGCACATATATATGCACCATTGTAGTCCTATGGCCATAGGGCCATAAGATCTTATGCATTGTCACCCTATGGCCCTAGGGCCATAAGACCTCTCATAAGCATAGAGGACAACCTATGGTCCTATGATAGAGTTGCCTATGTGTCAATGTAAAATATCTCAAGGAGCATTTAGATCATTCAAGGGCGCCTACATGGACACCATGGTATCCATATGGCCCTAGGGCAATAGGATCTCTTATTACAATATGTGGCAACCTATGGCATTGGACCCTATACATTGAAACCCTATGAAATAGGCCCATATGATCGCTCATTAGAACATAGGAAAAAATATTTCTCTAGGGCTAGAGTGTGACCTAGGCTCAATGCAAAATCTCTAAATGAGAATTTAGGCCGTTCAATGGCACCTACATGGGCACCTTGGAAGCCCTATGAACCTAGGACCATAGGATCTCTCATTGGAATAGAGGACAACATATGGACCTTGAGCTTGTACATTGGTACCCTATGGCCCTAAGGCCATAGGATCTCTCATTAGAATAGAGGGAAACCTATAGTCTACCTATGATCAACATCGCGTGTCCGAGAAAACATAGTGAGAGTCCTATGTCCCTAGGGACATAGAGTGCCAATATAGAGGTGAAAAAACATGATCTTGCGGTCCTTCATGTTTAGAACAAAGCACATTATGGTCATAGGGTCATATATAAAACACCCTATTATTGTAAGTTTAAATGTTGCCAATGTAGAGGGTCTAATGGGTATAAGGTACCCTATGGTCCCAAGACTATATATTTTTTGTCTATTTTTAATTACCTACAAAATAAAAATCCTTATGGACCTAAGACCATAGAAGACATATTTTAACCTCCAAAGCAGTCTTCAAGATACCTACGAATTTCACCCTATGACCCTTATGCCATAGGGTAAAATGTATTCTCCTTGAAGAAACTTATTATTACACCTTGTAGTCAAAGTTGACCATGCAACATAAGGCCCTTTAGGGTGGTCCTAGAGTTTCCACTACCTATATTGCAATGACATCTTGGTCTTATGAAATGTATTCTCAGATATCTATTAAGTTTATTTTGAGATAGCAAACTTTTCATTTGGATAATCTCTAATTTTCTTCCAAAAGTGTGAAAAAGCTTGCAATCCTTCAACACAATACTGTGATTGACAAAGCTAGTGAACCTTTTGAGATTGAGGTTGGCGAAGTTTCACCTAAGATTGTTGTAACAAATGATTTTCAAGAAATCGAACCTTTTGAGAAAGAGTCTATGGATTTCCATAGAAACCAAAGAGTTCTTGAAGAAGTTGACAAAAATCTACAAGTTCTTGAAGGTTAACCATTGCAACCATTGGAGAATAATTTGAACATTGATGCTATGGAATTAGAAGATTCTATGGATCTCCATAGTAACCAAATATTTCTTGAATAAGTTTAAAAAAATCTACAAGTTCTTGAAGGTCAACCATTGCAACCATTGGAGAAGAATTTAAAGAGTGATGCTATGGGAGTAGAGGGTGATGCAAGTTCCAAAACATATAGAAGGTCAAAAGGAGAATCCAGGATACACATGTAATGGACATCATCAAGATTCTAGAGAAGGAGAATGAAGAAAATTTTCCATTCTTTATGATTTGGGGGAAAAACCAATGTCAATTATGTGAGGAATCAAGAATCACTCGCCCAGATAATCTAGGAGTAGAATCACTTTTCAAACCGTTGGCTATTGTATCAACAAAATTTGGGATTGCAAAAATAATGCTTCTAGTAGATGATGCACCATTAAAGGGATGTGTTAACCCTACATTGAATTGCATTTTTCAGCCATCAGTTGATGTTGATGAGGAGGACAATATATTCCTTGGGGATTTTCTTCCATATATTCAAGCTCTTCATCATGTCAATGAAATTCACACAATTAAAAGCTCTTATTTATCTGGACAAGCACCCATAGTGCAAGGACATGAACTTTAAAATCATGTTCACAAGGTTGTTGCAGAGTGGCAAGAGAAAAAATTGGTTTGTCTAGGGAAACCTACTCCACACGCAGACTATCAAAAGCTTTTTGTCCTCGTGATGATGAAAAGGGTGAAACATCTAGAAATAGTGGAGTGTCCACTTGAAGTTGGGACAAGAAAATTGTAATGGTTGATTGAGAAAAAGTGAGGCTTTTAAAGAGTATGAAATCTTTATCAGCCTTGAAAGGTATTGAAGCAATTATTTGCTTGCTCAAATATTGGGATACAAGAAGCCAACTATCAAAGTACATGAGGCCATGAACTTTATAAAACAATTAAAAGATTCAGTATAATCTCAAATAAATCTCCATTGAGGAGATGATCAAGTAGATTTTTGCAATATTGTGGAATCTACAAAAGCTCTTTATGTATTTTTTTGAGTGCTTATGCAAATTTGTCTTTCAATGTTATATGTAACTTTTGACTTTGACATTCCAAATGCTCAATTTTAGTTTATTTACAGATTCAAATGTTTGTTGTTTTACAATTGCATCCATTGCACCATCAAGGAAAATCTACATGGCCATAAGGCCATTTGTTATGTTATGAGTTTAGGGGATTTTCACTTTATAGTATTAACACCCCATGAACCTAACGCAATACCTTGGCTTATGTTCTTTCAGAAGATACTTACTAATTGTGGCTAAGAATAAGTGTCGTAAGATCCTAAGGTTTTTAACAAGGTACTTAAGATCCCTAAATAGATATCTTCAATAAAAAGCATGGGCCTTGTAAGGAAAATAATATTCTTTTTGACATTCTTAAAGTGCCTTTATGTTATTTAGAAATGGAATCTTATGGCCTTTGGGTCATAGAGATTCGTTTTTTCTTTGGCCACGCTTTAACAAAGTGTGGCCATATGAAGCCAAACCATTGGCACTCTATGATCCTATATATGGCCACACTAGTTTATCCAAAAAAAACTCAATGATCTTAAGGCCAAAGATTGTTATATTAACTTCTACAAGACTTTTATTAATTGTAGTCATAGGAAGCTATGTAATTTGCACCTATGGCATTAGCATCCTATGACCATAAGGCCATAAGTTGGCATACATTATTCCAAAAAGCACTTACCTTGTGTGGATTGAAATTAGAACCCTTTAGCCTTAATATCATGGGAGGCTATCTCTAAGCTACATAATGAAAATCACAAGCCTCTTAATTGAAAACTAAAAAGAAAGGCATAACTCTCTTAGGCCACACTAAGGCTCCATCTATTGACAGAGGTAAAGGAGGATCTTATCCTTTCAAGGAGCATAAAAATATTTGAGAATTTTACAAAGATTTTATGTCATTTGGAATCACAGGACCCTATGATCCTAGGTCCAGAGGAAGACAATATATCCACACCATATGGTATCATAACCCTACGAGCTTGAAGCCATAAGACAAAAATGTGCTCTAGTAAAAACGCACTAGAGGGTATCCTATGACCTCAAAGATATTAGGTATTCTATTATTTGATTATTAGATGTCATTCTCGAGCGTGTTTTGAAAAAAGTTTTGCCATTATAATGTCATAAATTATAGGATTTTCTTGTCATATTACATCAAGTATCTCATTCAAAGTGGAACAATGAGTTGATAAGCTACTAGCTTCTTTCAAACAAAAGAAAAAATATCAATTAAGAAATAGCTTCAAAACATTGATAAATTTTCAATTCATGAAGTGAATCCTATGTGAGTAGAAATCTCTCACTTAAGTAACATTGATATTATAATTTTTTAATGCTCCCATCATTTTTGTCTTAGTAATTGTTATATTTGAGGTGATGAAAACTACCATAATGATAATGACAATGGATAGTGCTACCAAAACGGTGTTTGTTGAGCACCCTCTATCTTGGAGATACTATAATTCTTGCACTTAGTACTTTGTTGTACATGAAATAAAGACTATAAATGTTATGCTGGAAATCTTTGTGCACAACCCATACTTGGTGTAATCAATTCATAGGCCTCTTATTAGTCACATCAACGGTGTTTCTAAACACCTTCTTTTTTGAGACACTACCTCTACAAGTTTTAAAGTATGTATTGAAGTTTTGAGGGACCATATCCAAAGCATGTATTGATGAAATTATGGCATGCTAATATATATTCTTTGGCACAAACATATATTTCTTGACACTAAATGACACTATAGGTTCCATAGATGACAAGTTATTGTCTTCGGGCCATACGATACTCCACAATATTATTTAGGTTGTTTAATTATGAGATGTTAATCTAGGTGTTGTACATACTGTAGTGTAGTTGATACTTCATAGTGTTTTAAAATTGGGACTAGCTATTTTTCGTATTTGAGATTTGTTGGTTATTCAAGCCTGATCCAGTTTTAATTGGTAGTCTACCTGTGGGCATATGCCCTTATGGCATGCAGATAAGCATGCAGTTGCAAGTCAAGTTTGCATGACAGCCTCTTTTGACTTTATATATATTGTAAGGTTTACACAGCAAAAATAATATACTATCATAGGGTGATTTTTTTGGCAATATCGTGTCGGACTCTCTTGCCATATTTCTCTATGTGTTGCATGCCATCTTTGCCATGGTGATCCTTCGATGCCATCCCCCTTAGCTCCAAATCCTATCAGATTAAGGTGACCAATTTTATGATAAGAGCTTTTGGTGCTCTTTGTGTCTAGATATTATTTTTTGGTTGGAATAAACAATATATATGTTGCTTAGTAGAATCCATCTTCATGAGCTTTGATATATATTTTTAAGAGTTTCTTTGATACAACTCCTTTTGCAAAAATCTATATCAAAAGTCTTCTTATAAAAATTAAAATAGAAAAGTCAAATTTGGGTGCTAAAATCATGACATCTCCTCTAAATTAAGGAAAATTGAGCTTAAAAATAGTAGAATAGCATGATCCTAATATGTTGATGTAGCATTTGGGAAACAATATTTTCCCATTATTTAAAGTGGTGTTGTATTGTCCTATATGGGAGAGCACGAGGTCAAGTCAGATGTTATAGCAGTCCCATCATAGAGATTGACTTCCAACAAGGTCATCGATTCAAAAGGGTTAATAGATAATCTATCTACCCCAGTCACCTGTATGATAACGTTAGCCGAGTTGCTTAGAATAAGACCAAAGATGTCGACTATTGTGGGTAAGTGCCTAGAGAAATTGGCATTAAAAACCCAACGACTCAAATCAAGGAATGTATCAAAGAGCTTGAAATGCCTCAGCTAAACACAAGACCGGTACCTCTTAACAAAGTAGGGGAGTACTACGAGGGAGAAGATAGGAACACCACTCTTCTTGTGGAGTTCCAAGGTGTAAAAACCATGGCAGTCCTTGACAGTGGAGCTAGTGTGGATACAAAGGAGCCAACTTGGCCAAAAACAAGTATGGATCCAGAAGACGAAGCTCTCTGATGAAAGATCACAAGATTCAACACCAAAAGGAAAACAATCAAAGTGTGCAAGAATGGCTAAGAAAATCACAAAGTCACAAGCTTTCATAACTCAAATTTGGGTTCTAAAGAAGTTGACTCAAGAACAAAGAGGTTAGGAGTTTATTTTGATTCTAGAACGGTTAAAGTATTAACTCCCAAAGTCTAAATCCTGTCCTCAATCAAGCATAAAAGGGCTGAAGCAAAGACCGTTGCTGAGTCACACAAAGAAAAAGTGGATCCCAAATAAGTCTCTTCAAACACAAACAAAGCATGGACAAGTATGGGTTCCCAAACGAGCAGCACCAATGAAACAACCGATAATATAAAAAAAGTGGATCCCAAAGGAAAGTAGTAAAACTACTTTCACTGCACTACCACTTGAATTCTTTAAGTTCCTCGTACGGTTACAGTACATTTAGAAGAGACCACATTGCTCACTTCACAACAACATGTTGTACAAGGCTTAAAAATCAGGAGATGAAGTGAATCCACAGGAAAAGCTTGGAATCAAAATAACTAGAGGCAACCAAAGAGGAAGTCCAAATCTCTCCACAACCTTTGATCAAGCAAACAATGCAGAAGCTTCAAAGGCCCTCACATTGCTTAGAATTGGAAGCCTCGATAGAAAATGCCGATAAGAAAACTAATTATATCCACATCTTGCATACCATAAAAGTTTTTCCATGCATTGACTGTGTATGCATAATAGGACTACATTACAAGGCCTACATAGGAACAATTTTTAATTTCCCAAGCACAACACATACCCTTGGTGATACCCTATCATCGAGGAGGACTCCAAATAGGAGGGAGGAGGCATTCTAAATGTGGACCTAATATTATGAATATTAGAGGGAAATGTTTTGTGAGCTACATTGAGTTTTTGCATTTGATTGTGATTTTTTTTTTTGAAAATATTCAGAGTATATGCCCTCATAATAGTGTTACATGAGGAGTACAAGGACAAAAGTCATACATGAGCCCCTAGGGACACGTGTACAATGTACATAGTGTTTAGAATTCTATTCAAATAATTTTTCTTTTTGTTGAGTTTATTTTTGGTTTTATTTAGTTTCTTTTTGAGATTTCCTTGAGAAAAACATGGGAAAATTCCATAATCTAGATGAAAAAAAGATTGAAGAGAAGAAGGTACTGGAAAATGGCAAAACTTCACAAGGTATGTCTCAAAATCCATATGCACAAGGCTATAATGTCAGAGGTAAGAATAGAATGTTGATCAATATTCAACAACAATATGAGGCCAAAAAATGACTAAGAATGGTCATAGAACTCTGAGATGGCCTACAAGGACAAAGAAAGTTTGTGATGCAACTAAATGAAAGCACCCATCACGTGTAAATTTGCCTATCAGACACTTCATGTAACTACAAGGACATGTACAAGAAGTAGATCTTTATACCATAAATCTTCTATCTTGTATGTGACTTAATGAAGCCTAACAAACAAAAGGGACTAATAGTACTAACAAAAAAGAAAAGAGAGATTGTAGTGGAAGGTAATGACATCCCCGAGCCCATTCACTCCTTTGAGGATGCTTACGTTCTTGATTATGTTCTTGAAGGTATCCTTAGAGCTGGTTTCAAGAACTAGCAGCAATCCAATCATGCAAGCACAAGGCTTTCCAGTGGCTTTGAAAGGAAGGGACCTTATTGGGTTTGCAGTGATTGGGTCAGGGAAAACACTTATCTACCTATTAGCATCCATTGTTCTTCTCAATGTTAGCCTGCACTATCACCATGTGAAGGTCTGATTTTTTTCATCTTAGCACCCACTAAAGAGATGGCCGTCTAAATATAATAAGAGGAAACAAAGTTTGGGGCTTCATAAAAGACAAAGAGTACATGTGTTTTTTGAGGTGCACCAAAGGGACCGCAAATAAGGGATCTTAAAAAAGGTGCGGATATAGTCTATCCACACCCATTTTACTGATTGATATGATCAATGGTAGACAAACCAACCTTTGCATGGTTACATATCTTGTCCTTGATGAGGCAAATGGAATACTGGACATGGGTTTTGAACCTCAAATCAAAAAAATTATCTCCTAGATTCGGCATGACAGATAGAATTTGTATTAGAGTGCATCTTGGCGTAAAGAAGTTGAAGGTTTAGCCAAAAAAATTCTACAAAAACCTTACAAAGCTATCATTGGTTCACAAGATTTGAAAGCCAATCATTCAGTTGCACAGATTGTAGAATTTGTTTTGGAGAATGAGAAATACTCAAACTTGGCATATTTATTGGAGCGTGTGATGGATGGAACTAAAGTGATCATAGTTATGGAAACAAAAAGAGGTTGTGATCAAGTTACTAGACAAATTCAAATAGATGGATTTGTATCTTTATCTATCCATGGGGATAAGAGTCAAGCTGAACAAGATTGGATTCTTTACGACAACAACAGATGTTGTAGCTCAGTGCTTGGATGTGAAGTACATAAAGTTTGTCATCAATTATGGTTTTCATGGATCATAGTTCTTGTTGTGGTTTGACAAAAGTACAAGCAGTTGAGCAAAAGACAAAAAAACAACAACAAAGAGTGCAACAACATTGACAATCAGGTCATGTCAAGGACGACATGAATTCAGAGGGGGGGAGTGTTGACCCATGGGTTGACATTACGATGACATAACTCAATTTTTGTACCAAAGTTTTATTTTTTGATTACCATGCACCTAATTTTTTTTAGACGTGTTGATTCGAATATGCCCATTTGAGGGTGAGGGTGAGCCTGTATTGGCTCTATGGTTGGGGTGTGAGCATGATGTTTGCCCATTATGTATCTAGGAGTGAGTGATGCATCATGTTATGTGTACATCATTTTCTCAATTTTATAATCAAGGATTTTTCTGAGGTCAACAATTCAAAATAAGAAAAGGAGTGTTATGTCCGTGGACATCAAGATGGGTACCTGCAGAATTTCCACCATTGTAAACCTGGCCCTTTGGTTATCAACTCCTATAAGTAGGACTTAAATCTCATTTGCGATCATGTTGTGTGATCATGTGACACTTGGAATTTATGCCCTTGGAGACTCTATCCTCACACCCGTTTTGGTGTAGGCTCAGTGGTATGGGACATTGGCCCTTAAAGGAGATGCTAGCCCACTTATGGCAAGGCCCTAGGCTTGGGGGTGGGACGGTATTGGGAGGTGAGCCTGATGTCCACCCATTATGTTTATAGAGGTGGTTTAGGCTTGCATCGTGTTATGTGTGCAAGATTTTCCCGGTTTTATAGCTAAGAATATTGTTGAGGACAATGATTCAAAATAAGGGGAGAAGTGTTACATCCCAAGAAATCAAGATGGATGCTTGCAGTATGTTAACCAGTGTGAACATGGCCCTTTGGTTATGAACTCTTGTAAGTAGGACTTGAGTCTCATTTGCGATCATCTTATGTGATCACCACACTTGGACTCTACACCCGTCGTGGATCTATGCACACCTCCATACTAGTGTGGGCTTAGTGGTATGGGAAACTGGCCCTTGTGGTAGAGGCTAGCCCACTGGTTGTAGGCCCCAGTTCGAGGGATCTATGGTTGGGAGGCGAGCCTGATTTTCATCAATTACGTGTCTAGGAGTGAGATCGTCTTGCATCATGCCACTGTATATCCCGTCTATATCGCTCTTTCTTACAGGGCATAAGCCATAAAGAATCCAAGTTTCTCCTTGACCATCTTTGCAACATTCTTTCACAACACCCACATTAGAATATCCCTATGCTACAAGGGTTCCAACAGTTTTTGAAGAAGAGGCGAAATGGATTGCTACTCGGCATTTGGTACAATGAAAGAAGAGAGAAATTTTAACTAGACTAGAGAAGGATTTGGTAGGCATGGAGGCTCTTCCATGGGTATTCTCCCTCACCAGTCATCACTTCTATGGAGGCATGGGATCAGTATGGATCACCTCTCTATACAGTCTCATGGCAGCCACATCCTCTAGATCCATTGGAGCCATGCCCACACACATGTCCATTTTTTACTACCGTGATGTTAAAGAAATCCAGTGATAGGATGAAGACCAAGAGAGCATATGATCATGATTTCCTAGTAGTAGAACATTTTACACATACCAAAGATCTTCTTGCAGAGCTTCTAGTGGTGACATTCAACCATGCTATGTGTGAGGGCCTACGTGATACTTGGATTCTATCTAGTATTGTACCTATCTTCAAATCAAGGGGCCCTATGGAGCCTAAAATCTACAACACTATCATGATGGCACACACATTGACATGGTTGTATGCATCCATCCTTGAGAAGCAGCTTAGTAGATATGAAAAGAGAGAGGGTGTATAGGCAGTAGATAATGCAAGTTCCAACATAGGTTTCTCTACTCTTGATCATAATCTAAAACTTAGATCCATTATTAAGGAGGGGAGATAATGTGCAAGATAGCTCTATTGGTACCCACTCTAGGGGGGTTCCTGATTTGGTTCACTCTACTATCAAGGTGAAAGAGGGTTTCTTGCTATCTCCTACATTATTTGGCATGTATGCGGATGACATTAATGACTACATTGAGAGGGATGGTGATAGAGGATCACACTTGTCAAGGACATGGATCCCATTATTGCTATATGTTGATGATATTGTGTTGATTTTAACTCCCCGAAGGGGGTTCCGCGTCATTTAGATGATTTGTACACATTTTCCCATGACATTGGATTGCCTGTTAACCTAGGGAAAACCAAGGTTTTGGTTTTTTACACCACACCACAATTTATAAGGAGGTCAGCACCCACATTTACATATCGTTAGGAGACAATGGAGTATATATATTCATATACCTATCTTGGGGTTGTCTTCAATGGGTCAGTGTTTTCATTGAGGAAAGAAAGACTAGATTGAAAAGAGATTATGTAGCCTTGAGAGTATTAGAGAAGATGTGTTTACAGGTTTAGTTTCAAGAACCTCAAACAGAGTTGTGCCTTTTTGACACTCTAGTTGCGTCAAGTATGATTTACGAGGTTCATATTTGGGGACCCTCAATGGGCCACCACCATGGCAGATCTGGCAGAATTCTTGGGGGTTCTCCTAGATATAGAAGTTACCACATTGGAAAGGGGAAGGGGGAACACACCCAAAACAAAAAATGTGCACCTCTCTACAGCACAAGGTAAACACATCACCCCAATCTACTCGGATTTACTTTCAAAATTTGCAAAAATTCACCTCTACATGCTCTGTTTGCCACACCAATATGCACACACATGCTTTACAGAAGCTCCAACACCTGTTACATTGCCAAAACTTCAATTACACATGGCATACTTGCACGAACCTCTCTCTCTCTCTCTCTCTCTCTCTCTCTCTCTCTCTCTCTCTCTCTCTCTCTCTCTCTCTCTCTCTCTCCCTTTTTGCACACACGAACTTTGGTTCGGGGTTGCACTCAACCGCATCGCAATCGGTGTTAGCACATTGACCAAATGGGCACCCACCTAAAGGGACACATAGTTGGCAACTACATTTATAGTCTATTTTTTTCCGAGCTAGTGTAGTAAAAATTTGTGTAAATCCCGATTCTAGAGTAGCAGTCGATTCCTTGAGTTGTAATGATGTCATGATATTTATAAAGTTCCATCATGTGAAAGACCACTAGCCATTTAGAAATCCCTAGGTATAAAGGTCAATAACTTTAATGTGAAAGGAGGCTTATCTTTAGAAGAGAAAGAGCTCTGAAAATGTACGCTCAAGCTATGAAGCTCCTCCAACTTATGATCAACTTTTCTAACGATTAGGTAATCCGTTTTTTATTCTAAAACTTGCATTATGTTCCTCTCTCTTTGTTCTTTTGTTCAAGTTTAAGCATTGTCAGTTTTGTTGTGGTTTGCGACTACGCATTGTCAGACGTTTTTCTGGCAGGCAATAATTTGGTCTAGAATGCATCAATGCACAACAATGGGCATCTTCTCATTTTTGCGAGTTGTGTAAATATACTAGCTGAAGTTTTTTTTTTCCTTGGATTGAGGTGCATGGAGATTGGGACAAGGTCCGGCATGCAATGTTTCTATTGGAGGGAACTGAAAGTCTTAGTGAAGATGTTTGTAAATGTGCTCATGCAAGAGAGTGTGTAGCTTCTCCACCTAAATTCAGAATTCGCATGGTGTAAATAATGTATACAATGGATTGCCTACAATCTTTTGGGAAAAAGTAAAGCTATGGGAGCTAGTTTTTCTAGAAAGTGTAGGAGTAGATTCCATGGGGAAAGAGTAGCATGATGGACACGATGCAGGGGGAGCGGGTAGGGAAGGATTGAGAGAAGCGAGGATTTCTAGGAAGCACATAGGGGGGAGCAGGTGGCCATGCTCAAAGGCAGGCTTCTTTAGTACGAAAGAGGGCTGCCACCACAGGTATACAACATGAAGCAAGCCAGGAGCTATAGGGGGGGAGGTCTATAGAAGGCTACGGCCAGGAGAAACTGGATTTGGAAGTCCAAGGGGAGCTTCAAGGGCTGCAGGAAGGAGGGCTGAAGTGTGCCAAGCAGACTATAACGAGGGGAGCGGCCAAAGCCCGCCAGCCAAGTGCAGAGGAAAGGGTCTGACCTGCAAGGGCCACGTCCCAAACCGGGGGGGCGCCATCTTGGCAACACACAAGGGAGCAAGGAGGCTCGCCATTTAGGGGTGTGTTGCTCTGCAAAAGGAGGTTGGCCAGTGCTATATAAGATCCATGACAAGAAACAATGAGGGAAACCTCTTGAACGCCATTTGCCAAATAGAGGGAGAAGTTGTAGAAGCTAGGAAAAGGACTCACCATTCGGAGAGCCGAGGATAGAGAGAGAAGAGAGAGCTCTACAACAAACATATAGTCTATAGATCTCAAACTTGCTCGCAAGGAGCCACAGGTGAAGTGGAGACTTGTAGAGGAGAGGAGTGTTGTAAACGAATCCAACTGATAAGAGGTGTCATTGAGGGTGGCCGACCCATAGTAGCCAGATAGGCTTGAATTGGTTTATCTGTACATATAGGCTTTGTTTATTAGCGTTATGAAGTTCTTCCTTGGCCCATGTCTATGTAATATTGGTTAGTTTCCGATCATGGAAATCATGTGCCTGCAATATCTTCCCTATTCAAGCACGTTCAAGAGACCATGCTTCAAAACAAAAAGGACCATAGGAGGTTGCGGCCATGTTGGAAACCATCAAGGCCTACGTTTGGCAATAGTATTCATCTAGCATTCAGGGCTTGAAGGGGATCCGATAATTGTGTTTGCGGGTGTCTAGGAAGCTAGGTTGACACTCCAAACTAGAAGAGAGGCCAAGCTATAGAGGTTTTTTGTCTCGGCTTTTCTCTGTCAGCATCTGTGGGCCTTAATTGCAAATTTTGTAGACATGTAGTAGTGTTAGTGTGTATACGCACTTCACCAGGGGCACTTTTCTCCCACTGGGTTTTTCCCCCTGGACATCTGGTGTGAAAGGACACCTTATCTCTTAGGGTTTCATATAAGCTTTGTAGCTCTGAGTTTGTATATAGTCTATTATTCTAATACAGAGAGATAGACTACAGAGATCTCGTACACAAGCTCTGTGTCTTCTCCTTGTCCATCTTCTTCCTACTCTCAGTTGCTATCTTCCTTCTGTTTCCTGTTTCATCATCTTCAACAATTGGTATCAGAGCAAGGTGATTTCTAGAGCCTCTACTTGCGTTTTCGCGTTCGCGCGCGCAATCGCAGTTTTCAGGCAGTTTTTGGAAAATTTGCTCGTGGGAGCATCCTCGACGTTCCGAGAGTATTCTGATCAGGTGACCTTGGGTTTTAGCCCCCTTTTGAAGCCGTTCGAGCCCTCAGAATTTTGTTATGAGAAGCGTAGCAGAAGTTACTTTTCGGAGGCGTTTAGATCAAGAGGGTGTGCTTTTTGACAAATTTTCTTCAGGTAAACAGTTCTTTTGGGAAGCAGTTTGTCTTAGCTTTGTTCTGAGATTTTGTGTAGAGTTTTTATTGGATAGGAGAGGAGATGAGATTTGTGAATCTCTTGGAGGTTCTTTTTCTCTCTTGTGTGCATCCACAGTATGGCTCGATCTACGGAGAAAGAGATTTTTGGTGTGTTTACATCCGAAGACAAATTGGATGGTACCAACTATTCTCTTTGTTCTTTTATGGCCAAAAATGTTTTGGTTGGTAATATTATGGGATTATGTATCTGGAGATGAAGTTCGTCCAGGTAGCATTGCACCTTCCACGCCTGGTCGTGGTGCAGCTATTGGTGCAAGACCCTCACAAGTCACTCCAGAGCAAAAGAAATGGGATACTAAAGATGCACAAGCTATGGCTGTGATTGCCTTCACCATAAAGAGACAATCACACCACATATCAGATCTTGCAGAACTTTTGAGGATGCTTGGAACACTCAGCAAGCTATGTTTGGAGGAAGAAACGCTGCCAGAATAGAGTTTTTGAAGAAACAACTTGACAAAATACAGATGGACGAAGGTGACGATATCGTCGAGCATCTTACAAAAATCGGGGATCTTAAAGAGCAATTGCTTGGCATTGATGAAGTGATTCCAGAGAAGGACTTGGTTTCCAAAACACTCAATTCACTACCACCATCTTATTTGACTTTTCAAACTTCTTTGACTCTGTCTTTGCGAGCTAATCCTGAGCCTCTTCGTTTTGAAGAGTTAGTGGCTTTGCTATTGTAGGAGGATCAATCACGTAAGAACAAGTCTTTACACGTGGATGGTATGGATCATGCTCTTGTTGTACAGAACAAAAACAAGGGTAAAGAGAGTGCTCATCACTCCAAGTCTGGTGCAGGACAGTCTTCAGAGAAGTCTAAAGGTGATTCCGACAAGTCCAAGAAGAAAGGTAAATGTCACTATTGCAAGAAACCTGGTCACTACATTAGTGAGTGTAAAAAGCGAATTGCTAAAGAAAAGAAGAAAGACTCAAGTTTGGTTGTTTCAGCTTCTGGTGATTCTTCTACAGTTAAAGAAGAGTCTGCAAACTTTGTGTAGGATTCTTATTCTTTCATAGTATGTTCATATTTTTCTGCTTACAGTGTTGACGAGACACAAATGATTTGGTACTTTGATAGTGGTGCATCCATGCATATTACTTCAAGGAAGGATTTGTTTTGTTCATTGGATGCAGCTCCAGCAGGAATGAAGGTGACATGTGCAAATAATGCTTCTTATCCAATCAAAGGCGTTGGTAAGATTTTGATTACCATTTCAGATGGTTCAGATTTATGCGTGCCAGATGTCTTATATGTTCCAGGGATCAAGAAGAATTTGTTGTCTGTATCCTCTCTTGCAAAAAATGGTCTTCGGGTCATTTTTGAGGATGACAGATGTGTTGTACGAGATCGAGAGAATGGTTATTCTCTTATCACTACACGTACACTGGAAAATGGACTATTTGTGCTAGATCGTTATGAAAAGCAGATTCAGGTATGTATTGCAGAAACAAAGACTCTGGCCATGCAGGATGCTGAGTTGTGGCATGTTAGATTTGGGCATGTTGGCTATGGCAATTTGATGACTTTACAACGTCATAATATGGTGCATGATTTGTCTTTATTGGAGATGCCACCAAGACATGTATGTGAAGGTTGCGTTCTTGGAAAGATGCACAGATTTGCATTTTCGCAGGATGGTTCAGTTAGAGGGACATGAAAGTTGCAGCTTGTACACAGTGATGTATGTGGTCCTATGAGGATGCCATCTATAGGAAACAGCCTTTATTTTGTGAACTTTATTGATGACTTTTCCAGGTTTTGTTGGGTGTATCCACTCAAAGCAAAGTCAGATGTGTTTGCAATTTTTCAACATTATGTCGCCATGGTTGAAAATGAAACAGGTTGTAAAGTACAGACTCTTCGTACTGATCGAGGAGGTGAATACATGTCAGGTGCATTTAAGGATTTTTTGGGAAAGAAAGGCATTAAACACCAATGCACTATGCCATACACACCACAACAGAATGGTGTTGCAGAAAGGAAGAACAGGTTTTTAATGGAGATGTCTAGATGTATGCTCAAGGCTAAGAGTTTGCCTCATAAGCTATGGATGGAGGTAGTTGCTTGTGCAGTACATGTTTTGAACAGGTGTCCTACTCGTGCCTTGAAGATCATTACTCCATATGAAGCTTGGTATGACAGAAAACCTTCAGTCAGTTATCTTCGTGTTTTTGGTTGTCTTGCTTATGCTCACATCCCTCAGCAGTTACGTGGGAAACTTGATGATAAGGCAATCAAATGTATATTTGTGGGGTACAGTAGTGGAAGTAAAGGTTATAGACTTTACAATCCTTCTACCACAAACAAGATTTTTGAAAGTCGTGATGTAATTTTTGCAGAAACTACTGCTCAATCTATGGTTGCTTTTGATGTACCTCATATGCAGACACATGATGTATTTGAAGATTTGCTTCCTTCTTTTGTGGAGAATCAAGAATCACAACAGGTTGATAATCTTGATCAATCTTTTGATCAGCATGTGACACCTCATGATGTAGAGGAAATTGTGTGTGAAGAGCAAGAAGTTCTCAGGGAAGAAAGAAACTTGCCTAAATGGGTTCAAAAAACTTTGCAGGATAGCCAGTTGGATGCACCGTTGCCATGAAAAACACGTGCTGGTACTACTTTTGGCAGAGAGCAAGTAGATTTGGCTTGCTTTAGCACTCTTTGTGATGTAGATGAGCCTGATTCATTTGAACAAGCTTTAGAGTGTGTTCAGTGGAAAGATGCTATGCAGCAAGAAATTGATTCTATTCATAAGAATCATACATGAAATCTAGTGGACTAGCCTACAGGTAAAAAGCCTATTGGTACAAAGTGGGTTTTTAAGGTAAAAAGGAAACAAGATGGTACTGTTGACAGGTACAAAGCAAGGCTTGAGGCAAAAGGCTATGCGCAACAGAAAGGCATAGATTATGATGAAACCTTTGCTCCTACTTCTCGTGCGTCCACAGTTAGATCACTAGTTGCAATTACTGCTCATCATGGTTGGAAAGTGCATCAGTTGGATATCAAAACCGCTTTTTTGAATGGTGATTTGCAGGAAGAATTTTATGTAAATCAACCAAGTGGTTTTTTTGTAAAAGGTCAAGAGCAAAAGGTATGTAGATTGCGTAAAGATTTGTATGGTCTCAAACAGGCTCCAAGAGCATGGTATGAGAAGATACATACTTATCTGATTGGCCAGAGATTTCAGAATAGTCCAACAGAAAGTACTTTGTATGTCAAAAAGAGAGATGGAGTTATCATTATGCTAACACTTTATGTGGATGATATGCTTCTTACAGGCAATACTGCAGATGAAATTGAAGCATTTAAAGATGCTTTGAGAAAAACCTTTGAGATGTCTGATCTTGGTTTGCTATATTATTACTTGGGTATTCAGTTTGTGCAATCAGAAGATGGCATATACATGTTGCAGGCAAAATATTTGCATAAAATTTTGGACAAGTTTGGTATGAAAAATTGTAAACCAATCTCTACACCCGTAGAAACTGGATCGAAGTTGAGCATGCACGATGCTGGAGAACCTTTTGATGTACATACTTATGCAGCAGCGGTTGGTTGGTTGATATATTTGGCAGGCAACACTCATCCACACATTCAATTTGGGGTTTCACAAGAAAGCAGATTTATGCAGAACCCAGGTATACATCATTGGCAGGCTGTGAAGTGCATACTTCATTACCTTTCAGGTACCCCTAATATTTCCATGTTCTTTCCAAGGGGGGATATGTATGGAAAGCACAGTTCTATGCAGCTTCTTGGTTACAGCAATTCAGATTGGGCTGGTGATTTTGACACATGACATTCCACAAGTGGCAATTGTTTTTTCTTGGGAAACACCTTATCTCTTAGGGTTTCATATAAGCTTTGTAGCTCTGAGTTTGTATATACTCTATTATTCTAATACAGAGAGATAGACTACAGAGATCTCGTACACAAGCTCTGTGTCTTCTCCTTCTCCATCTTCTTCCTACTCTGAGTTGCTATCTTCCTTCTGTTTCCTATTCCATCATCTTCAACAAATTTGAGTGCTTAAATCACTATTTTTTGTTGTTTTGACCGTAGGAGAGTGTTTCTAGACCATAGGGCGACCTTTTTGGACTGATTTGTTGCAATTTCTAGGGCTTTTTCATGATGGATTTTGATTTTAATACCTTGTTCCAGACTTGGTAGGATAGTGTCCCTAGGTGTTTTAGAACTCCTCCTTAAGTTTTGTTGCACTTTGTGTCCTTTGAAGTGCCAAAATGGCATGATGACCTAGAGCGGTGAGAAAGGTCTTAGGAAACTTTCCTTGATCATTCAGTGTTGATTTGCTAGTTGAGCTGGTGTGTTTTCTTGTTAAAGTTCACTTCTTGAGATTAACAACCTCAAAGAGTCTCTGTGCCCCATCTGAGTCACTTCCATGAGTATTGACATTGTGTTAGTGCCAGATAGCTATGCTATAGATGTCCATCACGGTGACCTACTGGGGATATGATCCTTAGATGGTGAGTGACCTAGTGTGTATTTAGAGCTTTCGTTTTTGAAGATTTGTCTCTCCATTCCAGTTACACCTTATCAATGAAGCAGCTAGACACATGGTTTAGTGCTAGTCTAGAAGCCGAGGATTGTTAGGTCTATTCTCGAGAGGTAAGAGGGTTGTGAGTGAGATAGTCAAAAGAATTTCATTCTCCAATTTTCTCTATGCTTTCAGAGTGTTGTTCCGTTTTTTGTTTTGACTTTATTTTATACCGTTCTATTTGTTTTTGTTTCATGTTTCATTTCAACACTTAGGAGTAGGGTAAGTAGAAACTACCACCATCAAATTTGGGCTAAAAGATTGATGAAAAAAAGGGTGAAAACCATATTTTTTTTCAAAATGACGATAACTCTGAAATTTTGATGGTAGGGAGCTGAAAAGTGATCTAAATTAGCAGACTCTCTAGAAGAAATCTGGAAAGTCTAGCCAGATTCTGTGGAGGAACATGGATTGCGATCCATGTACCTTAGAGACCAATTTTGTAAAAAATTGGTCAGTGACATTGTGCATCAGTGGGACCTTGCTCTCATCAAGTTTGCTTGAAAGAAAAACTCAAAAATTGCATCAAAATTGGCTAATAAGGAAAAAAAATCAAACAAGCATTTTAGACACAGAATTTGGGGTTCTTCAACTTTTTGGAATCCAAATTCAAAAACAAGTGAAAATCTGATATCTGTAAAGTACAAACATACTACTAACCAAATTTCATCTTCAAAAGTGGTGGAACGTGGATCGCGATCCATGTACCTTCTGAAATTTGGGACTGATATTTGACCAGTACATCCCAGATAACTAGTGTAACAACTTTGCCAAAAGGTACCATAGCAAAAAATTTAAAAAAGCGAGTCAAAATAGCCAAATATAGAAACTAGTCAAAAACCACAGGACATACATAAAATTTCATTTTTGAATGGGAAAAAGCTGTCCAAATTCAAAAAGAAGTGGTGGAGTAGACTACTGATACTGTCAATAATCATCAACATGCCAAATTTGGTGTTCAAATGTGATGGACCATGGATCGCGATCCATGTACCTCATCATGCTTTTTGGCTAAGATTAGAGCAGTAGGTAGTTGAGACATAGAAAAACACTTTTCCCAAAAGAACTGTTCGCAAAAAAGTTGTACAAAGTGGTAAAAAGAGCCAAAAACAGTTCATTGTCAAAACTCTCACAACAGACTATAGAAGTCAGTTTTGGTTGGGCAAAACCGATCCAAATCCAGAAATTCTTTGTGGAGCAAGCTACAAAGATCATAAGCTATCAACACACCAAAGATCAAGTCCAAAACCGGCGAAACGTGGATCACAATCCATGTACCCATAAGGAATATTTGGACGGAAACGTTTCTAGCCTGTAGCAGAGACCACTATGAACAAAAGTCCGCAAAGAAGCATTGTCAACAAAGCTCAAAAAGTGGGTCAAAAGAGCAAAAGATAGTTCAAGGTCAAAGCCCTAAAACAGACATAGCAATTGACTTTTGATTGACCTAAAGTGATCCAAATCACACAAAAACCATATAGTAGGGATTAAGAGACTAAGGACAAGTTGTGTGCCAAGTTTTAGTACCCTCTGACACAGAGGTACATGGATTGTGATCCATGTTCCTTTGTCACGGGACTGAGACCAACTTTGTAGCATAGCTAGAGTACATCATAAGGAGTCTAGTGATCTTTTCAAAAGTGCATTTGGATATCAAAAACCAAGTCAAAAGCCCATAACTACCAAGTACTTTGACAAAGTTCTAGAAATGACCTAATTTTCAATCCAGAGGCCCATTTTAAAAAAATTTGATACCACATGACCTACTAATCATGACGATTCTGATGGCACCAATAAAAGTCAATTTGGGCTCCAAACATGGATCACGATCCATGTACCCATGGTGATAGCTTCACCTAAAATTTTCCAGATTAGTAGTGCATACACAAGGAAACATCACCCCAAGCCTAGTTATAAAATTTTTTTAACGAAATTAGGTCAAAAGAGAGAGAAATAGGTGACAGACTAAAAACCGCAGTGCAAATCAAGTATTGAGCATTTGACCTGTCAAAACAAGTCCAAATCCAGAAAGTTTTGATATTTAGCTTGTGGACATAGAGTGCAACAAGTTGTCAACAGATCAACTCTAGATGTGGTTGAACATGTAATCCATGTACCCCAACCTCAAAATTTGATGAAAATTGGTACAAATTGACATTAGTCATTTTCTACAAATGAGGAGTACTTATGGCTTTTGCATCTAATAACCAGGTAGGACAAATTGCCTACTGAGATATATGTTTTGATTTTGTCATGTACTTGTTAAAGATTATGATGTTAAAGAATATGTTTGTTGAACTATGGGCGGACGGACACTGACTATACTATGTTGTAAATATACTTTAGATAATAGTTCAAGAAGAAGAAGAGTGAGAGCAACACGTTGAATGGTTGTTGCTGTGCAGGGTAACGATTATGTGTGTGTGTGTGTGTGTTTTGATGTGTGTTAGTGTGTGTGTGTAGTCTTCTTTCCTACCTTCTCCATCTCCTGCGCACTCTACAAAGTGGTATCAAAGCTCAGTTTAAGGAGCTACAATCAATACACAGATTTTTGCAGTTCTAAAAAACAACTAAAAAGAGAGGTTTTTTGGTCATAACTCCCTCACCCGAACTCGGAATACAGTGATCCAGGAGTCTATCTTTATATTCTGGGCATTCCGAACGCACTGGCATACTTAGATTTATCAAAATCTACAATAATTGTTTTTTTTGCAGCAAACAACTAGCTTACACAGGCATAAGAGATTTCTAGTTTTGCACTTGGCAGTAGATTTACAGGTTACAGGTGAAGAATTCAGCATCTACCAGGTTTTGGAGAGCGACATAGAGCTTTTGCATCATGATATTTTGTTATCAAAGATTATGTTTGGTTGTTATGGGTCCGTTATGAACATCCGCCTATGTAAGAAAGGTTATGGGAAGAAGTTGAGGCTGTTATATTGTTAGATTGAGTACCTTGTGGTTACGTATGGATATGCGGTTAATGTATTTTGGAAAACTGCAGCCTTTGTGAGGGTCAAGTGAGGTTTTTGAAGCCCTACCTTGGGAGCTTTGGTACCTTGGCAAGGTGGATTAGGTACTGGAGCGAACCCCCGACTAGCCCCGCTAAAGACCTCATATGTCGATTACGACTATGGGATGAAGGGGGGTGTATGGATATGTGGTACAAGATAGCGTATGGATTTCATTTGCATACAGGTCCATGTGCACATTGTTTTAGAGTATTTATGCATAGTATTGAGTCAGTCCGTGGCAAAGTGAGTCAATGGATTTTTCCTTGGCACCAGTGAGAGATTTTCTGTCAGTGTTTATGAGCACTTTGGTTGAGATTTTCACTTGAGATATTGTCCAAATACAAACGGAACTCTGCCAAAATTTTGTCAAAATCCTTTGGAAGCAATTGAGAGAGTGAAGATGGTAGAAAGTTTAACTTAAGTCACACACATTGTTGGAGAGAAGCTAACCAGAGAGAACTACAGCATATGGTCTTACAGGATGGACTACATTACAGGTGAACAAGAGTGTCCCAAGGTTGGTTTGGAACCAAACAGAGAGAATGTTGAAGCATATAAAACATGGCAAGCAGGAGTAGAAGCTTACAAGAAGTGGATTGAGAATTCAAGGAAAGTGATGCATTGGATTTCACTATGCAATAGTGACTTCTTTATACCACATGTGAAGAAGGCTCAATCTCCAAAGGAAGCGTGGAAGATACTAGAAAGGATGAATAGCTCCTATACAGAACCAGTAAAAGTCCACTTGAAGCAAAGGTTACATTGTGTATTGCGAGGAGATAGATCCATATCAGATTATGTGACAGAGATAAAGCAAATACAGGAAGACCTTGTGAGCATTAGTTTTGAAGTTCCAGATGTTGACTTAGTTTCAGTGACATTGAATGGTTTGGGACCGTAATACAAGTCATTGGATACATCTATATATGTTCGAGGACACATGCCTGATTTTGAAGAGTTAGTAAACCTTTGTTTGCAATAAGAGGTGAAGTTAGGCAAGTCAGGTCCTTCTACATCAAAAGAAAATTCCAGAGATCAGGTTTTTTACTCTAGAGGTTGTGGAAACAATAGAGGTGGAAGAGAAAACTATTGTCGTGGAAACAATGCTGGAAGAGGTCAATGGCAAAACCAACAAAGTCAAAGTTACAATGATTACAGCCATAGAGGCAGGGGGATAGACCAACCTTGTGGATGTGGAGGTGGACAATCTATACATCCTCAAAGACATGGATACTGTAGCAGATGTGGCATTTATGGTCACTTTGAAAGAGAATGTTACACAAGGATAAATCAAAATCATGACCATGGTGGAAGAGGCCGATGTTATGGAAGACATGGAGGAAAATTTTCTATGGAGCATTTTGTTGGAAGCATGGTGGAGCCACATCATATATATGATTGGTATTTAGATAGTGGTACCACAAATCATATGACATATCATGGTGAATGGTTTGACAGAAAAGAGAAGTTAGAAGAGGATGAGTTTGTCGCTACAAGTGATGATACTATGCATAGGATTACGCATGTTGGTTCAGTTCCATTGCTAGAAAAAGATGGGACATACAACACATTGAGAGATGTTCTATATGTGCCTTCAATCACAAAGAATTTAGAATCCTTTGGACAAATGAAAGATCAAGGGTTGCAAGTCCGTTTTAATCGTTATGGCTGCTTCATAGAGGAGTTTCACAAAGGCAAACCAGGTAAGGTATTGGCACGTGGAAGAAAGAAAGGTCACTTGTTCTCATTGGAAGCTGGAGATCCATGTTTACACAGTGGTATTTATGTAAACAAATCAACCACTCAAGATGATTGGGCAGAGTTATGGCATAAGAGGATTGGTCATGTCAATTTTAGAAGACTAAAGCATATGCAATAAAATCAAATTGTACGTGGATTACCAAAGTTTGGCAGATTGAATTTTGATCATGTTTGTGAAGCTTGTCAATTTGGAAAGCAATCTCATTTACCATTTTCAAAGAGGGGGAGAATTAGCCAAAGTCCTTTGGAAATTGTCCATTCAGATATTTGGGGACCTTGTGATCATGCTACATGAATGGTTGTCAATATTTTATCACATTCACAGATGATTACAGCAGAATGACATGGGTTTACTTTCTAAAGGCAAAGTCAGAGGCAGTCAAGGTATTCTTGGAGTTCAAAGTTATGGTTGAGAAAGAGAATGGTTGTCAAATTAAATGCCTACATACAGATGGAGGGGGAGAGTACATGTCACACAGTTTTGATGATTACTTACGTGAACAAGGCATAAGAAGATAGATTACTTGCAGATACACACCACAACAAAATGAAGTTGTTGAGAGAAAGAATAGAGTCATAGCAGAGATTGCAAGATCCATGATGAATGAGATGAATATTCCATTAACATATTGGGCTGAAGCAGTTCATATAGCAGTATACATTATGAATCGAACACCAACAACTGCCATTCATGAAATTTCACCTTATGTGAGACTTTATGGGATCAAACCAACAGTTTCCTACATGAAAGTTTTTGGATGTGTTTGCGATGTTCATGTACCAAATGAATCAAGAAAGAAGATGGAGCCAAAGGCAGTGAAGTGTATATTCTTGGGCTATCGAGTTGAAAAGAAAGGTTACAAGTGCTATGATCCTACGACAAGACAGGTTTATGTTAGTAGAGATGTCAGATTTTGTGAGCATGAACCATGGTATAAACCAAAGCCAGTGATTATAGAAGATGAGTATGAAGAGCAAGAGAATGTGTGTCTTGTTGTTGATAAGCTAGGACCATCAACAAGAATCATTTGAGGACCATATATGGCAGAGGAGAGTACAGGAAGTGTCAACCCATGGAACGGTCGTTTGCGAGATAAGAAGCAAGACGATGTGAGCAGGATGGAAACACACAGAATGCCTCTATAATGACCCGACACACACTCTTGGGATGATACACACACACACACACACTATGGGGCACCACTCGGCTTACACAACCCACCTGGCCGAGACAAGGAATACACCGATGGAGTGAGAGGCGAGAGACTACCCGTTTTCCCACTCCACACAGAGACACACACACCCAAAAAATTCAGCTCAAAAGAGAAGAATTTTTTATGTTTATATACAATTGATCTTGGTCCAACACCAACGGGGCAAATAGCTCACAAAATATAGGTAAAATATGTCAGATACAATCACAAATTGGAGCAGAAGCTTCGCTCATAGGAGAAACTTACACAGCCAAAACAGAAGAAAAACAATGAGGAATTTGGCAAAATGGATAGCGCCATCGCGTCCGGAACGGCCCAAAACCCCAGTCTACAATGTCAAAGTGCTAAAATCCGACCTCGAATGAGCAGTTTATGGCCAAAACAGGCTCCAAAAACAACAAAAACACAGTGGCGGCTATTCCTCCTCTTCTCTCCACGTATTTTATGATGTTATCTCTGTTTTTTCAGTTCCCACACCTATCTTTTTTACTTGGGCACCCTTGGCCTTTTAGTTGACCTCAAATGGACCCCAAACATGCCAAAAAGTGGCCTCACAGTGCATAGTTGTCACCCTACTGCATCCATCCGCACACCTAGCGCTCAACTTTTTCCAATAATGCATTCCGCAACCACGTGAAGTGGCCCTAAAAGATTGTCCTCATGATGACCTCTCTGCATAATTATCACAAGGAAACACCCACGTTGTGTCTGTACTTATCCACGTGCAAATATTGACCCCATTCGACCTCCTGACGCCACTAGATGCCATCTGACACACCTGCTTACCTCATGTCGACGGCCCATGCATAGCTTCCTCGAGAATTTTTACGTGCTACCAACTCCTCATTATTATATAAAAAACACAATGGTACTGGTGATAGTGAAAATCGATGCACTATGTACATGTTTTCCTACCTGTACACATGTGAGCCCCACGTAACCACCTGGCTCTTGAAAATGGGCAATTCTTTATTTGATGCACCATGCATGGGTATGTACATATGTGCAATCAATTGCTCCAAAAATATCCTCACATGATTTGCACATCCCCTAGCCTGCTAGATCATTCATGATCAGTAGTTGCAAAAAGAGATATGAGACTCACCGCGTCACAGGTCTCCTCATCCCTCACCAGCATTACTTGCTCCACAGAAATCTCGTCTTGCTCCACCATCATTAACCTGGCATGATATAATTTAAGATGCAATCCATTTACCCTTGACTTATGTAGGATTCCATCTAGGTTAGCCAACTGATATGTACCATTTGGAAAACACTCCACTACCTTGAAAGGGCCTTCCCACTTAATTTGAAACTTCTTTTGGAAGGTGTTGTCCAATTCTGTTGTAGCACAAAACCAAGTCATGCTTCGTAAGGGTATCATACACTTACTTTTGACCTTTTCATTTATCTTTGCCAAAGACTCATCCTGCATCTGCCCATAATGCTCCAATGTGCTCATACTATCCAACTAAACCTCTTGTAACTGTAAGAGCCTCTCTTTGAATGAATCACTAGGCGGCCCAAGCAACTTCTCTAGAATCTTTACTGCAGGCAACTCTACTTCCACAAGCAATAGTGCTTCCTTTACATATACCAAGTGAAATGGAGTAAACCATGTACATGTCTTCACCAAAGTACGGTAAGCCCATAATGCACTAGGCGATTCCAAATCCCAATTCTTTCCTTCGTGCTCTGTCGCTTTTGACATAATTTGTACAAACTCACCATTGAATCTTTCATTTAATCCATTACACTGCGGGCAATAAGGAGTCGTATGCTGGGGCCTAATCTTCATCTTTGCGCATAAAAACTCTAGCAATTTAGCTCTAAATCCTGGCCCCTTATCCAAAAGTAGCTCTAGTGGCACCCCAAACTTGCAACATATTTCATCATACACAAATTTTGCCACATCCTTTGCAGTGATTTGTTTTATTGCTATAGCCTCTGCCCATCTAGAGAGATAGTCCATTGCCGTCAAAATATAGCTTTTGCCCCTGCTTGTGATAGGTAACGGGCTGATTGCATCAATCCCCCACTTTTCAAACACATCAAACACCATAATGGTTTTTCATAGCTCTGGCTTCAACACTCTCTTCCCAAATGCTTGACACCTATTGCACGAGCTACACCAATGGTGAACATCCTTGTGCAAACTAGGCCATACATACCCCTCTTGCAAGATCTTATGCAAGGTGATCTTTAGAGCAAAATGTCTACCACATGCACCTTCATGATTCTCTTCCAACACTCTATAAAGCTCCTCCCGCTGTGAGCGGGATGAAAACACACAGAACGCCTCTATAACAACCCGACACACACTCTTGGGAAGATACACACACACACTATGGGGCACCACTCGGCTTACACAACCACCTGGCCGCGACAGGAAACACACCTATGGAGTGAGAGGAGAGAGACTATCCACTTGCCCACTCCACACACATACACACACACCCAAAAAACTCAGCTAAAAAGAGAAGAATTTCTGATGTTTAGATACAATTGAGCTTGGGCCAACACCAATGGGGCAAATAGTTCACACAATATGGGTAAAATAAGCCAGATACAATCACAAACTAGAGTAGAAACTTCGCTCACAGGAGAAACTTACACAGAAAAATAGCAAGAAAAGAGTGAGGAATTTGGAAAAATGGACAGCACCATCGCGTCCGGAACGGCCCAAAACCCCAGTCTACAATGTCAAAGTGCTCAAATCTGACCTCGGATGAGCAGTTTACGGCCAGAATAAGCTCCAAAATGAGCAAAAAACCACCTGCGGCTGTTCCTCCTCTCTTCTCCACGTTTTTTCTGGTCTTCTCTCTATTTTTTCAGCTTCCTCACTTAGCTTTATTACTTGGGCACCCTTGGCCTTTTAGATGACCTCAAACGGACCCCGAACAGGCCAAAAACTGACCTCGCAGTGCATTGTTGTCACCCTGCTATATCCATGCGCACACCTAGCACTCATTTCTTTTCCATAATGCGTCTCGCAACCACGTGAAGTGGCCCCAAAAGGCGGTCCTAATGATGACCTTTCTGCATAACTCTCACAAGAAAACACCACTTTGTGTCCATATTCATCCACGTGCAAATATTGACCCCGTTCGGCCTCCTGACGCCACTCGATGCCATCTGACGCACCTGCTTATCATGTCGTCGGCCCGCGGATAGCTTCCTCGAGAATTTTTACGCGCTACCAAATCCTCCTTATTGTTGAAAAAACACAATGGTACTGGTAATAGTGAAAATCGATGCACTATGTACACCCTGTCCTACCTGTACACATGTGGGCCCCACGTAACCACCTGGCTCTGAAAAATGGGCAATTCTTTATTTGATGCACCATGCATGTATACGTACATATGCGCAATCCCTTGCTCCAAAAAACTCCTGACATAATTTGCCCATCCCCTAGCCTGCTAGATCATTCATGATCAGCAGCAGCAAAGAGCGATATGAGACTCGCCGCATCACAGGTCTCCTCATCCTTCACCAACATTGCTTGCTCCACAGATAGTTCATCTTGCTCCACCATCATCAATCTAGCATGATACAATTTAAGACGCAATCCATTTAACCTTGACTTATGTAGAACACCATCCAAGTTAGCCAGCTGATATGTGCCATTTGGAAAACACTCCACTACCTTGAAAGGGCCTTCCCACTTAATTTGAAACTTCTTTTGGAAGGTGTTGTCCAGCTTACTGTTGTAGCGCAAAACCAAGTCATGCTTCTTGATACCCTTACTTTTGACCTTTTCATTTATCTTTGCCAAAGCCCTATCTTGCATCTACCCATAATGTTCCAATGCACTCATCCTATCCAGCTGAACCTCTTGTAGCTGTAAGAGCCTCTCTTCGAATGCATCACTAGGCGGCCCAAGCAACTTCTCTAACATCTTGACCGCAGGCAACTCTACTTCCACAGGCAATAGTGCTTCTTTTCCATACACCAAATGAAATGGAGTAAACCCTGTACCTGTCTTCACCGAAGTACGGTAAGCCCATAATGCACTAGGCAATTCCAAATCCCAATTCTTTCCTTGGTGCTCTGTCACTTTCGAAAGAATCTGTACCAACTCACCATTGAATCTTTCATTTAAGCCATTACACTGTGGGTAATAAGGAGTGGTATGCTGGTGCCTAATCTTCATCTTTGCACGCCTCTTCATTTAGAGCACGTTCAATGTGTCTAATGATCCATGCTTCGAACTTTTTTAACAGGCCTTTAATTCTGAAGCACATTTCCTTCAATGAGGTGTTCTTGCTCTTCCACACACCCAACACTTACTTCACCACTATCAAGGCATCACCTTTTATGCTCAACCTTCGAACCCCATGCTTCAAACAAATGTGTAATCCGGCTTCCAGAGTAGCATATTCAGCCTCATTGTTACTATGAGCATCCAATTTGAACCCTCTCTTGCATACTAGCTTCCCCTCTGGATCATAAAGTGCTATACCCCCTGAAGCTGCATCATGGCTCTTTCTGTATGAACCATCAAAGAACAACACATGTGCATTACTGATCTGTGGCACTTCTTCAACTACCTTTCTCACCACCTCTTCCTTAACAATAAGGGGATTCTCCTTGTAGGTCAACAAATCAGCTAGGGTAGCCCTTGTACTATCTTCCACTAGAAAAGAGAACTCAAACTCTTGCAGCTCAATTACCCATTTCTTCACCACATTTGACATGTTAGTACCATTAATGAACTGTGGCAAAAAGGCATAACTCGTCAAGAAAACAAAAGGCCGTGGTAGCAAGTAATGACGAAATCGTCGACAAGCAAATATTACACTGGCCATCACTAGCTCTACTTCCGAGAACTTTCTCTCCGCTACCAACTTCACTCGGCTTGCACAATACACTGGCCTCATATAATGGCTACCCTTCACCTTTTTCAATAGCATGGCTCCAATGGCATCATCCCCTACTAAGTGATTTACATAAAAAACTTTCTCCCAATCAGGAGCCTGCATGGCTGACAAACCCCCTAACACCTCTTTCACCTCTTGAAACACTTCTTCACACTTGTCATCCCATTGCAATGGATCATGCTTTGCCACTTGTTGTAATGGATAAAGAATCTGAGAAGACAATGGAATAAACCTTGCCATGTACTTCAATTTTTGTATAAAGGTTGCCAATTGCTTCGTACTCGTAGGTGATGGAAGAAGAATAATAGACTTAACCTTATCTGGATCAGCCTCAATGCCATTTTCTGACACCATATGTCCCAATAACTTCACCCTTGGCTGTGCTAGATGACATTTCTTTAGATTTAGTTGTCCTCCACATTCATCATATCGAGCCAATACCATCTGCAGCTTCTCATGGTGTTCAGCCCTACTGCTATAAACACAGAAGTCATCCATAAAAGCTTTAACACAACTACCAATGAATGGTTCCAACACCCAATTTTCTCTCTCTTGATAGAAGTAAGGTCCATTTGAAAACCCAAATGGCAATACGGTGTAGCAATAGCAGCCCCATGGCGTAATAAAAGTGATCTTTGTGCGGTCTTTAAGAGCAATCTTCAATTGAAAATAGCCTGAAAAACCATCACACACACTGTACCTCTCATAACCTGCCACTGAATCCAAGATCTGATCAATGAATGGAAGAGGATATGGGTTCTTCTTAGTGGCTGCGTTTAAGGGCTTAAAATCTACACAAATCCTCCACTTCCCATCCTTCTTTGGACTGACTACTACTGAACTCACCCATTCTGTGGTCTCCACAGGGACTGTGAACCCTGCCTTCAACAACTTGTCCACCTCTTCTCGCAAGGCTTCCATTTGCTCTTGACCCATCTTTCTTAGCCTTTGACGCACTGGCTTAGCACCTTCTTTCAGCTCTATATGCATCTCTTCACCCTTGAACCCTCTGATCTCTTCATATGAAGTAATGAACAAATCAGGAAAACTAGCCAGCATATGCAAATATATATCCTTCTCCATAGCTGAGAGGTCTCCACTGATCATTTGTGTCATCAATTCCTGCTTCTTTGACAACTCAACTTTGGTTTGCATCAGTCCTTCAATCACTTCATAAGGCCCTTCACTTTCATCTTCAACCTCATTCGCAAATGCAACTAAACCAAACTCCTGTATTTCTTTTTCCATCAAAAGAAATGCAACATCAGCATCCTCATCACTGCTGGTAGTGCTATCACTGTCCTCATCTGTCACCGTGGAAGAGTCTTCATCACTAGACTCATCCTCGTCTTCATAAAGCTCCTCTAATCGTTTCCTTGTGTCCATATTATAAAGCTTCTTGGTACCTATCTTTCAATAGAGGCTAATCGTACCATGTCGCCAATCTTGAACAGCTCCCACTGCACGTAACCATGGTCTGCCCAGTATAATAGGATATGCTCCCAACCCTGTTGGCATCACATGAAAATCAACCACTGCCTTTGCATCATATGCCTCCACTTTTAAGCTCTTTAGAACACCCAAGCATTTTACTTTTTGATGGTTTGCCAATCTGATCCGAAAACCTGACACCCCAGCCACTGTGAGACCCATCTTCTCAACGCATGAGTGTGTTATGACACATATTTGGGCTCCGCCATCCACATAACCTTGTCCCAAATTTTTCCTTTTATGCCACACATCTACTATTGGACAAATGTCTGGTAGCTCATCCATTGCCAACACCTTTACTGAACCTCTCTCTGGCTCTTTCTCCATTGGGTTAACCATCCTCTTCCATTGTCGCTTTAGCTTAGGCACCATCTCTATAAGCTGCCCAAAAGTAACATCTGCCTTCCTGCTCGTCAGATCCTCCTTCAAGTCATAGCTTAATTGCCCATCCCCTAGTGGAAAATCTGAAACATGAAACTTTCGACGAGCTCTCCTTTTCCTCTTGGCCTTGACATCCTTGCCTTCATGGCTCTTTCCTTTCTTCTTACTAGGACCTGGGGCACTTCTTCCTTGCTTATCCTCTGTGGTCCTCTTCCCAATAGGCATCACTAATGTATCCTCTAGCTTTGATGCCTTCTCCAAGGTGACTACACTTAGCACTTTTGTCTTTCCCTTTTCCTCCTGGGTCAGTCCACTGGTTCCTTCGTCTCCCTTAATTTCGATGCCATAATCATTTGACCTAGTTAGCACCTGTCTTGGCAATGGATACATGTCTCCCCCCATCCTTGGTGGCTTATCACATTGCGGGCTGATGTGACCCAACTCTCCACAATTATAACATGTGGGCGTCTGCCTCCAAAACCTACCATTGCTTTGTCCAACACCATTCATAGGCCTTTCTTCACCTCCTGGCTGATTTGCAAACCTCCCTTGACCTCGATTATTTCCCACTTGACCTAGCATGTTTAGACTGAGATTCTTCATCAAATCTACCATTTGCCTCATGTCTTGCCTTAGCCCATCATCTTGCACATCTGTAGTGACCACTGCTGGCATAACCTGAGTAGTAACAGGAACCACTGGTTCGTGATGAACCCCTGACATGCGACCTTGTAAAGACTCTATAGGCTGAAATTCAGACCTCATGGGCAAAGACTCCACCCCTAACTGGCTCATTTTCCTCAACTTCCACTCTTTGTTCCTTGATACCTCTAGTGCATCTTCATATGTCCTAGGCTTCTTTAGCTCCACTCTCCAACGTATATTCTCCCAAAGACCAGCTAAGAACCTGTCCTTCTTCATCATGTCAGGCGGGGGTACCTGTGGTGCTAAGGCCTTGCACATTTGCTCCCATGCCAATGAAAAATTACGTATGTACGCATCTACTGGCTCACCTTCCTTTTGCACCAAAGCCTGTACTTCTTTCCACACTTTGTCAGGATCTTCTATCTTCACAAACTCCACTTCCAACCCATGTCGTAGACTGTCCCAACTCAACCTTACAGGTGGATCAGCCACACGCAACTCCTCTTCAAATGCTTTAGACCAAACTCGTGCATCACTCTTCAAACAAATTTGGAGAAGGCGTAACATCTGCGCAGGGTCATGAATCTGGTTGCTAATGCAGGCAACCTCCATCTTTTCCAAAAATTCTTCCACATCTTCATCATTTCTTCCATGAAACTCCGGATAAGAGAAAGCCATGGCTACCCAAGTTACAATGCTTTGAGAACCCCTTCGAACACACGTGCAAGAATCCAAAACTTTTCACTACCCAATCCCCAGAAACTTCAATGGAGCTCAGCTTTAGATAAGGACAAACACATGCACATCAAATGAGTTTTCATAGTTAATCATCGGAATGACAATAGGCAAAGGACATTCCAGGATCTCTCTCAATCTTCTTGGCCCAAACATAAAGACTATGCGCTGCTAGAAAAAGATCTTCCTGGACACATGAACATTAATCTGAATTCTTTGAGTTAAATGAAAAGGAGTGAACTGAGGGCCATTTTGATCATCCATTAAAGCCAACCATGAAGCTCCCAAGAAGGCACACCTGACTTATCCTCTGATTTTTGCCCAAATTTCAGCAGCATAAGAGCATAAATGGCTCAAAATACCAAAAAACCAGCCATCATAACTTGGAAAAATTTTGGCAGAGTTTCCCCAGAAGTAGAGCAGTGTGAACCCAAAATATAGACTGTCTATGTATGCATAAACTACCAACAATAGAACCCGAGCATCAATTAGGAATCACTAGTACATAGCCTATGGCGAGGTCACAAAAAGGGTGCTCGAGCTACCTGTATCACCGAAATAATCTTCACATTTGAGAATCCCCCAGCTCAATAAAAACCTCACGCTATCGACCCTCACACGAAGGCTAATGCAAATCACGTATAGTCAAGTCTCAGAAATAACTATCTTCCAGACCAAGTCTCAGAAATGGTTGGGACTACCAAATACAACCAAGTATGGCTCCACAAATGCGTACAATGGGAGTTTCCACAAGTAACGTACAATCCAGCAGACAATGCGCTCAAACAGGCGCCAAATGATGCATACCCACGACAACTGCAAGTGACACCAATGCTAGTATATCACTGTACTCCAGCTACCTGTACCTGTGTGAATCACCTGTACCTATACTTGTCCCTGTAACCTGTAACCTGTAATCTGCAACCTGCAACCTGTAATCCCGAATCTTGAAGCTTGAAGCTCGAAGCAGAAGGTACTCGAAGAAGATCCTCCGTGGGGGCGCCAAAAGAATGTGAGCGGGATGAAAACACACACAGCGCCTCTATAACGACCCGACACACACACTTGGAATGATACACACACACACTATGGGGCACCACTCGGCTTACACAACACACCTGACCGAGACATGGAACACACCTCTGGAGTGAGAAGAGAGAGACTATCCAGTTGCCCACTCCACACAGACACACACACACACACACACCCAAAAAACTCAGCTCAAAAGAGGAGAATTTCTGATGTTTAGATACAATTGAGCTTGGGCCAACACCAATGGCACAAATAGCTCACACAATATTGAAGAAATACACCAGATACAACCAAAAAGTTAAGCAGAGGCTTCACTCACCGGAGAAGATTACACAAAAAAACAGCAGAAAAAGAGTGAGGAATTTGGAAAAATGGACAACGCCATCGCGTCCGGAACGGCCCAAAACCCCAGTCTACAATGTCAAAGTGCTCAAATCCGACCTCAGATGAGCAGTTTACGGCCAAAATGAGCAAAAAAACACCTGCGGCTGTTCCTCCTCTCTTCTCCACGTTTTTTCTGGTCTTCTCTCTATTTTTTCAGCTTCCTCACTTAGCTTTATTACTTGGGCACCCTTGGCCTTTTAGATGACCTCAAGCGGACCCCGAACAGGCCAAAAACTGACCTCGCAGTGCATTGTTGTCACCCTGCTATATCCATGCGCACACCTAGCACTCATTTCTTTTCCATAATGCGTCTCGCAACCACGTGAAGTGGCCCCAAAAAGTGGTCCTAATGATGAACTTTCTACATAACTCTCACAAGAAAACACCACTTTGTGTCCGTATTCATCCACGTGCAAATATTGACCCCGTTCGGCCTCCTAACGCCACTCGATGCCATCTGACGCACCTGCTTACCTCATGTCGTCGGCTCGCGGATAGCTTCCTTGAGAAGTTTTACGCGCTACCAACTCCTCCTTATTGTAGAAAAAACACAGTGTTACTTGTAATAGTGAAAATCGATGCACTATGTACACCCTGTCCTACCTGTACACATGTGGGCCCCACGTAACCACCTGGCTCTGAAAAATGGGCAATTCATTATTTGATGCACCATGCATGTATACGTACATATGCGCAATCCCTTGCTCCAAAAAACTCCTGACACCGCCAAGGTACACATCTCAACACGAGATCTGTCTCTTTCATGTATAAGACATCCCCAATCAATTTGTACCTGGATGCTCTACGCACAAAGCCATACTTCTTAGACTTCTGAATGTCCTTTGGAATGATTCCTGTTAGCAAAAACTCCTCTTCTTGAGCCAAACTTTCCTGGCCATGATAAAGAGGTAAATCGGTCCTCAACACAATTAGCTCCCCAATCATGCTTTGAGTTGCTTCATGTGCCTCTCCATTTAGAGCACGTTCAATGTGTCTGATGCTCCATGCTTCAAACTTTTTTAACAGGCCTTTAATTCTTAAACACATTTCATTCAATGAAGTGTTCTTGCTTTTCCACACACACTTTCCTTCAATGAAGTGTTCTTGCTTTTCCACACACAGTTTCTTCACAACTAACAAGGCATCACATTTTATGCTCAACCTTCTAATCCCATGCTTCAAAAAAAATTTGTAATCCGGCTTTCAAAGTAGCATATTCAGCCTCATTGTTACTATGCGCATCCAACTTGAACCCTCTCTTGCATACTAGCTTCCCCTCTGGATCATAAAGTGCTATACCCCCTGAAGCTGCATCATGGCTCTTTCTGTATGAGCCATCAAAGAACAACACATGTGCATTGTTGATCTGTGGCACTTCTTCAACTACCTTTCTTACCACCTCTTCCTTAACAATAAGGGGATTCTCCTTGTAAGTCAACAAATCAGCTAGGGTAGCCCTTGTACTATCTTCCACTAGAAAAGAGAACTCAAACTCTTGCAGCTCAATTACCCATTTCTTCACCACATTTGACATGTTAGTGCCATTAATTAACTGTGGCAAAAAAGCATAACTCATGAAGAAAACAAAAGGTCGTGATAGCAAGTAATGACGAAATCGTTGAGAAGCAAATATTGCACTGGCCATCACTAGCTCTACTTCCAAGAACTTTCTCTCTGCTACCAACTTCACTCGGCTTGCACAATACACTGGCCTCATATAATGGCTACCCTTCCCCTTTTGCAATAGCATGGCTCCAAGGGCATCATCCCCTAATGATGGATTTACATAAAACGCTTGCTCCCAATCTAGAGCCTACATGGCTGACAACCCCCCTAACACCTCTTTCACCTCTTGAAACACTTCTTCACACTTGTCATGCCATTGCAATGGATCATGCTTTGCCACTTGTTGTAATGGATAAAGGAGCTGCAAAGACAATGGATTAAATCATGCCATGTACTTCACTTTGTGTATAAAGGTTGCCAATTGCTTTGTACTCGTAGGTGATGGAAGAAGAATAATAGACTTAACCTTGTCTAGATCAGCCTCAATGCCATTTTTTGACACCATATGGCCCAATAACTTCACCCTTGGCTGTGCTAGATGAAATTTCTTTGGATTTAGTTGTCCTCCATATTCATCATATCAAGCCAATACCATCTACAACTTCTCATGGTGTTCATCCCTACTGTTGTTGACACAGAAGTCGTCCATAAAAGCTTTAACGCAACTACCAATGAATGGTTCCAATACCCAATTTTCTCTCTCTTGAAAGAAAGATGGTCCATTTGACAACCCAAATGGCAATACCGTATAGCAATAGCAGCCCCATGGTGTAATAAAATTTGTCTTTGTTTGGTCTTTAAGAGCAATCTTCAATTGAAAATAGCCTGAAAAACCATCACACACACTGTACCTCTCATACCCTGCCACTGAATCCAAAATTTGATCGATGAATGGAAGAGGTTATGGGTTCTTCTTAGTGGCTGCATTTAAGGGCTTAAAATCTACACAAATCCTCCACTTCCCATCCTTCTTTGGGATGACTACTACTGGACTCACCCATTCTGTGGTCTCCACTGGGACTATGAACCCTGCCTTTAATAGCTTGTCCACCTCTTCCCACAAGGCTTCCATCTGCTCTTTACCCATCCTTCTTAGCCTTTTTCGCATTGGCTTAGCACCTTCCTTCAGCTCTATATGCATCTCTTTGCCCTTGAACCCTCTGATCTCTTCATATGAAGTAATGAACAAATCAGGAAAACTAGCCAGCATGTGCAAATATATCTCCTTCTCCATGGCTGAGAGGTCTCCACTGATCATTTGTGTCATCAATTCGTGCTTCTTTGACAATTCAACCTTGGTTTGCATCAGACCTTCAATTACTTCAAAAGGCCCTTCACTTTCATCTACAACCTCGTTTGCAAATGCAACTAAACCAGAGTCCTGGATTTCTTTGTCCATCAAAAGAAATGCAACATCAACATCCTCATCACTATTGGTAGTACTCACTATTCTCATCAGTCACTGTGGAGTAGTCTTCATCACTAGCCTTAATCCTCATCTTCATAAAGCTCTTGAAATTGTTTCCTTGTGTCCATATTATATAGCTTCTTGGCACCTGTCTTTCCATAGAGGCTAACTGTACCACGTCTCCAATCTTGAAGAGGTCCCACTGCACGTAACCATGGTCTGCCCAATATAATAGGATATGCTCCCAACCCCACTGGCATCACATGAAAATCGACCCATCTTCTCAACACATGAGTGTGTTATAACACATATTTGGGCTCCACCATCCACATAACCTTGTCCCATATTTTTTCTTTTGTGCCACACATATACTATTGGGAAAATGTCTGGTAGCTCATCCATTGCCAACACCTTTACTGAACCTCTCTTTGGTTCTTTCTCCATTGGATTAACCATCCTTTTCCACTGTCGATTTAGCTTAGGCACCATCTCTATAAGCTGCCCAAAAGTAACATCTGCCTTCCTGCTTGTCAGATCCTCCTTCAAGTCATAGTTTAATTGCCCATCCCCTAGTGGAAAATCTGAAACATGAAACATGCAACGAGCCCTCCTTTTCCTTCTGGCCTTGACATCTGCGCCTTCATGGCTCTTTCCCTTCTTCTTACTAGGACCTGGGGAACTTCTTCCTTCCTTGTCCTCTGTGGTTCTCTTTCCAATAGGCATCACTAATGTATCCTCTAGCTTTGATTCCTTCTCCAAGGTAACCACACTTATCACTTTTGTCCTTCCCTTTTCCTCCTGGGTTAATCCACTGGTTCCTTCTTCCCCCTTAATTTCGATGCCATAATCATTTGACCTAGCTAGCACCTGTCTTGGAAATGGATACATGTCTCCCTCCATCCTTGGTGGCTTATCACATTGTGAGCTGATGTGTCCCAATTCTCCGCAATTATAACATGTGGGCGTCTACCTCCAGAACCTACCACTGCTTTGTCCAACAAAATTCCTAGGTCTTTCTTCACCTCCTGTGGCTGATTTTCAAACCTCCCTCGACCTCGATTATTTCCCACTTGACCTAGCAGGTTGAGGCTGATATTCTTAATTTAATCTACCACTTGCCTCATGTCTTTCCTTAGCCCATCATCTTGCACTGTTGTAGTGACCACTGCTGGCATAATCTGAGGAGTAACAGAAACCACTGGTTCATGATGAAACCCTGTCATGCGACCTTGTAAAGAGTCCATAGACTGCAATTCAGACCTCATGGGTAAAGACTCCACCCCTAACTGGCTCATTTTCCTCAGCTTTCACTCTTTGTTCCTTGCTACCTCTAGTGCATCTTCATATGTCCTATGCTTCTTTAGCTCCACTCTCCAACATATATTCTCCCAAAGACCAGCCAAGAACCTGTCCTTCTTCATCATGTCAGGTGGGGGTACTTGTGGTGCTAAGGCCTTGCACATTTGCTCCCATGCCAATGAAAACTTACGTATGTACGCATCTACTGACTCATCTTCTTTTTGCACCAAACCTTGTACTTCTTGCCACACTTTGTCAGGATCTTTTGTCTTCACAAACTCCACTTCCAATCCATGCCTTAGATTGTCCTAGCTCAATCTTACAGCTGGATCAACCACACGCAACTCCTCTTCAAATGCTTTGGACCGAACTCGTGCATCACTCTTCAAACAAATTTGGAGAAGACGTAACATCTGCGCCGGGTCATGGATCTAGTTGCTAATGCAGGCAAAATCCATCTTTTCCAAAAAGTCTTCCATATCTTCATCACTTCTTCCATGAAACTCTGGATAAGAGAAAGCCATGGCTACCCAAGTTATGATGCTTTGAGAACCCTTTTGAACACACGTGCAAGAACCCAAAACTTTGGACTGACTCAATCCCTAGAAACTTCAATGGAGCTCAACTTTAGATAAGGACAAACACGTACACATCAAATGAGTTTTCATAATTAATCATCGGAATTACAACAGGCAAAGGACATTCGAGTATCTCTCTTAATCTTCTTGGCCTGAACATAAAGACTATGCGCTGCTGGAAAAAAATCTTCCTGGACACATGAACATTTATCTGGATTCTTTGAGTTAAATGAAAAGGAGTGAATTAAGGTCCGTTTTGATTATCCATTAAAGCCAACCATGCAGCTCCCAAGAAGGCACACCTAACTTATCCTCTGATTTTGACCGAATTTCAGCAGCATAACAGCATAAATGGCTTAAAAGATCAAAAAAACCAGCCATCATAGCTTCGAAAAATTTTGACAGAGTTTCCCCAGAAGTAGAGCAGTAAGAACCCCACCCAAAATATAGACTATATATGTATGCACAAACTGCCAACAATAGAACCCGAGCATCAAATAGGAATCACTAGTACATAGCCTATGGCGAGGTCACAAAAAGGGTGCTCCAGCTACCTGTATCACCGAAAGGATCTCACATTTGAGAATCCCCTTTAGCTCAATAAAACCTCCCGCTATCGACCCTCTCACGAAGGCTTATGCAAATCTCGTATAGTCAAGTCTCAAAAATGACTATCTTCCAGACCAAGTCTCAGAAATCGATGGGACTGCCAAATAAAACCAAGTATGGCTCCACAAAGGCATACAATGGCATTTTCCACAAGTAACGTACAATACGAGCAGACAATGCGCTCAAACAGGCACCAAATGATGCATACCCACGGCAACTGCAAGTGACTTCCACTTGCAAGTATATCACTCTACTCCAGCTACCTGTACGTGTGTAAATCACATGTAACCTGTAACCTGTGATCTGTAATCTGCAACCTGTAATCCCAAAGGTGAAGGTACTCGAAGAAGATCCTCAGTGGGGGCACCAAAAGAATGAGAGAGGGATGGAAACACATAGAACGCCTCTATAATGACCCCGACACACACTCTTGGGATGATACATACACACACACTATGGGGCACCACTCGGCTTTTACAACCCACCTGGCCGAGACAGGGAACACACCGATGGAGTGAGAGGAGAGAGACTACCCGTTTGCCAACTCCACACAGAGAGACACACACACACACAAAAAAAATTCAACTCAAAAGAGGAGAATTTCTGATGTTTATATACAATTGATCTTGGGCCAACACCAATGGGGCAAATAGCTCACACAATATGGGTAAAATATGCCAGATACAATCACAAATTGGAGCAGAAGCTTTGCTCATAGGAGAAAATTATACAGTCAAAATAGCACAAAAAAAAAACAACAAGGAATTTGGAAAAATGGACAGCACCATCGCGTTCGGAACAGCCCAAAACCCCAGTCTACAATGTCAAAGTGCTCAAATCCAACCTCGGATGAGCAGTTTATGGCCAAAACAGACTTCAAAAACAGCAAAAACACAGTTGCAGCTATTCCTCCTCTTCTCTCCACGTTTTTTCTGATCTTCTCTCTCTTTTTTCAGTTCCCACACTTAGCTTTTTTACTTGGGCACCCTTGGCCTTTTAGTTGACCTCAAACGGACCCCGAACAGGCCAAAAAGTGGCCTCGAAGTGCATAGTTGTCACCCACAGCTGCATCCATCCGCACGCCTGGTGCTCAACTTTTTCCAATAATGCATCCCGCAACCACGTGAAGTGGCCCTAAAATATGGTCCTCATGATGACCTCTGTGCATAATTATCACAAGGAAACACCCACGTTGTGTTCATACTTATCCACGTGAAAATATTGACCCCATTCGACCTCCTGACGCCACTAGATGCCATCTGATGCACCTGCTTACCTCATGTCGTCGGCCCGCGGATAGCTTCCTCAAGAATTTTTACGCGCTAGCAACTCCTCATTATTATAGAAAAAACACACTGGTACTGGTGATAGTGAAAATCAATGCACTATGTACATGCTGTCCTACCTGTACACATGTGGGCCCCACGTAACCACCTAGCTTTGGAAAATGGGCAATTCTTTATTCGATGCACCATGCATGGGTATGTACATATGCGCAATCACTTGCTCCAAAAAACACCTGACAACGAGAAAGGCAAGAAGAAAGTGGTTGAGGAGAGTTCTCGAGATGAAAGCTTTGATGAAGAGCATGATTTACCACATTTGAGGACACCTGGCAGTAAGCATGCTGAGATATATGTTTCCCCATATGCAAGAGTTGAAGAGAAGAGTGCACCACAGTTGAGAATATCAGAGAGGGTGCGTTATCCAGTTGATAGATTGACATACAACGGTTACATGCGTACACATTATGCATACATGGTTTCATGTGTGCAACATGAAGAGCCTACATGTTTTCAAGAGGCAATTGGAAAATCAGAATGGGAGTCAGCTATGGATGATGAGATGGATTCTCTTGTGAAGAATCACACTTGGGATTTGGTTTGCTTGCCAAGTGGAAAGAAAGAAATTGGTTCAAAATGGGTATACAAAGTCAAGTGCAAGTCGGATGGTAGTGTGGAAAGATACAAAGTGAGGCTTGCTGTTAAAGGTTATGCACAAACAAAAAGGTCTTGATTATGATGAGACATTTAGTCCAGTTGCAAAGATGAAAATAGTCAGATTGGTGATAGCAATGGCAAGTATGTTCGGTTGGAAGTTATGGCAAATGGATGTCGATAATGCATTCTTGAATGGTGACTTGGAAGAAGAAGATTATATGATACAGCTAGAGGGTTATCCACATCCAGAGTTTCCATATTATGTGTGTAAGTTGAAGAAAATATTTTATGGTTTGAAGCAAGCATCTAGAGCTTGGTGTCAAAAGATAACCAAATTCTTGAAGAAGATTGGATTTAAACAGTCTACTGTTGATCACTCATTGTTTTTTAAGCATGTTGATGGAGAGATCGTCGTTATTGTTATCTATGTTGATGACTTGATTCTCACTGGAAGTCATGATGAGAAAATTTTGCATGTCAAGAAGAGTTTGTTGAGAGAATTCAACATGAAGGACCTTGGTGAGTTGAGATGTTTCTTGGGAATTGAAATTGTCAACACATTATCATGAATTTGGATGATACAAAGACAATACGCATTGGATATGCTTGAGAAGTATGGAATGACAGTGTGCAAACTGGTTGATACACCTCTTGATCAAAATGTGAAGCTGATTGATGATGGATATTATATTGAGGATGTCACTATGTATCGCAAGATGGTTGGAAGTCTTATTTACTTGACAATAACAAGGCCAGATTTGAGTTATGCAGTGGGTGTTGTGAGTCAATTCAAGCAAAATCCATGTAAAATTCATCTTGATGCAGTGAGACGGATTATGAGATATGTGAAATCCAATGTCAGTTATGGAATGTTTTATGAAAAGAATGGGAAGCTTTGTCTTTATGTTTACACAAATGCAGATTGGGCAGGAGATTTTATGGAAAGAAGATCTACAAGTGGTTATGCATTTTCCATTGGCAATGGTATGATAAGTTGGAGTAGCAAGAAGAATTTAACTCTAGCATTATCAAGTACAAAAGCTGAATATCGTGGAGCAGCTTTGGCAGCATGTGAAGAGTCATGGTGGAGAGTACTTATGGTAGACTTTGGTTTTGACAATCTTGACAGTGTCATTATATATTGTGATAATATTAGCAGCATCACGTTGGCAAAGAATCCAGTTTACCATGCTCGCACCAAACACATTGAAGTACATTATCACTTTATTAGAGAAAAATTATTGGCATGTGAGATTGATTTTGGTGTATGTGAAGACAAATGATCAAGTTGCGGATATATTTACAAAAACTCTTGGAAACGAGAAGTTTTGCTACTTCCATGAAGGATTGGGAATCCATCATATGCAAGCTCATTTTGAGCTTGAGGGGGAGTGTTAAAGAATATGATGTTAAAGAATATGTCCGTTGTGCTATGGGCATCCGGACACTGACTATTCTATGTTGTAAATATACTTTGGATAATAGTTCAAAAAGAAGAAGAGTGAGAGCAGCATATTGAATGACTGCTTCTGCAGGGTAACGATTGTGTGTGTGTGTGTGTGTGTGTCTCGATGTGTGTTAGTGTGTGTGTGTGTGCGTAGTCTTCTTTCCTACCTTCTCCATCACCTACGCACTCTACAATACTAGTTGAAAATCAAGTTTTTTGACTTAGAATCAACTGATATAATATGAGTTATTGGTCTTTGCCTATACATATAGAAAAAGGCTCATGAAATTTTGGAATAATTTTGGGTTCATTTACTTTCTTTTTGAGGAAACATAGGATGATATAGGATTTAATTTGGATACATTGCGGTAAACCGGTAATCAGCGGATAGTTTCATCCGTAATAATGGTAGTGGATCTATGTGAAGTCAAAAATTCGTGGAGTATGCAATTTTCTAATATAGTTGTAGATCCTTTATCACTAATCTTGGATGGTGTTTTGTAACATATTTGGAAATAATGGAGATATACACGATTAATCACTTTGTTCATGTATACCTCATGCGAACACCCTGTTAGATATGTAGGGATTCAAAATTTTAATGCAAATCCGTTACGATTGAATTCTATCGAAAAAGTGCTGTGAAAAAGGGGATAACTTATATTGTAGGTCTCTCAAGCAATTTATGAGCAAAGTTTTTTTTTGAATTCAATGTATAAACAAAGGAGATACTGTGAAAAATTTGATAGCCTTTGATAAACATGTAAATTCCAACAAAATCTATTGTGTAGAGGGGGTTTTGGATTTCTTTGGCTTTACTTGAGCACGTGTCTGTTTTGGTATCCACATTGGCTTTGTGTTTTTCATATGCGTTGGTCGGGCAAGTTTTGAGACTCACTTGGTGATAGGTGGTTGTGTTTCCAAAATAGGTGATGGGTCATTCATGACTTGTACTGAAGGGAGTCTAATACTGATAGTTGTTTTTGATATTATCAATGGTACTTGTTATTGTCTCTCTATTGTTGCGGTGAAACTGTTGGCCATTTCCTTGGTCTTTTGCTAGCATTCCCAAAAAGATATCTTGTATCTTTCATGGAAAAACATATGTTCCATCATTATCGGATGTAAAATATACTTGGTTATTGGACCAGTGCTTTGTATTTGCATTGTGATGGTGTACCCAATATTAGCTAATTATCAGGGGTATTGTGTGGTAGTACAAAGAAATTATGGGAACATGTGTATCCATTAATGTGTACATGAGATCCACATAGCCTGTAGCAATACAAACAGTCCCATTGAATCCTCTAAATGTTCATTTTAACGGTTGTAGGACCAACTCTGTCATTTTTTTGGTATAGATCCCAATTGATTGTATTCAAATGTGCACTGGATTTGACCAATGAGTGAATAGGTAACATATTGGTTCCTAGTTTTGTAAAAATATATGGGTCTACATTTTCTACGTCTTCCTCAATGCTTGTAATCTGATAAATTCACATAGTCTTATGCATCTCCAAATGTGTTTTTGTCTTTTTTCTCTTTGCCACACACTCTCTGGCTTCTTGTTGTGTCTGTTGAATCTCATGATCTTGCTTCTCTTTTCTGTTTCTAGCTACATGTGCCCTTTTAAGAATCTCTTAAATTAGTGGCAAGTGATAACTTTTTAGTATGAATCCATTGATCCAATCTGTCATTTCCTGTCCATCCAATGTAGCAAGCTTAATGGCCCCAATCGGTGATATAGAATGAATGAATCAAGAATGGTCCCATTCCTTGTTTTTTGTAATTTCTTTGTTTTTTGCTTGAGAGTGTAAACAAACACTATATTCTCCTAGTGCAAAGTCCTTGGACTTTAGATGCTTGTCATGAAACTCATTCATGCATCATTTTGGGTGTATATTGTAGCTAATTCCTTTAACCTAATTTTATCTAACTTCTCTAGGTCGTCCAACCTATCAAACCATTCATGCCCTATCCATTGAAGTTTATTTCTATATGCAAAGTTGGAATCAAAAACTCTATGGGTAAAATTTCATCATTAAGTTCAAACACCATGTTATAAGGTGTAGTCCCTAGAACATTCTTGTGTGCAACTCTATTTTCCCAAACAGCTGAGTGTAAATTTTGATCCCAATCCGATTGTTCACAATTTTGGTTAGAAATGTGCACAAGACTTTGTTGGTACCTTCGGATTGACTGTTAGCCTATGGGTGATACAGAGCTGATTTTTTGTGTATGACCATGAACTCATCAACAAGTAAATACTCAATGACTTCATTAACAAAATGTGTCCCTCAATCACTAATAATCTCAATAGGCAAACCGTATCGTGTGAAACCATTCTCATACAATAATTGTGTAGTAGTGCGTGCATCATTCTTTTGTGTGGCTTTGGGGTCACTATGTATAAATTGTGTATATCATGTGCATTCAAGGACTATTTCCAAAATTGCTTATCTATGAATTTTTGACAAATAAATTACACCCTTTTTCTATTCAATCGGTATTTTTTTTCCAAACACCAAATTACGAGACCCTTTGGTATGTAAAAATGTGAATAAAAATGAAATTTAATAACCCTTCCATTGCACTCACGTGATAGTCATATAATTTGAAGTGGCCTCCCTGAGTTTGGCCTTGACCCACTTGGTTAATTATTTTATGGAAACTATAATATACACTGCATGATTTCTATAAGCCAATGATGCAATGGGACCCACAAAATATAAACCCCTCTTGGCAAACACGCGTGCTCCTATCATTGGTCTTGTTGACATTTCATCTTTTTAAATGGAATTTTGTTCTTTGGCATTTATCGCACCGCTTCACAAATTCATCAACATCCATCAAGAGTGTGGGCCACCAAATTCCAGTAAACATTATAATCTTACCCAAATTTTCAGCAAAAAAGTGACCTCTTGCTTGCCCTAAATGTACTTCTTGCAAGATCGGCAAGTATTCACTTTTTGATGCATAAAATCTAAGCTGATTATCTTTGCAACGCTTGTACAATAGTTTCCAATCATCTTTAATAGCTTTTATCAAATTTTTTGACATGTTCGCAGGGAAAGGAACCTAGTTCTAACAATTTACAATATACTTACTCCAAAGTGGTGCTATGTTCACTTGAAACAATGTAGCATACTCCTTAGGGGTTCTGCTTGTGCATGACTTGCATTTCTTAACATGCACGTGTGCATCAAATTTTATACTAGGCTAGAAAACTCCCATTCTCATCAAATTTTGGTAGGTTTTGATTTTTTCGTGATGGATAAAGTCCATTGTCACATGTGATTCTTTTAGGTACAAGGGAATATCAGAGGCTTCAATACACAATCTCTAGAGGCCATTTAAACCCCTATGATATAGTCATCTACCTAGCATTTGAAAAGGAGTTTTTCTTGATTAATCATCTGTAAGCTATTCTCTCTTGTTCTATCAACAATTGTCATACATTGAAAAGTAGAATTATACTCTCACTTAATCTAAGTACGATTTCTGGTTAAAGAGGTATGCATCTGGCAAGTCATCTTCAACTCCTTCTAATTTCTCTCCATTTAGTAGCCTAGAAAGGTGATCACCTTGTTGATGGGTTGGCTCGCTCTTTCCCACACTTGTGAAATAAAATTCACCGCAAGAGGATGAACCATCTCACTATTCGGCCTATGTTGAATGACTTGTTGACCAGATACAAAAGTTCTCGATGATCCACAAAGAAAATGAATTAATTAGCTACGAGATAATGCTTGAACATCTTTACAATATAAACCATTTCCAATACTTCCCTTTTTGTAGTTATGTAATTTTGTTTAGCATTGCTCAATTGACGGCTAGCATAACATATGGGAAAATCCACAGTCCCTTCGTGTGTAAGGATACATCCAAGGGTATCTATATAAACATGAAAGATCTTGCTCTAATATGGTGCTTTAAGGATTGGTGTTGATACCAATTTTTGCTTCAATTTATGAAACAACTCCTCACAATATTTTGTCCAATCAAAGGTCACAATTAGACCATAAAGAGGACTACAATGACTGCATACATGTAGAAAAAATTCTTGTAGTATCCCCAATGTCCAATGAATGATTGAACCTGTCTCGCTGTCTTTAGGCATGGCATGTCCACAATCACCTTCATTTTATCCATATTCATGGATATTCCATTGACGGATATAATATGACCCAGGATTTGCCTTGTCTAACCATGAAAATATTTTTTTTTCTCGATTAAGAAAAATTTTATAGGTGCGACATTTTCCAAACACTAATTTTAGATTCTATATATGGTCTTTGTGTAACATTGAGTGCACACATAGATCAACCATGAGTCTTTGGAAGGTGGCCGATGCATTTGTCAGCCCAAAAGGCATCACGCCGTATGCAAAAATACCCCACTTAGTAGCAAATGATGTTTTGTGTCGATCTTTTGGTTTAATAGACAATTGATTATAACCTAAAAATTCATACAAAAAGCTATATGCATTCTCCTTGCTACTCTTTCCACGTCATGGTTAGCTATAGGAAGAGGATAGTTGTCACGGATAGTATGTGCATTCACTTTTTTGAGATTGACACACACTCTTAACTTGCCATTATTCTTAGGTACCACCACAATCCGGGACACCCAATCTGTGTGTTCAATTTCTTAAATGAATTCAACTTCCTTTAGCTTATCAATCTCCTCATTGATTTTCTTTGTGCAAAAGTTCCATTGTAAGTGTAAGGGCATTGTCTACTTGGCTTAACATTAGGATGTAAAGGAATTCTATATTGACAAATAGCAGGATCAACCCCCTTCAAGTCCTTATGAGACTAGGCAAACATATCCTTATATTCCTTCAGCTTCTGAATCAATAATTCCTCCTCATTAGGAGATATATCTATAGCAATATAAGCATGTTTCGGATCTTCTCATGTCTCTGCTAGATCTATTCTTTTAGCATCCTTAGGTCCATCATAAGATTTTTTTGGTTCATCCTTCTTCTGGAATTGCTATTCAATAATGATTTTGTGATCCTGAATAGTGTACTTCTTGTAATGAGATGATACATTTATTTCGTCTTTTTCTAACTCTTTCTCATTTTTGTTTTCACTCTCCATTTCCACACCTCTATCTTTCTATGTCTATTTGAGCTCACTATATTTCTTTCTTTGCTCAAACTTTGTCCATCTAGGCTCGCTAGGAGCTTCCACTTTCTTCGATGCGTCCTTGGGAGATTTTGTTGTTTGCCTTTTTTTTGGTTTCAATTTATTTGGCTGAGAAGGTGTTGATGTCTTTTCCAATTACTTGGTCTTTTATGAAATTGAGGGCTCTTACTATTCTCAAATAAGACTACTTCCCATCAAGGCATGTCATTAGGCTGTTTGTTACCCCCTCTTTTGTGTGCTTGTTCTTGTAATGTTGTTGTCTTCTGGGTCTCTGATTTGGGAAATCAAAGAGTTTCTCAAATTTTGTTTTGGAATCACTTTGATGACCTTCTAATTTTTCATTATTTGCACTAAGTTCTAAGTATTTTTCAGTATCAAGGGTGTCATAGTACATTCATTACTTGGCTTCCTATTATCCCTTAGAATGTTTCTTGAATCAGTGTCCATGGTAAGATCTCAAATAGAAAACTCATCTTGGATATGCAAGCACTATATTTTAGTCTCTAATTGTCGTACCAATTCATTATTCCCGATAGTTTCTTGATTATCTCTTTCCAATTTTACCTTGATCATGCAAAAAGGAACTAAGTCCATGCCATTTTTGTCACAAAACTTGGTAAGTGAGATCTCATTGACACATACATCTAAGGTGGCCAAAAATTGAGTCCACTTCAAGGGTTCCATTCTTTCTTCAAGAAAAGGCTTAGGTATATAGTCAAAATCTTTGAATGGTCTATCCCGCTTGTGCTCATCTTTTATAGAACTATCACAATCTGAAGCTCCACACATCCACATGTAAGCTTTATGTTTAAACCATGCAAGTACCTCAAACTCTCGGTGGGAGTGCCAAATCAAAATCTTCTATGGGTGTTCTTCATACATCTCTATAGTTGTGGTCACTTGAATTGATGCAAGTATTTGTCTCCATGTGGTGCAAGTAGATATAATCATAACCCCGGTCTTTAACCATCTTCAACTAATGTGGTGGATACATCTCTATAGTTGTGGTCACTTGAATTGATGCAAGTATTTGTCTCCATGTGGTGCAAGTAGATATAATCATAACCCCGGTCTTGAACCATCTTCAACTAATGCCCTTCCTAGAATAAAATCAGAGTTATTCTTAGTACCAAAATCTATTATGGCAAATGTATGTTCATACTAAATTCCACAAGAATTCATTACCACATGTTCCAAGATACCAATAAGCTTTGCAATATAGCCATCCTCTAGATGCAATTTCATCAGTGTTCTTCTAAGGGTTGGTTTTTCCCATTTCTCCCAAATCAGTTTAGTAGCAATGGCAACCCCCACTCCACTATCTAGGATTGCAAAGGTTTCTACTTCTTGGTACTCTATGGGCAATGTGGTATTCCCTTATTCGCCCTCGCATTAATCACCAATTTTGTTTATTGAAATTGGCTTTGCATTCTTTTAGGTTGGTTCCAAGCTTCCATTTCTTGGTTTATAGTTTTAACTGGTATTTGATTCCCATTTTCTCAAAACATTTTCCAACATCCTACCACATCTGTGGTCTAATTTTCAACAAGTCAACCACTAGAATCTCACTGACATGAGTTCTTGCAACCCATGAGAGTCTATGATTGGCTTGAGGGTTCCTTGTTGTGATGGTAGGATCATAACATCAAATTTTTCTTCATAAGTCCCCAAGTAAGAAGGCAACTCTCTAAAGGTTTGCTCCCTTGATTTCTTATACGTTGGTTTTCATACATGGATTTCATGTTGACATCCACCATGCCTTTGTCAAGGTTGACTTAAAAAAACCCCATCTATGATTCTCATCTCTAGACTTCCTCACTATGTCAGGAAAGTTTTTTGGGCCAATTATCTTTGACCTATGGCACATCAAGAAATATATGGTAAACAAAGTTATCCGTAGTGTTTTCTTCCACTTGAGTTTTCAAGTCTTTTTGACATGTGTCTGCCATCCTTCCCCTCAAAGGTGTTTTAACTCTTTTTCCTTGCCTTGTTTTTTGGTTGTCTCCTCTCAATTTTTGGCTGCAACTAAAATTATGTGACCAAGTTCTTGTTCTCTTTCTTCTTTCTCTTTATTAGGGTCCCTAAGTGTTGGAAATAGGGTTGCAAGGAAACACACACAACTTGTATAATATGAAGGAAGCGCAAGGCGCACAACAGATAGTAGTACTTAGTGTGAAATGAAACATAAGATAACACTAGAGTGATGGGCTTATATACAATGAAGGGGGAAAAAACCTCCTGGTGAGAGAAAAAATACCATGGTGGTCCTAAATGTGTTGACACACATCACTACCACATGTATATGGTAATAAACCCCCTTTGGGAGTGATGCGGTGAACGAGAGATGGCACATAGTGTATAGGGAAGTGCCATGCCCTGAGGACATGATCAATCCACAAAGAGGAAAGTTTCAAACTTCTCACGAGACAATGCCTTTGTGAAAGATCTACAAGGTTAATATCTTGTGTTGGCACATAAGCCAAGTTGGTCTCTACTATTGAGAGTCTCTCCCTAACATAGTGGTAATGCACCTCAATGTGCTTTATTTGAGCATGGAAAAGTGGGTTTCTCACAACTACCAATGCACTATGACTGTCAGTGTAGATGATGTTGGCAACTCTTGTCCAACACCCAAATCAGCCATAAGGCCTTTGAGCCATACACACTCAATTGTAGCTATGAAGATTTCCTTGTACTCAGTCTCATAATTGGAAGCGGCCATAGTAGGTTGCTTCTTGCTCAACCATGATATGCATGAACTACCAAGCATGAAACAAAAACCACTCATGGACACTTCTGTTTCATATAACAACCAACCCAATATGAGTCTGAAAAAGCATGAAAATATAGCTACAATGATCCCCCCTTGGGATAAAAGAACCCAAAATGTAAAGTGCCACTCAAGTATAAAATGATCCACTTGACAGCTAGGCTATGCATAAATCTATTGACCTATGAGACTGCAAATTGAATATGCGATTGCATGTTGCATACATAAATAAGGAATCCAACAACAATTTGGTAAAGAGTGACATGGGCAGGATCACCAACATAAGAAGACTCAACTTCAAACTTGTTTCCATGGGAGTGGCAATAGGCTTGCAATCCTCAAGTCCATACTTACATAGCAATGTCTCTATGTAGCTCGTTTGACACAAGGCAATACCACCACCACACTGCTTAAACTATATGCCCAAGTAATGATGCAATTGTCTCAAACGTTTCATCTTGAAGGTAGCATTACAATCAGCCTTAAATTCAGCAATATGTGCCTCATTTGGTCTTGTGATCATCAATTTATCCACATATATAACAATAATGAAAAGTACATCACCCTCACACTTTACATACAAAGTGCTTTTTGTTGGACTGTTATGAAAGCTTGCCTTTTTGGTAGGAGGCACATAAAGTCCATGTATCATTTTCTATAAGTGCATCATATTATGATTGCATGGCAGCCATCCAACTTTCAAAATTCTATGCTTCAACAAAAGACGGCAGTTCCTCTACATCACATAAGCTAGAAACAACCAAAGCATAACAATTTTATGCATAAGATGCATGGTCAGAACTTGAATGAGTACGTCTAGACAAAGGTGCATCCAACTTATTTCCACACAAAGTATGTATCATCCATTTTGGCATACCTCTAGCCTGCTCATTCTTAGCCCTTTCCACATCAAGTACATCATGTACATCTGCATCAGTAATGGGCTTGTCTATAGCATTTTTTGAAACCCCCATAGGATGTACATTTGCCTCATTTGAATTTACATTCAAATTTCCACCACTAAAAAGAGGCAACAAACTATCATAAATGTCCTATGAGCTTACTTACTATCTTTTAAAGCCAACCACGCCTTTGAAGCATCAAACCTCAATTTTTTATAAAGAGGAGTATGTACAATAGTGGTTTGTTGACACACACTATCTTAGGGTGTGGGAGACCTCTCACCACAATATCCTCTTAAAATGGACACAAATTTGGAAAAATGAAACGCACTAAGCACTTTCTCAAACAAGCTCAAACGATAGAACTTAAAAGACACAAGTCACCTTGCATTTGCCGAAGGACTTTGCACAAGTAGAAGGACAAAGGTCCTAAAGCCAAGCACGCCTCTGAAGCATCAAACCTCAATTGTTGATAAAGAAGAGTATGTACAATAGTGGTTTGAGATATGTAACTCACACTAGCATCAAAGCTTCTCTCACACCAAGTGTGAAGCTCACAAGGTGATGACTACATCTAAATCTTTCCTCGAGTATAGAGCATTGGGGTTCTTTGTGAGATGTTGGAGATCATTTACAAGAAGAAGAGGGGCCTATTTATAGGTTTGAGACCCCTCATTAAGTTTATTGATACCCTTATCTACACACTAAGAAAATCAAGATTAGGATTTCTTTTGAATATCAAAACATTGCGGGCCTTGTTTGTCTGGTTGAGTCATGGATGTGGACTCAAGAAGAAGGCATTATTGTGATGGTAGATAGAGTGAAATTAGAGTGTTAAGGAAGGAGAATGAGAGAGAGAGAGAGAGAGAGAGAGAAAGAGAGAGAGAGTTTTACTATGTATGTGTCTTCATGTGAGGTGCCTTTTATGGTTAGGTCAATTGATATTTTATGTTAGTAGGTTAGTGTCTAGTGTTGATAATTATTAAAAAGTAATTTGATATATTTGCAATGAGTAGAACGAGGTAGATGGTTGAAGATGGTTGAATTAAGTGAGGGAATCCTTGTGATGGTGAATCTTTGAAGAAGTTCTGAACTTACTTGTGTAGGTTCTCAAAAATGACTGCTGATCCTCTTCTTCTTTTTCTCTTCTTATGTTTTTGTTGCCAAGGTTGAATCACCACAATGAAAATGATGTTGTTGGTTGATGAGAATCCCTTAGTTTGCAAAGATTAAGCATGGTTTTACATGCTGAGTTTTATGTACATAGAGAAGAGATAATAAAAATTTTTGATTTAGAGATTAATAGAGAGAGGCATAGAGATGGTGTATGTACCTTGTAGAGTTTATATAAGAGCTAATGGAGGTGAGAAGGGAGGTTAATGGTGAAGAGGGTGAGAGAGCCATGGACGCTAGCTTTTAGGGAGGAATAGAGAGAAATAAGTGTGTGTGTGTGTGTGTGTGTGTGTGTGTGTGTGTGTGTGTGTGTGTGTGTGTGTGTGTGTGTGTGTGGAAGTGTGAAGGAAGGTGAGAGAAGACTAGGGTGACTTGTAAGAAAAGTGGGCAGACTGGGGTCCACCAAAAAAGCATATCTCACTTGTAATAGCTATAAAAATTATGAAGAATTTTGAGGTGATTATTCAGCTTGTCAGCTAAAAAAAAAATTTGATCACTTCCTCAAATTCGGAGTGGAGGTGGACGCCAAAATTCCCACATGTTTTTGTCCTATAAAAGTCTTCAATGGCCCCCTTTTGTTGAATTTTCATAATCCTCCAAGAGTGAGCCGCTCCTTGCATGGGAGCATGACCTAATACATTCTTGAATGATTTGAAAATATGCATGGATTAGGGTTATTCACCTATATGATATATGACAATGATGCGAAAAAATAGGTTAGTGTATAAAGAATTCATAGAATCTGGAATAGTGCCATCTGTATATAAATATAAAACATAAAAACAAATATATAGAATCAAATGAGGGGGGCTGCATTCGGTTTTATTGATTTAGGACTATTTACAAGCAGTAAGGAAGAATGCATGTAGAAAAATGGTAATTTAGTAAAATGGAATGACTAGGTGAAAGGTTTTTTGGAATGACTAGGTAAAATGGAATGACTAGGTATTTTTGTAATTTTTTCTCGGAGAGGTTCACACCAAGATTTATAGAGGCTTGCATGATAATATTTATTTATATAATAAAGAGTATGCAAAATGGTAAGAAAATTTTTTATAATGGTGAGTCAATGTACATAGCATTCTTGGGCAAATAAGGCACACCTAGGTAATAATATTTTGATAAATACCAAGATAATTATAATAAATCTCCTATATTTAGGCCCTATATACAATGAGATATTTATACACAAATGGGCCATAATATGTTTTTATTTATTTTTTTGGCTCAACTAGCCCAATGACTAGCTAGCTAAGGGTTGTAAGGAGGTACGGGAAAAGTATCCTAACTTACACAAACCTATGTACAGTGAAAGTGTGAGGGTAGCCACAGTGTTTGATTGATTTTGATAGGGTGAGGTAGCTCACTATGACAATTCCTGATAACCAAAAAACAAAAATCACTACTTGGATTCTACCTTTCAAAATAAGTTCAAGAAAAAGTGGATGGGTCCGTAAGGATGCATAAAGCTTTCCAAATGGGGCCTATCAACTAGTCAGAGCAATTGGAAAGCTGCTTAGAAACATGGTGAATGGGGTGTGGCTTAAGTTGTGATTTGACATGGGTTTAGTTCTTGATGTGAACTAGATTGTAGCCAGGGGATTTCGGAAACTCACATGAGGAGGATCAGGAGTGATGAACATACAGTTTTGTACATATTGTACATAATGTATATATGATTATGATTTTTTTTGGTATGCTTGAGTGCTCGCAAAGTGTTGTAGGTTCCAAGTTAAATAAAGCTACTTTTAGTTGAACATGAATGTTAAGTTTATAGGGGGGTGGGAAATGATGCTACATGCAAAGTTGGTCGGAGCTAAAGTGGGGCCAAGCAGTGTAAAGGGTGCCCACAGGTGTGGGGTCGAGTGTTTAAGGAAGTATACAAGGCCTAGGCAGGTGAAGGCTGGTGAAAGTGTATGCATAATGTGGTATTCTAGGCCAAGAAGGCTTGAGGAAGGCTATTTTAAGAAGCAACTCAAAGTGTCTGAATGGCCACTCTAATGCCCGGGAATGTAGTATCCAAATTGCTCCAGAAGCTCGTCCAAACGGCTCATAATGGAGACCCGATGTGACATATATTTAAGTTCAAAGCTAGAACAATTTGCAGATCCTGAATGGGCAGGGCAAATGGGGATAGATGGCTAGAGTTGGTATCAAATGGATGTGATTGAAGAGCGGTCTTCTCATATCATCAATTAGAGCTCTAGAGAGAAAGTTATGGCCAATTGTATGTTTGTTGGGGGTCAATTATGGGCCAATTTTCTCGCTTGGTGTAAGGTTTCCAGTTTTCGAAACCTTCAAAACTGTACTAAGCTTGAAAAACTTAATGGAAAATACTATTGCAGGACTCCAAACACTATTAATTTTGGTATTTTTGGAATTATAAGCAGAGCTTTACTATGTCTAGAAATTTTCAGAATCTGATTCCGATAAAAACGGGAACACTTACGGGACTTGGAAAATTACCATAGAAATTTAATTAATAACAAAAATTGGATGGTTTCATTATTAATCATTAGCAAAGACTTCTTTACACTAAGGTTCTAGAGTTAAATAGGAAATTCCAAATTTCATCATGGAATATTTGCAAAAATCAAACAGGCAAATTCTGGAAGGTATGGGGTGAGTGTGGAAGCTGGGGAAACTTGCCAGGAGCAGTGATGGCTGAAAAATGCGCCATTTACAAGCTGGGGGGCTGCTTGGACTAGGGGAAAGCTGCCAAAAGCTGCCAGATGCCCAGAAAAAGCTATAAATAGGACCATTCTCTTCATATTTTGTTAGACTCGGAGCCTTGAGAATTTCTCTCTCATCTAGGGAGAAACACTACGCAAAAATCATTAGAGTTAAATCTCTAATTGATTAACCCTAACGGTAATTAACCTAATCCTTCTTAATTAGTAAGGTTAGATTAAGATAAATGGTTAATTAATCAAAGATTAGACCTATATATGCTTCTTAAACCTCTTTAAATTAATTAATCTCTGCTGATTATTATAATTAAGCTTAGTAATACTAAGCTAATTATTTATCCTCTCATATTATGACTGAAATTAGCCAATTTAACCATAAATTAATGGTAAAAATATTAATTAGGATTATATTGAGTTGAATTATTTATCAAAGATACATTAGACAGTTATTAATCTAGGAAAATTATCCTATAATTTTTTGAGAAGTTTTCCTAATTAATTAGGCCTAATTACTCTGTTTTTTGAACAATTTTAATAGGGGAAACTAGTAAATGGAATTCAAATGATTCCATATAATTATCAGTGTCTAACTAGGTGTTCAATAACCCGTGATAATTAGGAGTAGTTCATAAAGTTAATTTAGCTAATTAGTTTATCTACAATACCCTATTTTTTGAGAAATTTTAATAGGAGAAATTAGTAAATGTAATTCAAATGCTTCCATATAATTATCAGTGCTTAACTAGATATTCAATAACCTGTGATAATTAGGAAAAGTTCAGAAAGTTAATTTAGCTAATTATTTTAGCTAAAATACCCTATTTTTTGAGCAATTTTAATAGGGGAAATTAGTGAATGGAATTTACATGCTTCCATATATTTATCAGTGGTAAATCAAATAATCGAATACCTGTGATAATTAGGAGAAGTTCCAAAAGTTAATCTAGCTAATTACTTTAGCTAAAATACTTTGGTTTTTGAGCAATTTTAATAGGGGAAATTAGTAAATGGAATTCAAACACCTCCAGATAATTATCAGTGGTTAATTAGGTGTTTAAAAACCCGTGATAATTAGGAGAAGTTCAAGAATTTAATTTATCTAATTATTTGAGCTAAAATACTCTGTTTTTTGAAACATTTTAATAGGGAAAATTAGTAAATGGAATTCAAATGCTTCCATATAATTATCAATGGTTAAATAAGTGTTTGAATACCTGTGATAATTAGGATAAGTTCAGAAACATAATTTAGTTAATTACTTTAGCTAAAATACTCTGTTTTTTGAGTAATTTTAATAGGGGAAATTAGTAAATGGAATTTAAACACTTCAAGATAATTATCAGTGGTTAATTCAATGTTCAAGAACCCGTGATAACTAGGAGAACTTCAGGAAGTTAATTTAGCTAATTATTTTAGCTAAAATACCCTGTTTTCTGAATATTTTTAATAGGAGAAATTAGTAAATAGAATTTAAACGCTCCCAGATAATTATCACTGGTTAATTAGGTGTTAAAAAACCTGTGATAATTAGGAGAAGTTCAGAAAGTTAATTTAGCTAATTATTTTAGCTAAAATACCCTATTTTTGGAACAATTTTAATAGGAGAAATTAGTAAATGGAATTCAAATGCCTCCATATAATTATGAGTGGTTATTTAGTACCTGTGATAATTAGGATAAGTTCAGAAAGTTAATTTAGATAATTACTTTAGCTAAAATACTCTATTTTTTGAGAAATTTTAATAGGGAAAATTAGTAAATAGAATTTAAACACTTCCATATAATCATCAGTGGTTAATTAGGTGTTCAAGAACCCTTGATAATTAGGAGAAATTTAGTAAATTAAATTATCTAATTACTTTAGCTAAAATACCCTATTTTTTAAGCAATTTAAATAGAGGAAATTAGTAAATGGAATTCAAATGATATCATATAATTATCAGGGGTTAATTAGGTGTTCAAGAACCCTTGATAATTAGGAGAAAGTCAGAAAATTAATCTAGCTAATTACTTTAGCTAAAATACCCTATTTTTGAGGAATTTAAATAGGGGAAATTAGTAAATAGATTTAAATTGAATTGAGATCTTTATCAAAGGTTTATTAGACCTCAAGGAACCTGTGGTAATTATTCTACCATTAGAAAATTAGTTTAATTATATATCCCAGTAAAATTACTCAAATTCTTGGGAAGAATCAAAAAGGGAAATATAGAAAAGTAAATAGAAACCCTTTGATATCAATACCAGAGAAGGAATATACCTTGGGAAATCTATTATAATTATCCTAACCTTAGATTAATAGTTTAGGTACGTATTTTGGTCAAAAGTAACCAATTTTTGTATATAATGGATAAGAAAAATTAAGAAATAAAATTATCTAAGTGCCAAAGAATTAACCTAGGTCCAAAACCCTTATTTTTGGGTAAACAAGGAAAAATAAATGTTATTCAATAAATCCTCTAATGGATTAAGTCTTTTTATAAGGCTGCCGAAATGGCTCCCAAGAGAACCAGGGGGAACCCTTTGACAGAAGATGAAGATATTAGTAACAAACGAAACAAAGAAACTAACGACCATGAATCAGGGCCTAGCCATAGGCCAACAGAGGAGAGTTTACGGGCACCTAGCCCACAGCAGATGGACGACCAGTCCCATGTGGATTTCAATTATGCCATTAATAAACTTTTAGATTTCAGTTTAAGTTAAGCATTGCATACGTAAGGTTAAGGGCTATCAATCTTTCCATTGCAGACTAAGTAACACACTCTCTATTGTGTGCCTTGATCTTCCTTCGTCTTCTCCAAGCTGTGTGTGTTTCTCTGCAACCCTAATTCCAACAATTGGTATCAGAGCAGGTCACGTCCTCCCGGGCTTAGTCGCCAGCTGCTCCAGCACACGCCTGCTCACTTTCTCCGATTTCAGTGAGCTTTGGCAGGCGTTCGTAGGTCGACAAATATTTTGGGATAGCTCATAGAGCTGGGTCTGCTCAGAATTTTGATTTGGGATCATTTCGGCCTCCGTTTCCACTACAGACAGTACTGCACAGGCTATTTCGTCATTTTGTGCAGAATTTTTGTCAGTGTCGTTTTCTGCATAATAGGTGCCTTATAGTCTTCTACGGTTTGTGCTATATAGCACAGGTTGTTCCCGCTCCATTTCTCCTATTTTCGGGCAATTTTCACATCAAGTGCAGCATTTACCATGGCTGACAACAACAACACAGATGTGTTCAAGATGTTTGCTGCTGAGGACAGGTTGGATGGGGACAACTACCATATGTGGGTTTATATGATGCAACATGTTCTTGTGTCAAAAGGTGTCTGGAACATTGTGCAAGGCATTGATGTACGTCCTGGTTCTGAGGATGTAGGCGATGTTGCGGATGTTGCAGGTCTTGCTGCAAGGATTGCAGCTGTTAGAGTTGTTTTGCCTACGGCAGAACAAGCTCGTTGGGATGTTAAGGATGCGCAGGCTCATGCATTGATTGTGTTGTCTGTGAAGCGCACCATTGTTTCTCACATCCGTTCAGCAAAATCTGCAAAACAGGCTTGGGATATTCTAGCAAGTCTTTATGCAAGCCGCAATGAGGCTAAAATTGCTTTGCTGCGTAAAGAGCTGGAGTCGAAGATTATGCATGAGGAAGATGATATGGACACTTTCCTTGCTAGTGTCAAGGATATCAATGAGCAACTTATTTCTGCAAGTGAAGTTATTTCAGACAGTTCCCTAGTGCAGACTGCTCTTGATGCCTTACCAGATTCCTACCAGACTTTTGCTAGTACTTGGAGACCGATGACCCAAGGAAATCCTGAAGTTGTCAAGTTTGATGCATTATGCACATTGCTGTTGCAAGAGTCACTGTCCAAAAAAAATAGGACTAGACAGCGTGCAGTTGAACAAGCTATTGCTTCTCAAAGAAAGGGTGGTAACAGTAATGCAGCCACTTCTTATGGTTCTGCTACAAGTGGCAAAAATTATATTCCTAATGCTTCTGCTGGAAGCACTTCGTCTGGCAATTCTGGTGATAAGGGCAAAAAGAAGATGCGTTGCCATTATTGCAAAGACAATGATCACTTGATCAAGTCGTGTCCTAAGTTGAAGGCCAAAGAGGCTAAGAAGAAAGAGGGTGGTTCCACTGCAAATGCTGGTTCCACTACAAATGCAGCCATTGTTGAGTCTTCTGTGAAAGGAGACTGTGTTGCTGATGTTGATGCAGAATGGGCGTTTAGCGTAGAGTGCACTTACAATCCTGCTGTCCATGATGCATGCTTGTCAGTTGCTGCAGATTCACATGTGTGGTATTTCGACAATGGTGCTACATTACCTCACATCGTGAATTGTTTACCTCTCTCGAGTCTGTCCCTCATGGGAATTCAGTCACTTGTGCCAACAACGCCTCTTATCCAGTTTAGGGAGTTGGAAAGATTGTGCTCACTGCTGCCAATGGCAGTTCCTTCACACTTGTTGATGCACTGTATGTACCTGGGATCAAGAAGAATCTCTTGTCTGTATCCGCACTTGCTAGACTTGGACTTTTAGTCAAATTTGTGGATGATAGATGTACAGTTCATGATCTCAGTTTTGGTGATGAAATTGTTGCATCTGGCCTTTTGTGCCGTGGGCTGTATAAGCTCACTTTGTATGACAAGTGTGGAAAAAATTTTGCAAATGCTGTTGCAGATTCAAGGGCTATTCCAAATGAAAAACTTTGGCATGCACGTTTTGGTCATCTGAATTTTGCCAGTTTGCTGCGTTTGCAGAAATCTGATATGGTTGCTTCTTTGCCGCCTCTTGAAGCACCTATCAAACACGTTTGTGAAGGCTGTATTTTGGGTAGGATGCAGCGTTCTAAGTTTCCAAAGGATGGTTTAGTTCGGGCCACATGCAGGTTGCAGCTTGTGAATAGTGATGTTTGTGGGCCCATGCAAACTCCGTCCTTGGGCAATTACCTGTACTTCGTGACTTTCATTGATGATTACTCCAGGCATGCATGGGTATTTTCGCTTAAAGCGAAGTCCGAAGTTTTTATGTGCTTCAAAAAATTTCTGGCTATGGTTGAAAATGTCTCAAAATGTACTATGGGCACCCTCCGTTCCGATCGAGGGGGGGAGTATATGTATCATGAATTTAATGCATTTCTGGCTAGTCGTGGGATAAAACACCAATGTACAGTGCCTTATACACCTCAGCAAAATGGTGTTGCTGAGAGGAAAAACAGGTCACTTACGGAAATGGCACGATGTATGGTCAAAAGTCAAGCTTTGCCGCATTCTTTTTGGCTTGAGGCCATCATGTGTGCCACTTATGTACTTAACAGGTGTCCTACGAAAGCTTTGCAATCTATTACTCCAAAATGAAGCATGGCATGATAGAAAGCCTTCTATTGAGCACATGCGTGTTTTTGGCTGTTTGGCATATGCTTTGGTGCCACAAGTGCAGCGCAGAAAATTGGATGATAAGGCTGTCAAATGTATTTTTGTTGGTTATAGTGCTGAAAGCAAAGGTTACAAGTTGTATCATCCGCAAACAAAATGTATTCTGGTTTCTTGGGATGTAGTGTTTGTGGAAGATTCTGTTCAGCCCTTGTTGTCATGTACTAGAGACAGTAATGTAAGCTCACAGGACATTTATGACACTTTGTTGCCTCTTTTCAGTGGTGGAAATACGAATGTAAGTTCCAATGAGGCAAATGTACAACCTATGGGGGTTTCTGAAAATGTTTTAGATCAGCCTATTACTGATGCAGATGTACATGATGTACTTGATGAGGAAAGGGCTGAAAATGAGCAGGCTAGAGGTATGCCAAAATGGCTGGTGCACACTTTGCGTGACAGTAAATTGGATGCACCTTTGTCTAGTCGTACTCGTTCAGGATCTCGCCATGCATCCTATGCATTAGATTGTTATGCTTTGGCTGTGTCTAGTTTCCATGATGTTGAGGAGCCTCTATCTTTTGATGAAGCACAGAATTCAGAAAATTGGATGGATGCCAGGCAATCAGAATATGATGCACTTATAGAAAATGACACATGGACTTTATGTGATTTGCCTCCTGGCAAAAAGGCCATTGGTACGAAGTGGGTTACAAGTTGAAACGCAAGCCGGATGGTGAGATTGATCGCCATAAGGCTCGACTTGTTGCAAAGGGTTATGCAAAGCAAAAAGGCATAGATTATGAAGAGACTTTTGCTCCCACTTGTCGTATGACTACTGTGCGTTTTCTATGTGCATTGGCAGCTCATTTTGGTTGGGATGTACATCAATCAGACATTGTTACTGCTTTCTTGAATGGTGACATATTTGAGGAAGTTTATGTAACGCAGCCTCGCGGTTTTGTCATAAAAGGACAAGAGGACAAAGTGTGAAAATGTAACAAGGCTTTGTGTGGGTTGAAGCAATCTCCTCGTGCTTGGTATGAGAAATCTGACACTCATTTGGTCAAACAAGGCTTTCGTAACAGTCCAACAGAAAGCACATTGTATGTAAAGCGTGAGGGTGATGTATTTCTCATCGTGGTTCTTTATGTTGATGATTTGCTGATCACTAGACCAAATGAGAGACATATTGCTGAATTTAAGGCTGATTTGAATGCTACTTTCAAGATGAAAGATTTGGGGTTGTTTCATCATTACTTGGGTATACAGTTTAAGCAATGTGATGGTAGTATTGCCTTGTGTCAGAAAAGTTACATAGAGACATTGCTATGTAAGTTTGGACTTGAGGATTGCAAACCTATTGCCACTCCCATGGAAACAGGTTTGAAGTTGAGTCTACATGATGCTGGCGATCCTGCTGATGTCACTCTTTACCAAACTGCTGTTGGCTGCCTCATTTATGTATGCAACACGAGGCCGGATATTTAGTTTGCAGTCTCACACGTCAGCAGATTTATGCATAGCCCAGGGTCTAAGCATTGGCAGGCTATCAAGAGGATTTTCCGATACCTTAGTGGTACTTTACATCTTGGCTTGTTTTATCCCAAGGGGGGATCATTGCCGCCAGACTTACATGCTTTTTCGGACTCAGATTGGGGGACTCAGATTGGGCTGGTTGTTTTGACACGCGAGTGTCCACAAGTGGTTTTTGTTTCATGCTTGACAGTTCATGTATATCATGGTTGAGCAAGAAGCAACCTACTGTGGCCACTTCGAGTTGTGAGGCTGAGTACAGGGCAGTCTTCACAACTACGGTTGAGTGTGTATGGCTCAGACGCCTTATGGCTGATTTGGGTGTTGGACAGGACACTGCCAACACTATGTACACTGACAGTCAGAGCGCATTGGCAGTTGCGAGGAACCCAGTTTTTCATGCTCGCACAAAGCACATTGAGGTGCATTGCCACTATGTCAGGGAGAGGCTCTCAGCAGGAGAGATCAGCTTGGCTTATGTGCCAACATAGGACAACCTTGCAGATCTTTTCACAAAGGCATTGTCTCGTGAGAAGCTTGAAGCTTTTCGCAAAGATTTGGGCTTACTCCCCTTTGTGGACTGATCCTGTCCTCAGGGCATGGCACTTCCCTTTACTCATGTGCCATCTCTCGTTCACCGCATCACTTCAGGGGGGATTTGTTACCATATACATGTGGTAGTGATGTGTGTGAACACACTAGGACCGCCGAGGCATTTTTTCCCTCTTTAGGAGGTTTTTTCCCTCGTGCATTGTATATACGCCCATCACTCTAGGGCTATCAATCTTTCCATTGCACACTAAGTAACACACTCTCTATTGTGTGCCTTGAGCTTCCTTCGTCTTCTCCAAGCTGTGTGTGTTTCTCTGCAACCCTAATTCCAATAACATATGCTAGAGGGAAAAAAGCGTTGGCTAAGGAAACCTTAATCTAAAGGATGAAGATTTAGGGCCGGAATTTTTTTTATTTTTATTTTTTCTAGGGTCTCGTGTCCACTGCGAGACAGGACTAGGTCTCTTCTAGGGCTATAAACCTAAACCATTGTCAATGGTAAGGGTGAATTCCCTGGAACTTTTTTTTAAAAAGCCTTTGACCTTAGTAGGCCTAGAGACCTGTCAAAGGTTCCATCCCGCTTTTGGTGTCGGCGGGTTTGGAGCCCTTACACTTGGGAAGTGTGCCAATTGGAATTTTTTGGGCCTCAGCTAAGTTTTAGAATGTCATATGCGGTGTATGGGGTTAGCTCAAATTGACAGATTGTCAAATGAGATCTCAAAGACCGAGATATTACAATCGAAAGTTGGTGCCTAAGAAACGATGGAGAGTTACCAGGTGATTTTCTAGGTTTTTGGTGACCTCAATTTGCAAGCCCGACAAAGGCAAAGTAGTGCAAGGATTGACACGTTTGGAATCAAGGTTACCCACTTTCAATGGGAGTTTGCACGGTCATCCGACTCTTGAACAACAAACTGCAGGAGGTAGAAGTTGGGGAAAAAAAAATAGTTTTTGATGTTTTGGGTGAAAATTTTGAAGGCCATGGAGGGAAAACCCTTCAGGATCTGCCATGTGGTGCAATATAGCTCACATGAAATTTGGCGAGCTTAGATGTAAGGGTATATGTCCAAAAGTGGGTATACTCTTTGGGTATCACAAGCATGGAGTGGGAGAGAGAGCTTCTAGCTCCTTGGCCATGGCGTCGACAGCCCATCCCTCTGCGAGTGCTGTGTGTACTATGCACCGACAATCTGTGTCACTATGTAGTGGCGGTTGCAATTGTTGGGCAGTGCTGATTGCATGGTGTGGTTGATGACGTGAGAGACCCTTTGGGGTGTCGTTCCCATTCCCACAAAGGGGCCATTTCTTTTATTGAAGGCAAAGGGGGGTTCTTGGGTTGTCATGGCACTGTGACAACCAAAATGATCTCAAAGAGCTGCTCTTAAGGACTGTGAGAGGGAATGAGGTGTTGAGGCATTGGCTATTGACAAAGGGTGCTAAAACGGTGCCCCCAAGTGGATAAAATCAACCTAGTTTCAAAAAATGAGCTCCTAGGGCTGTACGAGTAAAAAAAGGACCCACCTTTTTAAATTTCTCAAGTATAGTCTCCCTATAAGAGGAATTTCAAAGAATTGTAAAGGGCCGTTTTGCCAATGAATCTTGGAAAAAGACAGTGAGAGGAGTTTTTAACCTCTATGTATCCATGGAGGCTGTGTAAGCTCATGCAAGAAGAACGTCACCCACTTTCTCCCTTCTTGTTGTTGCTTCCCTGCTCCCCTTTCCCCTTCTGCTCATATTCTTTTCATGTGTTGTTGATTGTTAGCGGATTGACCAAACGAGCACCCACCTAGATGGCATGTAACCAAACACTACATTTGTAGTCTATTCTTTTTTCGAGCTAGTGTAGTAATACTCTATGTGCAAATCTCGATTCCAGAGTAGCAGCTAATTCCTTGAGTTGTAATGATTTCATGATATTTGTAAAGGTCCGTGTGAACCAGACACTATCCATTTAAAAATCCCTAGGTATAAAGCTCAATAAGTTTAATGTGAAAGGAGGCTTACTTTACAAGAGAAGATCTCTAAAGATGTATGCTCAAGCTACGAAGCTACTCCAACTTGTAATCAACTTTTCTAACGATTGGTTAATTTGTTTTCAATTTCAAAACTTGCATCTCTTTTCTCTTTCATTCAAGTGTAAGCGTTGTTAGTTTTGTTGTGGTTTGCAACTACACATCTCTGAGCCTTAATTGCATATTTGAGTGCTTAAATCACTATTTTTAGTTGTTTTGACAATAGGAGAGTGTTCCTAGACCATAGTGCGACCTTTTTGGACTGATCTGTTGCAGTTTTCAAGACTTTTTTCATGATGGATCATGATTTTGGTACCTTGTTGGATTGCAACCAGACTTGGTAGGATATTGCCCCTAGGTGTCTTAGACCTCCTCCTAAAGTTTCCTTGCATTTAGAGTCCGTTCGAGTGCCAAAATTGCATGATGACCCAAAGCGGCAAGAAAGGACATAGGCATATTTCATTGATCATTGAGTGTTGGTTTGCTTGTTGAGTTGGTGTGTTTGCTTGTTAAGGTTCACTCCTTGAGATTGAAAACCTCAAAGAGTCTCCCTGCCCCATTCTAGTCACTTCCTTGAGTATTGACATTATGTTAGTGTCAGATAGCTATGCTATAGGCATCCATCCCTGGTGACCCGCTAACATTGGGATTCATCATTGTTGGTGTGGCTTTCCACTGAGAAGGTACCATTCTAACCTAAAATTTTGTTTTGAGTTCTCCTATGAAAGATGTAAAAGTTTATAGAGAGCATAGTTTGATCTCTTCAGATGCAACAAACCTGACATCTCCATATAAAGATCGTATATCCCCAGGGAGAACTTAATGTTCCATGTTTATCTTAGGGATAGGTACTTACTGTAAAGTAGCACTACTTTGGTTTCTAATCAATTCCCATAAGGATTGTGGCCACGATTCTTCTACCTCCAGTATTGGAATCAATGCTTGTGAAGCTGCCCCATCCCTGGTATTGGCTACTTACCTAGTATCTAAAGGTGCCTCAACTTACGGATCTTCATGGTGTCTAATTGCAACACCTTGGTTATCCATTTCCTGGATTCTTTTATAGATTAGCACCTCCGGTTTGGGATCATCTGGAACATGTGGTTCCATAAGAGGTGGTGTTGCCTGGATGATCTCCTTGCACATTTGTAACCTCTCTTTTTCATCCACTGGATGAGGATACGTTAGCCATCTATGCTCTTGGGTTTGATTGGGTTTTAGCCTAGCTTCATAGGCCTTCAAAATTGCATCTAAAGGTTCAAAGATTTTGTCCACCAAGACTAAACCGCCTAAGTCAATCTTAGACTCTTTTGCTCCCTTTGTGTCTTTCTTTATTTCTTGCTCGTGTTTAAGTTGTTCTTTTGTTTGATGTAGTTTTGTTTTTTGAGTTTTTTTCTCTTTTAGACTCTTCGCTTTCATTTTGTTTCGTTTGTCTTTCCATGATTTTCTTCCAGTTCTCACCGATATGTTTTTTATTTTTGTTTGAGGTGGCAATGTGGGTTCCTCCTCAATGATTGTGTTTTTGGCAGCTTCTTGAGCTTAAGCTCAAGTCACCACCTTTAAAGGAATTGGGGATTTTACCTCAGATTCGCTTGATGAAGGCATCACTCCTACAATGTTCATTGGTGCTTTCCCCTTTTAGTGTGGATTCTTTGCACATTGTTGGAGTAGATGGTCTCTCCCACAACCATCATAGAATACATATATTTCTATTTTTGGACCCTTCTCAATGGTCACCTCCACATTCATAGCATGGACCTTCTTGTTTCATAGCTGGTGATCCAACGAATGGTTGCTCTTGCCTAGTATGAATGTTCTTCGACTAACCATACTCATGATTGGCTATGAGCATGAGCATATTCACATCCATGGAGTACTAATTTTTTACGGGTTGTGACACATGTGTTAGATGAGTGTAGCTGACTACTCTACCACCATTTAGAAGAGGAATTTTTTTCCCTAGCACAAGTTGTGGCTTTGGCTGAGTGATACACCATGCAGTGGGGTGATCCCCTCCGCTAGTATTACATCTCCTCAATTGAGTCTGTCACACATTTAGATTTTTTATGTACACTTGGTTTATCCTTCTAATCACCTCTTTGACCACTTGGTTAAAGCTCTACACCATAGGAGTCTGAACATATAGATTTGTTGTGCTCTTCAGAGAAGAAGCACTACTAGTCACGCTTTCTATGTCATACGTCACCTCTCTGTAGGCCTTGCAATTGTCAACTAGAGATAGAGCTTCTCTAGTGACTTGCTTAAATGTTGTGCATCCTTTCAAACGTAGGTCCTTTTTGAGAGTTTTGTTCACCAAATCCTCTATGAAGATAATTGGTAGCCTCTCATCTTGTGGTAACTCTCACAAAAAATGTCTCTATGTGTTGTTTGAAGTGAAGCAGATATTTCTTCACTCACTTGTTGTTTTTTTGTTTGAAAGCGTAGATTTGGGACACTATGTTGTGTTTGATCCCCCTCTTTGAGAACTTCTCTATGAATTCTTGCAAGAGTTGTGCTATGTGGGGAAAATCATCTCTATTTAGTGGTTGGAACCAAGTCAAGGCTATTCCTTCCAATGTCAACCCAAATCCCTCATGCTGAGTATGGAAATCCGCAATTTGTTCAGCTCTCAAAACTTGTTTAAGGAGTGAAACATGAGTATATGGATCTCGCAACCCACTGTACTATGTCCTGACACATTGATTCACTTGATATGGTTTAATCGTTGTCGTTCTCTTGGAAAGATGTCTCTAGCTGTCACCTCTCATCTTGGATAAAATCCCGGTGGAATCATCTCTAGTATGTGCTCTGACATCTTTTTTGGCTGGAAGTAAGTAGAGATTCGAGTAGCCTTGTATGTGTATCCCTCTAAGTCAATTGGATCAACAAGAATGTACTCACGTCCATACTTATCTACCATCAAAACTTGCACTCTGTAGGGCCATCTGTATGTTTGAATGCATAGAGGTTCTTATAAGTGGTCAACTCTCCAACATAGGACTACTCTACATGCTTGTAGAAGATATATTGATCTCCGTTTGTGAACCTATACAAAACCTCATGAGCGTAATCCATTAGAGCTCTCATGGACTCGTTGGTTTTGATGAATCTCTTATTTGGTTTGTTGATCAGAGGGTACCTCTCCTCTAGGTATTCTCCCAATCCCAATGTTGTCAAAATTGTAGCATTTTTCATGTCTCTGAGTGGAGTAGAAAACCCTAGTGGAGTAGAAAACCCTAGTGGTGGATGATTTTTAATGGTCAAGGCTCACTCAAAACTCTCAACATAGTCCTTGTTGGCAAGCCCACTTTGGCTTAGTGCAACTTATTTCTTTCTACCCCTTGATCGGGTCTCTCAAAATTCAGGAATTTATGACTTTTTGGTCTTTGGAGAGTGGTTTTGGGGTACCCTAAAAGTTTGTAATTAGGAAATCTGATTGCCCGCCGCAAGCTTTCTTCTTGGCTATACCAAACTCAATTTGGAGTTGTCTATCAAAATTTAGAGCAAATTTAGTGAACTGCACTTGAAACAATATTCAAAACAATCTTGGACCACGACACATGAATTTTGACTTGTATCTTGGCCGCTTAAAGGTACTTTTAGCTCAAAGTTGAGATTTGAGATGTACTCAAGTATATCTAAAAGATCATCAAGTTAGATACCCCCACTGTGCTGAGGTACATGGATCGCGATCCATGTTCCCTTGTCAAACTTTTTCTCCAAATTTTGACAGTATGTAGACAAGGTCATGCACAGGCTTTGCCAATGTATCGAGTAAAAAGAATGTAATGTAGTAAAAGTTACAAGAAGTACAAAGCTTGTTCATGATCAGGTATTTGATGTATTGGATTAGGGATGTTGTGTTTGCCGCAACTCTCCAAAACAAAGATCAAGTACACACAAGGTTGTATGGGACATTGTGTGTGTGTGTGTGTGTGTGTGTGTGTGTGTGTGTGTGTGTGTGTGTGTGTGTGTGTGTGTGTGTGTGTGTGTGTGTGTGTGTGTGTGTGTGTGTGTGTGTGTGTGTGTGTGTGTGTGTGTGTGTGTGTGTGTGTGTGTGTGTGTGTGTGTGTGTGTGTGTGAGAGAGAGAGAGAGAGAGAGAGAGAGAGAGAGAGGGAACAAAGGTGAGTAGCGACGTGTGTATTTTTATATGAGAGAATTAATTCTCAACATCAAAAATAACCTATGGCTATGCCAGAATGTGTGTGTATGATAAGATGTAAACTTTGTAACACTCATAGAGTACATGCATGTAAATATAGGTTTTGACAAATCATCTATCTATAGGTTGGCATTACCAATATTGGTGTAGCCGCTTTGAAGGTGTGGCACATATAGGAAATGTAGAGCAACTACCAGTTAGAAGCAAGGTCATCCCCTAAATATGGTGAGCTATCCAATGAAGGCAGGCTTTCATATTTGACTTGTAGGTATTCATAGGCCAATTTGTGGATGTCGATGTTTAAAAGAGGCGAGTGTGCTAGTGCAAGGGTGTATCATTCTTAATCCCCAACCATAGATCTAGACAATTATTTTAAAAGATATATGCATGGGGTTGGACCCATGAGAATATTACAAAATCTTGCATCCCCATAGAAGTTGTGAGAATATATGCATTTAAAAATCATGAGAAACCAGTTCATTGTTGCTTGTGGGAAGACAGGTACAGGGCTACCCCAACCAATTTACACTATATGTCAAGAAGACCTCATTATAGAATGCATGTATCTAGTGCATTAAATCCAATCATGTGCTATTAAGTAAACATGCATACGGTGCTTTGATATTTAAGCGTATGGCCATCTCAAGGAGGTCACCTGAAAAAAATGTAACCTATCACCTGAGTTCGCCAAAAGGGCATTTAAAGTTCTTGAAACTTACAAAAATATATATACAGAAGGATACTAGTTTTTCATATTTGAAAAAAACTTATAGATTTTGAAATAAAAGGGTATATTATAATCCTTAAAAAATTCACAGATAACGGGTTTCACAAACATGTCTTGAATGCACGTGATATGGTAGTTCTACACATAGTGAACCCCCCAAGATGGCCATCTTCTCATGGTTAACAAAGGTGCCAACTCACGACTACAAGAGGTGCAAACCCCGCCCGCCACCCCCACCCCGTTTTTTTAATGGAATAACTCAATGGCGTTGTCCACATTAGGATACCTATAGTGGTTCCCAGTTGTTGCGACTAGGTATGTGTTCTAGATATGATCGACTACGTGTTTTCTAAGATTCACATGAGGGTGAAAGTACTAATTTAACCTTAATAGGTTTAAACCTTGTATCTATTCTAGCATGGCTATACCAAGTATTGGTTTAATAACTTTAAATGCTTCCAAGTGATCAAGACAATGACCACATAGGAATGGTAGAAAGAAGTGCAATATTATTATAAATCTTGCCATATGAATGCAATGTTAATAGGGAATATCAATCATACAGCTAATACAAGAAAAATGGGTTTTTTTTTTTTAACATAGAAGAGTACAAATCACCATTCCATTAGACAGCAGGACCAGTCATACAGGCAACCAACTTCAAAGGACAGTAATTGGCATGTCTACATTATCAATAAAACCAACTTGTGAGTAGCACCATTGCTCAAATCCCAAGAAACCAAGTTTTTGGATCACTATAAACTCCTCAAAGGTGTGATACTATTGGAAGACCTAGTATTTCTAGATACAAGACTATTTTGCATCATGCAATATGTGTTAGAAACCATGTGAAGTCTGTATGTGGTCTCTTATGCATAAATCATATAGTTTGTGGTCAAACCAATGTATGTTGGTGATACCTATGCTTATAAATCTTGCAACAATTTAGAGTCAACCAACATAATGTGTGTTGTGTGTGTGTGTGTGTGTGTTTAAAATCTTATCTTTGGTGAACTATTCAATTGATCATACTATCATTTACTAAGAGAAAATTTCATACATGCAATCTAAAATGTAGGAATTGAGTAGTAAACAAAAACATTAAATTAAACTGTTGTCCATAGTAGATGATCTTGACAACCAATGTGATAATTACACAATCTTTGGTTGTGTTACATAAGATATATGTTTCAAAGAGTATACATGAATTTTCACACAATTTTCATTATGTCTGCATCTGACTTTGCAACTACATGCATGATTGCATTTCCAAGAAAGGGACATGTTACCTACCATCATCCAAGCAGTAAAGGAAAAATACTATCTGTACCCTTGTGAATATTTACTTAGGAAGACAGGGTGCCGAGGACCCCTTCCCCCTTGTTATTGGTGTCAAGCAATAGTACTACCATTCTAGTATTTTGCAGATAGAGCTTAAAACATCATACACATCCCAAATAGTTGTCATTAGTTTGTGTTAATCATCTCAAATTGGCCTTTATATGCAGTGAAGCAAGAAAACAAAAGACCCCAATATCAATTTGTACGAGATAGTTTGGAAGGTTGGTAGAATCTCCTTTGTATATTGATACATTTTATAAAAAAAACCAAGCAGGCAAACGTGATCTCAGTCCTAGATTTTGTGATACCATCAAAGAATTACTTCATCCATGATTACGATACTTGTTGCATACGTGTTTCTATCAATTCTTAGCATGTCACAAAAGATCATACCATACTCCATTGAGTCTCATGCTAATGCTACAAAAACCAATGTGTTGTGTTTCTTGAGGCAATATATTGTTATTATAATGACATGATATATTGTTATTATACTTGCAATAGTATAATAGGGTGCAAAATAATGAGAGTAAGACCAGTAATCCCTCTAAATTACAGTGATGTGGGCCCATGCTATAACCTTTGGTGGCCATCATCTCAAAACAAAGAAGTAGTCAAAAGGAGAAATCATAGAGAGTGGTCAAAAATGGGTGCACATCTGTGTGAATCCAAACCTATCGATGATGGCATTGTGCAGATGGCTTGGAGGTAATGGAAACCTAAGCATCCAAATGGATTTGCATTAGTAGAAACATGAATCTCGGGAGGTTGGAAGTCCAAGGGAGCACATGAGCAGTAAGAGGTGTGGTGACTATCACCAATTTGTAGATTTAGTAATGGCATCTTTCGTTGTCAGGGGATATTTGTTCCAAAGGTGGGCCACAAAGGCGCATCATTGCTAAGCATTTAGATACATTCTGGGTCGAAAACGATTACACGAGATGCCCCATGATTGCTCCCACTTTAGGCTCCTTTGCTTTGCTTCTATCTTGCTCTCCTCCTTTCTTCAATTGCCCTCAAGAGCCCTCTCCGCTTCCCTCTCTCTGATTGCAAAAAGAAAAGAAGACTTTTCTAATTTTCCAAAAATTTTCCCTATATGGGTGCATGTGTCCTTGCTATTTTTGCCAAGTTTTCTCTATTTTTGGCCCACTTGCTATTTTGGGCTAACTTGAGTCTCAAGCCATGCATGCACATCTATTTAATAGGGAGGAGCCCCAACCTTCACGTGTGATAGGCCTCCCTCTTGAGTAGTGACGGCGTCATCGTTACTGTAAGGAGGGCCATTTTTCCTTTAAAAAAAGGTAGGCCCCGTGAAAGCGCCCTCTAGCGGGCATGCCAAATTATCATACTCTATAATGCCATCAACGATAGCAACCTCCGGCCCCACTCACAACCATCACAACAAACGCCCAGAGTGCCACTCACGCAATGCATAGCCATTCACCATAGCCTAGGAGATCAAGCTCCCACGCTCCTTGTTGTTGCCTAATGGGAGATCCTCTTCCATTATAAATACCACAAGATGTTAGTCCCCCAAACCCCATGTGGGTTTATGCCATTCCACATGGTAGCATTCCATGTCCCTGGTCCTTCAAACGCCTTAAAAAATCCTTTAAATTTTATAGCAAAAAATGTTTTTTTCACCTGCTTTCAATCACTTGCAATTTATTGCTTAGGGGTCTGATGACCAGTGTTAGCAGCAAGCTAACGCGGACACCATTTTTCGAAGTTCTCCTTGTAAAACAATTATTATTTTGATAAATCAGGAATATTGTAACTCCTATTTTCTTGGTAAACTTTGCACTTAATGAGATGGGGCTACAAGCTTCCAGATTGTATCAGTCAATCAATTCCCAACTGTGGTAGAACTCCAGATTATTACTTTTGACCACCCCAAACCTTGGCTAAGGTATAAAGGCAATTTTTGTAAGTTTTTTATAAGTTTTTGGATAAGAAATACACAGCGTGAGCTAACAACACTCACTTCTCTCCTTCTCGCGCTTCCTACTCTCTCCGGTTGTCACATTGCGATTGCGTTTGTTGCATTGCAACCGCAGGTAAGAGCTCTACGCATTCACGTAAGCCATTCACAGTATTTCGTAGCTTTTGGCATCGCCGACCTGCGGCCTAATTTCATCATAACTAGGAATTTACACTTTTAAATCGAAAACTAAGCATAGGCGCGGTATTGGGGCATCATTGCTAAGCATTTAGATGCATTCTGGGTCGAAAACGACTAGGTCAAAAATCCACTACTGTTAATAATCACAATTTTGGAACTTGACCTAAAGTGGGGTTTGAGGCCATAGGCATGTGTGCTTAGGTCTTATAAGCTTGTCCTAGAAGTTTTGTTACGTTTGGATGTGATTTGCTTGCTGATGAGCGATTGGCTTTTGGTGATTTCAGTCACTTGAGTGTATCTTGAGTTAGATGCGAGTTGTTAGTTGTTTTTCGAGAGATTGACAACCTCTTGTAGCCTCTATGCACTAGTCGAGTCAGCTTCAGCCCATGTTTTGACAAATTAATCGTGATTCTCCCTCATACTGCAATAATATAGGATGGTAAGGTTAGACATGTGTCCCACATTTGGCACCGTTGCCGGGGATCGAAGAGACCTAAACTAGGGAAAAACATGAGCATCTTGTGCAATTGTCCTTTAACATCCTCTAGGTTCGCCTAGAGTTCAAAACTTTCTTTTAGAAACCACATAGCTTAATATTGTCGTCTTTGGTTGTGTAGAGGTAGCTTGGAAGTAAGCGTACTTGCTGAGTACCTTTAGAACTGTAGGATTGTAGATTTAGATTAGGATTTGGTGAATGATTGGTAGACGAGACAAGTCTTAAGATTAAGACTCTGAAAAACATAAAAAACACAAGAAAACGAGTGTTGTGGACACTTTCCACAACCCCATTGCATGAGAAACTATGAGTAGGGTAAGTAGGATCCGAGGTGGATTTCATAACGTTGCTCTCTCTAAAAGAATCAGGTGTGAGTTGTTATGTAAAGTTACAGAATTTCAGGTCTACGGCTAGAAATAGCTTGAAGAGACTCGAATTCACTTAATCTGACTGGAAAGTAAGACTAAGAGTTGTCCGAACCAGCGGATAAGCTAAGACACTTTGAGGTAAAAATTTCAAGAAATTGACCAAAACTCACATTATTTACTTTTTCTTGACATTTTAGGCCAAATTAAGTTTTGACTTGATTTATAGGCTTAAAAAACATCATAAAAAGACTGTCTTTGAGAAAATTGCAAAAAAGTGCTCATTTGAAGAGATATACAGAGACCAATCCCAAGGGTTCTCAAGAGCTCTACTATCCTCATAGAAAAATAGCTAATTTGATTAATTTTGTACAGGAATCAGGTTGCAGACGAGAAATGAGTGGCTTGACAGAAAGTTGCAATTGAATCGAGTGGAAATTGACGACGAGTCAATCCAAGGTGAGTACCCAGTCCAGGGCTTCATAAGTCTATATGAACCTTAGATCCGGTCGTGTAATAGGAAATCAAGGCCTATTCGGAGAAAACACCAATAGAGTATCCACTGAAGAAAGCGGAAATCAAGGCAAGTCCTACACACAATACCTGACGAAGTCTCGGACACTTTTTTAGATTCAACATCCGAAATTTCTTCTTACTCGACTCACTTGGAAACTGGAACGACAATGCTCTATAAGCATATACTCTCTTTTTACAAGACTAATCATCATGGAGCCCAGGTTTACTTTGGATCCTAACGAATATTATGCTATTCACATTGATGACCATGGTATTGAGTTCGAAGAAGAGGTTAGGGAAAACAAACAAGGATCAAAACAGAACTCAATATGTACAAGTCGAAAATCTTGACGTGGTAGACAAATGGGGATTAGAAGTAAACACTATAATCCCAGATATGTCAGCAAAAGAAGGACCACCAACTTTGGAACTCGAGGGATACGATCAAGTAGACTTGAAGCCTTTGAAATGGCTTAGTACAGATAATCCTAGGATCGAAGTCTGGTGTGGGAAGATAGAAACATAAAAGTTCTTTTGTGGACTTCTCATGCTAGACCAGGTAAATTAACGGCCATGAAGATCATCTATATCTTCAAGATCAAAGATAAGGGATCTGCGAATCCACCAACTTACTTGTTTAGGGATTTTTATAACAACAACTTTGTTATGATGACTCCTGAGGAGGTAGAAAAACCCAAATACCAGGGGTATTCCATATGGGATTGGATATTGGGTCAAGTACCAGAAACCACTCCAAGAGACGAAGATCATGAGAGATCATTTGAGAGTAATGTGAAGAAACTAGAAATCACCTCATCGGGTAGAAGACCGGGTGACACTAAGGCCAGTCTAGGGCTACATGAGTAACTATTCCGACAGACTGGTTTGAAGGACTCAGAATAGAACCAACTCCGAGAAGACCTGGAGTTGAACCAAACAGACATGTCAAACCAACTGATTTTCAAAAATGGGTCAAAAAATACAGTGGATCAGGGGATCCATATGACCACTTAGCAAGCTTTAAGCAAGTGCTAAGAGCAAGCGTATATTTGATTTCCATACTCAATTCGAGGGGTTTGGAATGACATTAGAAGGAAAATCTTTGACATGGTTCCAAAACATTCCACCAAGGTTGATCATGAACTTGAACACATTAGCTCAAGGATTTGTAGCTGCTTGTTCTAAAATGGGGATTAAACATAATACGGTAGCTCAAATCTATAGATTTAAACAGAAACATGGTGAGTCTGCGAATGAAACAATACATTGCCAGATGCCCAGAGATGGAGATACCTACGGAAGAATGACTTGTATCATTGTTTTTGGAGGGATTGTTAAACAAAGAACTTCATGCTATACTCTATAGTAAAAAGCATACAACCCTAGAGGCGTGTGTGTCTGATGCTATTGACCTAGGAGACATTTATGAGATCTTCAATGAGATGGATGTCCCTAAGGATAACCAAAGCGAGAAGACGGCATCCACAAAACCAACACAAGTGGGAACGGCTGCTGCGGCACCACTCTCAGCCATAGAAGATATGCTAAAAAGGATGAATGCCATGATGAACAATATGCAAAAAGCACCTATTGAGAGGACCAAGATAGGGGATATCCCCACAGGGACAACCAATTAGGTCACAAAAATGGTGTGCAATCGAGGGTAAATGGACCAACCATGAGACCCACGAGTGCTACTTTAGACCAAAGTATAATGGGAATGTTCAGTACGTGCCCATGAGGCCCCAGGGACAACCCATGTACAGATATCAGCCTAATATGGCTCAGCTCAAAGGCCACCAATGGGTATGGAGAGAACTCAACATGTGTTGGGACAACATCCTCCTTATCCGGGACATAATGCGGTGCCTGTAAAGTACATGCACTCAAAAGGAGTCATAGATGAACAAGCATTAGTGCCTATTACACCCTATGTAGATCCTAGTCCATCTACAATAATGGTAGAGGGAGATTGGTATAGTCCACACCCACCACCAATGGAAGAAATCATGACTTATGCTCCACCAGAGCTCACACCAATGTATTATGTAGTTAATCAAGTTGTCAGACCGCCCATGGGAAGACCCATGATGAAGCCAGAACACGAAATTGTCATAACTGTGGTGTTGATGACCATTGGAAGAACGAATGTCCAAAGCCTGACAAAAACCTCAAACCAATTGAAGCCTATTGCATACAATGTTGCAAAAAGGGAGGACACTTTTCGGAAGATTGTCCTAAGAATCCTTTGAACAAGGGAAAAACTGTAGTAAATGTAGTCCAAGTGATGCCTAGTAGCTCATCGGAGAGTGAACCGATTGTTCCAATCAAGGTAATCACTAGAGCCCAGGCAAAGAAAAAGAAACACAATTCCTCTGATGATTCGGAGAACATGAAAGTTTCTTCCCAAAGAATCAAAAGGAGCAAAAGCAAAAGATATGAGATGAGAAAACAAAAACAACGGGTTGAAAACAAAGAGAAAGAAAAAATTCTAGCCCATGACAAGTTGAAAGAAACTGGTAGTGAATTCAAGGAAACAACCGTGAAATCTAGAGGATCCATTCTGGTTGATAAAATTTTTGAGCATATTAATTCTGCCTTGGAAGCCTACCAAACAGGACTTAAAGCAGGCCAAAACATGGAAAACAAATGGGAAAACTATCCATCTGCAGACATGGAAGCAGCTAAGCTGGAAGCTTATCATAACTTAGTAAGAATCACGTAAGAAATGTTGGATAAACAAAAATCCAAGCTTGAAAATGTTGCGAAATCGGAGAATCTTGCGGTAGAAGAAACGAAAGAAAAATCCAATGTGGTGGCAGAACCCCACCTTGAAACAATTGAACCAGATCTCATAGTTGCGGACAACGAAGATGCCTTAGACGGAGTTCCATTCGTAGAGAAATACTGGCCAGGACACTTATGGGAAAAGGTAAGAGACACCAATGATGGGAGCCTAGCTTTAAGGTCAGCTCCTATAAAGGAAGTTTGGTTAGATAACCTACCATCTGATATGAACATGGATTTACAATCCTTATACGGGGATTGTGGATCGGAAGCTTCAGGAATATCTAAACCAATGACATAAAAGACATCACCTTCTAACTTGGGAGATTGCGAAGATGAATCTATCATTTGCAAGACCACTCAAGTAAAAAGAACCCAACAGACCCTAGAAGTAGACAACATGCAATCAATCGTGTATACCCCTCTCCAATGCACCCTTACTTTGGGAGAACTGTTGAAACTCGGGGCATACTTATGGAACGATTTACAGAAAACCCTAGAGAAGGTGGGGATAACAGGGTTAATCTCTAATGTAGAGTGCGCAAGTGATAGAGAAGGTAGGAAAGAACACTACGCACACACACCAACACACATCAAGACACACACACACACAATCGTTACCCTGCAGCAGCCATTCAACATGCTGCTCTCCTCTTCTTCACTTTTGAACTATTATCCAAAGTATATTTACAACATAGTATAGTCAGTGTCCGGCCGCCCATAGCACAATGGACATATTCTTTAACATCATATCCTTTAACACTCTCCCTCAAGCTCAGGATGAGCTTGCATATGATGGATTCCCAATGCTTCATGAAAGTAGCAAAACTTCTCCTTTCCAAGAGCTTTTGTGAATATATCCGCAACTTGATCATTTGTGTTCACATACACCAAATCAATCTCACCTGCCAAAACTTTTTCTCTAATGAAGTGATAATGTACCTCAATGTGTTTAGTGCGAGCATGGTAAACTGGATTCTTTGCCAACATGATGCTGCTAATATTGGAAAGAAGACTACGTACACACACCAACACACATCAAGACACACACACTCACACACACACACACAATCGTTACCCTGCAGCAGCCATTCAACATGCTGCTCTCCTCTTCTTCACTTTTGAACTATTATCCAAAGTATATTTACAACATAGTATAGTCAGTGTCCGGCCGTCCATAGCACAATGGACATATTCTTTAACACTCTCCCTCAAGCTCAGGATGAGCTTGCATATGATGGATTCCCAATGCTTCACGAAAGTAGCAAAACTTCTCCTTTCCAAGACCTTTTGTGAATATATCCGCAACTTGATCATTTGTCTTCACATACACCAAATCAATCTCACCTGCCAAAACTTTTTCTCTAATGAAGTGATAATGTACCTCAATGTGTTTAGTGCGAGCATGGTAAACTGGATTCTTTGCCAACATGATGCTGCTAACATTGTCACAATATATAATGACGTTTTCAAGATAGTCAAAACCAATGTCTACCATAAGTACTCTCAACCATGACTCTTCACATGCTGCCAAAGCTGCTCCATGTTATTCAGCTTCTGTACTTGATAATTCTACAATTGATTGCTTCTTGCTACTCCAACTTATCATACCATTGCCAATGGAAAACGCATAACCACTGTAGATCTTCTATCCATAAAATCTCCTGCCCAATCTGCATCTGTGTAACCATAAAGACAAAGCTTCCCATTCTTTTCATAAAACATTCCATAACTGACAGTGGTTTTCACATATCTCATAATCCATCTCACTGCATCAAGATGAATTTTGCATGGCTTTTGCATGAACTGACTCACAACACCCACTACATAACTCAAATCTGGCCTTGTCATTGTCAAGTAAATTAAGCTTCCAACCATCTTGTGATACATAGTGACATCCTCAATGTAATGTCCATCATCAAACAACTTCACATTTTGATCAAGAGGTGTATCAATTGGTTTGCACGTTGTCATTCCATACTTCTCAAGCATATCCAACGCGTATTGTCTTTGTATCATCCAAATTCTTGATAAAGTGTTGACAATTTCAATTCCCAAGAAATATCTCAACTCACCAAGGTCCTTCATGTTGAATTCTCTCAACAAACTCTTCTTGACATGCAAAATTTTCTCATCATGACTTCCAGTGAGAATCAAGTCATCAACATAGATAACAATAACGACGATCTCTCCGTCAACATGCTTCAAAAACAATGAGTGGTCAGCAGTAGACTGTTTAAATCCAATCTTCTTCTATAAGCACTTTGGTTGAGATTGTCACTTGAGATATTGTCCAAATACAAACGGAACTCTGCCAAAATTTTGTCTAAATCCTTTGGAAGAAATTGAGAGAGTGAAGATGGCAGAAAGTTCAACTCAAGTCACACAGATTGTTGGAGAGAAGCTGACCAGAGAGAACTACAACATATGGTCTTACAGGATGGAGAACTTTATCATGGGCAAAGGTTTATGGGATTACATTACAGGTGAACAAGAGTGTCCCGAGGTTGGTTTGGAACCAAACAAAGAGAATGTTTAAGCACATAAAACATAGCAAGCAAGAATAGAAGCTTTCAGGTCCTTCTACATCAAATAACAATTCCAGAGATCAGGTTTTTTACTCTAGAGGTCATGGAAACAATAGAGGTGGAAGAGGAAACTATAGTTGTGGAAACAATGCTGGAAGAGGTCAATGGAAAAACCAACAAAGTCAAAGTTACAATGATTACAGCCAAAGAGGCAGGGGGAGAGCCCGACCTCGTGGATGTGGAGGTGGACGATTTGTACATCCTCAAAGAGATGGATATTGTAACAGATGTGGCATTTATGGTCACTTTGAAAGAGAATGTTACACAAGGATAAATCAAAATCGTGATCGTGGTGGAAGAGGCGGAGATTATGACAGACATGGAGGAAACTTTGCTGGATACAATCCTCATGATCAAAATATATATGACAATAGATCGAGTGGACATTTGTTTCCTATGGAGCATGTTGTTGGAAGCATGGTGGAGCCACATCATATAGATGATTGGTATTTAGATAGTGGTGCCACAAATCATATGACTTATCATGGTGAATGGTTTGACAGAAAAGAGAAGTTAGAAGAGGATGAGTTTGTCGCTACAGGTGATGATACTATGCATCGGATTACACATGTTGTTTCAGTTCCATTGCTAGAAAAAGACGGGACATACAACACATTGGGAGATGTTCTATATGTGCCTTCAATCACAAAGAATTTATCATCAGTTGGACAAATGACACATCAAGGGTTGCAAGTCCGTTTTAATCATTATGGCTGCTTCATAGAGGAGTTTCACAAAGGCAGACTAGGCAAGATATTGGTATGTGGAAGAAAGAAAGGTCGCTTGTTCTCATTGGAAGCTAGAGATCCATGTTTACACAGTGGTATGTATGCAAACAAATCAGCCACTCAAGATGATTGGGCAGAGTTATGGCATAAGAGGATTGTTCATGTAAATTTTAGAAGACTAAAGCATATGCAATCAAATCAAATTGTACGTGGATTACCAAACTCGCAGATTGAATTTTGATCATGTTTGTGAATCTTGTCAATTTGGAAAGCAATCTCGCTTAATTACCATTTCCAAAGAGGGGGATAATTAGCCAGAGTCCTTTGGAAATTGTTCATTCAGATATTTGGGGACCTTGTGATCGTGCTACACCAAGTGGTTGTCGATATTTTATCACATTCACGGATGATTACAGCAGAATGACATGGGTTTACTTTCTAAAGGCAAAGTCAGAGGCATTTGAGGAATTCTTGGAGCTCAAAGTTATGGTTGAGAAAGAGAATGGTTGTCAAATTAAATGCCTATGTACAGATGGAGGGGGAGAGTACATGTCACACAATTTTGATGATTACTTACGTGAACAATGCATAAGAAGACAGATTACTTGCAGATACACACCACAATAAAATGGAGTTGTTGAGAGAAAGAATAGAGTCATAGCAGAGATTGCAAGGCCATGATGAATGAGATGAATATGCCATTAACATACTGGGCTGAAGCAGTTCATACAACATTACACATTATGAATCGAACACCAACAACTTCCATTCATGAAATTTTCCCTTATGAGAGACTTTATGGGATCAAACCAACAGTTTCCTACATGAAAGTTTTTGGATGTGTTTGCTATGTTCATGTGCCAAATGAAGCAAGAAAGGAGCCAAAGGCAGTGAAGTGCATATTGTTGGGCTATCCAGTTGAAAAGAAAGTTTACAAGTGCTATGATCCTACGACAAGACAAGTTTATGTCAGTAGAGATGTTAGATTTTGTGAGCATGAACCATGGTAAAAACCAAAGCTAGTGATGATAGAAGATGAGTATGAAGAGCAAGAGAATGTGCGTCATGTTGTTGATAAGGCAGGACCCTCAACAAGAACTATTTCAGGACCACATATGGCAGAGGAGAGTACATGAAGTGTCAACCCATGGAGTGGTCATTTGCGAGATAAGAAGAAAGACGAGAAAGGCAAGAAGAAAGTGGTTGAAGAGACTTCTGGAGATGAAAGCTTTGATGAAGAGCATGGTTTACCACATTTGAGAATACCTGGCAGTAAGAATATTAAGAAATATGTACCCCCATATGCAAGAGTTGAAGAGAAGAGTGCACCACAATTGAGAAGATCAGAGAGGGTGCGTTATCCAGTTGGTAGATTGACATACAACGGTTACATGCGTACACATTATGCATACATGGTTTCATGTGTGCAACATAAAGATCCTACATGTTTTCAAGAGGAAATTAGAAAATCAGAATGGGATTCAGCTATGGATGATGAGATGGATGCTCTTGTGAAGAATGACACTTGGGATTTGGTTCGCTTTGCCAAGTGGAAAGAAAGCAATTGGTTCAAAATGGGTATACAAAGTCAAGTGCAAGTCAGATGGTAGTGTGGAAAGATACAAAGAGAGGCTTTTTGCTAAAGGTTATGCACAAACAAGAGGTCTTCATTATGATGAGACATTTAGTCCAGTTTCAAAGATGACAACAGTCAGATTGGTGATAGCAATGGCAAGTATGTTCAGTTGGAAGTTACGGCAAATGGATGTCGATAATGCATTCTTGAATGGTGACTTGGAAGAAGAATTTTATATGATACATACAAAAACACCCCAAGCCACACAGAAACACACACACGCACGAACCCCGCTCACCACCACGCAACTCTTTTGCGAGCAATTCCTACAGCACCACGTCTAGCAGTTTTGCCCCCAATACTTACAAAGGCAACAATAACAACCCGCGCCCCGATCGCGTCTGGTGCAGTGACTGCAGGATTGCTCATGACCCCTACTACGCTTGTGTACGCAAGCACAATCAAGCAGCCTCCTCATCTAGCAGGGTCAACACCCTCCAAATAGAAGAACCACCCTCCCGCCCCCGAATAAGCGTAGAAGAACTGGCTAGCCCTGTTGCTAACCAGCAACCTCGGATTGGAGCAGTTTCCCTCCACCCGCACTGCATGGCAGCGGCAATAACGGAAATTCAGAACTTATATGTCCAGGCAACGATTGGATCCCAGCAGCAATGGATCATGGTAGACTCAGGCGCCACACACAATTTTCTATCACCACAATGTGCCGCGCGCCTGGGCCTACGCCTCACCACCGTCAATGAAACGACAGTCAAATTTTCCCAAGGAAAGGACAACAATGTAAAGGCAACCCGTCAATTCAGGATCGAGATGGGTGAATTCACATGTCACCTTGACTTCATCGTGGTCCCAATAGACGACTTTGAGGCAATCATTGGTCTATCCTTCAACGACAAGTACCTCATTGCACTCCTAGGCATGAAGGTGGACCAATTACTCCTGAACAACCAAGCAAGCCTTCACACGTCAGGCACATCTTCAAACCAACCCCCCCCCCCCCCCCGCCCATCAACCGCCAAGACCCCGCTCAGTTAGCAGCGATGAAAGATAAACAGAAAGTCCCAGAACACTCGTCCCCCAGACTCAATCTCATGAGTGCAAAGCAAGCAGAGCGGGCTCTCGAGAAAGGATCTCAGGTTCACCTCTGCATCATGCAAGCACAAGAGCAGCCCATAGCAAGGCTCAACTCCATCACCATCGAGCAGGCCAAAGTGGGTGACCCCTCCCTTACCCCCATCCTCCAGAAGTACAAGGATGTCATGCCTCCAGAACTTCCCCCCGGCCTACCCCCTCCCCGTCAAATTCAAAATTGACCTCATCCCAGGAAGCACACCCCCGGCGAAGGCCCCCTACCGCATGAACGACATCGAGCTAAAAGAGCTCAAGAAGCAACTCCAGGAATTGGAGGATCAAGGTTTCATCCGGCCAAGCAGCTCTCCTTTTGGGGCTCCAGTCCTGTTCGTCAAGAAGAAAGACGGTTCGATGCGACTATGCGTGGATTATCGGGTCCTCAACAAGATAATTATCAAGAACAGGTACCCAGTCCCCCTCATGGAAGATCTTTTGGACAGACTACAGGGTGCCCAATACTTCATGCACATCGACCTCCGCTGAGGCTATCACCAAGTCCGCATCGCCTCTAAAGACATCCCGAAGACCGCCTTCCGCACACGCTACAAGGGGGGGAGTAAAGTGTTGCCAAAAATGTCTAGCTACCTAGGGTGATGCTAGCTACAAGTGGGGGGGAGGACTACTCTAGGTTGTTGTCAGGTAGTGTGTTGTCCTCCTCTTCCGTTGGCATGTTGTAGAAGCGCAGCACAAGGGGTCTTCCAAGTCGAAGCATGATTTCTTCAGGTACCCAAGTGCATTCTGTCATGGGGCGGTTGCGCCATTTGACATAGAAAAGTTGTCCCCGGCGCCCAAAACGCGACTTTAGGATGGCCTCCGGCTCATGAGATGGGCCATCCTTTACATATTCGGGGAGGCTTCTACCATAGGTGTTATCCGGCACGAACCTTTTGAGGAGACTTACATGGAAGTCGTTGTGGATGTTGATGTGTGATGGGAGATCCAGCTTGTAGGTGATGTCGTTGTAGGACTTGAGCACTTTGTATGGCCCATAGTAGCGGTGGTTGAACTTCGGGGAGAGGTCTGGAGGGAGGGTGATATTCTGGGAGCTGACGAGGACTAAGTCACCTTCTTGGAGGAGTTCGGCAGGCCTTCGTTTTTGGTTGGCATATTTGGCGATGCGTACCTTGCTTTGCTCGAGACTCTTCTTTGCCCTTTGCATGCGGGTTTGCCATTGTTGAAGAAACTCTTCACATTCCAGATCCTGGGCATGCACATTGCCGGTTGCCAGTGCAAGAGGTGTGATGACTTCTTTACCTGTGGAGAGCTCGAAGGGGGTGTAGCCAGTGCTGCTATGGATGGAGTTGTTGTAGTGGAATTCCAGGACGTCCATGTATTCGGACCAGTCCTTCTGATCTGCCTTGACGTAGCTGCAGATGTAGTCTTCAATGCCTTGGTTGACTCTTTCAGTTTGGCCATCGGTTTCTGGGTGGTAGGCGGAGGAGAAGCGGATCTGGGTGCCTAGCAGCTTGAAGAGCTCGCGCCAGAGGTCACTGAGGAAGCGGGTGTTGCGATCAGAAACTATGGCTAAGGGGAGGCCGTGGTATTTGAAGACTTTGGCGAAGAAGTGTTTGGCGACTTGGTAGGCGGTGACGGGAGGCTTTGCAGGTATGAAGTGGGCTTGCTTGGTAAAGTAGTCGACGACCACCATGATGGTAGTGTGGCCGTGGGCGGGGGGGAGGTTGACGATGAAGTCCATACTTACCATGTCCCAAGGGCGGGAGGGTGTTGGCATTGGGTGGAGGAGGCCAGCAGGCTTGACTCTTTGAGCTTTGACCAGTTGACAGGTTGGGCAGGTGTGCACGTAGTCGATTACGTCGTCCTTCATTTTTTGCCACATGTAGTGTTGGTGTAGTTTGTCATAAGATCTCTTCTGGCCACCATGTCCAGCTAGCTTGAAATCATGAGCCTCCCATATGAGGTCTTTCTTTAGCTCTGGATCATTGGGGATGTAGATTTTTCCATGTGCGTAGAAGAGGTTATCTCTGACTTCAAAGAGACCCACTGCCGCTTTCCCAGAGATGTGGTCGTTGAGCATGCGGAGGACAGCAGGATCAGCTTTCTAAGCGTCGAGGATGCGTTGGCGTAGAGTGCTGGTTGTTGTGGAGATAGCCATGAGGGTGGGCATTCGACTGAGAGCATCTGGCATGAAGTTTGTAGTACCTGGTTTGTGGATGATGTCGATGTCATATTCTGCCAGTGTATCTTGCCACCTAGCTTCCTTGGGGGTGATTTTGGGTTGTGTCTGGAAGTACTTGAGGGAGATGTTGTCAGTGTATACCTTGGTGTGTTTGTCTTGGACATAGTGTCGCCACTTTCGGAGGCAGTGGACGACAGCGAGCATTTCCTTCTCATGGGTGGTCCATCTGGTCTCCACATCTGTGAACTTGTGGGACTCGTAGGCGATGGGTTGATTCTCTTGCATGAGGACACCGCCAATGGCACCATCGGAGGCATCAGTGTGGACTTCAAAGGGTTTGGTGAAGTCGGGTAGTCGGAGGACGGGGGTACTACACATGGCTATCTTCAGGTTCTCAAACGCCTCTTCTTCTCTGGACGTCCACTGAAAGGGTTTGTGGCCTTTGGTTATCTCTGTAATTGGGGCGGATGAAGCTACGTGTGTACTGACAGAAGCCCACAAAATCTCGGACTTCTTTGATGGATGTCGGTGGAGCCCACTTGATGACAGCGTCGACTTTCTTGGGGTCCACCATAATCCCTCTGACGTGATGATGAAGCCCAGGAACTTGATTTTCTGAACAGCGAACTCACACTTCTCCAGCTTGGCATACAGCTGGTGTTCCCGGAGGCGCTGGAGTACTGCGGCGACATGCTTCTGGTGCTCTTCTAAGGTTTTGCTATAAATGAGCAAATCATCGATGTAGGTGATTAGGTAGTCGTCAATCATGTCGCGGAAGCTGTCATGCATTATTCTGCAGAAAGTGCGCGGACCGCCGGTGAGACCGAACCCTAGGACCAACCATTCCCAGGAGCCGTAGCGTGTGCGGAAGGCGGTCTTCGGGATGTCTTTAGAGGCGATGCGGACTTGGTGATAGCCTCAGCGGAGGTCGATGCACATGAAGTATTGGGCACCCTGTAGTCTGTCCAAAAGATCTTCCATGAGGGGGACTGGGTACCTGTTCTTGATAATTATCTTGTTGAGGGCCCGATAATCCACGCATAGTCGCATCGAACCGTCTTTCTTCTTGACGAACAGGACTGGAGCCCCAAAAGGAGAGCTGCTTGGCCGGATGAAACCTTGATCCTCCAATTCCTGGAGTTGCTTCTTGAGCTCTTTTAGCTCGATGTCGTTCATGTGGTAGGGGGCCTTCGCCGGGGGTGTGCTTCCTGGGATGAGGTCAATTTTGAATTTGACGGGGAGGGGGTAGGCCGGGGGGAAGTTCTGGAATTCCATAGGCCTAACAATTGCTTGATGACTAGCAATGCATCTCCCTTCACCACCAACCTAGAAATGCCAAACTCTATGCACTGCTTTAAACCCAAATGAAGAGTTAGATACTCCACCTCATTATTGGTGTGTACATCCTCTAAATCATACACCTTTGAAAATATCATTTTGCCGTGTGGGTCGTGTATCACCACATCCCCTCCTGCCTTTTGCACTACCCTTCGATATGCTCCATCGAACCGCATTGTAAAAGCATCTTCCAATTCGATTTCCTCCTTAGCTTCATCTCGCACCACCCTTGGATAGGCCGGAAAATCGATGGCCTTGCTGACAAGAATGTCTGCCAGGTGAGATCGACTCGTGTGATCTACCTTGAACTCGAACTCGAACTCCTGTAGCTCCAACACCCACTTCATAATCCTCCTTCCTGGCTTCAAATGTAACACTACCTCTGGCAGTAGATTATTAGCTGTTAACACAAAAAACTTCCGCACAATCAAATGGACTTTGAACTTCTTGCAAGCGAAGACCAGAGCCATCACCCATTGCTCCACCTCGGTGTAGGTAGCCTCCCCTAGGCTAATCACCTTGCTCTCGAAGTATATCGGCTTATAGCTTCTCCCTACCTTTTACAGTAGAACCGCTCCAATAGCAACTGTGCCCACCTTCATAGACACATAGAAGTCATCCTCTCAATTGGGAGGACACACCGCTGGCAATTGACACAAAATCTCTTTAACCCTATCAAAGGCCTCCTGAGCTTCCTCATCCCACTCATAGCCATGCACTTGTTAAGCCCTCTTTTGAATAGGATGCACATATTGCGATAGCATCCAAAATAAACGTGACAAATACTTCAAGTTATGAACAAATGAAGCCAAACCTTGAGCATTTGATGGAGGCTCCATCAACACCAACGCCTTCACCTTCTCGGGATCAACCTCTATACCGTTTTGCGACACCACATGACCCAACAACTGTGCTCAAGGCTGTGCTAGCTTGCACTTTTTGTGGTTCAGCTGACCTCCTTCTTCATCGAGCCTTTGGAAGCATAATTGGAGCTTTGATAGGTGCTCCAACCTTGAACTATAGCAACCGATATCATCCATGAAGACGCTAATAAAACAGCCCAGGTATGGACCAAATACCCTGTTCATCCATCCTTGGAAGGTGGCATATGCATTCACTAATCCAAATGGCATCTTGCAATAAGCGAAGCAACCCCATGGAGATATGAATGTGGTCTTCAACTGGTCTTCAAGCGCAATCCCTTTCTGAAAGTACCTCGAAAAGCCATCCATAATAGAGTATCTCATGTCCAGCCACTTGGTTTAGAATTTCATCTTGAAACGGCAAGGGATAGTGATTCCTCTTGGTCGCGGCATTCAATGGCTTGTAGTCGACACACACTCTCCATTTCCCATTCTTCTTAGGGGTTATGACCACTGGCGAGACCCACTCTGACTCTTTCACAGGATATATGATGCCTGCCTCAAACAACTTATTGATCTCTTGCCAAAGGGCTTCTTTTTGGATTTCTCCTAGTCTTCTCAGCTTCTGTGCTTTAGGCCTATGTCCCTCCTTAACACTAGGTTGGTAATGGAACACTTTTATGTCCTGGGACACTTTTTTTTCCTATTAAGTGACCATTTTCCTTGAATTATGTCAAGAGTTTCAAAATGGATTTTGAGGTGCTATCTATCTAGAAAGTTGTCTCATGAGCTGAAAAAAACTTGACATTTTTTTGGAATATCAATTCCATCTTTAACCTTGTCCTTGCACAACATTTCACAACCTAAACTGTGTGAAAAAAAGGGTCCTATTTTTGGCTTTTTTCAATTTTTTGCAACTATACCACTCTAGAATTCATGTTTGTGAGGTCTAGAATGCTAGAGAACTATCTTTAGTATTCCTCAACATGTCCTGATGCTTCTAGGGAGAAATAAATGTTAAAGTTGTAAGTTATGACCAAATTACAAAAATTGTCAAATCCTGTTTTTTAGCCAATTTTAGCTCTTCTATGATTTTTTTGGTGGCTTTCATGATATCCAAATGCAGTTTTGATTTTCTATGTCGCATATTGTAACATAAAGCTAATATTCCTTGAGTTTTTGGGCACCTAATACCCTATTTTTCATAGTAGACAACGATGGTTGATTTTTTCAATTATAGAAGAAAACGAAACATTCTAGTATATCAAGTATAGCTTTTTCAGTATTGTTAGTTTCTTGTGAAAACTACATGCATTTTGTATGTAGTAACCATATCTAGTCATAAGGATCAAATTTGGCTAGATATTGAATAGTTTCTATGGGATTCTACAACTCATAATGTTGAACCCAGTTTTTTCATGTTTGCTGTATTTAGCACTTCATCTTTGTCCACAAGATTCCCATTGGTAAGAGATGTATTATTCTTTTGACATGCTCCATGGCTCCTTATGAACCTAAAGGACAATAGGGAACTAAGAAAACATGCATATATTATTTGTATTGAGCGTGGCTATAGAAACTTTGATGATAGGTTTGCAGAATGGTAAAAATTCAACTTTTTTGTACCTATTTCTTTTGGCAAAACAAAAAATAGTGAGTGAGATGCAATCATGTGTTCTGATCACCATACCATTGAAGTTAACTAGGGAATTTATCTCAAGTCCTACAAAAATCCCTAATCTTATTTTTATGCAACAAAACATAGAAAATGACTGTTTTGATGAAAATGTACTGGTCCATCAACTTTGGAGGCTTGGTGTGACCAAAAGATGAGAAATTTTACAAGTTTCTTATTTTTTCCATGTGTAGTAGGCCTTGAACTATAACCTCATGAAAGGATTTTACAAAATGAGTGGATCTACTATGATTTTGGAGGTTTTTTTCAAAACCCTGAAAGGACACTTTTATGTCCTGTTGGGTTACCAACCTAGTGTTAAGAACAATCTTGTGCTCAACCCCCTTTGCACCTCGCAAACAGATTTGGATAGGATTCACACAATTGAACATAGCCCTCCTTTTCACCCTTGGTTAAATCTTCACTCAACATGCTTGAAACCTCCTCTATGCTTAAACCATGAGCTTGAGACTGCATACCTTCTTCTTTAGGCAGAGAGTTGTCTATGGTGACCCCAAATAAGTCTGCATCTATCTTCAGCATGTCATCCTCGCTCTCCTCTTCCTTTGTACTAGTATAGCCTTCATCATAGCCCGTCTCGGTCTCGTACTCATAGCTCGTCATGTCACCCTCATCTTTAACTAGCATAGGACGAGAACTGCTCTCCTTGGTCTTCAAATCAAGCACAATATGTCTGCCTCTCTCTTTGTCAGGCAAAGTGAACACTTTGCTCTCCCAATCCTGATTTGCTCCTATCGCCAAAAGCCATGGCCTACCCAAAATGATTGGATAAGCATTATCCCCTGCCTTCATCACAAAAAAATCGATCGGGCACTCTATGCCCATCACCTTGACCTTCACATCCTGCACCACACCCAGACACATGGCTTTGGTATGGTTGGCCACCCTCATGCGCACATTTGACCTGACTACTGCCTTGACTCCCGTTTCTTTCATGGCTGCTTCCGTCATGACACAAACTTGTGCTCCACCGTCTATGTAAGCTTGTACCTGCATCCTCTTCTCTATAATTGCATCTACCAACGGAAGAACATCAGTGGGGCTACCTACCCTCAAGGCCATGTTTTTCACTGCTTGCACATTACCCTTAGCTCTTGGTAGCCTGGTGCTAACACTTGTGGACCATTGCCTTCTTAACTTTGGATTTAAAGCTAACAACTGACCACACGTAATATTTTCTTTTTGATTTTGAACGTCACTCACCAGATTGTACTCGGGATAGCCTCGTCCTAGCTAGAAATCCGCTTGTTTGATCTTGCAATGCCTCCTTCTTTTGCTAGGCTCAGGCTGCTCTCTGCCTTCGTACACCTTCTCCTTGCCTTTGCGAGCTCTAGTTTCCCACTCTATCTCTATCTCCCTCTCAGCCCTTTCCCTCTTATTGGCCAAAACTTCGACATCCTGCTTATCCACCCCTGTGATGTTTACTCTTGGAACTTCACCTCCGTTTTGCGGAGCCGGCTGCACAAGATTCTCTACCGCTTGCTCTCTTGGACCATTGTATTGTCCTTGACCTCGACCTCTTTCAAAAAGTGGGTACATACCTCCTCTCTCTCTCTCTGCGGTTGAGGACAATCAGGTGCATAGTGCCCCTCTTCTCCACAATTATAACACCTACCTGGGAGTGTTCGTGCCCTGTCCCTTGCTCCTCTTGGATGTCCTCTATCCATGACACTGGGGCGCAACTCCTGCATTTTCTCAGAAAAATCTTGGACCGTGCGCACCCAATTTTGCGGCACAATAGCTACACCTGGATTTCCATGATTATCTTCACGTGCAGCTTCTCTCGGACTCTGCGGTTGGACATGGGACATCGTCTCATAGCCTGACACGCCTTGCTCTATCTTCTTCTTTATCTTTCTGCTCTTCGATCGTGCAATGGCTACCGCACCATTGTAATTCTCTGGGCTCTCAAAATCAACTTTCTCTCTCACCTTGGATGCAGACAGGCCATGAACTTGAAATAGTCTCCATTAGCGAACTGCATGGCTGCCGCTAGTTCTGCCCAACACTCTTCAAAATGACCCAAAAACAGATTGAATTCTTCACTTACATCTTGCTTAAGCGCCTTCAGCTTTGCATCCATCTCGACTGGGGAAGTCTCATTGTGGAAGTCGTGAAGAAACCTCGCCCATAGAGCCGGTCATGCTTGCCTCGGCTCACCTTCCATACGTCGTACCATGCTTTAGCTCTTCCACGCATCACCAAAGGAAAAGTCTGCATTTTGGTATCCTTATTCGGCATACGCAACAATAGCATGTATAGCTCGAAATCTGACATCCACTCGTCAAGGCTCTCTTCTCCTGTGAAAATCGGTCCATAGCTTCTAGCTGCCATGATTTCCAATGCAAAAAACCACTTCTTTTTTATTAATTGGGAGCAATCAGTGTGCTCCTCCATGGGGGCACCAGAAGATGGAGAGGGGGAATGGGGGAACACGCCCGGCATAAACAAAAGGGCCTCTCTATAGCTCAGGGTATTCACAACACCCCTATCCTCTCAGAAAACACCTTCAAACACACAACTCACACTAGCAGACCACCGCCTGCTCGATTTCTATTGCTCACACACTCCACAAAACCACCACACAAGGTACGCCTACTACCACTGCTTGTCTCCACCCTTACACACGCACACAGACACTCAATCTCACTCTCTCACTCAAGACACCGTCGGTCCGGGGGGCACACACTTCCACACAGTCGGCACCGAGGAGAAATATGAAAGCAGGAGAAAGAGAAGGGGGGAAGGGGAACAATAGCACGGGAGGACACTGTGGCTTGATTGCACTTCAAAAAACATCTACACGGGCTTCCACTGCCATCACCATGACCATTTTCAAGCAAAAGTTACAAAGGGGCTAGCTTGCTAAAGAACTCCACTTTGTAGGCTTCAAACGGCACCTCAAAAGGCCAAAAAAAAGTACTTTTTTTAATCCACTTTTGACTTTTATAGGGGGGGCCTTTAATTTGGTAATTTACAATTTAATTGGTCCACTTGGCACCTTGAATTGGCAATTTTTGGGAAGGGGGCACGGCTTTGCTCTATTCTCTCTCTAATTCACTCTATGCACTTGGGGGGGGGGGGGGGGGGGGGGGGGGGGGGGGGGGGGGCATTAGCGATGTCGCTATTGCCGCCTAGCTTTTCATTTTTTATTTTTACCCTTTGTGGCCTCAACTTTGCACTGCTCCACATGGTTGACTTTGACGCTCTCCCTCCATCCATCCGAATCCTCCTTGCCCTCATTTGGCCTTGACTTCCATTTTTTGCCCTTGTTTTGATTTTGTCTAGCTTCTATCAACCCTTTTGCTCTGTGGCCCAATTGGTCTTCAGTGTGGCCCTTAGCTTTGGTTGGCTTTGCACACCTTGGAGACCTCCGGGCTCTCTCTCTCTATGCTTAATCCCCACGGGACCTTCCTCTTACCTGAGGGGGGGAGGCAATAGCCATGTCGCTATTGCCCCCTCCATTTTCCTCACAATTTCAGGACCCCATGGGTCCGTGGGACCACCGCCTTAAGCGAGCCACGTCATCTGCCGACATCACACCCCCGCGGGCGCGCGCGCCTCTTGCGTCGTCCTACCCAGCCAAAACCGTCTCTGGCGTGCCCATTTGCCGCCTCGCGCCACGCCACCGCCACCACAGCAGCGCCTGGCAGGGCCCGCCATAGCCACGGATCTCCAAGAGCTCTCCTTGTGATACCAATGGGAGATCACGGTCCACCTTACATAGCGTAATTCCCCAGCTGTCCATTGCACATGTGGGGTAATAGGGCGCCACATGGCAGCTCTCTGGCCCATGGCTTTCAAGACCCTTGAAAAAATTGAAAAAAATCCCCATGTTAACTTTAAAAAAACCCCTTTTGGCCTTGCCTTTACCCGATCCCCATATCTTGCCCTCGCGCAGGAACTTCGTGCCGTCAAGCTGTGCCGAATCTTTGTCGTGCCGGTCCCGGTCCATAAAAACGTTGCCGCCTTCTGAGGGTTTTAGGACTGCCACTCGAGGCCGCAAAAATGATGAAAAACATCTGTCAATTCTTCTCTCGGCATCACCCTTCCGACTTCTTCCTGCCGCATCTAGCTGACTGAGTGTCCGTTTGACAAACCGTTGATTCTTCCTAGCTCCACATGACGCGCACTTCCACTAAGAACCTTGGCCAGGCTCAAAAGATGCTAGATGGCACATTCCCCAGTGCGGTCAAATGGGATCAGACCCGACCCTCGAAAAATCTTCAACTGACCATATCTTGATATCTAGAGCTCCGATTCGCATTCCGAGAAGACAGGCATGCTCCACAACTCAGGCCACCTCTCCCCAGCTGCCTTGTCCGTCGGGGATCTGCTACACACCCTTTCTTTAAATTGCAATATCTTGAGCACCGGGGCTCCGTTTGAGAAGCCGTCTGGACCGGCTTCTAGAGCACACTAAACACTACATTCTAGGATGCTGACTTGGCATTTTGGACACCTTGACTCGCCATCCCATCTGGACCATTGCATATCACTTTTGGCCTAAAAAGCCGCTTTAAGCATACATTCCTACTACCCTTTGGCTACCAAGGGCCTTGGCACCTGCCCTAACCTTCTGCACAGCACTCGACTGCACCCTTTGCCTAGCATAGACCACCATTTAGCTTCGACCAACTTTAGCTGCACCAACGCCTCTCCACCTCTCCTTGGCATGGCCACCAGGTGGCGTCCCTCCTGCACATGGTCGTCCTCATGCAGCCAGAATGTGGCCCTACTCCATGCCAAGTCCCCTTCCCCTTATGGCAGCCCAACAACTTCTTCGACAAATGGCGCCACCTTCCAAAAACAATGCCCCCTCGCTTCTGTATAGCAGACGGCCCTTTTTTTTGTTTTAAAAGCTTCAAAGCATTTTTATTTTAACTTTAAAAATCCCTTGGTTGCCGACCTGTCCCGCGCTTAGAATCAGCCCCGACTTCCGAGGTCAAGAAAACTATCATTTTCTCCTCCTCGTCCCCGCTTCAAGCTAAGCTCAGCACAAAGCCTTATAAACAGAATGTTTCTTGCATCGATGACCTTATGATTGTTGGAATCGAGCCGCCATATTGTACACACTATGGCACCATCAGATAGAGGTATCCATCATTCTCTATTACCTTTGAGCATCTCGACCAATATGGTGGGAAGCCATCCTCGCTCTGCTAAAAGCCACGTTTGGCATACACATTTGGATAGTCGAGTGTCTTGCAGACACCTCGCTCAGAATCCCATATCATAAACCTCATGGTACCTACATCCAGCACTCCTTGTCCCACTCACAAGCTTGTGATATCAACCTTTGCTTCTGCCGCCTATGATAGCAGGAAACCCTTGAAGTTTCCCCTAGCAAATGCTCCATCTCGATGTACTTGGCTCCTAGAACCATCAAACACTTGCCCAATGTACCTGTCACTTACCTGCAAACCGCCATGCATGGACTTCTTGCACCTCCATGGGTCGACACAGTCGGGGCTGTACCAACGTTTCCTGAGGATATGAGTAAACGTCGTTAAAGAGAAATTGAAACTGAAGCAAGAGACTATGCTCTTATTAGGAGCCAATTGTATCAGAGGGGTAAAGTTCAACATTTGCGTCTTTGTGCAAATGAGAACGAGTATATTCCAATTATAGAACAAGGACATGTTGGATTAGCTAGAGGTCACTTTTCTAGTGAGACCACCCCATGAAGAGAGTATTTCCATGTCACTTGTTGACCCGTGGGTCAACAACATGTCATAACTCAATTTCCGTACCAAAGTCTTATTTCTGAGACTTATGAAATGCTATAGATTATAGTTAGAAACATCCCCCTTGAACTCTATATTAGGTTTAACCTATGGTAGCCTTAGTATATAAGGTACCTAGGTCATTTTGTAAAGAAGAACTTTTATCATAATCTAAGTTTTAAGCTGCCGTCAATTGTGTGTGAGAGAGGAAGAGAGAGTGTGAGATTCATCCTGGCACTACTCCCCACTCGTTCATCACATTGGAGATCCAACAACACCATCGTGCTAGGCTCGGCAAAAGCTACGTGACAATGCCAAGCATTCCTTGCAAAAGGAGCGAGCATGCTCGTGCATCTACGAGCTATATTTCTTGCAAGTAGTCATTAGAATGGTGGCAACATAAGCTACACATAGGTATATATAGAGGGGACCTAGGTGCCATATATAGAGAAGCCATATATTGAGTAGCTTCTCTATATATTGAGTAGCTTCACATATAAGCTCAACAAAGCATTGATCGCAGGATAACAACAATCAAAGGATGCAACAAGAATCCAACTCCAACATTGGGAGTAGTCAACTTGAACGTGGTAGTACATGGATGTTCATGTCCGCATTAGTTTGTATGCTTGCCGGATGAACACATAAATGAGATGATGATTCTTGGCATTCCTTGGATGCGTACATACAACGCAGTACCAGATTGGGATACGAATCAGCTAAAGCTATCACTTAAAGGAGGGCAACTCATTGTTCCTATTGCACCAAGCAAAGAGGAATGGAAAAGATGCAATCAGAAGACCATTCCACGAAGCAAATCTTCTCCATCTCCTCGACAACCAAATGCTACAAGTAGCATGCAAGGAGTCAGGCAAATTTGGGTAACAAAAGCATAACTTGTGGATAAACCAAATCAGATATGGGTGCCTAAAACTTCACCGAAGAAACAAAAGACGGCTCGAAGGATTCGAGCACAAAATCGAGAATCTATGAACAAGGAACCTAACATGAAAAATGTTTGGAAGAAAAAGGAGCACTTATCTTCTCCACACACTATGACACTAAACAAAAAGTGGCAAGTTAAGTCTCAACAGACTCTAACACACCATGCAACACCAAGCCGACCGAGATACCAATGGCGAGAAAAAGCTCTACAACCGTCTAACGTCTACCAATAGCTCAAGCAATCAGTGTGCTAAAACACCCTGATGGTACTATCAAATAAAGAGCACAAAGGCTACAAGATTTGCTCTTTGGAAGACATCAGTAGCAGCAAACCTCGACATCGGAAACCCTTGAGTTATTTACTCAAGACCCAGCTCTTGCACATCATATTGAGTTGAATTGCATTGATCTTCATATCATGGTAGAGCCAATCATGGCTATGCATAGACACAACTATTCAACCAATGCACACAGTCGTCCCGGAGAACGCCATCTAGGAGGGGTGGAAGGGTACTAAGTACTAAGTAATTAAGGGCAATGTTTGGAGAGGGAGGAAAAAGTTCCATGTTAACGTGTGATTTTTTTGCAAAATTACCTAATAATGCCCTTATAAGTCATCAACAAGGGAAAATTCACTGATAATATCTTCCCAATGAGTGTAAATAGTGTATATACTATCACGAAATCATCAAAAACAGTCCTTTTGGGTATTTTTCATCATTTTTTGTTGATAAGGAGGCTTAAAAATGGAGAAATCCAACAAAAAACAATAAAGCTATGTTTTTCAAGGAATTTTCTTAATTATTGGATTTTCACTTTACTCTTTTAGAGCATGTTTCTATTTTCTTTGATTTTTTTAATAAAAAGGTCAAAAATTAATAATAAATAGCAGGCAAGCTCAGATGGAAAAATGAAAGACACAATGGTGATCAAAAAGACAGGGCGTACAAGCACAAAAATTTTCAACAAAATCAAAAGATGGAAGCAGGAAGCCTAAATTAGGCGGCCAGGCCTACTTCTACAAAATTCTTGCAGAATGAGCTACAGGAATCCAATTTTGGAAATTTTTGAGTCTAACATAGATTTCACGGCCTAATAGGACTAACGGGGGAATCTAGGGAAAATTGGTTCGGGAAGTTCAGGTATAGATATCCAGCCTAGGCTCAAGCCACCTCATTTCCACTTGGAGCCTTTGTAGAGAAAGCATTTCGGCTTCTTTCGCTCGTCATTTTCGGAGCCCACAGTTGACCTTTTTCAGTGCCGTCTCCCACGAGCCATGAGGGGTAAGTTCTTTACTCATCAATGATCCATTTTGTACGGCCGGTAGCTAGTCTAAAGCCCTAGAAAAAACCCTAGAAACTGAGCAGTGCACAAAGACCTACAACCTAAAACTGACCATAGCGGCTTGCCAGCTTGACCAAATCGAATGGGATTTGAACCATAGCATGCCCTAACATAATAGAACCTTTCCATACCATCAGATGATCATTCAGCTTGGGTCAAGGGGGTCCCAAGTAGAGAAATTAGGGTTTTTGGGAAAGGCCAGAATTCCGACCTGACTCCACAGATGGCTTGCTAATGAGGTTCATATACAATTTATATGATTGGTTTGGTAAAACCCATCAAGTAAAACCCTCGAAAAGCAGAAAATGGCTCGAAGCATCAAATTCGACATACAAGGCCAATCTGACTCCAAACGAGCCAAAATTGGACAGGTAGCTTCACAACTATGTTACGGACAAGTCCAAAGCCTCACGGTTGACCGACCAACCCAACAGACAGAGTAATCACAAAAAACGGTGATTTCAGAGTCGACAGAACACAAAGTGATGCCGGCATGACCAAACTTGAACAAATTAACTTGTATTAGGTGTATGAAACATGTCTAGGTCAAAATTTGTGAGAATTGCAAAGTTTTTGTCACTGTAGTAAATAATTGCAATTATTTACTTTTGCATCATTTTTGCTTGGAAATTGTCAATTCACCTCACCTATCATGTATACACACCTATTATATGCCAAAAGTCAAGTATGAGCCAAAATAACCACCCATTACTTGCAAAATTACCAAAAAAAAAAGCAAAGAAGTCTTTGAAAGCCAAAATCTGGGTTGTGAACAACTTTTCTTGATCCAAATCACCTCATAATTCATACCCAACCTCTATACCATGCCTAGAACCAATGCATGCCAAAAAATGTCAATTTTGGAAGAACAGTTAATAATCACGATTGTGTACTTTTTGGTCAAAATTGGAGCATTTGGATATTTTGTCATCATACAATTAAAGCACATGTGGTGATAAACCCACTAGCCAATTTTGAGTCAATTTGGATTTCAAAATCTCAAATTTCCTTTATATCCACTGTTTCAGAGACCTAAAGCCAAAATCTGGTACCATTTTCAACCTGTGCATCCAAATGAGCCCATATTTCCCTCAGAGCATGTAATTGGCATATAGTTCAAGCCTATAAAGCCAAGTTTACAAAAAAGTTGAAATTTTCTCCAGTTGTAAATAATCGCGATTATTTACTTTGGTTGTAAATTTTTATTTTGACCATACAGTTTTGTTCCTTGCATGATTTTATGCATCTTTGCTAGTTCAAAATTGATTTGAAGCAATTTCGACCAGATTATCAGCAACTCAGTCTAAATGGACATTCCAAAGAAAAATCCGGCAAATCTGCTAACTTTGCACTCTATTCACTGAACAAGAGCAATGCAAGCCGTGGAGAAGGCCAATAAGAAGTTAAACCAAAAGGTGAAACTGCAAGAACTACCCCCGTATCAACTAGACCTCGAGCCAATAAAGGCGTCAAAAGCATCCTATCTTTCTAAAGAACAACTGAAAGAAAACCACACCACGGTCTTCACTGGCAGGTTTAAGAGTGAAGAAGGCATCAGGTGGAGTTGCAACTCTTGCCTAAAGAGGTCTATGATGTAGCTGCAAAGCCAGAAACCAAAGAGGCTAACCACAGGTTGGGGCTCCAACATTTTTACAAACAAGAGCCTTGCGGAGTGGACTTTCAGAAAGCTTACGAGCTTCTATCCACAATCAAAGAAGACGAAACCACCCGAATATCAGACAACCAGAAAAACAAGGTCGAGGTTGTAATTACAAAAGATATTGTGGTAGAGACACTCAGACTGTCCACTGAAGGGATGACCATGCGGATAAGAGACAGGAAGACAGCGGACACATTTACCAAGGAAACAGTCGCGGCTACATTCGGCGATCTCATCCACAAACAGGTGGAAGAGCCAGCCCATCTGTACCATCAGCACTTCCATTTCTTGGCAAAAAGTCCACCAAGGTACACGACACCAAATCACGCCATGGCCACCACTTTTACACAAGTTCTAAAGTCAAAAACAAGGCATCATGTGGACCACGTGCAGTATGTTTTGACAACATTGAAGTCCACCAAGAAGGAGGGTAAAATAACATACTTGGGCGCGCCAGAAGTATTAGCAACAATAGCCTATCATGCCATCGGCATGGCTGACAACCTACCGCCTGCCCCGAATCAGAATACATGGATCTTGGTAGCTCAACCCTCTCCAAGAGCTATAAGATCAGGTAAAAGATCATTTAAATCAGGTGATGAATCACATGACAGCTCATCAGAGCAGCACAGCAGCGAAAGCTCTGACAACGAAGAAAAAAGAGCTAGAAGGGATGAGATGAAGAGGAAAGATGTGGCTGCCCACCAAGAGGAGCCAGCTCAGAAATAAGCAAGATTTGAAAGAGAAAAACAGGCGTATCAACGCACTAGGAAAGCACAGGGAAAAGACCCAAAAAAGTGGGTACCCACAGGCTTGAAAGGACTTCAAACGAAGCATCATACAAGAAAAGAGGCCAAGGATCCAAAAGATTATTTAGAGACGATGTACCAAGAGGCCGAAGCCTTAAAACTGAAAGAGGCAGAAGAAGCGGCAAAGAAAGCTGAGGAAGTGTCTACTCAAGAGCAAAGCCAGGCATCTCCCCGACCCACCTCACTGCCACCGGAACAACAGGACCAGCCCATGCCTAGTCCACCAGCATCACAGCCAGGCCAAGAGACCAATGTAGAAGCCAAGACCGAAAAAGGAAAAGATTCTCAATTCACCCACCAAACGGAAGCTACACAACAAGCTGACCACGCTAAACAACATGAGGAAAAGGAAGTTGAGCCAGAACCATAGCAGGCAGCCGAAGAAACTCACAAGCCTGCCGATGAAACTAATAAAGAGGTAGATACAGAAAAAGAGAAAACCACTACACATGAGAAAGAAACCGAGACTAAGAAGGCAGAAAGTCCTGCAACCAAAGAAACGGTAAAGATTGAGACCACACCAGTTATTTCCACTCAGCCAGAAATTGTCGAGGTATCAAAGCCTCAGGATGGCCAAGGAGAAGAACAACCCTCCACCTCTATAGAACCACCAGCACCTACATCACAGCAAGAAGCAACACAGGAGGATGCTGGCACATCACAACTCGCAAGACAGGATGAGTGGCAGTCCAATGACGAAGTCATTTTACAGGTAAACGAGTATGCAATGCAAATGCAAGTCATGACGGAGAAACTCCGCTCAGCAGCCTTCGACCGTAGTACAAAAGCCAAAGAACTAGAAATGTTCATCGATGCTCTTCAAGGAGAGCTCGACGACAGAATGGTTACTATCAATAATCTCCAAAGGCAAGTACAAGAGCTAAAGACAGAAGCAGAACAGCATCAGATGGCAAGGGACAAACAACAGAAGGAAATGGAGGAGTTAGGTGACCTCCTTACTAAATTAGCTGATGTCTGCAAGGTGAAAGATGAGCAGCTGACAGAAGTGACAAACCAACTTCTTACCACCTCTCTGTCAGCTCAGAAAATTCAAGTACAGTTAGATGTAGCTAATGCTGCTCTGTAATATTTCGAACAAAGAATCAATGATCATGCCACTTTCTTGCGGTAAATAAGAGAAAATCCAGTTGTGGCCTCAATCAAGGGTGCAGATGAAGTGTACAAGGCACTTGAAAAGAAAAACAGAGATTTAGAATTGGAGTTGAAGCTAGAACAGTCACAACGAAGAGACCTAGGGCTGATGCGGGTCCAAAGAGAGGAGGAACTCCTAAAGGAAATTACAGAACTGAACAAAATGAATCAACTCCTCAGAGATGGAAAGCCCGATACACAGGAAGAGGCAGGCACTTCAAAACCACCCCAAATTGACATTCCCTTGGTCTCGTTTGCTAAATATGTCATACCGTGATGAATCAGGATATCATTGGTCACACTCATCATTGTATAAATCAATTCTCATCAATCTCAAGTTCACTTCCATAAAGACTGTCGCGATAGAAAATCATCATATACCAATTCCAAATCCAAATCCAAATCCAAAATATCTTTCATTTTCTATACCCGGGTAACAAAATCATACCAGTTGCAGTGGTGGCCAGTCACTGCAGCATGATTTTGTGATCGGTGTTGCCTCATCCGGCGAATCTACACCAATAAAACGTGCTGCCTAAATTGGCCAATCTGCACTAATATAATGCTGCCTAAATCGGCAGCATATGCATTTGATATTATCTAAAAATCATGAATCTGTAATGTTCAATGTGCTGCCTAAATCGGCGGATCTGCACCAAGATAAGTATCTACACACTGCCTAAATCGGTGAATCTGTGTGTTGGTGACCAATGGACTAGGCTAGACATAAAAAAGACAAAAAATATACTACCTATGTGACACCACATTGAAGTAAGGTTGAGTAACAAATGACAAATTGTTATGCATCAGCAGAAGCACCTCGGCACATGTGAGTAGCTGCATAGGTCAATGTGAAATGATCCCAGTAGCAATTTCATTTAATACAAGTATTGGCACAATACTGTCTGTCAAAAAAATAGATGACAATCGAGTTGATAAGTAAGCCATGTGCGTTGAATTTATGAAACTGTGTTGTTCTCTGTGGAATGGTATATGTGGAGGTTTGTGTGCTTTTCGTAAATCATTAGACTCTCGATCATGTACTGCATCTGAAAATATGTATCATTTTGTGCGCGGGGAGAGAGGTACAAGTAGGAGACAATTGTAACTAGCAAACTGACACCAAAGTATAGTTAACAAATTCAAAATGTGTTAATTTGGTGTTAATAATTGGCCATAAAATAAAATCATATTCCGCCTTATTAGTTTATAGTTTGGATAGTGAGAGGATGACAACTGAGTATGAAGAAAAAACCTCTACAGTTTTAATTTTAATAGCTTAGATCCACTAGAGTCACAAACAGACCTAAAATATAGGAACCAAATCCAGTTTGATTGTATAACGCAATTTAAGAGACAAATTTACACCGATTATTTACAATCATTTATTATGATTAGCCTTAGATCGATTAAAAAGTGAGGGAGAATTATAAACAACAAAACATTAATACATTCGTAGTTGCTCTGTCCTAGAAGCCTTCATTTACGACATGCATTTCTAGTTAGACATAAAATGATGTAAGAGAATGGAGGTTTCTTGTGCAAAAAAAAATGCCTCACAAAACCACATAATTAAACTTGTCAGTTAAACTTGTAGTGGATATGATGGGAGTCTACAGCTTGTACAAATTACTTAAAGCGGGCTAAATAATGCCTTGATAGTCAGATAATCGCGGACAACATGAGGTATATCCTTGTCATTCAAAATTCGCAAAGTAAAGGTCTACTTAGCTTGAATAGAAGGATAAAGATGCATCAAGTAGGGAATGTCATTTTGCGTATTATCGAGACATTCAAACAGCATGTGTGTGTGTGCGCACGCGCGTATATTATCGGAATTGACGAGTGTGTGTGTAGAAAGCCACAAAAATAAAATTTAAAAAATTTAAAAAAATCTAAGAAGCATTCTTAGTTAGAGTATAGAATGCGCCAATATATATAACTCAATTTTAGAACAATCGTTATACAATGTATGGGTACAAAATAAAATGAAGTAAAGTAAAGACTAAATGAAAACCCTAAATTTGTCAGGCTAAAATTGTCATCGTCATCGTCGATTCTCGTGGATGCCCGTCAGCACGGGCGTGCATCTGAGAAAGTATGTCAAGGGTTGCCAAAGATTTCCTCAATGGCCGCCGCGGTAAGGAATCATAGTGGTAGGACGAAGAGAGAGAGAGAGAGAGAGAGAGAGAGGTTGATGGTGCCTACATAGGGCTGGTTGTTGGCCATGGCGAGATCACCTAAAGCAAAGGATGGGGTAGCCATCGGCAGGGAGCTAGTGGAGGCAGGTGATGAGTAAGGTGATCTGCATGAGAGGTTGCAGTTTGTGCCATCCACCAAGGAGTACGATGCCAATTGTAGTGAGCTGGCGGGTTGCTGCAGCTTACGAACTAAAGAGGAAGAGGACGTACTGCCAAACTCAAGACCAAGTCCATGGGATGCGCCAGTGATGAGGGCAACAAGCAGTACCGTCCATGGCAATGGAGGAGAGGAAGCGAGAGCAGTAAGTCGGGTGAGAGTGTAAATGGAGAGTGTCTCTCTCTCTCTCTCTCTCTCTCACCTTTTTGACACATTGGTGACACTTGTTCTTCTTTATGGAGTTGGGCTGGAGCAAGGACTAAGTTTTAATAGGGGCTCAAATGTGGGGATCGATCTGGTGACCTGGCCTGGCCCTCTGGAGGTCGGGAGTTGCGGTGGTGCAGGGAATCAACCCGAGAACAGTGATTGAGCAGAAGGAGGCTCTAACCGTTGGCTGCCCAAACTCCTTGCTTATTTCTACCACTGTCTATTCTTTGCAGGTGCTCAAATTTAGTTGCTTGCAAGCATACACAGCTATCTCCTGATCGAGGCGGCGCTGCAGCAAATGAAGGTGGGAGAGCTCACAAACACAGCTCTATAGATAGGTTCTCTGTTGGACATGGCGAGCGACACTAGGTGCCTTCCCACTCCCACAAGCATCTTGGTCAGGATGTCAACCATCTCTCGTGTGGGTGCACGTGGAGCTTCCTTGGGACGGAGGAGAGAGAGAGAGTTTTACAAGGGAGGGTTGGTCTACTGAGACCGGAGAGAGAAAGAGAGATATCCGGAGATAAAAATACAGTGAACGCTGTTCTGTGGGTGTCTGTGTATGGGGGCGGTTGATTAGAGAGAGAAAGACTGCATGGCGGCTGCAGTTGAGGGTGGTGGGGGTTGGCTGCATGGCAATTACTACATGAGAGGGAGAGAGAAATCTGGTTCGCTACTCAAGAGAGAGGGTTGATAGAATAGGCAGCCGCCCTGTGCATGCAGGCGTGGGCAACAAACAAGAGGGAGAGGAAGAAGAGACTCGGAGTTTCTGTGGCGGCTGAGGAGGGAGAGAGAGAGAGAGAGAGAGAGAGAGAGAGAGAATTGGAGTGAGATTAAAGGGTATGCAGCTGCAGTAGTGGTTGAGAAACTCCGACCCAAGGCTGACGTGTTAATGTGTGGTGGAGGTTGGTGCAAGCCTCAAAAGGTTGGAACTGAAGTACTCAACACTGCATGGCGGCTAGGGTGAGTGGGAGAAGAGGAAGAGATAGAGAGAGAGAGATATCAAGCAGGGTGCTGGCGCCAACAGCAAACGAGGGGGGGAGAAAGAGAGTGTGCAACTCCTCTGCATGAGGGTGGTTGGAGTGGGCGTGTGTATGTGCGCCCCCATCTAGCACACAAGGGGTAGAGAGAAAAAAAGTGAGTGGATGGCTGCTAGCGGGTAATAACTGAGAGAGAGACAGGCTTATACATGCAGATAAAGCGGGTACTGTTGCATGGTGTTGGGCTATTGAATTGGAGAAGCGATGGCCACTCGAAATGGTGGTTTGTGTAGTAGTTGTCATGCATATTGTTGCTTGCTGACACGGTCTTCTAAGGTGCAGTCCAACTTAATATATAGGGTGTCGTCGTCTGCTACACATCAGACGGAAGTAAGCCACTGCTGCCACTATTAGTGTCACTCTGGACAACAATCTAGCACTTTGATGATTGACTCTACGTCAGGTACAGGTTGCATAAAGCATTCCCGACACAGGAAAACTATAGAGGAAGATAAACAAAATGTTGCCTATAGAGGAAGATAAACAAAAAAAAGTTTGCTTAAGGTTACAGCTCTAAAAAAATTTGTTGGGTGGTTTCTCACGAATTAAAATCGCCTATTTATTCTCCTCCACCAATGGTGAGGTTCTTCGAGTATGGTAGGTTACTTATCTCAGTTCCCTGTTGAGCATCAGGTTTTGACTCCTAGCCCAAGTCGTTGGAGGTTGTGCTAACGGCGTTAAAAGTTCTCGACTTTTAAAAAAATTTCTTCTGCTTCTCTCCTTGGTTTGTTGCTACTATGCAGATCTTATGATGATATTTTTTTCGTGCTTATTAATATATATATATATATATATACATTAATACTATGTAAACTTTACTCATAGTATAAAATTATCATTCCTACTATCTTATTCAAATCTCTTCCACTAATTACAAATTAATGAAGGATAATGTCAAATTTGCATGAAAAAGATAATATAAAACAAGGACATAGAATTATAATTTTTGAAAACCAAAAGAAAACAAGAGCACTTAGCTTTTGGTTATCCAAATCTGCAATCGTTGGAGTGTAGCCTCAGCTCTGATACCACTGCTACAAACGGGAGCATGGCTGCCCTGCGAAATACCTGAAATAACACAATAAACAGCATAAAACAAACTAATCGGCATACCTGGCACAATCACGTGGTCGCATGATCGCAAGATACACGAACAGAGAGAGACAGAGAGCGAGAGAGATTGAGAGAGCACGTGCAGGCGCACCTCCTAGAGCGGAGTGCTACGCCGGCGCGGCGAGATAGAAGAGAGGAGAGATAAGAAGAGAAACGCAGACATTGGGTACAATCTCCCCCCATGCAAGAGTGACCATTTCCCTATTGCACGTATTTCATTTATAGATTTCTTGAATGATCAAAATGAGTACAGACTAGCCGGCCGGTCATAGATGGCCAAAGCTCATAAAAGAGCACTTGAATAAATATACATAAAATGTAATTTCGTTTTTCCATAGCCTAGCTCGGTCAAGCCTTTTCCACCTGTCAGCTGCAATAAATAGTAAAATGTCAATTCCATAACAGCTATACACTCCCCAAGGCGGACGCTCAGTACTCTCGCCGACTGGACTGGCCGCTTGTGGCCACGCAGAATTCATGATGGGCTCCTAAGACTTGCGATCCTGGTTTTTTGAGCATGCCCACAATAGCCAGGGAGTTAGTTAAAGCAACTGAGAAGAGAAGTGTTGCCTAATTTGGCACTACTTCTATTAATTATTAGGCGTTTATATTGATGGCCAACCAGCTAAATATACCAAAAGCAACTGCTTGCATGAAGATTTGAGATGTCGAAAGTAGCTACTTATGTGCAAAGAGGCTTTTGATCCCTATCGTGTTTGGTCTAGGGTAAAAAGCTCACCATCCATGCTACATCAGGCTGCTTGCTATACATCCACGCTACATCAGGCTGCTACATCTGCGCTACATTAGGCTACATCAGGTTGTGCTTATACATCAAGCTGCACCGTGGTGGCCTAGAAGCAAAATACTATAATCCTGCGCTAGAGCAACCACCTTGCAATAGCATACCCACAATTAACATAGAATTAACCTTGTGCATGCAACTACAACACGACCATAAACAAAACAAAAAACAAACTTTAGTTGACAGATAATTTGACTTATTATCTTTGGCCGTGTGTTGTGTGATAATTCTTGTACTTTCTGAGATCGACTGTTGATGAACTTCTAATTGTTTTTTCATGAAGTTTTCTCACTACCCACCGTGCCTTAAAGCCTTGGATTGTATGCTCTGATACCATGTTGAACTGAATAGAGAGAGCGTATGCAGACAAGAAGAGAAAGAGACGACACCATCATATGCAAACCCCAAAGTGTTTGTAGAGCATACACTGAGTACACATATATAGTGGGGAATTCTTGCTATATATAGCATAAGTGTGGGCTCTCTACATAGCTCCAACACCTTTGAATCTACAATGTGCACTTCAGTAGCCCCTAGGATCAGAAGGAATTTCCCAAACACTAGAGTAGTATAATATTCACATGAGCATATTTTGCATGTATCAATCAACATCAAACATTTCTAGTACAAATATGCTATTCTTCTATCCAACAAGAAGCAACCACAATGTACACCCAAAAGTACCCATTCATATTAAACTTGCATTTGACAATCCCTAGAATCTCTTGGATCAAATACCATTGAGATCACATAACATTGATGGGCCCCACAATATACTAGAGCTTCACCTAAAGCATAGTGTAGCATCCTCATCTCATAAAATTTTGTCAACTTTAGCTCGTTACCAGCAAGCATTAAACAGCACTGACTCCCTTCAGTGGCATCCAAAACATCACTGACATAAGTATTATTAGAAAGAGCATCCAAACCCAACCATGTCTGGTATATTTTCCTAGGAAATGAAGAAAATTGTGAACCTTTTGCAGTACACATGGTGATTTAGCATTGTCACCCCCTCTGATTGCATAGTCATCATGAAACTTTTCACAATTTGTATCTTTATCAGAAATAACATTTATTGGGATTCCTGTATGTTGAGCTTCTACCTGTAAATCTACATCCATTGCCTTCTCCATTGGATTGGTAGAGCCTTCAAAATTTGCATCATCTCCCAGAGTTAGGCATTGTTTCCCCTTGTAGCTCATGACAAGAAAGCATACAAGGAGACACTCTTTGCATATCCTGCACTTGTTGTGGAGGTTTTTCTTGCATGCTCTTTGAAGGGGTACATGTATCAAAAATCTCTTTTATGCTATTATGGTAATCGCCTTCAGAGCTAGCCAAGAAATCCTTAATTATGGCATCTTCTTCTTCTTTTGTGGTAACAGCACCTACAAACATATTGTTAGTAACAAACATAGACTTATTGGAATTCTCATGCACATCTTGTGCCGGCTCCACAATCTCCATCGCTTCATTAGTTTTTGTGCATATTAGCTTTATCTATGTAATCATCTTCAGTAACCCTATTGATCTCTTGACTTCACATGCTTCCATGATGTTGAAGATTCCATTAACATCCTGTAAAGGCTCATCTTCTTCAGGGACTCCTTGAGAACAACCCATGCCAAGGTCAGTAGCTTGTAAAATACTTGTTGTATAGTCTATTTTTGCAACGGAATCACTAATGGGGGTAACTTCCATGCTAGAAATCTTTGAAAAAAATTCATCAATTTTTATTTCAGCATTAAATCCTTTGTTTACCTTTGCTAGGTCGCTCGGAATATGTTCTACAAGCCCTTTTACCACAAGCCTAGACTTGTACCTTTTCTTCCCACCTTCTTCTTCCTTCAGCTTATACACCCATTTGTTCTATAGTTCCCGCTAACCTTTAGGAAACTCAACCAACTCCCATGTTTGGTTGCGATGTAATGAGTCTATCTCCACTTGCATGCTTTTGATCCATTCTTCTTTGGATTTGTGTTGCATGCCACCAAGTGATGGTGTACTTGCAAGACCCCAAACATAAGAATGAACCAATTCAAGTTTTTTATTTTTTCTTTTATTTCTTGCTTTTTGAAATTTTATATCCTCTTTTGTTTTCCATAAACACAATCTTCATCCCTAAGTTTCTGGTATATAAGCATTGATCTTCTTATCTCCTTCTAAGTCCCTGGGACTACATAATAGCATCAAATATTTGATACCATTGCCTTGAGCCTTGCTTCCAGCCATAAATCCCTTTCGTGAGTTTTCATACAAGCTCCTCCTTGTTAGGATGTTCAAAACCTTCAGGTTGCTTGATGTAAATATCCTCTTCTAGATCCCCATAAAGATAAGTTGTCTTCACATTCATTTGGACAAGCTCCATGTCCTCAATGGCTACTAGGCAAAGCACTATATGCAATGTATTCATCTTGACCACAAGCAAGAAGATTTTGCCAACAATTTCACAAGCTTCATCATCTCCCAAGTATACATACCCAAAACTACCTTTGGTGTAATCTTGGAAATGTTGCTTATGTGGTGTCGCATGGAATGAAGCCCCAGAATCCACTATTCAAGAATTAGACACATTGTCCAATGAGAGAATTAGAGCATCTTGCTTGACTTTACCTTCCACATTGGCCTCCATTGTTGGCTTGTTGTCTTGAGACTCTGGCTCCTTCTTCTTCTTAGACCAGCAATCCTTCTTGATGTGGCCCTTCTTGCCCTTGGGGGGGTCACTATATATAAATTATGTATATACCCGGCCCTATGAAAATCTCCTAGTATTTACTGCACTATTTTATCGCGTTTTGTAGAGAGAAGGTGCAAATTCAAGTAGAGAAACAAGAGAGAGGAGGGTGGGGGGTTTTTTTGTGTTTAAGATATTATCGCAAATTTTTTCGTTGTTATTACCACGTTTATTACCGTTGTTATTACCGCGCATATTACGGTTGTTATATGCGACAACCAAATTTAGCACCTAAACTTTCAAATTCTGGCTTAACCCCTCTCCCCCCCCCCCCCCCCTCAATAAAAATTAAAGAATATTGTATATAATTTCAAATTTAAAAGCAAAGAGAGAGAGAGAGAGAGAGAGAGAAAGAAAGAAAGAGAAAGAGGGGGGAGAAGGAGGCAGGGGATATAAGATTACACTTGGTTACAACTAAAATAATCATTGTCGATTGATTAACATAATTGAGCATACTCTCAAATCTAAAGAGAGGAAGAGGGGGGAGAGAGAGATGAATGGATTACACGACCAAAAAACTTCATAACTGCAAATTTATGTTTATGAATCATATTCCAAAAGATCTCTACATGAAGCATCATCCAATTCTAAGCCCATGGCTCCTAAATCAATAAAGAGAGAAACGGAATTGTCATTTGTGGATGCATTGCCTTCATCATCTTCAAGTTTGTCATCCTCCATCTCATCATCTTCATCATCATGATGAAGATGATTGTCATGATGATTGTCATCATCATGACAATCATCCTCGCTAAGACTTGTCACCGTCGGACTTGATTCATCGACCTCCCTCTCCTCTATTTCCACCTCATCTAAAGTCGAAGGTGGAAGAGGGTCGAAGATAGTCTCCACTTTATTAGTGAAAAAATGGTTCTCCCCCGAGGTGTTACGAGAATTACGAACCAAAGTTTTGGTCGGTGGATTTGTGGGATATATATGACCTATAAAATAGAAGCTCAAAGTGAGTAACATTGGTATAACTAACACTACAAGCAAATAAGAATAAAAAAGGTACATGTCACTCACCTACTCACAATTGCGCGGTAAAACTAAATTGCCATACCTCCCTATGTGATGCACACTAGAGTCCACCATGTAGAGTTCATTCTCATGTCGTCTAGACACATTTGTAAACCACTTGCATTTAAAGATGAAGGTATGAAAGGTTCTAAAATTAACCTTTACTATCCTTTCAATTGTTCTACAGTACCTAGCTTCATCACCGTCTGTGTCAAATTTGCCCGTGATGGCACAATCCATGGTGGTTCTACGCTCATCAATGTGGCGTGTACAAAAGTGACGACCTTTTGACCACATAGAGTTAAAGAAAAGGCACTACAAAATAGAAAAATATATTAATTTATCAAATACATAATAAAGATAATTTCAAGAAATAGTGTCACAATATAGTTTAGGTATATGAGTACTCTACCTTTGGTACATATCCTCGTGCATACTCCCATTCTTTGTTGGTGATGTCTTCTCCGCACGCTTTTGCCTCGGTCATTCTCTCATGAATCCACTCTGCACTAATGAGATCTGGGAAACATGCAAGGTGTCTAGTCACTGGGGGTGCCCTCCTTCCTCCATCTGCTTGTTTCCATGCTTCCCTCTCTTGCAAACACGTTGCCTTTGCCACTGTCCACAAGTCCACCCACTTGGTCATAATCTTTACATTGAGAATGCAAAAGTTATCAACCACTCGAGATAGATTCATATCCATGTTAAGTAGTTTCCCCTTTCCACTTGGCAAGTGTCAAGTCATCCTTGCATCTTCCTCGTCTGACCACATGTGAGGCATTGAAGGATCAACTTGTGCCAAAATACTCTGATATGTAAACAAATGCCTCTTGAACGATCCACCCTTCAGCCATACATGCCTTTGGTTGAGACCGTAGCCGCACAAAATCTTTGAGAGTCTTTAAAAACCTCTCTAAGAAGAACATCCATTGTGTATGCACTACTCCACATATAGCGATCTCCTCCACCACGTGAACCAAGAGGTGAATTTGACTAAGAAGGACCGATCGAGGAAATGCATCTTCAATGGCACACACAGTTTCTGTTGCAAGTGTTTGAGCAACAAGGATAGCATCTATTTCAATTTTCTTGGAGCTCACAAATCTGCAAAAAACACAAAAGGATACACTAAGTGCTAGTTGAAATTATTGTGTACATAAAAAGGTGTAGCTGAGTGGAGTCTTGTGGTGTACCTTACTAGCTCTCCTAGTTTGAAAATAGCGTCCCTAACTTTCTTGTCCCGACATATACACATACTCACCGACAGAATGAATTACAATGTAAATTAGGGAATAGAGGCAATGGTACACTTCACCTTGTCTAATTCTTCTTAGGCAAGTGTTTGAGCAGCAAGGATAGCATCTATTTCAATTTCCTTGGAGCTCACAAATCTGCAAAAAACACAAAAGGATACACTAAGTGCTAGTTGAAATTATTGTGTACATAAAAAGGTGTAGTTGAGTGGAGTCTTGTGGTGTACCTTACTAGCTCTCCTAGTTTGAAAATAGCGTCCCTAACTTTCTTGTCCCGACATATACACATACTCACCGACAGAATGAACTACAATGTAAATTAGGGAATAGAGGCAATGGTACACTTCACCTTGTCTAATTCTTCTTAGGCTAGCATCCATGGTGCTTTAGGAAGCGGGTGAAAGCATGACTGGGTGGTACACTTTTATGGGTTGATTACTAGTTTTGAATAGCTGCACTATTAGACGTGGTGCGCGGTAAAAGTTTTGCAAATTAATTCTAAATTTGGTGCCAACAGCTTTTTAGATACTCCTCTTCAAGAGCTATCCAAAGATATATCACACACCTTGGGTTCTTCTATCTTTTTCAAACATATTACAACTATTAATTTTCCAAATAGTGATGTCCCGGACATAGCTTTGGTGTCCACCCAGTCATGCTTTCACCCAAGAACAATCTTTCCATTTGTGGCACGCTGTGGAGTAGCAGAGGTGGGGAGATGTTTTAAAAGCCTCAAATCCTCCCCCGCACCCAAAGAGTCCTTCTTGCCAATAATGTGGTCTCAAAGTGCTCATCCTCTGCCTCAAAGTGCGATGAAGGCGCCATACGAGCTACGGACGTAGAGCCAACAGGAGGATCACCATGTGGTGCACCCAAATCGCCCAGTGGCTCTTGCCTCTGTCGTTTGGCCTTACGGACGATGCACCACCACCGAACACAGACCAATGGGGCACCTCCTCAAGTAGTGAGTTGCGCTATCATCTCTCCAAGCTCTTTTTTGAGGATGCCAAAGCCCTTCGTTCTCCACGTGCTCCAAAGCAATGTGCTTCAAGCGAGGGATTGCCCTTTTGCACTTGGCGCAAGGACAAGGTAGTTTTTCCTTGAGCCAATGATCTTGCTCTGGGCCTCCAGGGGGACCACGATCATCCCAGTCAATGTCCTGCACACGTGAAATGTTGTTTATTTAGTCATGTGTCCTAAAAAATAAATAATTAGAAAAGCACTTAATTCCATTAGAAAAATTATATATAGTTAAAGTCAAAGGGAGTAAATGGAAATGAGTGTTAAAATTATTTTTAACTAAACAAGAATTTAAAAAATACAATAAATAAACATTTAAAAGTACTACAAAATAAAGTATCCATAAAAATTAAAAATCTTCATTAAAAAAAACTCAAAAGGCTAAAAAATGAAATAATGTATAGCTAAAGGTAGAGGGAGTGGTTTGTACCCCCCCCCCCCCCCCCCAAACCTCGGATTTGTATGTATCCATTTGAAATGACTGGCCGCGATAATATAGGCGGTAATAGTCACGGTAATGGATGCGGTAATACCCACGGTAATATCCACAATAATAACTGACACCTAAAATAGGCAAGAAGGCAGAGTATGCCGTGTATTTGCTGCATACTCTGCATTCTTGCTCTCCGCCATCGCTCCCAAGCTTCCTCCCCCCCCCCCCCCCCCCTCTCTCCCTTCCTCTCTCTCCTTCTCCAAGCCTCCCCCCCACCTCTCCCTTCCCCCTCTGTCCTTCTCCAAGCTTCCCAAGTTTTGTCGAAGAGGGTTTCGTCCAAGTTTTGGTGAAGGGGGTATTCCGCCATCGTCTTTGGAAGCTCAACCTAGTCGAAGCTCAACCACGCTACAAAGAAAGAGGTAAACACAAAAGCACATCCCCGCTCTTTCCCTTTTGTTTTCTACTACTACACACACACACACACACACACACACACACACATACACACGCATAAATCCAAAAATAAAAGAGAAAATAGAAAATCCATAACGTACCTCATTCATTAGGAAATGGTTGCTTTGCACCGCTTGTTTGAAATAGTTGCTTTGCTAGGCACGTTTGGAAATGGTTGCTTTGCTAGGCACATTTGGAAATGATTGATTTGTTATGCACGTTTCAAAATGGTTTCTTTGCTAGGCACGTTTCAAAATGACTGATTTGTTATGCACACTTGGAAATAATTGTTTGGATAGAATGTTAGATAGAAATAGAGAGAGAGAGAGAGAGAGAGAGAGAGAGAGAGAGAGAGAGAGAGAGAGAAATAGATAAAGAGAGGGAGAGAGAGATAAATTTAAAGAGAGGGAGATAAATGGAGAAGGTTAAATAGAGAGAGAGGAGGAGGGAAATAGATAGAGAGGGAGAGAAGGAGAGAGAGATAGATAAAGAGAGTGAGAGAGAAAGAGGGATAGAGGTAGATAAATATAGAGAGATAATTAATGAGAGGGAGATAAAGAGAGAATGAGAGAGAGAGAGAGGGAAAGAGGTAGATAAATAGAGAGAGATAACTAATGAGAGGGAGATAAATGGAGAGAGAGAGAGAGAGAGAGAGAGAGAGAGAGAGAGAGAGAAAGAGGGATAGGGATAGAAATAGAGAGAGAGAGAGAGAGAGAGATAAAGAGACAATGAGAGAGAGAGAGAGGGAAAGACAAAGATGGAGATATATATATATATATATATATATATATGTATGTATGTATGTATGTATGTATGTATGTATGTATGTATGTATATATATATAGAGAGAGAGAGGGGGGGGAAGAGAGGGATAGGAATAGAAATAGAGAGGGAGAGAGAGAGAGAGAGAGAGAGAGAGAGAGAGAGGGATAGATAGAAATAGAGAGAAAGAGGAAGAGAGGGAAAGAGGGAAAGAGGGAGAGGGAGAGAGAGGGAGAGATAGGAAAGCGGGAAGAGAGAGAGAGAGAGAGAGAGAGAGAGAGAGAGAGAGAGAGAGAGAGAGAGAGAGAGAGAGAGAATGGGGGAAAGAGGGAAAGAGGGGGAGATAGGGAGGGAGAAAGATAGAAAGAGAATGGGGGAAAGAGGGAAAGAGGGGGAGATAGGGAAGGAGAAAGATAGAAAGAGAGAGATATAGGAGTAGAGACAAAGAGGGAGATATAGATAGAGGAAGAGGGAGAGAGAGAGAGAGAGAGAGAGAGAGAGAGGAGGGAGAAAGAGAGAGAGAGAGAGAGAGAGAGAGAGGGAGAGAGAGGAAAGAGGGAAAGAGGGAGAGATAGGAAAGAGAGATGGAGAGACAAAGATAGAAATAGAGAGATATAGGAGTAAACGGAGAGACGGAGAGAGAGAGAGAGAGAGAGAGAGAGCGAGAGAGTATAGAGAGAGAGAGAGAGAAAGAGAGAGGGAGAAATAGAGAGAAAGAGGGAGAGATAGATAGATATATAGGGAAAGAGAGAGAGTAGATAGAGAGAAAGAGAGAGGGAAAGAGAGGAATAGAGAGAGAGAGAGAGAGTAAATAGAGTTAGGGAAAGAGAGGAATAGACAGAGATAGGGAAAGAGGTAAAGAGAGAGAGAGAGAGAGAGAGAGAGAGAGAGATATGGAGAGAGAGAAAGAGGGCAAAGAGGGAGAGAGAAAGAAGTTAAGGAGATGAATTGGGCTACAAATGGATACATGAGCAACCAACACCAAGATTACCTTCAAGGCGAGGACGCTTTGTTGAAAGGTGCTTGCTTTACATGGAGGCGCAGGCATGACTCTGGGATGGAGCTTCCGCTTTGTAGTTCAACTGCACGACCGAGAAGGGGAGAGCAAGAGGGATAGAGAGAGAGAGAGAGAGAGAGACTTAGTGAGAGAAATGGAATAATTACTTATTGCATTACATTTGAATTGTAATGGTACGATCAATTGATCGCCTAGATGTTGAATCTAGGTGCAGCCAACACAAAACGATGGGTACATTTACAACCATAGTTCATATATATGTGTGTATATATATATTTGTTTATGCATGTATGTAGGCACTAAGTACTGGATCATAGCACCCGAAGGTTAGACGCTTCCTCTTAGGTATACTCCTTTTTTAATCGTGGCATTACGGTCATTGATCCACTCATGCATGGATTACCGCAATGTACCTTTGGTTTTACCACGGTTGAGACTGCGATAATATCTAAAGAGGTGCAGTTGACCTTTGGCACTACCAACCTCTCCATAGGTCTACTAGTATATGTATCTATGTGTTTGTGTGCTAATACACTTGTGTACGTATTTATAGATGAGTGAGTAGGGTGGAAAGATTAATGTTATATTGCTCTTTGTAATGTAGATGTCAGACGACATACCAACTGGTGAGGAGTAGCGAGCTGGCTCTTCTTTTTGTTGGTTCACATCCGGGGTGGACATCGCCTCTAGTGGACCTGAGTCTTGAGTTGTAGAGAACAAGCAAAAGAAATAAAGAATGTTTCTACATAGTTAACCCTAAACCATGAGTGTCATAGGTTTTTTTTTCTTATTTGCATGCATGGCCATTCTACACCTACCCTCCTCAAGTTCCTCCACCGGTCATAGATCCTGACTTACAACGTGCTATCTCTTTACAAGAGTAGTACCTCCAACGAAGGATTTGTTTAGCCGCTATACTCCCCAGCAGCTTGAGACCTATGGCATTTCTCCTCAGACTACACCATGGGGGAGTCAGGGAGGGACTCCTTACCTACAGAGCCTCGCACCGAGACACCTCCCTCTACTCTCCCTTCCTATCGTCCTACTCCTATTCCATCACAAGGTCCTACTCCCCTTGCATCGCAGGGTCCTACTCCCATGGCATCACAGGGTCCTACGCCGCTCCATTCCACTCCTGCTTTGCCAGAATATCGTCGACGGACTTCCTCTGGCAGCACGCGTCAACGGTCGTCTCAGTGCAGCGAGCGCCGCGGGAGATGAAGCGGCGATAGATCTTGTGGTTTCGCATGTTTTGGTAGCGGCAGGGAAATGGAGTCCCCACATTCAGAGCGTTTCGCCCCTGATGCAAAGGGCAAGGATACTAATGCACCCGTGCCAGACACGCATGGGCGCTACAACAGGGTTAAATATGGTGGGGAGGTAGATTTTGGCACAGCACAGGGTAGGGCATTTTGACGCCATCTACAAATTTTTATACATTCAACATATAAGAACTGTTTTATAAAGTTTAGAAACCAAATACCCGATCGTGCACGGTACATTGAGGACGCTATGTTAGCTAGATTTTGGCAAACACCCCCGATCAACGTTTTTCACAATAGTGGTTGGAGGGCTACATAAAGACATTTCTAGAAAACAATCAGTCCAGTGTGCTGCGCGCAGCAGCCAACCAGGTCAGAGATCCAGATAGGAGTTACCGCGGTGGCAACATGGTAGACGTGGAGTGGGAGTGGGCAATTCAAGAGAAGAGCGATCAAGCTGCGATGGGCTCATCATACAGACAACAACGTGAGGCTCGCACAAGAAAAACTCCCACGCACTATGGCTCAGGAGGCAAGGGAGCTTGAAAGGATAAATATGTAAGATTAGTTGAATTATAATGTCGATCGGTGATTATAAAGATTTTAGTTGATGATTTGGTATTCTTATTGCTAACTTAGAAAAATATCACTCTCTCGACCAACCAGAGAGATAGTCAAGTATCAGGAGCGACATACAGAATTTGATACTTAACGATAGTTGTTTAAAAACAGCCACATCTCTCGCAAGCAATTCGACGCGGCGGTTGGACCACTACAAGCGGTAAGTTTAAACAAGTAATTTGTATCAATTGTTTTGAGTTGTTGATAACTATTTAATCTGGTTTGGGTTATGTAGAGTCAAAGTGATCCAACATACGTGCCTTTGGACGACGACGAGATAGAGGAGGATTAGATAGAAAAATGTTTTGTCCAAACTTTCATAAAGTCCCAATGTGGCCCAATGTATATACATCTATTTACTTTTTATTGTAACTTTTTTAAATAGTTGATCTTCTACATTTTTTAATTGTAAGGTAAAGTAAATTCAATTGTGTAAAAACGGACAACATATGCTCACCGAATCACCAGATGAATCTCGTAGATGGAGCTCGCAAAACCAGACCGTACGCGTGCAATGTAGGTATTGGCACGTAGCTCTCATCGGGGGCAACACGCTGCACTTCTCCGCACTTGATTCCAACCACTAGTATGCGCGTAGCGTCAAGATGAAGCTCTCACTCTCTCTCGTACACAGTACGCTCACTCACAGACTTCAAACTTTTTTAAAATGACAAAGTTTTTTCATTAAGGTCAAAGTGGTATAAATACATTACAATCTCAAACCCTAATGTTCCAATTTAACCATCTACTCAATCTAAATGTCAAAACTGGGATACAATCTGGAAACTTCTGTAAGCCCCAATATTTACAAAGGTGAAATGTCGGGTTTTCTCAATGAATGAATAATTACAAAATATAATAATCCGCCGAGCAGTCATTTTTCGTAGGGTGTGTCCAGCTTCTAACACTCCCCCCCTCCTTGTTCATGTCGTCCCCGACATGGCTGTTGAGTTGCTTCTTTATCTTAGGCTTTCTCTCATCTTGAGCAGTGACTCATATCTTGCATGTTGAGCTAGTAGCGTCTGGCCGAATATATATGTGTTGATTGTGAAGAAGCCGATGTAGAAAGCTTCTTCAAAGGCCTGGAGGTGATAGGATGGCAAAAACATGATACTTTGATACAATGCATGTATCACCTCCTTGGAAGGCTCACTAGACAGATCGTATGCACATCTGTATGTATCTTGAAAGAAGAAGATAATGTATGTCGCCTGGCCTGGTTTGAACGTCTCGAAGACTGCCAAAAGTGTTTTGCAAATCTTTCTCATCATAATGCAAGATAGTTCAGGTGAGCCAGTGAACAATTTGATGGCGCCCGTTAGGGTTTTCACCATGTATTGATCACTTATTCTCTCGCCTGCCTTCGAGCCTGGTAGCTTTGAGTAATTTAGCCAAGTAGGTTGGCTTCTTTGCAATAGCTCATGGGCCTTCCACATCCTCATCCTTGGTAGAGTGCAGAAACTTAGGTTATCTCTAATGACTTTAGGTGACTCTACCAGATGGATTAGATATTGTGGATATTTTGTCAGCCATGCCTTTCTCCACCTAGGTTGAGAGTCAACTATCAACTTTACCCCTTCAGGCTTGGAGATGTCTGCTTTGTACAGTGGCACTGTTGGCTCCTCTCTGATTCGCTTGTTGATTGTGGTAGCTTCATATTTCAGTAGAGGATATGGGAGAGAATGCTGTAGCCATTCACGCTGAAGGTTGCTGGCATCTATCTTCTGAATAGTCATTGATTTAAAGACCCTCTGCTCCCATTCCAAAGCTTCTCTGGCTGTGTCTTTGACTGCTGCTTCTATTGCCTTTTACAGCTTCTCTTATTCTTCTTGTGTCAGATCTTGTGGCTCTTGTGAGGTTCCTACAAGGATTTCCTCTTGCATGGTGGTGTCCACTGGATCTGCCACATTCTCTATGTCTATTCCCTCCATGGCTGCTGGCCCGGTGCTAAACTGCTCTTCTATTTTCTGCTGGCCTCTTAGCTCTTCTATTTGCTTCTGAAATGTCTTCTTTTCTGCTTCAGCTTGCTCTCCCATATTCACAAGGAGGTTGTTTAGATCGGCATTTATCTTTTCTGCCTCTTCGAGCTTTCTCTTTATGGTTTCTAGCTCATTCTGCATTGCTTTGTGCTCTTCTTCCATGCGGGTTTGCATGTCCACTGACCCCTCGGCCATCATCAGCCTATGCTTTTTCTATAAGGTTAACTCCTTTTGGAGCTCTTTTATTTGTTCTTCATAAAGCTCCATCTCTGAAGTGGTGTGAGTTGAGCTAGCAGCTCTAACTCTGGCAGGAGATGCCCGTAGCTGTTGGATGGTTTGATCTTTGACTTTAATCTGGTCTTTTAGCTCGATTATCTCATTCTGTCTAGCTTCCTGCTTTATCTCTGTCTTCTCTTTGGCATTCCTCATGGCTTCAACTTCCTTGGATTCTTCAGCAAGTTGTAGGGTTAGGTTGTCCCTTTCCCTTTCTGCATCTGTCAATGACTTGCTGAGTTTTCTATATTCTTCTTCAACTCTTTGAATTCTTTGATCTGCAACCTGATTCTCTTGTTCCATCTCCTCGCATCTTTGCAATGTCGTGGCCAGACAAGCTTGCAGCTCTGCTTGTTTCTCTATCAGCTCTTGGCTCTGTCTTTGTTGTGTGTCTACTTCGGATTTGATTTGCACTTCGGTGGTTTTGAGATTAGCAACCTCACTTTTCGTGGCCATTGATTTTTCCCTAAGCCTGGTTAGCTTGTTCATCACCACATCCCAATCATTAGTGGGTGGTTGCAGGTCCACTGTATCAGTGGCCATCTCTTTTAGTTCCACTAATCGCAGGCTCTACGTCTGTTCTTTGGGCCTTGTGCTTGCCAATTCAAATGCTATTGTGGCTGCCTCTTCTCTTGAATATCCCGTAGATAGTAGATCACGAAATGTGTTAAACCTTCTTTCCTCTGGATCTATCTTTTCCTCTTTCTGTTCATCTTCTTCTTGTTGCTCTTGCTCTTGGCTCTTTTCTTGCTCAAAATCTTCTTGTTCCTCCTCCTTTTGTTGGGTTTGTGGAGGGCTACGAGGAGGTGGTGATGGCGGTGGGCTGGATTCCAGGCTTGACAGTGGAGTTGGTGGCTTCTTCTTGAAGTCCCAGTCCGCCTTGGTCTTCCACTCTCTTTCCTGGCCTTCCTGCTCTTCTAGTAGTTGCTGTCATACTTCATCCACTTCTTCTTCTGTAAATGGGATGTTAGGGATGTTTTCTGTCATAGCATCCAGGATCTCAAAAATTTTTATATAATCTTCAAACCTATCTCTGTGCACCCTTTGGGATGACCCCGACATGGCCTCTAGTGATGGCTTCCATAGCTCGCTCAAATCTCCCTTGAGGGCTCTTTCGACTCTGAAGCTTTCCATTAGCCGCTCTAGCCGTGCCACTTTCTGTGATTTTGTCTCTTTGACCAACACTTGTATAGTTTCCTTCTTTCCCTTCTTCAACTCTGGCTGCTCCTCTTGCACGATCTCTAACCGGCGTTCAATCTTGTGGCAACTCTGGGTGCTTTGGGCTGTTCATCCTCTTTATCTTCTTTGAGCCTTAGCCAGTCATTCTGTGATGGAGGGCCAGGCCATCTTCCCTTGACATGCAATGCCCCATAAACCACTTTCATTATCAGCTCACCTGGCACAATGTAGGTGGGGTTCTTGTTGCCCATCTTCACCAGATTGTCATGGATATAGGCAGCATAGTTGATCACCTTTGGCTTGCTCTTCTGTATTTCCCAGGTGAAGGTTGTGGCAATTGCTCCCGATGGAATTCTGTACTTTTGTGGCCGCTTTGTACACATATGGAAGTACTGGTTATAAAGCTGGCTCATGATCGTCACTGTAGGGTTGGCAATGTCTTCAAAGGTGTAGTTGCTCTTCTTTTCAGAGTACACCTTGACTTCATCTCTGCTCTTTGTCACACTATCCCCTTTGTTGGAGAGGTATAGTGCTGCTGCTACCACTCTCTCTGTGATTACAATCATAGTGCCCGGCTTGCCCTGCAGATCAGTGACTCTGGCCACTCCATCTTCTTTGATTGTAGTTACGAATTCCCAAACTCTTTTGATGTCGATTCCTGCTAGCAGAGCTTCAAAATAGTTATGGAGATCTATCTTCTCCAGGTACTGTGCCATCTTGATTCTGACAAACTCATTGAGCTCTCGAGGTAGCATGGGTAGCTCTATTGCATTTCCTTCATTATCTTTGAGCACACCTTGGTAGATCTTCAAGTCATTAGACTCTAGAAAGTCCTCGTGTTGGTTGGCTTCAGAGTTCCTTCTGGGATGACAAACGGCTCCACTTCTTCGAAATAGTCTTTTATTGTCATCCTTTTCTTCTTTGGCCGGTGATTTTGCAACTGCCATGGATCCTGTTGCACTCAGTAGTCCAAAGTTAGCATTTTTTCCATATCGGCTGAGAAACTGAGTTTTAACTATCCAAATGACTTGAAAATTGAAAATAAAACTTAAAAGTAACTTGGGAAACCCTGCATGTGCTCACAGTATCATTCTGGCTAAAATTTATCATTTAGACATCCTACGCGTAGGATGTCTTTTTCATCAGTTTTTGGTGAAACTTGACATGCTGGTGGTCCTTGGCCTGTGCAACATGGCTATGTGATTGGAATTGGGTTTGGGAATCAAAAAAGTGCATTTTTGGGCAGATTCAGGCTTTAGGCTCACAAATTGGTAGGATGCCCACAACAGGTGGCAAATGATGTTCAAATGGGTTGAAATTTGGTATATGGGCTCCTTGCACCATGGTAATGGCTCCCATGATGTCATTTTTTGCACTGAAGTTCAAAATTATGTTGGAGACATCCTACGTGTAGGATGTCTTTTTCATCAACATTGCTTGAGATTTGTTATGTGGGTAGCTCTTGGCATGTGGAACATGGCCCTGCTCTTGGATTTTGATTTGGACAAGATTTGGTGTTGGTAAGACCATGTGTAGTGTTTTTTCTTATAATGGGGGTCTCCGAACCACTTTTCATGAAATTTGACATGTGCTTCCAACTTCTTGCGAGAGGCAGTTTAGGCTCAAAAATTTCTTGATTTGGACTCCATTTGCCCAGTTTCAGATAAATTTGACATTTCGGTCAAAATCTGGCCAAATCACGCTTTCCGCTCCATTCACATAATTGCATCCCCACTATACCATAGGTTGTCCTTTAGTCACTGATCATCCCCATATTTTTTGTTTTTCATTACGACCGTTTTTCACCTGCTTTTTGTATTTCTGAAGTTTTTTTGCCGAAAATTAGTAAAATTAAAAGGAAAATAGAAAATCAAACCCAGAAAATCCCCAAAAATCATAATAAATCAAAAACATTACCGCAAAACACTATAGAAACTCACATGCAATTTTTATGGCCGGATTTCTCCGTTTTTTCAATTTTGCCCGAAAAATGGCTATTTTTACTTATATACACACACCTAGGGGCTTGATTTGGCGTTTGGCCCCATATACTTGTAGATTCATGCTGTATAAGGGCATATGTACTTGGGTTAGTCCAAAAAAAATTGCAATCAAATGACAACCCTTAAAATAGTCGAAAAACATGCCCTTTTTTGCTCTTTTTGCCATTGGTTCCGCATTTGAGAATGCCTCCCCCCGTCCTAGCCGGAGTCCTCCCGGACGACAAGGTATCACCTCGGTGTATGTGCCGTGCATGGGTGAAAACTCGTGCTAATGCTTGGCCGTGTAATGTGGCCCTATATTATGCATACTCGGTCAATGCATGGAAAAAATTAATGTTGTGCAAGAGAAGGGTATAAGCAATATGCTTATTGGCGTTCGCCATCAAGGTTTCCTGTTTGTTCTTGATTTGGTCGGTAGATTTTCTTTGCAAGCAAAAGTTGTAACTCTACCGCTCTTTGTTTGATCGTTTTTCTTGCAACAGTCGCAAGGTTTGCCGCTACTGTCGATATGGCTGTAGTCGACTCCTTGGAGAGAATTTTCGTGGCGGAATTGGCCATAGACTTTGTCTCTTTTACTTTCCATTTGTAGCTTTGCCTTGTCCGTTTTTGTAGGTTTATTGCTACTTCCGCCGTTGTCATTGTTTTGCTGCTGATTGGTACCCACATAGATTGGTTTGCCAGTTTCATATGTTGTGTGTCCCTGCCTTCCATTGTTGCTTGTACTGAAGGGAGTTCCTTTTGTTTTGGTTTCGGGATCCAAATGTGAGATGTATTTAAGCTGTTGTTGAGCATTTTCTTTGGGATCCATATCTGTTTTATTCCCTTGGGTATTGGTTGAACTGTCTTCTCCTTTTGATTTCTTCTATTGTATTATGGTTTGTCTGCCACATCACCTCTATCTTTCCGCACCCATACTTGTTTGTCGCATGTTGGTAACCTTGATCTTTTCACTGCGGTTGGTGACTTTGTATGCTTGTAGTGAGCATGGTTGGCAGTTACTTGTTTGTTAGTCTTGGGTATCATGTTGTTCTTTAGTGGCACCCTTCCTTTTGGCTCTTTATCAAGTGATTGCATTGCTGGTAGCTAATTCTTCCGGGTTTGCTGAGCAAAGGCTACCACCTGTTGTTCTTGTGCATGTTGAATCTTGACTACATTCGCATTCCAATCTATCTGCACATTATACTCTTTTTGCCAAGGTTGTCCCAACAACATGGGGTGTTGTGTGCTCTCATCCTCAACCACATAAAACTTGTGTGGGTAAATATATTGATGTATTTGTACATGCAATATAATCCAACCCAATGATTTCAGCAAATGTGATGTACTACTTTCTAGCACTTGTGGAGTAGGATGTAGTTGACCTTTGGGCTTGATCTGTGTGTATAATTTGTAAGAGATTAGATTTGCTTGAGCTCCATAATCAAGCAATGTCGTCGATTCAACTTGATTGCTACCCACTTTGACTGCAATTATTGGCTCCACTATGTCTTCATCAAAATTCGTTAGTCGAATAGCATTTATTCGCAATGGTGATCCACATGTTGTTGTTGTCATAGACGCCGTCTTTTTGCAATGCGTTCTTTTGCTTCTGCTTGAGCTTCTTCTCGTACCCTCTGTTTCTCCTTCATCCGTTGTTTTTGTTGATGGATTTGTTGAAGCATATCCTGTGTTAGTGGTAAATGATATTTCTTTAATCGATACCCACTAATCCAATTTGGCATTTCTTCACCTGCTAATGTAGTAAGCTTGACCACTCCACTTTGTGATAGGTCACTAATCACAAAGGGTCTCATCCCTCGCTTCTTAAGTTTCTTGGTATGTTGCTTCAAGGTATAAACAAGTACATAATCACCTGTTTTGAACTCTTTCGTGCACACATGCTTGTCAAAAAACTCTTTTTGTCTTCTCTTTTTAGCATAGAGCGAAGCTACAGCTTGTAAGTGAAGTTCATCTAGCTTTTCAAGATCATCTATTTTTGAAGAGAGCTCATGCCCTGTCCATTCTAAGATTTTCGCTACTCGTAGAGTTGGAATTAAAAACTCTATGGGTAATATAGCATTTAGGCCAAACATCATGTTGTACGGTGTTGTTCCTATTGATGTTTTGTAAGCTACCCTGTATACCCATAGTGTTGAGTGTAGCTGCTGATCCCAGTCTGTTCTTGACTCTGATACAATTTTAGTGAGAACCGTGCATAGTGTTTTATTTGTGGCCTCAGCTTGTCCATTAGCCTGTGGATGATATGGAGCAGATTTTCTATGTATGACCATGAATTCCTCTAGCAGATATTCAATGACTTCATTAAGAAAATATGTCCCTCGATCACTGACAATTTCTATTGGTAATCCGTATCGTACAAAGACATTCTCATACAAAAATTGTGCAGTGGTTCATGCATCTGCTTTTTGTGTTGCCTTGGCTTCCGCCCATTTTGTGAGATAGTCCGTAGCCACAATGATATATTGGGTATGGGTGCGATATGCAGGGGGTGAAATAGGCCCCACAAAATCAATGCTCCATTTTGCAAATGCCCTTGCTCCCATCATTGGCCGTAGTGGCATCTCATCTCTCTTTATCGACACCTTGGTGCGTTGACAAGCTTCACAACGCTTTACAAACTCTTCAGCATCCATATGCAATGTAGGCCACCATATTCCTACGGTTAAGACAATTTTTGTCGTCTTATCGCCTGAAAAATGGCCTCCACTTATTCCTCCATGTTTGTGTTCTAGAATCAGCAGGTATTCACTTTCACTTGCACAGATTCTAAGTTGATTGTCCTTTCCTCGCTTGTAGAGTTGGTTCCCAATTAAATTATAGTCGCGAGCCTCCAGCTCTATAGCCCTTTTCCGTGCTCTTGTTATGTTTTCAGGAAACGTCCTTGTGGTTAAGAAATCAATGATATATTGAATCCATGCTGGTGTAATGTTTACCTGAAACAATGTCGCATGATCCACTAGTTGTTTGGCAATACATATAGTACAATTGTTAACATAAGCATGCGTGTCAGTATACATAGTTGGCCAATAAACCCCCAATTGTTTCAGTCTCTGGTGTGTTTTCATTGTTGAACAATGAAATGCACAATCCTGGACATGTGCTTCTTCAAGATAACACTCAAATTCTTCCGGATTTATACATAATCGTAGAATTTGGTCCGATCCTAGATGATACAGCCGTCCTGCAATCAACTGGAAGTTTTTTGTTTGTCGAATTTTTTGTTGTTTAGATCTGTCTTCCTTGTTATCAAACCTTCCTCCAAAGGAAAGAATGCTAACAATTTCCTGAGACCATTTGGGTATCATTTCAATATTGAACACATAAGCATCTGGTATGTCATCATCTACTTCTTCAGGAGCTTCCCCGTTTTGTATCCTTGAAAGATAATCCGCCCGTAGATGAGTTTTACCCTTTTTGACTACCACTGTGAAATCAAACTCTAGCAATATAATAAACCATCGTACAATTCTCCTTGTATTCCATGGTTTATTTACCAGATACAAAAGAGCTTGATTATCTGTGAAGAACACAAATTTGTTTGCGAGCAGATAATGCCGAAATTTCTTTACAGCATAAATCATTCCTAACCCCTCTCTTTCGATGGTTGTGTAGTTCTTTTCTGCACTATTTAACTGTCGGCTTGCATAACAAACTGAAAAATCCATTGTTCTGTCTCCAGGTTGAGCCAGAATACTCCCTATTGCATATGCAGAAGCATCAATGTGAACATGGAATATCTTTTCCCAATCTGGTGCTTTAAGTACCAGTGCTGATACAAGGTTTTCCTTAAGATTTTGGAATGAAGTTTCACACTCCTCAGTCCAGTCGGAACTGACTAACAAACGATACAGAGGTTGTGCGATGACTGCATACATATATATGAATCTTCGATAATATCCGCAGTGTCCCATGAAGGATTGCACTTGTTTCGCATTAGTAGGCCTGGGCAAGTCTACTATGACATTGATTTTGTCTAGGTCAGTGGTTATGCCATTTCTTGAGACAATGTGTCCTAAGATGCAACCATGCCTAACCATAAAAATGCACTTTTCCGGGTTAAGACAGATTCGATATGTTTTGCACTTTTCAAATACCTTTTGTAAATGGTTTATATGTTCCTCACGTAGAAGAGAGTGTACACAAAGATCATCCATGTATATTTCTAAGAATATTCTCAGGTATTCTTTGAACGCATGCGTCATTAACCTTTGAAAGGTAGCTGGTGCATTAGTTAGGCCAAAAGTCATAACTCTATACGCATAAATTCCCCATTCTGTGGCAAACGTTGTTTTGTGTTGATCCTCTATTGAAATTGCCAGTTGGTTATACCCTGAAAATCCATCTAGAAAGGAATAAGCCCGTTTTCCGGCCACCCTTTCAAGTACATGTTCTGTGATCGGCAAGGGATAATTGTCCCTTATGGTGGCTGCATTTACCTTTTTGAGGTTCATACACACTCGCAGCTTTTCATTCTTTTTGGGGACAACCACAATGGGTGACACCCAATCTGTATGCTCAATTTCATAGATGAATTCAGCATCCATCAGCTTATCAATCTCCTCTTTGATTCGTTTAGTGAATGTATCATTATATGTATAAGGACGTTGTTTGCTAGGTTTGGCCTCTAATTTCAAAGGAATTGTATGTTGGCATATCGATGGATCAACTCCTTTGAGGTCTTTGTAGGACCATGCAAACACATCTTTATACTTCTTGAGAAGTTTTGTTAGTCGTTCTTCTTCTTCAGGCTCTAAATCAGTTGCGATATAGACCGGCTGAGGCTTCTCACCTGGTCTAGTGGGGTCTATTCGTTTTGCATTTTCCGGCCCATCGTAAGATTCCTGGTTTATTCTTTCCCTGACCGGTGGTGTCATTATGATTTTTCTGTCCTGGATGGTGAATTTCTGATAGTGTGATGGTACATTCATGTTTCCTTTTTCTGACTCTTTCTTACCATCACTTTCTCCCTCAGTAGTCCATACCTCTCATAATGACCGTTTCAATTCTTGGTATTTCTTTTTACGCTCGAGTTTGGTCCACTCTGGGTATTTTGTTTTTTCCTGTTTTGATTTTTGTGATTTTTGTGATTTTGTTTCTGTTTTAGCTTTCTGTACTTGTTTTATTTCCTCTCGCGTTCTTTCCCTTCGAACTTTCGAGAATCTTCCTAATATTTGGTCTTTTACACAATCCTTTGCTTTGACAAGCATTAGATAGTGAGTTTTATCTTTGATCCTGGGCATCGGGTTCTCTCTCGCTTTGTTTTCTGCTCGTTTTCTCCTATAGCATTCCTGGCGTCTAGGGTGCTGATTGGCAAAATCATAAAACTTGATATTCTCTGTTTTCTCCCCACACTCACTTGAGCTATCTGAACACTCATTATCTGCATCGTTATTTACCTCCAGGTGCTCAGAGGAGTTATAAAACTCTTCTTGTTCTAGTGATTCTACCATTTCATCTCCTCCTGGTATAAGGCTTACCATGTAATAGGGTAGCACATCATAGCCATCCTTATCGCAAAAATTTTTCGTTGGACTATCTGTAATGGTACAAACATCCAATGTTTCTAGTATGTGTTCCCATTCTAGAGGTTCTAAGGCATCTTCAGGAAAAGGTTCCGGAATATAATCCTTGTCCTCAATCGCTCTTTCTAAGACGCATTCCTCTCTTTTGAAGCTCCCACAATGTGAAGCTCCACACATCCATAGCTCTTTTTGTTGCCCTAACCATACTGCGAGTTCTGACCCTACTAATGGAGCTGAATCAAACTCTTCCACTGGTGTCTGGTTCACATCTTTGTAACTATGGTCTTTCAGGTGAATTTTGGTTGTAGTCTTGCCATCTCTGAGGTATATGTGGTCGTAACCCCAATCCTAGACCATCTTTAATTGTCGCATGAATGGTCTCCCCAAGATGATCTCGTAATTGTTCTTTTTGTCGAAATCGACTATTGTAAATGTATGCTCATACTCGATTCTGTAGGAAGTGACAATTACTTTTTCTAAGAGTCCTAGAGTCTTTTCCATGAACCCATCTGCCAATTGCAATTTCATTCTGGTAGCTCTCAAAGCTGGTTTTCCCCATTTTTTCCAGAATTCCTTAGTGGCAATAGCGACTCCTGCTCCACTGTCAAGAATAGCTTTGGAAACTACTCCTTGGAATTCTACTGGTAGCGTGGTGTTTTCATCTTCTCCCTGGCAATACTCTCCAACTTTGTTTAAAGGTATTGGCCTAGTGTTTAGTTGAGGCCTGTCCAATTCTCTGATCCCTTCTTGAAGCTTCGAGGTGGGGTCTTTCACTCCAAATTTTTCTAAGCATTTGCCTACTGTGGTCCACATGTTTAGTCGTAACCTCAGGAGTTCGGGTAATGTGATTGTGCATGCCACAGGAGTGGACAATAACTCAATCAACCCTTGTGAATCCATCACTCTGTTAGAAGACACTCTTTGAGATGGGATTGCTCTCACCTCATACTTGGCTTCATACTCTCCTAGGTAAGAGGGTAGAGTTTTTAGTGAGTAATCTGTCGTAATCCTCAGGGTTACTAACTATCAGATAGTGGTTCCCCTTTTCGTCTCGGAATCTATCTCCATCATCATAGACTCGAATTATCTCCAGTCTCTGAGCCGGCCTTTCTTCAATACAAATACACTTGCGTCCTCGATAGTCAGAATAAACTAGGGCTCCCCTCGAGTTTGTTCCTTCTAAGAAGATTATAGTGAACTTGGGATCGTTCAAAGGATTTAGGGAGGTGCTTCCCCTTGGCATTGGTCCGTCATAGATGAAACCTCCTAGCTGTTGACTACCCATCATGAAGAAAGATTTTTTTTATGAACTGTGAGTATCACTACCCTCCTCAATAATTGGTGCTAGTGGATCTAGCCTTGCCTGAGTTACACTCTCCTCAGTGGACACTAAGCTACGTTGGTCACCTGCCACCTTTTGGTCTCTAAAAATGTATCTTCCTGATCTTAAATTCATAAAACTTAGCAATGCAATTTATCACAAATCCAACCACTCACCTGGCAAAGGGTCAATTTCTGCACAACTTCTTGCTTTTCCGCTGAATATACATGTACACAAGCATTTAATTTCGGCAATCGAATCAAAGCATCTAACCGCTAGAGGTGATTTTAGTAATGATTGGTATAACTGGAGAGTTAACCTCAACCACTACTGTATTTTATACTGATGTTCTGGATTAGGTCTGCTAATCTGGAACTGTACCTCCCTTGGATATTGGTCAATTTACGTGAAAAAATCTTAATTCTGTCTTTGCTCCGTCAAAAGGTCAAACAAGGTCCAAATTCACTTCTGAAAGAAGTTCTGGAATCCTCAAGTCAAATGGAACCTCACTGTATAACCTCAGTCAATTTTTCTCTTCATTAAGCTCCAATAGACATCCTACACGTAGGATGTCTCCTCCTCTGTTTTTCCTGGCTTTTTGCACTATAGACTCCTCTTGATGTCCTGAGTCCACAGGTGTTTTTACTTTTTGATTTGGACACCTATAAGCTGGTCAATGGATCAGAAATCTGTTCCAGCAGCCTGATGTTGGTCTGATCAGTCAAATCAATCCCAATTTGGGCCAAAATTGACTAGGAGGCTTGCCTCAGGCTATACAACACCCTGCTATGCCTACAGTCAACTTCTGGATTCAATTTCTTCCTTTAGACATTCTATGTGTAGCATGTATTTTTGCTCAAAATGGCTTCAAATGCAAAGCACAGACTCTCCTTAAGGTGTTGATCACTTTGGTATGCTCAAAACTAAGTTTGGAGTGCAAAATCACACAGATGACATCCTACGCGTAGGATGTCTTTTTGGCCTATTTGACCCCAGACTTGATCCACAGCTCCCCCTTGATGTCAGCAACCCAGTGGTATGCTTAAATTTTGGTTTGGATTTCAAAAGTCCCCAATTTTAGCTGTTCTAGCCTTTTTCAGTAAAAAGTGTTAAAGTCTGCTTAGAACCCAATTTTCTCACCCAATTGAGATGAAAACCTCTCTCAATCACTCAATATATCATGCAAATCATGCTCATGCAGCCATCCTATGGTTTTGGTCTTAAAATAATGCCTTGGCACAATTTGGGTCGGATGTCTAGCAATTTCTGTCTACCTGGCCTTATCCTATCAAGATATGGTCAAATTTCCACTTTTCAGGTGAAAACAGGGTAAAACCTACCTTCTGAACACATTGGTCAACTCAAAATTCCACAATTTCCACCAGATTAGCTTGTAGACATCCTACATGTAGGATGTCTCTTGGCTTAAAAATTTCTTTTTCCTTAACAAAAATGCTCCTGATGCTGTGCAGCTCTATCAGAAACACTCACATCAACTTTTGGACTTCACTTCAGCTTTCAAACACACTTTTGCGTCTTTACAACCTTGTGATGAATCTAACAAGCAAGTATACATGCATGAAGTGCCCTAGATCCTGAATCATGATGTCCTACTTACTCTACTCCTACTCATCATGTGAAATGGTGATAATGGTGTTTCGGTTGCTTCCTGGCCTCTCCGGACTCTCAATCTCTCCTCTCACTGCTTCTACCACTCCAACTCCTACTCTCTACACCACAACTCAACTACCTAAGTCTTCCTAAGCCGAAGGATCTAGGCTAGACACATGCTCCCTAGACTCCCTCTAAGACCTACAGAGTCCTCCACCCTCTGATCCTATCTAAATGTAAAACAAGACTCTTGGCAATCCAAAGAATCCCTATCCTCAAGGACTAGTCTCGGTCACCTACCTAGGGTTTTCGTCCCCGGCAGCGGCGCCAATGTTGGACGAATACGCCGTGACGGACGTCAGCACAGCGAGAACTCACCTAACAAGATTTGTCAGCTAAAGACGAATCTCGACCCGCAGGCGCATGGAAGCAAGCATAGGGTATCAACCTACATTCTAACTAATTCCTACAGAGGTCTCTACCCAATGTCTAAGCTACAGCCTTCAGGACTGCATAAGAGGAAACTTCCTACAACGCTTTCTAGAGCCGAATACCCATCAAACAATCTCGAAACGCCACAGAACATGAAGGAGACCCTACTAACACCAATAGGTCGCTCTCCCTAAGGTCTATGAACCAAAATCCCAACCCAAAACACCCGATGCAAACTCACGTAGGTTGTCTGTCCAAAATTTACAGGTCGTCGTTTCCAAAAACTAAAGTGCCTAATGTGTAGCTCTACTCAATGCGAACGCGTGGATATGCTGCAATGCAAAAACGGACAATGTATGCTCACCAAATCACCAGATGAAGCTCGTAGATGGAGCTCGCAAAACCAGACCGTATGCGCGCAATGTAGATATTGGCACGTAGCTCTCGTCGGGGGCAACAGGCTGCACTTCTCCACACTCGATTCCGACCATCGGTGCGCGCATAGCGTCAAGATGAAGCTCTCACTCTCTCTCGTACACAGTAGGCTCACTCACAGACTTCAAACTTTTTTTAAATGACAAAGGTTTTTCATTAGTTAACACTAGAATGGTAACATGACACTTTTATGTCCTTCGACACTTTTGTGTCCTGTTAAGTGACCATTTTGCTTGAATTATTTGAAGAGTATGAGAATGGATTTCTAGGTGCTATATATCCACAAAGTTGCCTTATGAGCTGAAAAAAACTTAGCATTTTTTTTGGAGTATCGATCTCACCATTAACCTTACTCTTGCACAACATTTTTTAACCTAAACTTTGTGAAAAAACGTGTCATAATAATCAATATCTAATTCTCCTAAATGATTTTTCTCATATTAAACTGATCATTTAATGTGGGAAAGTGCAAGGGGAGAAAAAGCTAGAATATTGGTTAAGCTAGCAGACCGGCCACAGTAGGGATCCAAAGGAGGGAAAATAGGGATCCAAACGGGGGGGCATCTGCAAAAGAGCCATGTGCAACAATGGGCTAAAAAGACCCTAAGGTTCAACCCATAAAGACTTCCAAAATGCTAAGGTTCCAAAATTCAAAGGTTGTGTCCAAAGGTCAACCCTAGGGGAAATTGGATGCTTTGTGTGTAGCTAAAAAGTCTTTGCATATCCCTACATGGGAGGGGGCGAGCCCTTCTTCTAGGGGATGAGAGATAAAGTCACACACACACACACACACACACACACACAGGCTCCCTTTACACAAAGGGAATTAGGGACACATGTCAGCTCCCTAGCCCAGATGCCCACAAGGTGTGCCCAATTCCTATTGGATGGCCTTGGAGGTGGACCAATGAGAATTAGGCTAGAGTAAATCTAGTTTAATTAATTTAAAAACACTTAATAAAAGAACCAATGAGAATTAAGTCTCCTAGAAGACTATTGGACAGTCTCCCAAGGGGTCCAATGAGCATTCAAGAGCCCAATGGCTTGCCTGATTCCTATTGGCCAAGAGGCAAAGGGGTCCAATGAGAGTTTAGTTTAGTTATTAAATTACCTAAAGCTCTCACAAAAGGGGAAAGGGGGACACATGTCAGAAGGCTATCACTTATGCTGCTTAATAGCCATTGGCTTGACTTGAGGAGGTCCAATGGGGAGCCTGCAAGAGCAATTAGCAAGAGGGCTCACCCAAGAGAGAGAGGGGGCTGATTTTTGCAAGGCATTATCACACACACACTCACACAATCTCATGTGTGAAGAAAGAGAATACTATCTCTTCCCAAGCTTTAATGGAGAGCTCATCACCTACTCCAAGCTTGTGTGATAGAAGCCTACATCGACATCATACTCTTGGCATGTGGATGCGAATCCAACCAAGAGCCAAGATTCAATGCATGCTCATCTCCTCTACCAAGATAATTACTAAGCTAAGCTATGCTAATATGAGTGATTATGTGAGGAGATGTACATCTTTCTCGTAAGATACTCCTTCTTCCTCCTAATCTACTCTCATACCCTGCTAGCTCTCACCATCTTCGAAGGTGTGTGAGGTCTTGGGTCTGAGAACGGGGATAATTAAAGTTGTGTTTACTAAGTGTTTTGATTAGTGCATGAAGATTTCATCTTCATTGCACTAGCTATTCTTGAAGGAACACAAAGAACTGTATTGTACAATGTCTCTCTTGATGGGAGAAACCATAATACAAAGCCTTTTGGAGGGGGGACCGGCTCCATGCAAATCCGGTTCTCAACTGTTGTCAATAGTTTAATTTCTCTCTCTTTTGAAGTATTGTTCATTCTATCTAACTAGGTGTTATGCTTTTTTGTTGCTCTCTCCACCCAAGCACTCTTGTAATTCTCATTAGGAATCTATTCTAATGAAATGCCCACTATGTTCATGCTAATTTCCGCTACACATAAGTTATTAGGCCTTTAAATGTTACATTGGTATCAGAGCACGAGGTATCTCTTTGCTTGCTCAAGAAGGGAGGTCCTCAAGCTAGCTATAAATGGTTGGTATTATTAATTGCCTGTGAGTAAGTAGAATAGGGATTTTTCAGCCTTGCAGTGCGCCTGCCTTCGTGCAGTTAACGGGGCATCACCGTCGAGAGCTATGGTCTTAATAGTGGAGTCCTACGGGGCTTGCCTACGGCTTAACCACTATTGAGCTATTAGAAGCTTGACAGGAGCCGGTGCTGTTCTGGTGTCGAAAGACCCTCTCTTCTATTCCTTGCAATTAATGGTATTCGAGCCGCGGATATAGTAGCTTGAGTGCTTTTTCTAAAGGGGTAAAGAGGAGTAGCAACTAGGGCTTGAAGTGCCAAAATACACCTAAAAAGTTTACACCTAAAAGTTGTTAGAATGGCTGACAATAGTAAAGAGAGTGAAAATAATGTTGATAAATTTGATTTTGCTCATGAGCAAGCTACCAATGATGCTTCAATGCTTGTTAACTATCTTGTTTCTAGGCTTCAACAAGCCATGGGCAATCCATCTCTCCAAAGTGAAGTGTGACGGCAGCTCCATGCTCACGGGATTCTCCAAGCTCATCACCGTGACGAGAGAACACCTAGGAAGCCTCCTTGTGAGACTCCCAAAAGAGGTCTCTCTCCGATTCGGGAAGAAGAAGAGAATCCATATGAAGGGCTCAAGAATTTTTTTCTTAATGATGCATCTCCTTCCCAAAGGAGAACTCAAGAGCCTCCACCGAAGGAACGAGAAAGAAGTGAGTCTCCCGTCACCTCGGCGGAGATGGCTCCACGAAGACGGCGGGCTAAACGCTCTCCATCACCACCAAAGAGGAGAAGACCATCACACTCTTCTCCACGCCATAATTCAAAGAGGGATGATAAAAAGCAAGAGAAGAAAAAGGTGAGAAAGAGGACACCCTCTTCTCCATCTTCTTCATCCTCTTCCTCTTATGAAAGTGATGGTGAAGACGATGAAGATCAAGACAAGAAAAAGGCAAGAAAGAGGTCACCCTCTTTTCCACCTTCTTCAAATTCACCTTCTGAAGAAAGTGATGGTGCAACCTTTGAACCATCAAAAAGAAGAGGCCATAGGAAATCCTATGCCGCATGGAAGAGGTCGTCCAAATTGAAGAAATTCAAAGAGGGAGGGAAGAGCATCTCTTTCCTTACCTATGATGGTACCTTTGGTGCTACGGACGAAGTCTTGGCCTTTATCCAGCAATTCAATGCGGCGTTTGGAGATGAGGGCTTCACGGAGTCCTCTAAGCTACGCCATGTAGCTATGCACTTTCAAAAGTCCGCCAGGAAATGGTGCTCTAGCCTACGAGCCAACGGTGAAGCTCCACAAACATGGAAATCTTTAAGAGCTTCCATTATGAAGAAGTTTTTGGCCACCGATGCCAAAGACAAAGTACTCACCGAATGGCGAAGCTTAAATCTCTCTCCCAATGAATCCATCCACAAATATGTAGACAAGTTTTGGGACCTACAACTCAAAGCCACTGTCTTCAAAAAGTTCGATTTTGGAGAGCAAAAGCAACAATTTTGTGCGGGCTTAACCGAACAAATGGCGGAGTATGTCAACTCCCAAAGGCCATGTACCCTATCGGTAGTAATACACCATACTATAGTGGCCTCTCGAATCAATTTCCAAACGGGGGCTAAAAGAAATAATAAGCCCCCGGAAAACAAGGGTTCCAACGAGTCTAAGGGGAAGGACAATGTCAAAAAGTCTCCTAAGGGCAACTCCAACAAAGCTAAAGAGAAGGGAGTTTACAAAGGTAAAAACAAACTCTCTCCTGAGGAGCTTGAGCGTTATCGCAAGGATAACCGGTGTTTCAAGTGCGGCGAACAAGGGCATGTGTACCGCGCTTGTCCCCAAAAGAACAACCGCCAAGATCCTCCTAGAGCCTCCTTGGTTGAAATCCAAGAGGAGGAGATTCACCAAACTCATCACAAAGGATCTCCTCTATGCCATGCTTAGGGAAAGGTAAGAGAACATGATGCTTTTATTCTCTTTGACCCTGGTTCTACTCACAATTTTATATCTATAGAGTTGGTCACCAAGCTAGGCATACAATCCTACGAGATGGGAGATTCCTACCCGCAGACAGTGCCTTCAAGGGGCAAGAAGCTTCAGTCACTCCCTTAATCTGGAAATTGAGGCTTCATGTCCAAGGCTATGTGGACAAAGAGGACTTCTTTATCTCTCCTCTCAAGCATGAGGATGTAATCCTAGGGGCACCATGGTTTGACCGCCTGGCTGCCGATGTTAAATTTCCTGAAAGGAGAATCTCCTTTAAGTTCAGGAAAAAAGACATGTATATAGATGCTAAGGAAATGGGTAACACTATTCCCATTGTACATACACCAGCTTTCAACAAGTCAATAAAGAGCTCTATTTCCGTGTACATGATTTTTGTTAAAGATTCTCAAAATGAACCTAATGCTTTAGGAAAAGAAAATAAAAGAAACCAAAAAGAATTAGAGTTATCCAATTTCCTCAAGGGGTTTCAAGATATTTTTATTGACGACGTCCCTTGTGAGCTACCTCCTAAACGAGTTAATGATGACCATGCAATCAGGAAGTTCACCGCCTAACAAACCTCCTTATAGAGTTTCTCAAGCTCAACAAGAGGAGATTATGCGGCAAGTGCATGAGTTAGTTGATAAGGCCATGGTTAGGCCTAGCTCATCTCCATTTTGCTCACCGGTGCTATTAGTGCAAAAGAAAGACGGCACATATCGAATGTGTTTTGACTATAGAGCACTAAATAGGATCACTATCAAAAATAGGTTTCCCATTCCACGGGTAGAAGACCTATTTGATAAGCTACAAGGACCGACCTACTTCAGTAGGATTGACCTAAAAAGTGGCTATCATCAAATAAGGATAGTTGATCAAGACATTGTAAAGACCGCATTTCGTACCACATTTGGTCTTTATGAATACATTGTCATGCCTTTTGGCTTGACCAATGCACCAGCCACATTCAACCGCTTGATGGAGAAGCTGTACAGGCCTCATCGAACCTTCACTGGAGTGTTCTTTGATGACATTATCATCTACTCTAATTCATTATACGAACACAAGCAACACCTCCAGGTAATATTTCAAGTTTTAAGAGAGAATAAACTTTATGTTAATCGAAAGAAAAGTGAACTTTTCTTGCAAGAGATTTAGTATTTAGGTCACATTATCTCTCAAGATGGCATCCAAATGGATCCATCAAAGTTAGAGGTAATAAAAGGATGGCCTAAACCAAGGAATCTTCATGAACTAAGAAGATGCTCTCTCCACCCAAGAACTCTTGTAATTCTCATTAGGAACCTATTCTAATGAAATGCCCACTATGTTCATGCTAATTTCCGATACACATAAGTTATTAGGCCTTTAAATGTTACAAAACGGGTCCTGTTTTTGGCTTTTTTTCAATTTTTGGCAGCTATCCCACTCTAAACTTCATGTTTGTGAGTTTTAGACGGCTAGAGGTTAGGCCTTCATAGTTCTCAACATGTTTTGATGCTTGTAGGGAGAGCTAAGTGTTAAAACTGAAAGTTATGACCAATTTACAAGAATTGTATAATCCTATTTTTTGGCCAAAATTAGCAATTTTATGATTTTTTTGGGGGCTTTCTTGATATCCAAATTCAATTTTGATTGTTTAAGTGTAATATATTATAACATAAATCTAATCTTTCTTGAGTTTTGGGGGACCTAATATGCTATATAGCATAGTATGATGATGGTTGAGTTTTTTGATTGCTGAAGAATATGATACATTTTAAAGTAGCAAGTATAACTTTCTCAATATTGCTAGTTTTTTAGGCCAATTGTGTGTATTTTGTAGGTAGTAACCATATCTAATCATAGACTACAAACTTGGCTAGATATTGAGTAGTCTCTATGGGTTTCTAGAGGTCATAATGCTAAACCCGGTTTTTTCATGTTTGCTGTATTTAGCACTTTATCATTGCCCCCAAGGTTCCAATTGTAAGAGATCCATTATCCTTTTGACATGCTCCATGGCTCCTTTTGAATCCAAAGGCCCAAAGGGAACTAAGAAAACATGTATATAGTATCTCTATTGAGCGTGACTATAGAAACTTTGATGATAGGTCCGCAGAATGGCAAAAATACAACTTTTCTGTACCTATTTTTTTTTGCCCAAAAAAAAATTAGTGAGGTAAAAGCAACCATATGTTTTGGTCACCAACCCATTGAAGTTAACGGGGCATTTTATCTCATGTCCTACAAAAATCCCCACTCTTATTTATATGTAATCAACCGTAAGAAATTGTTGTTTTGGGCAAAATGCACTGGTCCATCAACTTTGGAGGCTTGTAGTGACCAAGGGATGAGAAAAATTACAAGTTTCTCATTTTTTCCATATGTAGTAAGTATTGAACTATAATCTCATGAAAGGAATTTTCAAAATGAGTGGATCTAATATGGTTTTGGAATTTTTTCCCAAAACCCTGAAAGGACACTTTTATGTCCTATTAGGTTACCATTCTAGTGTTTACCTTACAATTTCAAACCCTAATGTTCCAATTTAACCATCTACTCAATCTAAATGTCAAAACTGGGATACAATTTGGAAACTTCTGTAAGTCCCAATATTTACAAAGGTGAAATGTCGGGTTTTCTCAATAAATGAATAATTACAAAATATAATAATCTGCCGAGCAGTCATTTTCCATAGGGTGTGTCCAGCTTCTAACAGTGCTCATTTGGGCCACCCAAAATTGGGTGGCCCAAATGAGCACCTTTACTTTTGAATTAGCGTGTAGAGGCAATAAGTGCGGTAATGAATACGGCAACAGATGCAGTAATATCTGCGGGTATATTGCCGCGACTATTACCGCGCTTATTGCTGAGAAACCACTACCGCGTACATAGCCGCGGTTATTGCCGCCCCCGCACATTTTTCTCTCTCCTTTTTTTTTGCATTTCCGTGCCAATGTTAGTGTGGTTATAGACAACTCCTCTTATAGTGATATCACATGCGTTCAATGAGTATTTTTTAAAATCCCTATTTATGAATATCTCACAAATAACATATATCCTTTTCCCCAATCTATAAACTATTTTCCAATTCCATTTTATGGCACCAAAAAATAAAATTTAATAGCCCTTTCTATTGCACTCACGTGATAGTCACATGATCATTAAGTGACCCCCCCCCCCCCCCCCCCCCCCCCGAGTTCTTTCCGTAGTTCCAACATTCAAGAACTGACTTTGTGCGTGACTTTCTCCGCCTTGAGCAATCACAACCCTTTTGGTTTTTGAACCTCTCCTTAGGTCTTCCTCTTGTTTCCACTGACATTGCAGCACTTGAAGATACACATGTGCTTCTCCTTTGCATTTCCTCACTTAGGATAGCATCCACAACATCATCAAACTTAAGAGTATTTGTGCTAGAGATAGAGTTATTTACAGCTATCACAAGGCTATCCCAACCATCCGGTAGAGACGTTAGTATAAGGAGGGCTTGCACTTCATTGTCAAAATTGACCTTCATCGATCGAAATTGACATATGTTGGTACTGTTAAAGTCGTTTAGGTGTTCTACAACTAAACCATTGTCTGTCATCTTTAGATTGAAAAAACGCTTCATTAGAAATACCTTATTGGATGCCGATGGTTTCTCATAGAGGCCGTCAAGTGACTTCATTAAGTCCTACGTGGTCTTCATCTCCAAAACATTGAAGGCCACTGTTGACGCCAAGCTTAGCCAGATTGTTCCTAATGCCTTTCGCTTAAGGACAATCCATGCTTCATCTGCCATTGTTGTTGCAGGATTCTTTGCAAGACCGCCTAGTAGCATAGTAAAGGTCCTTCTGGGAGAGATAGTCTTCAATTTTCATCTTTCAGTGTTGGTAGTTCTTGCCATTGAACTCATTGATCTTGAGCTTCCCTTCCTCCCTCATTATTACCACTCAATTCAAGGAATTCATTCCTTGAGATACTTTAGCTACGAGAAAACCTTTCTCTGATACCACTTGTTAGGAAATAGGACGTAGCTTAATAGATAGTAGAGTAGCTTACTTAATATAGAGAGATAAATTTTCACACACGAGAGATTATAGAGTAGAGAGAGAGACAAAGAGAAAGAGAGAGTATACGATATACGTGGTTCACCCAAAGTGGGATACATCCACAAGAAAGCAGCCACTCAATGGCTTTAGTACTTCAAACAAAAAGCAAGTTATAGAGGGATTATATCGTGATTATACTGTTAAAAAGCTCCCACCTTGTTTCACTCTCACCACCTCACACCCACCTTGTTGCATCAACTTCCCATTGCACCACAATACCTTTTGTGTGTAGAAGAGGCCTCCTTTTATAGGCCAAAAGGGTTGCCATCTCTCATGAGAGGCAGCCATGTGTAGCGGCCCTTGTGTAGACAAGTCCAAGTTGGACTCTCCAATGTGCCCATGTGTGTCTGCCCTTGAGAAGAAAATTCCGTCTTGAAATTGGCCACTTGTCATTGACTTTTGAGCTTCCCTCCAAAACTTCTAATTTTCCAAAAGTTTGCCCTATATGGGTGTGTGTATCCTTGCTATTTTTTCCAAGCTTTCTCTATTTTTAGCCCACTTGCTATTTTAGGCTAACCTGTGCCTCAAGGGCATGCATACACATCTGGTTAATAGGGAAGAGCCCCAACCTTCAAGTGTGATGTGCCTCCCTCTTGAGCAGTGACGTCGTCATTGTTGCTCTAAGGGGAGGCCATTTTCCCTCAATATAAAGGGTAAGCCCCGTGGATTCGCCCTCTAGCAGCATGTCGTGTCATCGTACTCTGCAATGCCATCAACGGCAGCGATCGCCGGCCCCGCTCACAACCTCCACAACAAACACCCATAGCACCACTCACACAGTATTCAGCCGTCCATCATAGCCTAGGATCTCAAGCTCACACGCTCCTTCTTCTTGCCTAATGGGAGGTCCTCTTCCACTATATATACCATGGGCTGTTAGCCTCCCAAACCCCATGTGGGTTTTATGCCATGCCATGTGGCAATGTTCCACGGACCCAGCCCTCCAAAGGCCTCAAAAAATGCTTCAAAAATTATACCAACAAACCCTTTTTTCACGTGCATTCAATCACTTGCAATTTATTGCTCAGAGGTTTGATGATCAAGTTGTAAAACCAAGGTGAGAGCCCTAATCCCCACTTCAATCTGTATGGATCCCGACACTTCTTCACTTTTTCTTTCTCCTTTTTCCTTTGTTTTTTCGCGGCAAGGTCACCGGTTATAGACAACTCCTCTTATAGTGATATCACATGCGTTCAATGAGTATTTTTTTAAATCCTTATTTATGAATATCTCACAAATAACACATATACTTTTCCCCAATCTGTAAATTGTTTTCCAATTCCATTTTATGGCACCCTTATGTATGTGAAAATGTGAGAAAAAATAAAATTTAATAGTCCTTTCTATTGCACTCACGTGATAGTCACATGATCATAAAGTGACTCCCCCCCCCCCCCCAAGTTCATTCCGTAGTTCCAACATTCAAGAACTGACTTTGTGCGTGACTTGCTCCACCTTGAGCAATCACAACCCTTTTGGTTTTTGAACCTCTCCTTAGGTCTTCCTCTTGTTTCCACTGACATTGCAGCACTTCATGATACACATGTGCTTATCCTTTGCATTTCCTCACTTAGAATAGCATCCACAACATCATCAAACTTAAGAGTATTTGTGCTAGAGATAGAGTTACTTACAGCTATCACAAGGCTATCCCAACCATCCGGTAGAGACGTTAGTATAAGGAGGGCTCGCACTTCATTGTCAAAATTGACCTTCACTAATCGAAATTGACTTATGTTGGTGTTAAAGTCATTTAGGTGTTCTCCAACTAAACCATTGTCTGTCATCTTTAGATTGAACAAGCGCTTCATTAGAAATACCTTATTGGATGCCGATGGTTTCTCATAGAGGCCGTCAAGTGACTTCATTAAGTCCTACGTGGTCTTCATCTCCAAAACATTGAAGGCCACTGTTGACGCCAAGCTTAGCTGGATTGTTCCTAATTCCTTTCGCTTAAGGACAATCCATGCTTCATCTGCCATTGTTGCGGGCTTCTTTGCAAGACCGCCTAGTAGCATAGTAAAGGTCCTTCTAGTAGAGATAGTCTTCAATTTTCATCTTTCAGTGTTGGTAGTTCTTGCCATTGAACTTATTGATCTTGAGCTTCCCTTCCTCCCCCATTACTACCACTCAATTCAAGGAATTATTTCCTTGAGATACTTTAGCTATGAGCAAACCTTGCTCTGATACCAGTTGTTAGGAAATAGGACGTAGCTTAATAGATAGTAGAGTAGCTTACTTAATATAGAGAGATAAATTTTCACACACGAGAGACTATAGAGTAGAGAGAGACAGAGATAAAGAGACATTATACGATATGCGTGGTTCACACAAAGTGGGATACATCCACGAGAAATCAGCCACTCAATGTCTTTAGTTCTTCAAACAAGAAGTAGGTTACAGAGGGATTATACCGTGATTATACCATTAATAAAGCTCCCACCTTGCTTCGCTCTCACCACCTCACACCCACCTTGTTGCATCAACTTCCCAATGCACCACAATACCTTTTGTGTGTAGAAGAGGCCTCCTTTTATAGGCCAAAAGGGTTGTCGTCTCTCATGAGAGGCAGCCATGTGTAGCGGCCCTTGTGTAGACAAGTCCAAGTTGGACTCTCCAATGTGCCCATGTGTGTCCGCCCTTGAGAAGAAAATTCCGTCTTAAAATTGGCCAATGGTCATTGACTTTGACCTCCCTTCCAAAACTTCCTTATTTTCCAAAAATTTGCCCTATATGGGTGTGTGTATCCTTGCTATTCTCGCCAAGATTTCTCTATTTTTGGCCCACTTGCTATTTTAGGCTAACCTGAGCCTCAAGGGCATGCATACACATCTAGTTAATAGGGAGGATCCCCGACCTTCATGTGTGATGCGTCTCCCTCTTGAGCAGTGATGTCGCCATCGTTTCTCTAAGGGAGGCCATTTTCCCACAATATAAACGGTGAGCCCCGTAAATTCGCCCTCTAGCAGGCATGTCGTGTCATCATACTCTGCAATTCCATCAACGGCAGCAACCACCGGCCCCGCTCACAACCTCCAACAGACGCCCATAGCACCACTCACACATTGTGCAGCCGTCCATCATAGCCTAGGAGCTCAAGCTCACATGCTCCTTCTTCTTGCCTAATGGGAGGTCCTCTTCCAGTATATATACCATGGGCTCTTAGCCTCCCAAACCCCATGTGGGTTTTATGCCATGCCATGTGGCAGTGTTCCACGGACCTAGCCCTCCAAAGGCCTCAAAAAATGCTTCAAAAATTATACCAACAAACCCTTTTTTCACCTGCATTCAATCACTTGTGCCACAATTTATTTCTCAAGGGTTTGATGAACAAGTTGTAAAACCAAGGTGAGAACCCTGATCCCCACTTCAATCTGTATGGATCTCGACACTTCTTCACTTTTTCGGGCTCTCCAATCCTCGCCATCAAAAATTGAAAATCCATCTGACACCTCATCGCATGTGACTGGCACAAACTTTAACTCGCAATATCTCGTCGATCTGGCCTCTATTTGTCATGCCATCAAATCTTATCAACTTCATACAAGGCACACCAACTTCCAAAACTTGGTCACATCCCAAAAACTCCCAGATGGTACGCTGATCAAGGTGACCAAACTGGTACAAAACTGGCCCGCGGTGAAACTTTAACTGGCAATATCTTGGCAACCGGAACTCCAATTGCCAATTTCAAAAGAGCGATGCACTCCACAAGACGAGCACTTCATAACCATGCATCTACTTCATCTATGTTCCTCCATCTGCAATTTTCCAATCCGGTATGGATCTACAAACCATTCCAACTTCAAATTGTCATAACTTTCTTACGTAGCTCCAATTGACAAGCCATAAAGACAAGCCTATGGAGAACTTTGAGTACTCTATTTCTAGTCCATAAAATTCCATTCTTGACCACTTCAAACATACCCACTTGTCGCATCAAGAACATAGTTTTTGACCTTTTAACACTAGGTTGGTAACTTAACAGGACATAAAAGTGTCCTTTCAGGGTTTTGAAAAAAACCTCCAAAACCATAGTAGATCCACTCATTTTGTAAAATCCTTTCATGAGGTTATAGTTCAAGGCCTACTACACATGGAAAAAATAAGAAACTTGTAAAATTTCTCATCTTTTGGTCACACCAAGCCTCCAAAGTTGATGGACCAGTACATTTTCATCAAAACAGTCATTTCTTACATTTTGTTCATAAAAATAAGATTAGGGATTTTTGTAGGACTTGAGATAAATTCCCTTGTTAACTTCAATGGGTTGGTGATCAGAACATATGATTGCTTCTCACTCACTTTTTTTTTTTTTTTGCCAAAAGAAATAGGTACAAAAAAGTTGAATTTTTACCATTCTTCAAACCTTTTATCAAAGTTTCTATAGCCACGCTCAATAAAAATAATATATGCATGTTTTATTAGTTCCCTATTGTCCTGTAGGTTCATAAGGAGCCATGGACCATGTCAAAAGAATAATACATCTCTTACCAAGGGGAATCTTGGGGACAAAGAGGAAGTGCTAAATACAGCAAACATGAAAAAACTGGGTTCAACATTATGAGTTGTAGAATCCCATAGAAACTATTCAATATCTAGCCAAATTTGATCCTTATGACTAGATATGGTTACTACCTACAAAATGCATGTAGTTGTCACAAGAAACTAACAATATTGAAAAAGCTATACTTGATATACTAGAATGTTTCGTTTTCTTCTATAATTGAAAAAATCAACCATTGTTGTCTACTATGCAAAATAGGGTATTAGGTGCCCCAAAACTCAAGAAATATTAGCTTTATGTTACAATATGGGACATAGAAAATCAAAGATGCATTTGGATATCATGAAAGCCACCAAAAAAATCATAGAAGAGCTAAAATTGACTAAAAAAAGGATTTGACAATTTTTGTAATTTGGTCATAACTTACAACTTTAACATTTATTTCTCCCTATAAGCATCAAGACATGTTGAGGACTACTAAAGATAGTTCTCTAGCATTATGGACCTCACAAACATGAATTCTAGAGTGGTATAGTTGCAAAAATTTGAAAAAAGCCAAAAACAGGACCCGTTTTTTCAGACAGTTTAGGTTGTGAAATGTTGTGCAAGGACAAGGGTAAAGATGGAATTGATATTCCAAAAAAATATCGAGTTTTTTTCAGCTCATGAGACAACTTTCTAGATAGATAGCACCTCAAAATCCATTTTGAAACTCTTGACATAATTCAAGGAAAATGGTCACTTAACAGGACATAAAAGTGTCCCATTACCAACCTAATGTTAAAGTCATATTTTGCATATATTTATCATTGAGCTTGCTCGTTATCGAGCCCTGGTCACTGCTCAATAAACATATAGGCTTCAATCAAGCCTAATCTACATCCTTTTGTTCCTTTTCCCATCATGGAAACCAAGCAACATGATATCCTCAAAACCAAGCATGCATGAAAATTCTCAATTTTGTAGAATGTAAAAAATAGAAAAAACAAAAAAAATACATGTGGAGTGTTTTGTGATTTGATCTTTGAGTGATAGAGATGCATTCTTGTGCATCGCCATCAAATAAAAAGAAAGTTTCATCTAATACGTGCACCGAATCAAAGTTTTAAGGCTTTGTTAGCCAGTAGAGAATAGTATGGATGCCATTCATAGTCAGTTGTCAAAGTTTTCCATGCTTTAACCAGTTTCCATGGATAGTCCTCAAACAAACCGTCCATCCAAGAGTAGTTTATTTATAGGTAAAATGTTCCTAAAATCATAAGAATCAATAAGTACACAAGGATAAGTAAGTTTGGATTAACCTACAATCTAAAACCAGTAGAGTCAAAGACTACAATAGCTGTGAACAGGAACCCAATCTATAGTTTTAAGGATTTGTTAGCCATTAGCAAATAGTATGGATGTCATTCATAGTCAGTCGTCAAAGTTTTCCTTACTTTAACCAGTTTCCATGGATAGTCCTCAAACGAACAGTCCATCCAAGAGTAATTCGTTTATATGTAAAACATTCTTGAAATCATAAGAATCAAAATAATTACACAATGGTAAGTAATTTTGGATTAACCTACAACCTAAAACCAATAGAGCCAAATACTACAATAGGTATGAGCAGGAATCCGATCTATAGACAAGGAAAGACCACATGTCAACCTAACAAGGAATTATAGACAGTGGGTCCATCAAGGCCTATGGACAAAAATCTCCAAAGCCAGCGTCCTGGATTCCCATATTTTTGGGAGAACCTTGTATTTAGGACATGTGTGTTGTTGTTTTTAGACTTATACTTATACACGAAAGAATATAACAGTTCAAAAGACAGTTGACTTTAGACAAAGGACAATGATTAGCACAAAAACAACATAGTCTTTGATTCATTTTTGTACATCATATTGAGAATTAGATATCATTCTAGTGTTTTGTACATAAGATAGTCAAGTACAACTTATTTTGAAGTAAAAGAGGCCAAGAGTTTGTTAGCTTTGAATATATATTACAAGTGTCATTAAACCTATCTGTTGTTGTCCATGTCCTACTTGAAACCTTTTAAACTTATACCTACCATCCATGTAGTGTTAATATTAGCAAGTATCCATTCTCAAAATAATAATCCACAGATGAAAGTGACATTTGTGTGTAGCCGTTAAATCTTAAATAACAAGACATAATTGAATTTTTATATTCAAAAGACAGCTGGCACTGGAATCAAGGAATAGATGTGCACAAAAAAAAAATCAGTATTAGAATCATTTAAGTACAATGTTTGTAGGAAAGAGATCCCCTTTCAGTATGTAGAAAGTAAAAGAACTTCCCAAGTCATCAGTGAGTGTTCCATCCAGAGTCAAATAGCTTGCCAAAGTAAAAAAACCTATTCCAAGATAAGATAGGGTCCTTACCTGCATCCATCCAAACAAGACAACAATTCAGTTAGCCTTGGATGTGTTTTACAGGTATCAATGGACCATACGAGTTGTTATCCATGTCCATCTTTTAAAAAAATTAAAACTTTAGACAAGCTTGGTCCATAGTAAGTCCTTTGTGTTAATAAGTTTTAATTACCACTTCTAATCTAAGTGACAGATTTTCCTTCTAAACCAAGTGGTACATTCCCCTAAGAAAATTTTATGAGTTTATTTATCCGTTATATTAGTGAGGTATTTTTTGGAAAATAAGAAAAATATATTACCTTCCTGATGCCATCTTATCTTGATAAGTCATAAACTAATAGCCAGCCAAGTGTTAGAGGCCTAGCCCGTCCAACCTGTGTATGTAAACGCCATGAATCAATGTTGCAATTAGTGATAATGACCAAGTCATTCAAAGAATGCAACGGATCTACTTTCATCATATGGGCCCGAAAACAGTTTAAACACACCTCCCCTATATAGAAGGTTTTTTTAGTGACACAAGCGGTGGACAACATGCCATAAAATACTGCCAGCACGGAATTAGTAGTAGGAATCCGACTTTATCCAAGGTATAACCCTTCCAGAATCTTTTCTTGGCTTCATTTACAAAGCCAATACTACCATATACATACCTTCAAAAGAAGCCAGCGAACCAATTCATTAACCATATGCTCCTTAAAATGGTGGGTTTATAGCCAGCCATACTGCCATAAGTAAATGATGTCCAATTTTCTCAGAATGAGAGTACTCACAGTAGTACAAGATACACGGCGCCTAAGGGCCAAGAATAAACCCCTTTTAATGAACAACATTTAAGCCCAAAAAATGAAGACTTGCTCAATTTCTTTACTCACCACAAACTGTCATATACTTACCATCATAAGCACTAGCACAGAGAGCCACTTTACCAACCATAAGCAGCTCAGAAAACGGACTTTCAATGATGTCCACTTTTTTTCAATGTGAGTCTCCAAAGTAAAACAAGGTACCCGGCGCATGAGATGTAGCTAAGACCAAGAAAAACCCTATATATTGACAAAACCAGTTTATTGCCAAAACCTTGTAATGTCAGCAGTCAGTAAAATGCTGCCACAGCCTTGAAACCTTAGGTATATGGTCAAGTAGGTGATGCCAAGCAACCATATTCTATGCTAACAAAATCCTAAAAACCAAAGTGTATAAGAGCCACAGAAAATGATTGTCGAACAAAACGAGTCAAGCAGAATAAAAACACCACAATGTTTTACTGAAAACGTCTTTCCCTACTATGTTAAGAAAAATGGCAGAGTAATACTTAAAAGAATCCCAATCAAAAAACGTTCGCGAGATAAGTTAAGGCCAAAACCTAAGATGTTTGACTAGTGAGCTCCATAGCTCTATTCGTGAAGCAGGTAGCAAATCCTCTCAGACAAAAACACAACACAAAACAACCACTGGCTAAGTGAGGGGCAAGGTGCGTCCTCACCTTGTTTATATAGAGGTTGGACTGCCAGTCCTTCGAGCGTGAATGATGAGTGAGGCAAGCCGCCCTACTTTGTGATCGTGTGGTATCATCAAGCGGTACACAGAAACCCTTGAAAGGGGAGATCCATAGCGAGGAAGAATAGGCTTTTGCAACGAAATTGGAAACTTTAAGTAGTCACGTATGCATAAGCAATGTCCATCATACTTTAATTCATTTAATGTCATTCAACATGCAAAAATTCAGAGCCAAATGAGCCAATCACCATGCAAGAATTCTAAGTATAATCCAAGGGTGTAGCTTTCAATCCAAAGGTCATTGTATTAAAGAAACAGTCAAAAAAACAATATTATGTGGGGAATCGAGTAGGTTTCAAAAAACCTCCTTGTGGACAATGTAACCAGATCCTTCGGGACAGGTAACTTTTGTTAGAACAAGACTTATACCTTACTAGTAGGTCGACTGAATTCTAGAGTCCGAGAGCATATAGAGTTTAAACCCTATGTGTAACGTACCAATGCAAACTTCCTATATTAAACCAAGCTATCCATAGGTATAAACTGGTTCTCAATCCACCAAAAAGGTTCAACACTTGATAACTATATTTGCAAAAAGTGATATTGCTTCACAATGTTTTAACGCTTATGAAAAAAAGAATCATATACATTAGCTTTATAAAATAATCCAGGCATCTCATTGATACTTTTTTCAAAACAAACCATAATCAAATCCATTTGATGACATTATATTCATGCGAGAGATCAATTAATCCGCTTTTCATTGTTCATCTAGTACCCCCTGCGGTTAGTAAGCATTCACAAGAAACTGCAGATAGTTATCAGGCCATGCAATATGTTATGCAAACTTAGAAGAAGAAGCCGTCTCTTGTATACAAATAGTTTCCACCATCATTTATCCATATATCCTAGCTGAACACACAAAGTTCATATTTTCCTTAGATCCACAAAAATTGGGCAGCATCTCCTCTGTATTGTGATTAAATTTTCAAAAAAAACCAAAAACTTCCATCTCATGGAGAGACCCTCACAAGAGGATTAAGGTCAAAATTCTTAGTTCTTCAAAGGTCTATACAACTCATGAAATCTATTCAACCCATTGTATTGACATAATGAAACTCAAAATGTGCATGTATCATTTCTCAGCAACCATAATATGTTATTAATTGAATATCACTTTGTAATATTTACTCAAAATTGCATAATAAAGTTGTTAACTTGCGAGCCAAAACCGGTTTCAAGTGAGTGTAATAACCCATAAAAAGTTATTTTGTAGCAGTAAGTAGTACATAACCTCAATGGCAAGGCCAGTATATATCCTGTGTTTCGATGTTCCTCATCGACATACTCAAATATTATTCAGTAGTGGGTAACATAACCTTCCTGAATCCCAAAAACATCTTAGCTGAGGAACTCTTATCCTCCAATAGTGCATATATATAACATAACTAGATCATCAGCTGGTCCCAAAATAGCTAATAACATCACAAGTGGAACACCCTTCCCTCTCAAAGTGAGAAGTGCTTGCTTCCTTCACAACAATTATTAGATGAATCACGATCAAACACAGGCTTTCGTTCATGAGTACATGGATATTTACTCCAAAAGTCAAGTCCCTATAATATCTCAACACTATGACTCAAGGTTTGAAAGTTTACCAAATGCACCTAGCCAAATGAGAGTCTTTATGAGCGTCAAATTATTATGACATCCTGTAGCCCAACTTCTAAGTAGGTGTAAATGCACCTACCTGATATATATCCCGACGTGATCATCAAAATCACTTGTTGTAGAATTTCATATCGGAGCTGCAACAAGATGATTCCAGAATGTGCCATGCCACCTTTCACTTTAGATGCATCCATGCGCTTTGAAAGATTCCTGTATGTACACTGCACCTTCATATTAGCGTGTTCTGTGTGTGTGTGTGTGTGTGTGTGTGTGTGTGTGTGTGTGTGTGTGTGTGTGTGTGTGTGTGTGTGTGTGTGTGTGTGTGTGTGTGTGTGTGTGTGTGTGTGTGTGTGTGTGTGTGTGTGTGTGTGTGTGTGTGTGTGTGTGTGTGTGTGTGTGTGTGTGTGTAAAGACTTTCATCATCATCTCAAAGCTACCATCTAGCTAGTAGGTCACCACCTATTGATCATGCATTCACAGGTGTCCAGAAAGAAGCCAAGCAACCAATTTTCAAAACCAGCCGCCGTAAGGAGTTCCAAAGAAAATTTTCCAGCAAAATGTTTGTTTTAGCACAGTTTTTTTGTCAAAAAAGGATCAGTACGCATATCTTTCTTATGTCAGCATCATCCAGAATACAAAACGCCATATTCAAGCTATTGTAAGGACCAATACACATATCTTTTACTGTGTCAGCATCAAGCAAAGCGCATAACGACGTATTCAAGCCAATGTAAGGGCAAAGAACTCCACTATATAAAACCATTTCCTGCGTTTCCTAGACATACACTCCAAACAGGTAGTTGAGAGTTTATTCAAACCTTTGCCATGAGACATTATTGATACCGCATGTCTGATGCCCAATCAAGCTACAAGTTTATGTTCGTAATTACTTACTTACAAAAAGAAGTTAGCAAACCTGCACGTTTTTGCGTTACACCAAAATCCCGAAACAAACCTGTATTATGTTAACGAAATGGAGAAATTCCATAACTCACACAAGAAAACCTGCTTACTATGGTCATCCATCCAGCCACCATATATCTCAGTAGGCAGAGTTGCCTACCTGGTTGTATGAATCCATGTCGACGCGGCAGTTGGGAGCCAACCGGCCTTGGTTTCTTATGGTCTTATGGTCGTATGGCCGCATCAGTACATCGCGAGTGCATGTGTGTGTGGGGGTGGGGGGGGGGGGAGAGAGAGAGAGAGAGAGAGAGAGAGAGAGAGAGAGAGAGAGAGAGAGAGAGAGAGAGAGAGAGAGAGAGAGAGAGAGAGAGAGAGAGAGAGAGCGACGAGTTTGCAACTCGAGGTGAGTAGTGCACTACCAAGCTATGCAGAGAGCCATACTAATGTTTTAACAACGCTTTTGTTTTTACTAAGTTAAGTACTCAAACCATATGGAGCATTCAAGGCCCAAAATGTGGCCCATCTGTCCTTAGATCACGATGTTATCCATTCATTTAAGAAGGGTCGGATCCTGCCAAGCTTGTGTAGGGACGCTATCTAGGCCCAAAACGTGAAGTAAATTGTCCAAAGATCATGGCGTTATTTCATCATCAAAGGAGGATTGGTTCCTGTCAATTTATTGTTGAGATTCTATATAGGTTCTGGAATAACGCCTTATAAAGTCAGTTGTGCTCAAAAACAGAGCTAGTGTATGACATACTTATGGAGAATACTGATGCTATAAGCAAAAAAACCTTTTTCTAACAGCATGGCTCATTACTTTCCAAACTGAATAGGTTATGGATAAAGTATATCAATACATTCCAGGTTTTAGCTATAGTCGGCCAAGGTTTAACCAAGACATTGTTGTCTAGATGGAGAGAACGAGATTACGAAGGGGGCATACATCAGCCCAGGGTTATTCAAGGAAATGTCAACTAGATAAGTGTGTGTGTGTGTGTGTGTGTGTGTGTGTGTGTGTGTGTGTGTGTGTGTGTGTGTGTGTGTGTGTGTGTGTGTGTGTGTGTGTGTGTGTGTGTGTGTGTGTGTGTGGCCCTCCCCCATCCCAGAGGAGAGATCCATTTGGTGGAGGATCGTGCACCAAGTGGACCAATCCCCCACCAATTATAGTAAATGCTTCCTACAAGATTCCATGTTTATAACTCAATCATCTGTACTGTGTTAAAAAGGGTTTAGATGCGAGATTAGCCATCTGTACTGTGCTGAAAAAGGGTTTAAATGTGAGACTACCCAATTGTTGTATGATAAAGGGTCCTCCAAGGAGGAGAGTATGGTACTATAAAAACTACATACCTGACATCTCATGATTTTGGTCAATGTGTCATCCCAAATTTGTGAACTATGTCGAATGGTGGTTATTATAAAATACTCCAATCCTGCAAGATAAAGAGCAATTGAAGTGCCACACTTCCTCAAGGGTGGACATTGATTATATGGATTTTATGCACATATGTAGGTGCTTGACCAACTTAGGAACCGAGAGCCCCAACCCATCCCTTTGGATTGGGTGGATCAAGCTAATACTAATGTAACTTGTATTAACTCAACCAATTTAGGAGCTAAAGAGCCCCAACCCATCCCTTTGGATTAGGTGGGTCAAGCTAGTAATAAATGTAGCTTGTATGAACTTGACCAATTCAGGAGCTACAGAACCCCAACCCATCCGGTTGGATTGGGTAGGTCAAGCTAGTATTAATGTAACAGATTTACAACCATTGTATGGTGCTAGCCCGACCAAAGGCTAGCTAGGAAGAAGTATGTGTGTGTTTGAAATGAAAAGCCTAACAATCGTTTGATTATACAAACTATTGTACCATACAATGGAGTAGATCAGACTATATATACGGACAAGGGTACAAGGATATTGACAATATAATCAAGAGATAAGTTATATGTAAATAACACCCTATCGATAGTTTACATTAGCCAAAATCTCTATTGCATGAAGAAATGTAGAGTTTCCTTTCTCCAGGTATTGTTATTGATTTCATCCACTTTGAAGATATCCAGTCCTTAGAAACAAACCTCCACTAATCCTACAAGGAGAAGGATCCAGTTGTTACCTGCATCCATACAAAAGCATTCAGTGAGAACTGGCTATGCTTGTGCGTATTACAAGTGTCAAAACTCGGTCCAGTAGTTATCCATGTCACACCTACAGAATTAGCTTACAGTCTATCCTACGGACTATCATTTAGTATCACCCATACCAAAATAAACATGTGTCTAATATATCACTAAAATCAAGTAGCATCCTTTTTCACCAAAATTGGACAGCATCTTGTTTGTATTTTGAAGAAAATGTCAAAAGAAATCAGTAATTGCCATCTCTAAAGAGACCCTCACAGGAGGATTAAGACTTTGCTTAATTAAATTGACAACTTCCAATAGTCAAATAGTCATTATTCTTTAGCTTATTCAATGCCAATCATTATGTAAAAATCCAAGTAAACTGTTTGAACTTCAATAAGTGATGGACATATTTGGTGATCCACTTGTCCAATGTAGACATCCAATAGTTCAAATGTAACTTTTTCTTTTCGAAAAAGACGATAAATTCACCCATCTAAGTGTCTATGAAGCCAATGACTTCTCAATGAGGAGGTTTCTTTCTTACAAAAATTGATTTTAGTCTAGCATCTCATGTTATGTAAAAAAGTTAAAAGCGTACATCTTTAGACTAGAGTGACCATTATCATCAATTACCCCAAAAAAATGAAAAATTTACCCACATCAGCTACTGCTGATCTATAAGCCAACAAAATTTTGCCGACATCTTGTAGGTTTTTTTTCCAAAACAATCAAAAAGGGCTCAATAGGTAAATCTTCATATAGTCAGAATCACGCGGACCGTATATCCATCTATTTGGACTAGCCTAAAGGCCAGCATCAAACCATTTTAAGAAAGAATGTCTCGTTTGTCACAATACCGTAAAAGTCCAATAACACTATCTTTATGAGGTAGCCATCATATGGCCTTTCATCATCATCTCAAAGCTACCATCTAGCTAGTAGGTCACCACATATTGATCATGCATTCACAGGTGTCCAGAAAGAAGCCAAACAACCAGTTTTCAAAACCAGCCACTGTAAGGAGTTTCAAAGAAAATTTTCCAACAAAATGTTTGTTTTAGCACAGTTTTTTGTCAAAAAAGGATCAGTACGCATATCTTTCTTATGTCAGCATCATCCAGAATACAAAACGCCATATTCAAGCTATTGTAAGGACCAGTACACATATCTTTTACTATGTCAACATCAAGCAAAGCGCATAACGACGTATTCCAGCCAATGTAAGGGCAAAGAACTCCACTATATAAAACCATTTCCTACGTTTCCTAGACATACACTCCAAACAGGTAGTTGAGAGTTTATTCAAACCTTTGCAATGAGATATTATTGATACCGCATGTCTGATGCCCAATCAAGCTGCAAGTTTATGTTCGTAATTACTTACTTACAAAAAGAAGTTAGCAAACCTGCACGTTTTTGAGTTACACCAAAATCCCAAAACAAACCTGTATTATGTTAATGAAATGGAGAAATGCCATAACTCACACAAGAAAACCTGCTTACTATGGTCATCCATCCAGCCACCATATATCTCAATAGGAAGAGTTGCCTACCTGGTTGTATGAATCCATGTCGACGCGGCAGTTGGGAGCCAACAGGCCTTGGTTTCGTATGGTCTTATGGTCGTATGGCCGCATCAGTACATCACGAGTGCATGTGTGTGTGGGGGTGGGGAGAGAGAGAGAGAGAGAGAGAGAGAGAGAGAGAGAGAGAGAGAGAGAGAGAGAGAGAGAGAGAGAGAGAGAGAGAGAGTGAGAGAGAGAGAGAAAGAGCGACGAGTTTGCAACTCAAGGTGAGCAATGCACTGCCAAGCTATGCAGAGAGCCATATGAATGTTTTAATAACGCTTTTGTTTTTACTAAGTTAAGTACTCAAACCATATGGAGCATTCAAGGCCCAAAATGTGGCCCATCTATCCTTGGATCACGATGTTATCCATTCATTTAAGAATGGTCGGATCCTGCCAAGCTTGTGTAGGGATGCTATCTAGGCCCAAAACGTGAAGTAAATTGTCCAAAGATCATGGCGGTATTCCATCATCAAAGAAGGATTGGTTCCTGTCAATTTATTGTAGAGATTCTATATAGGTTCTAGAATAACGCCTTATAAAGTCAGTTGTGCTCAAAAACAGAGCTAGTGTATGACATACTTATGGAGAATACTGATGCTACAAGCAAAAAAACCCTTTTCTAACAGCATGGCTCATTACTTTCCAAACTGAATAGGTTATGGATAAAGTATATCAATACATTCCAGGTTTAGCTATAGTCGGCCAAGGTTTAACCAAGACATTGTTGTCCAGATAGAGAGAACAAGATTACGATGGGGGCATACATCAGCCCAGGGTTATTCAAGGAAATGTCAACTAGATAAGTGTGTGTGTGTGTGTGTGTACCCGCCCTTTCCCAGGCGCCATACACAATGGGTTGGTAGTAGGCCCATTTTGTATGGGCCTACTACCTAATAAGAGAAATAAGATTTTCTTTATTAAAGCGTAACCCAAGCATTAGGCAAAATTTGGACTCACAAAGGGGCCATGAGATTCCTCATATTTTAGAAGATTCTGATATAGCACGCCATGAGATTCCTCATATTTTAGAAGATTCTTTTTTTGATTCACTTAGATTCCGACAGAGTTGAGAGGACATTCTAACTGTCAAACCTCCGCCAAATTTGGAGTTTGTTTGCAAAAATTTATCCATGCGCCCGTTTTGGTAGAGAGAGGTAAGTCAAACTCCTTAAAGGGCCCCTTTGTGAGTCCAAATTTTGCCTAATGCCAGTTATGATGGGTGAGAGCCTGTATGATAGTGTTATAGATCTGATTTCTATTAAACCCGTTAAGGCAGTACTTTTTAATAAGCAGAAAAATCTCCTCCCAGGAAAGAGGAGGGTTAGAGGAAGAGTAGAAAATTAGGTGTAGTAGGCAGATACAAGAGCTAATAGCAGCCTTGTAGAGCCTATTGTTATTCTTTTTTATGAACTCTATGAGTGGTAGTTTCAGGAGATCTCTTTTCCACACAAACCTTAGATCATACCCATCAACAGATGGGGTATGAAGGGTTATTGAGAGGTTAAGAAATTGGACGGATGTGCAGAAGGCCGCAATGGGTGTAATGGTCTCATGGAGAGAGGTAAGTTCAATTTTCAAGCAGTGAGGGTAAATTAGACAAATTTCATTGGGGAAGTCCCTATTGTTGATACTCAATAGGTCATCCATGTATCTATAAGTATTATTAAACTGTGGAAGTTTACTCTTGTAAGTTTCCATGGTTTTGAGACACCACATGTATTCAAAGAAATCAAGGTAAATATTACACATAAGTGGAGAGCAAGAAAAACACATGGGGATGCCAAGGCATTGGTTAAAGCAAAGACCGCCTGAAACTATAGTGCAGTTATTTAACAGCAAAGAGATGTAGGAGCAAAGTTTAGCTTCATCAGAGTGTAGGGAGTGTGTGGAGTGAGATAGGTGAATCCACCTAGATTTTTTGGAAAGTTGTATGTAAAAGAACTTCTTCTTTCTAGCATTGGAAAAAGCCAATTTGATTATCTTGGCAAGAACAGCTTTAAGGCCAAGATTCCCATCAAGGGGAATGTTTTCATAACATTGTGTGATGTCAGTGGTAAAGATGTGGAAGATATGCTGAGGGAGGTTAAGTGATACCTCTGAAGAGTTCTTAGTAAGCCAGAAGGGGTTATACTATACATGCAAGAAGTCTTGGCAAATTTTTCGTTTAGTGGCACAAATAAGCTCAAATTCAGATAAAATAAGGTCAAGGCAGAAAGTAATATCCTTGGTGATATCAGTAAAGATACAATTGGAGGCATCAGATATCCACCTGAATTTATGCTTATGGATTTTATAAGTGGGAAAAAGCATTGGTAGCTTAGTGTTCAGCACAGAGTAGCCAAGCAACCCTAAGTGATTAGCAATTTTATTGGAAATAGTTTGAGGTGTAGCATTAATATGACATAATTCCTTACCAGATACTCGATTACGAGCGGCTTTCCAAGCAAGGTATTTGCAAACAATAGTGGGACAATTAGAGCTTTTGTCAATCCCGACAAACAAACCATTTAATAGAGATCTTTTGAAAATCAAGAGTTAGCTGTGAAGTAAGCCAAGAGTCATCAGATGATAACCATTTATTAGGAAGTTGTGAAATTTTACGAAGGAAGCATTCCTTCACCACTTCCCTTAAGTCCGGTAGGACTGTCATCTCCAGTCGGAGAGCACTGACAAGGTCAATGAGACAGCTTAGTATAGCTGATAAGGCAAGGTATGGGTTTTTGGTAAAGTTAGGTATATGATTGAGCCCTTTGGCGGAAATTCTCCGTATTTTAGTGTTTTCAATAATGCTAAGATACAACTGCAAACATGGTTACCAAAATCCTCAAAGTTTCTAAAAAAAGAGGTGAATTGAACACAAGTACAATGAGGGACAGAATCTTGCCGAAGAAAGTCATTGTTATAGATAAAACTTTTTACAGGAGTATTTCCATCCTATGAGTATATTGTTGAGTAATTTGTGATTACCAAAAAATAGATCAAAGCACTCACAAAAAAGATTTTTAGGTTGAATCCAATCGAGGAGTGCATTGTGAAAGAGACAGTGTAAGTAGATGAAACCATTTTCCGGATCTACTTTGTTGAGAGTTCTTCTTCCGCAAGGGTTTGTAGCTACCTGCAATATAACCAGAGATTAAAAATCAGGGAAGTTCCTGACGGGGGGAGATCTGCCTCTTCCTCTTGTAAAGCTACGAACTTTTCCTCGGTTAGAGGATGAACTAGGTGTTAAGAAAGAAGTGAAGGAGTTAGGGGTGATCAAAGAGTTAGCCCTCTTGAGAGCTGGGGAGTCATCCTCATCAATACATGGTTTTAAGAAGACTAGTGATGAGCTTAACACCTTTAAAGTTAGCATAAGTAGTTAAGTAAATGCCAGGTTCATCAGCTTTTAACTCCTTCAAGATATCAAGCATGAGCCCATGGAAGATGTTGAAGGCAATCTATGCAATTACAATCTATTTTTCTTGGCCACCTAGCCAAGAGCAAAGAGGGAAAGATGAAAGTCCACAAGTTTCTCCGGGAAAAGTAAGTTCAAATGGTTGAGAATAAGCCAGATTGTATGATCGAACCACATGATGCTAGATTCACAAGAGGCTTTAGGGTCAAGAAATCTGCAGGTACATTTCACATAAGGATGAAAGACATTCCAAATGGACTCGGTATAAAAACCAAGGTTACTCTTGGCGAATTCCATGTTTCCTTTGGTACAAATGTACAGGCCTAGATTAGAGGGGCACTTGGAGTGGTCGATGAGATTGAGGTTGAAGGGTGCTTTGATGAGCTCACCTTTATCCAAGAATTTCCCTCCTTTTAGAATCTTGAGTCTGCAATCTTCCACCGTAGAGGCAGGGAGGTTGGCAAATAAACCAAGGTTTCACTTAAAATAGGTGCTAAGAAATCTTGTTTGGGAAGGACCCAACCCCAAGGGATTCAATTTCAATTTGTCTTACGGGCAAGATAGGAAAAACTTTAGAGATTTTACCATCTCTAGGAGGCTTGATTCATTGAGGGAGCAAAGATTTCTCTGAAATTCCTTAACTGCTTCAAGGGCTGCACTATCTTGACAGAAGATTCCACCAGTTTGTAGAATAGAAGGAGTGGCTGGTGCAAAGACAAAAGAGGGATTAAGTCCACATAACTTCCTAAGAAAGTTAGATAGTTCTGCACCAGAGGAGGAGAAAAGAGCAATCTCTTGCTGATATTGCAAGGATAATAGAGGAAGCTGGGCAATGTATTGGGAAATTAAATTTACTCCTTCCATGGAGTCTTTGTCCAAAGTTGCTAAAATCTTCACCCAATCATTAAAAAACAGCATATGTAAGACAGATAATTTTTTGTCAGAGGTAAGAGCCGATTCATAAATTAGTTGTGAAGCATTCAAGATGCTAATACATCTGAGAACAAGAGAAGTAGCCACTAAGAGGGGCTCCAAGGTCAGTTCCAATCCTTGTGAGAGATCAAGAGTCTGCAAAAATAGTGAGGTGAGGTTCACTTATAATTTCCATAGTAGGTAATACAATCTTTGGCCTTCCTAGAGAGGAAGGGTCTAGTTCTAACTTCCAAGGATTTCTTTGGTTTATGGTCCTTAAGGTAAAGCCTAATCTGTTCGAGAATATTAGCATGATTTTCAAAGTTGTGATTAGTGTTCATGCGAGCTGTCTTTATATAGGGTAAGCATTCCTGAAAAGGGAACAGTGTAAACATAAATAGACAGAAAACAGTAAATTTTAATATATTTTGGGCCTGCAAACCTTCAACCGGCAAAGTCAAACACTATAGTAGCCGTGAGCAGGGAACCAAAAAAAGAGTCTAAAAGGGACCACCTAACACCAGTCAACCGATCAAGGGATTACAGACTGTGGGTCCAATTTAGAACTCAATTTTGAAGAGAATTTCCAAAGCCAGCATCCCGGTTTCTCTTGAAATAAAAACCTTATGTATAGGATGTGTGTGTAGCTGTTTAATCTTAAATAATAAGACATAATTGAATTTTTACATTCAAAAGACAACTAGCAATGGAATCAAGGAATAGATGTGCACAAAAACAATTCAGTATTAGAATCATTTAAGTACAATGTTTGTAGGAAAGCGATCCCCTTCAGTATGCAGAAAGCAAAAGAACTTCCCAAGTCATCAGTGAGTGTTCCATCCAGATTCAAATAGCTTGCCAAAGTAAAAAAACCTTTTCCAAGATAAGATAGGGTACTTACCTGCATCCATCCAAACAAAACAACAATTCAGTTAGCCTTGGATGTGTTTTACATGTATCAATGGACCATACCAATTGTGATCCATGTCTATTTTTTTAAAAAATTAAAACTTTAGACAAGTTTGGTTCATAGTAAGACCTTTGTATTAATAAGTTTTAATTACCACTTCTAATTTAAGTGACAGATTTCCCTTCTAAGCCAAGTGGTACATTCCCCTAAGAAAATTTTATGAGTTTATTTATCTCCTATATTAGTGAGGTATTTTTGGGTAAATAAGCAAAAGATATTCCCTTCCTCATGCCATCTTATCTTGATAAGTCATAAACTAATAGCCAGCCAAGTGGTAGAGGCCTAGCCCATCCAACCTGTGTATGTAAACGCCATGAATCAATGTTGTAATTAGTGATAATGACCAAATCATTCAAAGAATGCAACGGATCTACTTTCATCATATGGGCCCGAAAACAGTTTAAACACACCTCCCCTATATAGAAGGTTTTTTTAATGACACAAGCGGTAGACAACATGCCATAAAATACTGCCAGTACGGAATTAGTAGTAGGAATCCGACTTTATCCAAGGTACAACCCTTCCAGAATCTTTGCTTGGCTTCATTTACAAAGCCAAGACTGCCATATACATACCTTCAAAAGAAGCCAACGAACCAATTCATTAGCCATATGCTCCTCAAAATGGTGGGTTTATAGCCAGCCATACTGCCATAAGTAAATGATGTCCAATTTTCTCAGAATGAGAGTACTCACAGTAGTACAAGATACGCGGCGCCTAAGGGCCAAGAATAAACCCCTTTTAATAAACAACATTTAAGCCCAAAAAATGAAGACTTGCTCGATTTCTTTACTCACCACAAACTGTCATATACTTACCATCAGAAGCACTAGCACAGAGAGCCACTTTACCAACCATAAGCAGCTCAGAAAACGGATTGTCAATTATGTCCACTTTTTTTCAATGTGAGTCTCCACAGTAAAACAAGGTACCCGGCGCATGAGATGTAGCTAAGACCAAGAAAAACCCTATATATTGACAAAACCAGTTTATTGCCAAAACCTTGTAATGTCAGCAGTCAGTAAAACACTGCCACAGCCTTGAAACCTTAGGTATATGGTCAAGCAGGTGATGCCAAGCAACCATATTCTATGCTAACAAAATCCTAAAAACCAAAGTGTATAAGAGCCATAGAAAATTATTGTCGAACAAAACCAGTCAAGCAGAATAAAACCACTACAATGTTTTACTGAAAACGTCTTTCCCTACTATGTTAAGAAAAATGGCAGAGTACATCATAGTCAGAATTAGATATCATTCTAGTGTTTTGTACATAAGATAGTCAAGTACAACTTATTTTGAAGCAAAAGAGGCCAGGAGTTTGTTAGCTTTGAATATATATTACAAGTGTCATTAAACCTATCAGTTGTTGTCCATGTCCTACTTGAAACCTTTTGAACTTATACCTACCATCCTTGTAGTGTTAATATTAGCAAGTATGCATTCTCAAAATAATAATCCATAGATGAAAGTGACATTTGTGTGTAGCTATTAAATCTTAAATAATAAGACATAATTGAATTTTTATATTCAAAAGACAGTTGGCAATGGAATCAAGGAATAGATGTGCACAAAAAAATATTCAGTATTAGAATCATTTAAGTACAATGTTTGTAGAAAAGAGATCCCCTTTCAGTATGTAGAAAGTAAAAGAACTTCCCAAGTCATCAGTGAGTGTTCCATCCAGAGTCAAATAGCTTGCCAAAGTTAAAAAACCTTTTCCAAGATAAGATAGGGTCCTTACCTGCATCCATCCAAACAAGACAACAATTCAGTTAGCCTTGGATGTGTTTTACATGTATCAATGGACCATACCAGTTGTTATCCAGGTCCATCTTTAAAAAAAATTAAAACTTTAGACTAGCTTGGTCCATAGTAAGACCTTTGTGTTAATAAGTTTTAATTACCACTTCTAATCTAAGTGACAAATTTCCCTTCTAAACCAAGTGGTACATTCCCCTAAGAAAATTTTATGAGTTTATTTATCCGTTATATTAGTGAGGTATTTTTTGGAAAATAAGCAAAAGATATTACCTTCCTGATGCCATCTTATCTTGATAAGTCATAAACTAATAGCCAGCCAAGTGGTAGAGGCCTAGCCCATCCAACCTGTGTATGTAAACGCCATGAATCAATGTTGCAATTAGTGATAATGACCAAGTCATTCAAAGAATGCAACGGATCTACTTTCATCATATGGGCCCGAAAACAGTTTAAACACACCTCCCCTATATAGAAGGTTTTTTTAGTGACACAAGCGGTAGACAACATGCCATAAAATACTGCCATCACCGAATTAGTAGTAGGAATCTGACTTTATCCAAGGTACAACCCTTCCAAAATATTTGCTTGGCTTCATTTACAAAGCCAAGACTGCCATATACTTACCTTCAAAAGAAGCCAGCGAACCAATTCATTAACCATAAGCTGCCCCAAAATGGTGGGTTTATACCAGCCATACTGCCATAAGTAAATGATGTCCAATTTTCTCAGAATGAGAGTACTCACAGTAGTACAAGATATCGGGCGCCTAAGGGTCAAGAATAACCCCCTTTTAATAAACAACAGTTAAGCCAAAAAAATGAAGACTTGCTCGATTTCTTTACTCACCACAAACTGTCATATACTTACCATCAGAAGCACTAGCACAAGAGCCATTTTACCAACCATAAGCAGCTCAGAAAACGGATTGTCAACGATGTCCACTTTTTTTCAATTTGAGTCTCCACAGTAAAACAAGGTACCCAGCGCATGAGATGCAGTTTACTACCGAAACCTGGTAATGTCAGCAGTTAGTAAAACGCTGCCACAGCCTTGAAACCGTAGGTATATGGTCAAGCAGTAGATGCCAACCAACCATATTCTTTGCTAAGTAACAAACTCCTTAAAACCAAAGTGTATAAGAGCCACAGAAAACGACTGTCGAACAAAACTAGTCAAGCAGAAAAAAACCACCACAATGTTTTACTGAAAACGTCTTTCCCTACTGTGTTAAGCAAAACACAGAGTAAATCTTAAAAGAATCCCAATCAAAAAACGGCCACGAGATAAGTTAAGGCCAAAACGTGAGATGTTTAAGTAGTGAGCTCCATAGCTCTATTTGTGAAGCAGGTAGCAAATCCTCTCAGACAAAAACACAACAGAAAACAACCGTTGGCTAAGTGAGGGGCAAGGTGCACCCTCACCTTGTTTATATAGAGGTTGGTCTACTAGTCCTTCGAGCGTGAATGATGAGTGAGGCAAGCCGCCCTACTTTGTGATCGTGTGGTATCATCAAGCGGTACACAGAAACCCTTGAAAGGGGAGATCCATAGCGAGGAAGAATAGGCCACCTTCTCGGCGTAATGATAACAGAGTGTTTACTCACGCTCGTCACTCCAGGGGAAGACATTATATGCTTTTTTCTTCAAGGGCTGGATCCCATAGCCTATATATGGCATATTGTAGGCAGTAAATAGTATCCCATCAAATGTCGGGCAAGATAAATGTGTGTGTGTGTTGGGGAGGGGGGGGGAGAGAGAATAGTAACCAGAATATCTATAGTACCATAGTGTGTGTGTGTGTGTGTGTGTGTGTGTGTGTGTGTGTGTGTGTGTGTGTGTGTGTGTGTGTGTGTGTGTGTGTGTGTGTGTGTGTGTGTGTGTGTGTGTGTGTGTGTGTGTGTGTGTGTGTGTGTGTGTGTGTGTGTGTGTGTGTGTGTGTGTGTAGCAGTTCTAATCTATATGTATACGCAAATGAACACTAACTATTCACAGACCAACAATTCTAGAAAAGTACAATGGATTTGTACAATAATCTCTTTGCTGTTGAAATAAATTATGTACAAGGTAATGAAGATAACAGAATATAGCTCAGGAATCCTCAAACCCAAAGTCTGGGAAATTTTGCATCACAATAAGAGATCCACCATTTGTTAAGAACAGAACTTTTTAATCAAGGAAGGTAACAATTCGTTAGCACATGAGTGTACGTAGGTGATGTTGGGCATCCGAGTTGTTATCCATGTCACAATTAAAAAAACATAGTTCTTAACTTGTAATTTGTTCTTTTAGATAAAAAGGTTTCTTTTAGAAAAAACAAAGATTCTTGGCTTTTCTGCCAATCTGATACAAAAAGTGCTCAACCCCATAGAGCAGCCATATATCTTATTTTATTGTTTTTTATAAAAAGGTTTCTTTACCAATCCTTAAGATTAAAGGAGTTAAGGAGAATATCAAATTTTACCAGAACTTCATCCCTAACCAGATAGGAGCAACATATATTCCATTGATTTATGTATAAGCAATCTCAAGCCAGAGCTAAACTTACCACTTCCTTGTATATAAACAACATTTGGAACAGATCCTATTGTTTGGAACTAGTTTTATAATCAAGCTGGGATATCCCCCAAAAAAAACAATATTTACCACTTTTACCTACCTGAGATACCCCTATTTTAGATCAATTCATAACCATTATCCCCAAATAACCTTAGTGTTATTTTATGTCAATCATATTGTTGCCACATGTCAGCTAACAAATGTATACCACAATACATTAGACGACTCAGTCACAGAGAGCCCGCTCAGACTCTGTCCAAGAAATATCTAAAAAGTCTCCGGCCAGGCTCAGATAAAGGGAAACTTTATGACATACTCAGCATAACAAGCACCCCCCTTCCAACATACAAGAAGCATTTTGTGTTATATATTGCAAGAAGACCAATTAACATATACTTTGAGAGAAAAATAAAAAACCAGCAGTCACTATCATCAAATATTATTGAATATTCGAGGTGCCAACAAACTATGGCTAGTTGAAATCAATGTGTATGCTGACTAGGTGAGTAGTAATAGGAAACATTCATTAATATTCCCCTTTAGTGAAGTAATATGGTAAAAAAGGCTAGGTATATTTGAAACCAGCTATCTACCACACTCCTGTATTATGATGCATTCATTTCCTACCAAATATCCAAAACTAGGGCAATACCCCCGAAGTATTCAGTAAATTCAGAGTATCTTTTTGTTAAATCAATAAATTAATTCGTCTGTTCTAAAAAATTTAGAGTAACCAGCCAGGATCCGCTAAAGGAAAATATATGACTTTCCTTATAGTATCGAGAACCTTTTAAACCAACCCACTAGAGGCTTTTTTGTATATACTACAAGCTGGTAGGAAAGTACCAGTTCCTATATACTTTGAATGAGAATAAGAAGCGAGCAGAAGATGGAAAGCATACATATTAAATTGAGTAGCCAAGGTTCAACCTAACCATGGCCATCAGAAATCTGTCAACACATTGAATCAGTGATAGGTTATCAGAAACTATCACTACTCTTCCTAGCATATGATGAAAAAAACAAGTAAATTAGAAACCTGTTTTTTTCAACCTCAATCCGGTATGTGATGCCGCTTTATTTCTATAGAATATCCAAGATAGGGCAACATATCAGAAGCCAGTACTCAGTAAATACAAAATAACTTTTAGCCGATTCAATACGATAGGCATTGGGAAAAAAAACAAATCAATCTTACTTGTAGGTGATGTATTATGGTAAAAAAGGTCGAGTCAATTTGCAAAAACAATATTTACACCTTCAATCGGGTATGTGATGCCACACACAACCTACTATAAAATCAAAAGACAGGGCAACTTTTCCAAAAGCCTGTATTCAATGACCTCAGAATAATCTTAAGTAGACTTAATAAAATAGGCCCCCCAACTAGTAACCGAATCAGTCCCGGGTTAGTCCTCTTACCCAAAGTACCTCAGCAATGTAACAAAACTATCCAATCAAATCTTATACATCTCATTTTTTGTAACATTCTGGTTATTTTCATATCTGCAGTACCCCTTTCATAAGTACATTACCCAATTGAGTAGCTATTTAACCAGAATCAACCGTATATACAAACCATTTCCTTTAAATACCACACCATCCTCTTATCCATGCAACCATAAGTTAAGAAATCCTTCATACCTGGCAGTCTACCTTTTTTCAAAAAAGTATAAAGGACAAATTTTTCCTCAAAACAACCAGTTTTACATACAATTTTACGGAAACCAGATTTATTACTTCCATCATTAAAAATGCTTGGTAGTTCTTAGTTTTTCATGAGCCATTCATATAACCAGGAAGAGCCAGGTTCCAAAGCATGGTTATATATATTTTTATACAGCAATATACTCATTAGTCCTGAGAACCTCAACTTTCCCATTGTCCCAAGTAATCATAAGACTACCAATACATTTTCCTCATAAATCATTAAGAACAGTCTCCGAAACAGGTTACTAATACAGAAAAGTCTATTAACAGGTTTTTTTTCCGGCAAAGTTTCACAGTATCTAATGACAGTCTTTGAGAGCAAGAAAAAGATTTCCTTTTTATATATTCAAGAATCGAAAAACAGATTTCTTTTAACCTTTAGATTAGGAGACGACGACGCCTTCTCCGATTTTTTTGACCTGTTGAGCCACAGCAACCAGTAGATAAATACACACAGTTTTGAACTAACACACGCAGAGAGGTGATAACAGAGCACGCAGCTATGTGAGTATGATTACTCACCTTATGAACCTTATTTATACTAGTTGATGCTCCTGTGCAGAAGATGCGTCACCTGAGTTGGATAGGTTAAACCCACACCCGAGGATGCCAGCACAGGCACATACCACGGGATCCCTCACATCCCGAGATCTGGAGGATTACTGGCGAGATTCCTCCATATCTGCATACTATAGTCGACAGCAAACCCATACCCCAATACCTAAGCGGTGGCATGCAGTAGAGGCAAGAAGGACTCAATGCAGTGAATAATACCACGCATCAAAGTAAAGATTAGTACTATGAACAGAGAGTGTTTAGGTTAAATGTAAAGCCAAGTCAGACAGTCCACCTCACCACAAGGTATAATTAGATAGCATCAATTCCCATAGTCAAAGCCCGGTCTTTTAGACTCGTAGCAAGTAAATTGTATTAGGCCTCAGATATACATACCTAGTAGGTATTTACACCTACTATCCCATCCCTACTTTAAGCTTTAGCAATCCACTAGTGTAAAAAAAACCCCGTTCTACAATGTGAGAGTATAATCAATTTTGGGTACATTTTCCTATTCCCAATTTGTCTTAGGAGTCAAAAAAAAATGTGTTTATTCTAGATGGTTGGTCGTATATAAAACCTAATTCCATAGTATCATTTCAATAGTTAGTAGTCTTTCAACTAAAATGTAAAGCCCGGTCAGACAGTCCACATCACCACAAGGTAATATTAGGTAGCATCAATTCCCATCATCAAAGCCCAGTCTATAGACTCGTAGCAAGTAAGCTGTATCAGGCCTCGGGTATACATACACAGTAGGTATTTACACCTGCTATCCCAGCCCTATATTAAGCTTTAGCAATCCACTAGTGTAAAAAAATCCCCGATCTACAATGTGAGAGTATACTCAATTTCGGGTACACTTTCCTATTTCCAATTTGGTTTAGGAGTCGAAAAATGGTTTTATTTTAGATGGTTGGTCAAATATAAAACCCGAGTCCAGAGTATCATTTCTAGAGTTAGCATTCTTCAACTATTTTGCTTCCTCGGTATATTATGGCACATCTCTTTATGTCAAATGAATCTATACGTCGAGCAACATTACTCCGTTATGAACTTCATCTATTTCCGCAGTTAGGAACCTCTGTTTCCCAAACAAAGTGGTGGACATATCAGGACCGAGTGACATGAGTGACCCTTTGGGGTCGTGAACATTTCAAGAACAAGATCCGATTGGCGATGGTTACTGAAGCAGTGGGCCTAGGGCCAAAGTATTATTACATCGAGCATTCAATAAAGCCTGGTTTTTCAGATCGGCTATATCTGCTAGCCCAGTTTCTACCTCCTCATAAGATCTTCTTATATCGTATTTATGGTCATCAACTACGAGGATATTTTAACTGTACTCACCGCACTCGGGAGTATGGGGTAGTCTTGGCGACTCATATCCTACCTTTGGCCGATCGTCCAAACACATGCTTCTACTGTGACAGCTGTTTGTGTGATCATGTAATGGGCGGTATAATAGAGATGTAGATGAAGGGCTCTTGAAATAATTATCAGCTAATATTTTTTGTTCACTGAAAGATTTTGTGTGTGTGTGTGTGTGTGTGTAGAGGTGACATGGGGACTTAAGAAGTATTTGACAAGTGAAGATGATTTCCATCATTAATTTGTGATTAGTAGGTCAAGAATGGGGATAAATCACTTGTATTCCTTGCAAACTATAGAGCATATGTTTGCACTACGTCCATGTGAGGTTAGTTGTTTGTAAGGATTGTCATCCTCCTCAATACGTGATTTGTATTACCTAAACTAGTAAATTTGTAGGAGTGGGATATCAACATGCGCGTTTGGCTAAAGGAGGCTTGAAAACATATTTAAATACCATGTATAATTACTGGTTTTGTCACTGAGAGAGAGAGAGAGAGAGAGAGAGAGAGAGAGAGAGAGAGAGCGACACAAAGACACAGAGAAAAAGAAGACAATGTGCACATGTTGGGTGCAACTAATTTGCATGAAAGAGTGAGATCCTCCCTTTTATATATGTTTGTATCTCTTAGTTAACTTTTATCAAAACAATGATCTCTAAAAAGAGGTTGATTTCACTTCAGGGAGATAATTAACTTCTCTATTTAGTAATACATTTCAAATTTTAAAGAGGGTTTCCTATAAGCTAGGAGCTTAATAGGCTTTTCTCTTTACTATAAAGGTAGAGGCTAGCCCGAAGTGAGTTATTTCTTGTATCTGCATCTACTTATCTTTAAGACATATCATTCATAGATTAGATCATGTTCCCAACCAACCAATGGAATATTGGAGGTGAAATAAAAATTAACAAATTCATTGACTAAATAACATTTCACAACATATCCCAAGATTAAAAGAAACTTTTCTTAGTTGGACTACCTCAAGTGATGGGTTGAAAGCATGTATTGGTGGTATCACTTTTAGAAATGTTCGGTGGTATCCTTTATAGAAAGTCGAGACTGGTGAAATTTTTCACTAAAAAACTCAAAAATTGTGAGACTTTTTAGTTTTAGATTCCACTTTTTAAAAATCCATTGATATATAGCATGCTAGTTTATTATACATATACAAGATGAAAATTGGGTTTGTAAAATGCTATCCAAGGATTATTCAAAGCACCGCTTTTTTATATAGCCAATGCATGTGTTTGCATGATGGTCTATACAAGATAATGATGTTGCCTCAATTCCCAATCTAAATGATATGGGCTCAATTAGTGATCTATATGTAATGAGGTGTTATCTAAATCAAGAGTGTACACAAAAATGAGTGTTTCTTCAATCCATGATCTAAACTATTGAAGCGGTTCGGAGCGGGCAACAAGAAGAGTGGCCTCTAAACACCCTTCAAGGCTCCCGTGCTGCTCAATTGAAGCAGGGGCAAGCACAATCAAAGATAACAACAACCCACGCAAGAAACCAAACAAGAAAAGGGTCACCACCTAGTTGTAGATGCGAACTAGGACTCACGCGATATCTCCTTGTAATCAAACACACAAAGGTAGGGGAATGCAAGATAGCCACACACACCAAACACAAACATTCACCACGCTAGAGAGAGGTAAAGAGCACAACTCAACTTGAGCAACTCAGTCTTAGCCTTAAAGACTAGATGCACACAAATCTTGATGAGAAATAGAGAGACAACACAAAACTTGACCTTGTTGCCAATACACAAATTGTCTTAGGGTCACGGGAGCCCTCTCACTGAGCACCCTCTTACAATTGACTTTTAGGCAAACAATTCAACAAGCCCTTAAACCAACAAGCATGAAATGGTACAACAGACTTGAAGGACAATATACCTTCAAACACCTCATGAGCCAACTTATCAAGTCAATTTGGAGAGAAGAGTCGTAGTTGCAGCATACAATTGCACCCAAAACTATAAATCTTATTTATGGACAAGAGTAGGCTACAAGTGTGATGCAAAGTATGGTATCACTCCACTCCTCTAGATGGCATCACTAACTTCAAGTTACTCCATGCACCTATGTGTAGTGATGGAATAGAGCACTCACAATGCACACACTCTACACAGCTAGGCTTGAAGAGTGGTGTGTTATGTGTGGAGAATGGTGTGGTGTAGTGTGATCATGTGATCATTTACAAGGGAGAGAAGGGCTCTATTTATAGGTTTTAGAAGCCCCGATTAGGATTAGACCTAATCAAGTTTATTTGAAGAAATCAAAGATTATGCAAATTTTTATTTTTTTAAATGAGGGTGGGCCTCTCTTATCCTTTGAGTCACATGGATGTGGGCTCAAGGGAAGAGAATTATTGAGGATGAAAGGAGAGAGGATTGAGTGAATAATTTGGGAGTGCCTACTCTAGTAGAGGGTGCATTTTACAATAAGGTTAGTGGTTAGTAGTTATTAATGATCACTACAAAATATTTAGAAAATCATTCACCAAATGGTGAGATATATGATGTGTAAAGTTAGAGAAGGGATAAGCTTGTAAATCAAGGTTGAAGCTTTGGAGAAGTTGACATTCACCTCTTTACAGCACCAGTAGAAGAAGCGGTCAGCATGGCGAAGTAGTGTGTGTCGATGAAGCTATGTTATCTTCAAACCTTGGAAAATTCATGATAAAAGCCTTCATTTGCAGAGGTCAACCTTGGATTTTTTCTGATTTTTTGAAGTTCTTTAGCTGTAGAAATGGAGGATGAAGGCTATGGAGGTGTGAGAGAAGTGGCAATGGTGAAGAGGGTGAATTAGGATATGGGAGTTGCAGGTTTGGGAGTGGGAAGGAAAGGGATGAGTGTGTATGAGGGTGGGAGTGTGAAAATGTAAGAGAAGAGTAAGAGGATCCTTATGTGCATAGAGTGGGCAGACTGGGTCGCACAAAACAATTCACCAAAATTTGTGCTTATCTCCAAAAGTGCTGAAATATTTATGTAAAATAATTCAGCTCACGAGCTTCATTTTGTATGTTGACAACTTTCCCTGTTTCGGATGATACGAGGGTGCCAAAATTCGCCCAAAAAGCTGTGTATTGTGGGACTGCAGAGGTGCTTATGTGGGACCCTTTTTGGTTGAATTCTCCTTATACAACCAAAGGTGAGCCCCCCATGAGCCATGCCATGACCTAAGGAATCCAAGTGGCCCTTGCCACATGCATGGATGATGAATTTTGAACAATAAAAAACAATTGCACATGATAGACCTAGTGCTTGGATTTTTCCTAGCCCTTGTCTTTATGAGCACATGGTGTATGGAAAAAATTATGTGCAGGACCCATGAAGGAATATCATCATAGGAGTATTTTATTTTGTTTTTGGGTGAAAGAGTAAAATATGCAAGTGAGAAAATATCTAATGAAAGTGAGTGACAGTGTAGAAACAAATTTCGACTTCTACGAGGGTGCGGGATGAAATGTATGGGTTTATTTTGTAAAAATAAATATTATGGGGTATGTACACACTAACATAGAAATATTTCATGCCATGAAAGGATGCAAAGAGATTTAGAAAAATGCACACTTAGGTCTGATAACGCACACCTAGGAATATGTATTTATAAATACAAAAAGTTTGGAAAAAGACCCTTTATACTTAGGTCCTTTATTTGATAAAAAATATTTACATGTAAAGAGGACCGTAATATTATAAATTTATTTTTTTTGGTCTCCTAGCCCAATGACTCGCTCAATGATTTGATTTAAAAAAATATGATTAAAAAGTAAACGCACGCACACTATTTATAATGAAAAAGCGAGCCTAGTCATTGTGCTAGGGTGTTTTTGTGGGGTGAAGTGGCTTCTTAAAATTATTTTATGAGAGCCGCAAAACGGCTATCATTTAGCCCTCCCCTAGATGATGGTACATTCATGTACCATCAAAAGGCATATCTTCCAATGAGAGTGTTTTTCGATCCTTCGTGATATTTGGTGGCTTAGTTGAATCTTCATCTTGTAGTACCAAGATCAAAGACTTACATGGTATTGTAGATGTTCCATGCTCTTGTAGATCCTCTAGTAGAACTCGACTCAAGTAAGGCTTTAATCGATACCCATTCACCTTCTTGGGGTGCTCCTTGCCAACCAAATCCATGAGTTGATAGTAACATGAACAGTAGGCCTTCTTTACAATGTAGGGACCCTGCCATCTAGTATTGAACTTCACATCAAAGCGATTGTCAAGGCGATTATCGTACCTTAGCACCAAATCTCCTTCCTTGATCCCTTTGTCTTTCACCTTTTTGTCGAGCTTATCCTTTATTTGCATAGCCTTTCTTTTATAGCACTCATAAGCCGCCTCCCGTTTCCATTCTAGTTCTGCTAGGGTGAGAAGACGATCTTCCCATGCTGCTTCTTCTCCTTGTGCCACCTTTCCATGAAGTCGCATTGTTGGAATGTTGAGCTCGATGGGTTGCAAAGCTTCTTGACCATAGACTAGATGGAAGGGTGTGAACTCTGTCGCTTCCTTGTAGGTAGTCCGATAGGCCCACAATGCTCCATCCAAGAAGTCATCCCATAGCTTTGTCTTGTTCTTTACCATCTTTCGGATGATTCCTGCAATGATGCCATTAGCCTTCTCTACCAAACCATTTGACTGAGGATAGTAGGGTGTGCTCTACCGATGTAGAATGTGAAGCTCATTACAAACTTCTGTGAGCAAGCCCTTCCTAAATCCGGGACCATTATCAGAAACGATCTCCAAAGGTGTGCCAAATCTGCAACGAATGTGAGTGTACACAAACTTGCTAACTATCTTCTCATTCACTCTTGCCACACTTTGAGCTTCTATCCACCTAGTCATGTAGTCTATAGCCACCAAGATATACAATTTTCCATTTTTAGTCCTGGGCAATGGACCCATAGCATCAATGCCCCATTTTTCAAATGGACCATTTGCAAGGACTAACTGACGTGGACCATGCAACAAACGCTTGTTTCCATTAATCTGACAATTGTGGCAGCTTTTACACCAATGTTGAACATCAATGTGCAAGCTTGGCCAAACATCCGGCAAGCATAATCTTTTTTGTAGTGAGTTCCTGTGCAAAATGACCACCACACGCTTCCTCATGCAAACCTTCAAGAATGGCTAGAATCTCCTTGGTTGTTGGTATTCTCCTACAAACTTGATCTTTTCCCCTTTGGTAAAGGGCACCTTCCAAAAAGAAATATGAACACGCCTTTTTAATGAGCCTCCGCTTTTGAGCCTTTGTGAAGCCCTCTGGAAACTCACCCTCTAAAATGTAGCTCACAATGGGAGCCAATGACTCCATCCCCTGGTACCTTGGTTGCTTTATCACTGTTGCTGCCATGATGACCTGCACTTCACTCTCAACACATGCAACTGCTTTTTGTGCAAGTAAATCTGCATCTTCTTTTGTTTCCTAGGGATATGATATAGTTGCACTTCTTCAAATTTATTAAACATCCTACGAATGGCATGAACTTTTGTCCTTAGGTTTTCATTCTTGCATGCCCCAATGCCTAAAATCTGCTTCACAATGAGAAGTGCATCTCCCTTTACCATGAGACGTCGTATACCTTGGCCAATGCACATCTTTAAACCATGAAGTAGTGTGTCGTATTCTGCTTCATTGTTGCTAGTTGAACCTGGTAGATTGACCTTCTCTTTCATGACCACCTCTCCACTTGGGTTGAGCAACACTAGCCCTCCCCCTACTTTTCCTATGGCTCTTCAAAAAGCTCCATCAAAGAACAAGGTAAAAGCATTAGGAATACTTTTAGGTGGTGGCAATGGTAGGGTCTTTACTTCAGGCACCTTTATTTCCTTCTCATGTACCTTATAAGTGAGAATCCCTGCCAGTTGTGCACGCACACTATCTTCTACCTTAAAAGAGTATTGAAACTCTTGCAACTCCATAATCCACTTTGAGATCCTACTACTAAGATTCATTTGAGATGACACCCAAGGGAACAAATTTCCTGCAGCAGTGAGAATTACAAAAGCTTTTGGTAGCAAGTAGGATCTAAACTTTCTCACTGCAAACATGAGAGAAAGAATCATGAGTTCTGCCTCCATGTAGCTTCTCTCTAAAGCATTCATGACCCTACTAGCAAAGTAGATGGGTCGCATCCTGGTACTATGGGGATCTTGTTGTAATAAAACTGCACCAATCATTTCCTTCCCAACAGTAGAGCTAACAAAGAATGTGTACTCCCAACAAGGAGGCATGAGTGTTGGTAGCTCTGATAGAATGACTTTAATATTACAAAAATACTCTTCAAGATCATCATACCATGCAAATTCTACTTGTTGTGTCAACTTTTGCAAAGGGTGAAGTAACTCCGAGGCTAAGTGAATGAAGCGTGACATATACTTCACCTTTTGAATGAATGAGATGACCTCTTTAAGACTCTTTGGTGATGGTAGCTCAATGAGATCTTTTGCCTTTGTTGGATCCACCTCAATACCTTTATAGGAAACCTTGTGACCAAGCAAGATCACTTCACCCTCACCTATGTGGCACCTGTCGGGGTTGAGTTGACCTCCCATGTCGTAAAGTTTTTTTAAACCTTCTTCTACCTTTTGGAGATGCAATGATTTTGAGCTATAAATGCAGAAATCATCAATGAACACCCTGATTGACTTTCCAAAGAATGCTTGAAACACCATGTTCATGAAACGTTGGAAAGTTGCAGGAGCATTTGTTAGGCCAAATGGCATAACTCTAAAAGCATAACAACCCCAAGGAGTGATGAAGGTTGTTTTTAATTGGTCCTCTAAAGCAATCCCTATTTGAAAGTAGCCTGATTAGCCATCACACACAGTGTACTTCTCATGACCAGCTACCTCATTCAGTATCTCATCCTGAAATGGGAGGGGAAAGTGATATCTTTTTGTTGCCTCATTAAGCGAACGGTAATCCACACACACCCTCCACTTGCCGTTTTTCTTAGGAGTGACAACAACGGGAGAGACCCACTTTGAATTCTCCACTAGATAAATGAAACCTGCGCTACAAGCTTTCTTACCTCCTTGAGTAGAGCCTGCTCCTTGATGACTCCTAGCCTTCGTAGCTTTTGAGCCTTAGGTATGGCCTCTGGCTTCAACTCAATCTTGTGATGAACAACATCTACTCCACTCACATCGGTGTAGTCTTTAGCAAAAAGCCTAGGAAATTTCCTTAGCACACATTTGAACTCCTCTCTTTCGTTCTTTGTAAGTGTTGTAGACAACATTCCTTCATCTTGCACATTTTGGTTCTCTTGAGTATCTACCTCTTCCAAACCTTGACAAGAGGTTTCCTGGTTATTTGGCTTAAACCTTACCCCCATGACCTCAATGGAAGACTCCTCTTCAGTAATTATGCCGCTACTTTCTTCTTCTGAAGTGTTATCGGTCCAATCTTCTTCCGTCTCACTTTGAGATGATTCTTCATGGAGCTCCTCTTGGCGTTGCTCCTTCATGTCAAAGACAACCTTCTTATGATTGTCATTCCTGCAAATTAGCTTTCCACTCTCCCAATCCTGCAAAGCTTGCATTTTCATTAGCCATGGTCTTCCTAGGATAAATGGGTAACCATTTCCTTTGGTAGACATGACATAGAAATCCACTGCCTTCTTAATGCCAAAGGCCTCTACAAAAACATTTTTACAAATGCCTACACACCTAGCTTTGCTATTGTTTTCCATCTTCACTTTGATTTCAGGTGTCTCATGGATGTGCATGCCTAGTCTTTGCATGAGTCCCTCTGTCATGATGCAAATTTGTGCACCCCCATCCACTAGACCTTTCCTAACCAATCTTCCTTTGATGTAACAATCTAGCACAGGTGTAATATCCTCATTTATTTCAGCATGTACAATTTTTACAACAGGCACACTCTCTTTTACCTTTCTCCTAGTGCTAACTACCTTTGTTAAATCCCTTCTAACTTGTGGACATAATGCAAGGAATTGAGGCCATGAAATATCAGGACCCTTACCTCGCATGTCTTCCAACAGGTTGTATGGAGCAATACCATGTCCAAGAGGGAAGTCTTGGAGATTGATACGAGGCCGGGTCCTCTTGGCTTCCTTGGTTTCCTTTGCTTTCTTTCCTCGTCCATGGTCACTTTGTGATGTTACTCCTTCCTTTTCCTTACCTTTTCCTCGGCCACGCTTAATGCCATTTTCTTCCATGTCAACCTGAATTTTTCACCTCTACCACATGCACATTTGGATCTGGCAAAGGTGGAACTCCTTCTACCCCTTGTGGAGGTGGTCTTGGTCCATTTGGTCTTTGTAGAAGCCTTGGTTGTTGACCAGTTCCTTCACCTACATTCATCACTGGGTAATTCAAGTTAGGTCTCCCTGGCTCCCCACGGGGCCAAGGGCAATTATACATCCCATGTCGAGACTCACCGCAATTCCAACATTGCAAGACTCTCCTAGGTCGTGAATCTGGCTCTTCAGACTTCTTGCTTGTCCTTTTGGACCTACAGCTTGTGCAAGGTGAATTAACAGGCTGCTTAAAGATTCATTTAACTTCTCAATCACTTCTACCGTTACCTCAGGAAGCTCCCTAGATGTTGATGCTTGGGACTTACCTTTGGGTCTAAGACCTTCTATTGGAACCTCCCCTCTTAAACACTTGAGTTTCTTATATTTCTCAGCAGCCCTAGTTTCAGTTGCATCAAAGGTAGCAGGTGCACCGGCCTCAACTTTTATCTTAAGGTCAGGAAAGAGTCCGGATATGAACCTCTCCTTCTTTAGAAATTATGCACCATCACCAAGGTTAGGAACATTTCGTATCCATAGAGCCCAAAGACGTAGAAACTCTTGCTTGTACAAGTAGTAGTCATCTAAGTCTTTTTGCTCATGAGAAACAATGTCTTGCCATAGTTTTTGAGTGTTTTGGGGATCAAAGAAGTATCTCTTGAAATGATTCAAAACTTCTGTGTAATTCTCCTTAACTTCCTCAGGCAAAGAGTGAAACCAAGTGCTAGCATCTTTCCTAAGGACCACCTCAAACATTTCTACACGTTCTTGATCTCTTACTATCCTCTTGATACGGCAAGACATCCTGAAATTCGCTAAAAATAATTTTGCATCCTCTCCAGGCTCTCCAAAGAAAAGAGGATATCCAGACATTTGGCGTTGGCTCTCCATTGAATTGATTTCAAAGTGATGCACGTTTTTGTTTTTATCTTTCTTTAAAAGATTTACACAATAATATTTTCTAAATTGCAATCTATTCTACAACAAAATAAAAATATTCACATCAAATGACCTATGATAATCAATAAGAGGTAGGACAGGGTTTGGTGACGCGAGAATTTCTCCTACTCTTTGGGCACCAAACATGAACACCATACGTTGTTGAAAATGGATTTTTCTACTAATTGTGATGTTTACTTTAATGTGTGGAGTGAAATGGAAGGGGAAAACCTCTATTCCTGGGCCATTGTCCATGGTCTATGCATGACCTAATTCTTAAAACAAAAAAAAAATATACACGTCCAAACTAAGGTCGTATCTAATGAATGGCAAAATAAAAGGATTCACTGAAGCGTTTATCTCAGCCAACCTAAGAGGACCTAAAATCCTGCGAATTACTCGTTGAAATTGCAACTTAGTACTAACAATTATGTGCACCTTTTGCCTTGTAATGGGAATAAAAGGATCATACAAATTCTCGTGATTCATGCAACCTATTTGACTATGCTAAAGGTTGATCATACACAAAAATACACAAGCCTTTCTCAATGGGGGCACCAAAATTGAAGCGGTCCGGGGCGGGGCAACAAGAAGAGTGGCCTCTAAACACCGTTCAAGGCTCCCGTGCTGCTCAATTGGGGCTAGGGCAAGCACAATCAAAGATAACAACAACCCACATCCAAAAACCAAACAAGAAAAGGGGCACCACATAGTTGTAGATGCCAACTAGGACGCATGCGATATCTCCTTGTAATCAAACACACAAAGGTAGGGGAATGCAAATAGCCACACACACCAAACACAAACATTCACCACGGCAGAGAGAGGTAAAGAGCACAAATCAACTTGAGCAACTCAATCTTAGCCTTAAAGACTAGATGCACACAAAGCTTGATAAGAAATAGAGAGACAACACAAAACTTGACCTTGTTGCCAATACACAAATTGTCTTAGGGTCATGGGAGCCCTCTCACCGATCACCCTCTTACAATTGAATTTCTACGCAAACAATTCAACAAACCCTCAAACCAACAAGCATGAAATGGCACAACAGACTTCAAGGACAATATACCTTCAAACACCTGATGAGCCAACTTATCAAGTCAATTTGGAGAGAAGAGTCGTAGTTGCAGCATACAATTGCACCCAAAACAAATAAATCTTATTTATGGACAAGAGTAGGCTACAAGTGTGATGCAGAGTATGGTATCACTCCACTCCTCTAGATGGCATCACTAACTTCAAGTTACTCCATGCACCTATGTGTAGTGATGGCATAGAGCACTCACTCTACACAGCTAGGCTTGAAGAGTGGTGTGGTATGTGTGGAGAATGGTGTGGTGTAGTGTGATCATGTGATCATTTACAAGGGAGAGAAGGGCTCTATTTATAGGTTTTAGAAGACCCGATTAGGATTAGACCTAATCAAGTTTATTTGAAGAAATCAAAGATTATGCAAATTTTTATTTTTTGAAATGAGGGTGGGCCTCTCTTATCCTTTGAGTCACATGGATGTGGGCTCAAGGGAAGATAATTATTGAGGATGAAAGGAGAGAGGATTGAGTGAATAATTTGGGAGTGCCTACTCTAGTAGAGGGTGCATTTTACAATAAGGTTAAGTGTTAGTAGTTAGTAATTATCACTACAAAATATTTACAAAATCATTCACCAAATGGTGAGATATATGATGAGAAAAGTTAGAGAAGGGATAAGCTTGTAAAGCAAGGTTGAAGCTTTGGAGAAGTTGACATTCACCTCTTTACAGCACCGGTAGAAGAAGCGGTCAGCATGGCGAAGTAGCGCGTGTCGATGAAGCTATGTTATCTTCAAACCTTGGAAAATTCATGATAAAAGCCTTCATTTGCAGAGGTCAACCTTGGATTTTTGCTGATTTTTTTAAGTTCTTTACAAAGCTGAAGAGAGTATGGTAATATGGACATATATGTAGAGAGAAAGGGGAGCACCTAGGGGTGTAGAAATGGAGGATGAAGGCTATGGAGGTGTGAGAGAAGTGGCAATGGTGAAGAGGGTGAATTAGGATATGGGAGTTGCAGGTTTGGGAGTGGGAAGGAAAGGGATGAGTGTGTATGAGGGTGGGAGTGTGAAAATGTAAGAGAAGAGTAAGAGGATCCTTGTGTGCATAGAGTGGGCAGACTGGGTCGCAAAAAACAATTCACCAAAATTTGTACTTATCTCCAAAAGTGCTGAAATATTTATGTAAAATAATTCAGCTCACGAGCTTCATTTTGTATGTTGACAACTTTCCCTGTTTCGGATGATACGAGGGTGCCAAAATTCGCCCAAAAAGCTGTGTATTGTGGGACTGCAGAGGTGCTTATGTGGGACCCTTTTTGGTTGAATTCTCCTTATACAACCAAAGGTGAGCCCCCCATGAGCCATGCCATGACCTAAGGAATCCAAGTGGCCCTTGCCACATGCATGGATGATGAATTTTGAACAATAAAAAACAATTGCACATGATAGACCTAGTGCTTGGATTTTTCCTAGCCCTTGTCTTTATGAGCACATGGTGTATGGAAAAAATTATGTGCAGGACCCATGAAGGAATATCATCATAGGAGTATTTTATTTTGTTTTTGGGTGAAAGAGTAAAATATGCAAGTGAGAAAATATCTAGTGAAAGTGAGTGACAGTGTAGAAACAAATTTCGACTTCTACGAGTGTGCGGGACGAAATGTATGGGTTTATTTTGTAAAAATAAATATTATGGGGTATGTACACACTAACATAGAAATATTTCATGCCATGAAAAGATGCAAAGAGATTTAGAGAAATGCACACTTAGGTCTGATAACGCACACCTAGGAATATGTATTTATAAATACAAAAAGTTTGGAAAAAGACCCTTTATACTTAGGTCCTTTATTTGATAAAAAATATTTACATGTAAAGAGGACCGTAATATTATTGATTTATTTTTTTTGGTCTCCTAGCCCAATGACTCGCTCAATGATTTGATTTAAAAAAATATGATTAAAAAGTAAACGCACGCACACTATTTATAATGAAAAAGCGAGCCTAGTCATTGTGCTAGGGTGTTTTTGTGGGGTGAAGTGGCTTCTTAAAATTATTTTATGAGAGCCGAAAAACGGCTATCACTATATAATGACAAAGTAAGTAATGTAGAAGCAAAGAAAAATGTGTTGCCTTCCTTGGCACCTACGACATTGGTGCTTCTTTCTTCAGTGTTTAACATAGTCCAATAATCATGTTAAGTGCCATACTGAGTTCTATAGGTGCTATCTAATGTGTGTGGTTATGGGAGGCAATGTGAATGGTGTATGTTGTTGTGTAAATAGTGACACTTGAAGCCATTGAGATTTCTCAAGTGAATGGTTTATATACTTTACCTAATATTTGTGATATATTTTCCACCGCATATGGCAGCATCACGATCCAAAATCATTTCAAGGATTAAGACTTCTAGTTTATCTTCTTGGAGAGGAGAATTTACACTCATAGGATTAATAGGAAGATTGTCTATAAATGAACATGGTAGAATTATGTGAAAATTGGCAAACATGTATTTACCAAAGATAAGGTAGTTCTAATCAATAATCATTATTTTTAATGTTTTGAAGGGTTTTCAAAGGGCCATTAAATATGGGAGAAAGTTTAACCTTTGGGCGGTTATCAATGTTCTTGCGTCTAGTTTTATCAATTCAAAGCTATAGAGATTGGTTTCCTTTAGAACAATACTAGGCCTTCTTAACCATTCTAATGCTCAACGTCTCATACTTTTTAGAATTTTGGACGGCGTCGCTATATGCATTGCACATAGTGACTGTGATAACAAAGCTCTACTATGCAAAAAAAATTGAAACTTGTTAGGATCTCATTTTGAGCTCTTGGTGGCACCAAACCCTCTTGCATCTTCCTCAAATCTGTTGAAGGTAACTCAATAACTCCCTCCCCCTCTCTTTGTCTCTCTCTTTTTGTTGTGTATCGTGCGCACAAAACATACACATAGACGTACACACTCGGGGGGGGGGGGGGGGGGGGGGGGGGGGGGGGGGGGGGGGGGGGGTCACTATGTGTAAATTGTGTATATCGCGTGCATTCAAGGACTATTTTAAAACTCTTTATCTATGAAATTTTGATAAATAAAATACACTTTTTTCCTATTGAATCTATAAATTTTTTTCCCAATTCCGTTTTACGATGCTCTTCTGTATGTGAAAATGTGAGAAAAAATAAAATTTAAAAATCCCTTCTACCGCATTCACGTGATAGGCACATGATCACTAAGTGACTTCCCCGATCCTAGTCATATGCATACATATATACACACAGATACAAAAATGACATACATTGTGTGAATTTGTGCCCGTGCACACAAAATTTCTGCACATACAGAGATGTATACACACACATACACAAAAATCATAAAATAAAAAGAGCTTTTCTTAGTTTAAGTTGGATTTGTGAAATAAATAGTACATTTAGATGTTTAAAAAAACTCTCATATATTTAATGCATTGCTTAAGTTTGATTTTTAACAAGATGTCACTTAAGATAAATTAGTAGTAAAGTTTTGGCAAATTGTTGTTTAGATTAAATTTTTGACTGATCAAAGTCGTTTACGTTTAGGGTTTTACAAGCTAGCAGTAAATTAGGGTTTTATACCCAATTTTGATTGGGTTTTAATTAGATTTAGTTGATTGAATACTTTTAATTTATGATTTATCATTAGTTTATGTCGGTAGTTTAAGTTCTACATAGTTTGTGCTTGTTTATGGATCTATGATACATATATATTTTATGACTAGTCTATGTAGTATGAATATATGTGTGGTATGATACATATATATGTTTATGGATCTATGATACATATATATTTTATGACCGCACTCACGTGATAGGCACATGATCACTAAGTGACTTCCCCGATCCTAGTCATATGCATACATATATACACACAAATACAAAAATGACATACATTGTGTGAATTTGTGCCCGTGCACACAAAATTTCTGCACATACAGAGATGTATACACATACATACACAAAAATCATAAAATAAAAAGAGCTTTTCTTAGTTTAAGTTGGATTTGTGAAATAAATAGTACATTTAGATGTTTAACAAAACTCTCATATATTTAATGCATTGCTTAAGTTTAATTTTTAACAAGATGTCACTTAAGATAAATTAGTAGTAAAGTTTTGGCAAATTGTTGTTTAGATTAAAGTTTTGACATATCAATGTCGTTTACGTTTAGGGTTTTACAAGCTAGTAGTAAATTAGGGTTTTATACCCAATTTTGATCAGGTTTTAATTAGATTTAGTTGATTGAATACTTTTAATTTATGATTTATCATTAGTTTATGTCGGTAGTTTAAGTTCTACATAGTCTATGCTTGTTTATGGATCTATGATACATATATATTTTATGACTAGTCTATGTAGTATGAATATATGTGTGGTGGTTTAAATTTAGGTTCAAGTTTTGTGTTTATATTTTGGGTTAGCAATTTTGTTTAGGTTTAAGTTTAGGTAAACACAGAGTAAAATGTTATGATATACGGTTAGTTTAAGTTTCGTACTCTCTAGGTATTCAAGAAGTATAGCTAGAGTGTTTGCATCACTCTCATTGTCATTGTCATGCTCTAAGAGGTTTTTAACACTTCATGTCATCTCACCAGATTCATTGTATTTTCTGAATAATACAATGTAATCCAAGGGTGGATGAACCAGATCTTATCTGTCACTCTTATTTCTAATCTCTCAAGAGTCATCAACCGACAGGGGTCCCAAACTGAGGACTTGTCAGCACACTTTCTTCCAACCATAGGCTCTTTGGGAGTTTTTTGTTGACTTGAGGTAGGGGCCTTGACCGTAGTGATTCATCAAAGTCTTGGGTATTTTCATGGTTATGACTTCTACAGGTATTTTCATGGTTATGACTTCTACATTTCTGGGCCTATTTAGTTAAATTCACGCTCTTATTTTTCTCATGTTTGAATATCTCGTTCAACGAAGATGCGTGATTAATTTTTTGAGGGAATGACTCAAGTGTCTTGACTCAATGATCTTTTAATTGAAGAGGAACCTTCCAAAAGGGAATTCGTTTAACTTCTCTAATAGATCATTCATGAGAGCTACTCTAGCCTCCATAGCTAGCTTGGTAGTGTAAAGACCGTTGTCCAACTTATCGATCAAGATGGAGTCAGATAAAAGTGCACAAATTAGAACCTCCTTCGACTATCCCAGGTTTGTCTTTTCGAACAATGAACTCAGGGCTACCCCACCACTTGCGCTAGCACCATTATTGGGCTTGTGCTCTCTAAGATATCCTTGGGTTGGCACTAATACTATATCCTTGAGTGAAGCCTCCTAGCACTAGATTGGTAATAGGACACTTTTATGTCCTATTAACCGAACAACTTTCTAGAATTATTAAAGAGATGCAGATTTATTTTAAAAGTTTTGTATATCCACAAAGTTGTGTTATGAGATGAAAAAAACTTGGCATTTTTTGGACTTATGGATTCCACCATTAACCTTGTGCATACAACTGATCATTCAACCTAAATTGTGCTAAAAAAACACATTGTTTTTAGAGTTTTTTCATAATTTGCAACCATGACAATATTTGAAGTCATCTTTGTGAGATTTAAAATGCTATATAGTTAGTTATTGTCATTCTCAACAAGCATAAATGCTTAAAAGGAATAGCAAATGCCACCATTTTAAGATATACAAGGAGTTGGCCATATTGATGTATTAACAAAATTTGCATATTTTAGATCTTTTAGTCAAGTTGGATGTAAATTTTTTGCATATTTTATTGTGCACATGGATTCCATATCTGATCATTCTTTCTCGAGTTTTATGGCACCTAATACTCCACACAACTAAAGATGCAAGATGGGATCTTTTTTTACTTGTAGCAAAATTATAGTCATTTTTAGATGAGAGTGTATTCTCCTAAATATAAGTGATTTGATAGGGAAAGCATTAAAATTTTGTACCCACATTCAAACTCCCTAATACATATACAATTTGGCTATTAGCTAGTATTTTTTCAATGAAATGTAACAGATATTGTGAAAGTTGGTTTTCTTATGCGTACAAATTTATTGCTCTATAAGTGTCTCCAACATTGTCATAGTTTGGCACATTTCAACGTCTTTGAGAGTTTCAATGGCAACATATGAAAGTCATGAAAAAAAATATTTCACGAAAACATCTTCATTATAGTAATTATGAGCATAGGTATAGAAACATCGATATTAGGGCAACAGATAGGAAAAAGGGATATTTTTCTAGCAAATTGTATTTCCAAAACAAATTTTGTGGTGTCTTTGAACCATAGATTATGGTCAAGAACTCATTGAAGATATTCGATAAAATGCTTTGATGAACTGAAAATTTTTCTAATGTTGTTAGGATTGGATTCACTTTGCCATTTTGTTGTTTTTGTTGAAATGAATAGGTACATCCAATTTACAAGCTTTCCATGAACAAATGGTAAGGAAATTTACCCATTATTTTCTTTTCCCATATAGATTTGTTTTTCATCTTCATACTCAAGTAAGCATGAAAAGAAATGACCCGCTTAGCAAGAGTATCAAGGGTTTTTCCAAGACCCTCAGATCCACTACTTTGTCATCTTAAACCCCGCTCCTTTGTCATCCTAAACCTCACGTCTTAGTACATCATAGATCCATCCCTTTACCATTCAAAAATAAGTTTAAAAGGCGAGTACATCCTACTTTCCCCAATTGGCTATTCTGTATGAGTTGTGGAATGGCAAGTGCATTTCAACTTCATTAATTGGCCATTAAAAAATAGAGAAAAAAATAAATATAAAAAGAGAGTTAAGAGATGGGAAGTAAGGAAACTTAGGAACTTAGAGATTAAAGAGGGGAGGAGATAAAATAGAGAGCGTTGGAAAGAGTGTCAAAGAGTAAGGGAGATAGAGATATAGAGAAAAAGTACATGTTATGAACTTGTCCTAATCTTATTGTAGAATTGGTGAGAATCTTACATTAAGTGTCAGTACAAGGGTCATAATAGACCCGACTAGGGCATGGAGGACATGCCAGATTCCTTGAAAACAATATCAATGCAAACAACAATCCACTCTCTCACTCAAGTGATCCCCAAATCAACTACTGTCAGATTCAAACCGCAAGTCAATCTCTACCATTTCATTGGCACAACGGCATCCAAGAGCAATCAAACTCATACGAACGACTAAGAAGAATAGGATGACCAATCCTATGATCTTAGCTCTTTCAAACAACATGAGGTCATAAACTATTGGACTCAAATCCTTGTTCTGACACGTCAAAATCATCGTCGAGATCCCTATGCCTTAGAAATGGAGAGCTATATTACGCAATATACGGTTTGTCATTTTGATACCTAAATCTCAAGATATGGCATCAAATAGCTTGTAGGCAATTGTCAACAAAATTATGAGATAGACCACAAGAGACTTATTTTAAATTGAAGAGCCTTCTGTAGAAGAAATTGGGATTGAAATGTGAGTAGATAAGTGTTTGCAAAAACACAATCACAAGCATCGTACACTCACCCAATTTCCTCATTAACACTTATCCAAGATTCATAAAAGTAACATTTATACTTGGGTCAAAGTTTAAGAATTTCGGTCATGGCTAAAAGTGGCTTACAATTGATACAAACTGACAATAGAGGTGAGAATTACAATCTAGAATCTTGTAGCCCCAACATAATTGCATTCCCCCACTCCTAGGTCATGTCCTCTTTCACATGTACTGAGATGGCAAGCCAATGGTCAGAGTTACTAGCTTTTTTCCTCCACTGGAGCTACTCCAACGCCTCCTAGTATTTGATGTAGAGCTTCTTGTCGTTCTTTGATATAAATGCTTAAGTGATGGGATTCTATAACTCAATAACTGAGTATGCTACAAATTTGGCATTGAGTGTCTTTGATACCGACCCAAGCAAATTCGTTTGCAATGGGACGAATCTTTCATAAAAAGATTCTCGAACGTTTGCATGTAGAAGGATGGTAGGAACATCACTCAAGCATAAAATCCATAGCTATTGGTCGCACTAAGACATCATAGCATAAGCCCTTGTCTTCGAGGTAGGACATCCAAGGTGTCTTGTTTTTATCTCCCAAGCGAAATGTCTCTAAGCAAGTGAGTAGCATCTATGCTATCTTGACCAGCATAATGCAAGCAAGATTAGGGATCCTCTTGTAAGTTTGTATGACACCCATTAGGGTTTTTAGCATAAAATCCTCATTCAAGGCCCCACCTTCAAGCTTTGCAATTAAGGGGCATTCAACCATGTGGTGCATGTCTTGATCAACGTTTAATATGCCATGCAATCCCGAACGTTGGGGGTTGGACAAAAGAGTGGATCATGTCTGATCTCTTAGGATGTAAGTAGGATGTAATACCCTAGGTGCCTCTAGATCCATCTCACTCTCCATGTGGGCTCTATGTATTTTACAGGACCTTTAAACTTCATTTTTTGCTCCTATAGATCCTTCAATAAATTCTCCTTAACCAAGAGATACTCAAACTTCATTAGTTGAAGGGGAAGCAAGCTTTGACTCCATGAGTGCTCTATCTATTTAGGAATCATCACTGGGACATTGACTAAATATAACACTATATACTCCCATTCCACTGCTTATCTTTTTCTTTCAATATCACTTGCCATAATTCCTTTACAACCTCAATGCTCAAGGTAGTAATCGTACTAGCTTCGGCGTGTACCATTAGCTTTCTAACGTGATCCCATTTTTTATTCTAAATGAGGGCTGGTAGGACAGTCCTTTAGGTACCATTGTTAGCTCTATTGAGTATAGGCTCGCTTTGAGTAGGTCTATCTCTGTGCAAAATCTTGTGCCAAGGGTCCATCATATTAAAGAGAGCATGCTAAGAAGTAGTCCCCATCATGGTCTTCTACAAAAACCAAAGGTTTTGGGAACTCTCACATGGGTTCACCTACCATTCTTGCATCGATAGTGTCAGCTAACATAGATTTGGGCATATAGAGATTTGTGTGTGGGAGTGTGTGAGGTTTTGGAACCTTAAGAGCAGATCCTACTTCAACGGACCTTAGAAAGGTGACCATTGAGGTCTCGAAACAATTTCCAATTAAGAGCTAGCCTCTACGATTGTTCATTTGCCTAAATCCCTTGCAACCACCCATTTTGTTAATACGAAAACTAGACGCAACATGACCTAATGACAACCAAGCCCATATATAAATGAGATTAGCAACACTTCAACCAACACTACTTTCAACAACTTATAATGAAATGGCAAGTACATTAAACAGGAAAGAGCATAGAAAACTTTTCATTGATTAATTTCTCCACCTCATTGCATGAACAGCAAAAGGGAGACATTCTGCCAACCAGAGACATGTGAGCTTCAAAGGAGCACTAACCCCACCCCCACCCTAGCCACTATGGCACCCAAGGCAATAGAAATTGATGAAGCTCACAGGATTAATCCACCTCAACACAAAGCTTGTAGACAGCACTATCACCAACATCAATTGGGACATGGCAACCAAATATGCAAAGATGGAGAAGGACTTGGAGGAGTGGAGAAAGGACAAAGCAGAAAGAAGAGTGGAGCCACAAGGAGTGGAAGAGGGGAGAGAAGGAAATATGCACCCTCAAGGTGAGATCGCCTCCCTTCGGCACCACTCCTCACATGGAGGAGTCGTCTCATGGAGATGGACACGGAGGGGCTCACCAAAGCAATAACCGAGAGTCTCACAAGTAAAAAATGGAGGACACAAAAAGAGGGTAGGGTGGAAGTGGTGAAGAGGAACATCAAGGAGGCCGAGGAGAAAGCAGAAAAAGAGAGGCTTCAACTCATTAACAGCATACTTAAAGAGCATCACATGAGACTTACACGTGGACTCAATGTGTCACGAGCATGCTCAAGAAGGCCGATTTTACACCACCCAAAGGGGATGGGAGAGCTTTGTGCACACAATTAGGCTACCAACAATAAGGACAACCCCCCTTCCTCAAAGCTTGGAGAGCCAAGAAGGACACCACAAAGAAGAGGCCCTTATCATACAGTTTCAAGATGAGGATGCCTGTACCATATTCATGAAGAAAAGGGTCATACACAGAAACTTAAAGGGCGCTCCCATTTTCTTGGATGATGACCTCACGAGGATCCAGGTGGAGCATAAGAGAATCAAGACATACATCCAGCAGAAACACACACATACTCCTAACGAGACTGATGCTGATACAGCAAGATCGAGAGACCCTATTCCCGAGCTCTAGAGTAGAGAAACACGAAACTATAGAAAGCCATAGTAGTGAGAGCCTCAAGATCTGGAAAAAATTTGTCCACTAGCCGCCTCCCATGCTGGCTCCACATCCCTCTCTGAAGAGAGAACATTCGAGCAATGGATAATGCCACAACTCTCCAGCAATCTCTGCCACACCAACTGAATCACACAAGATAGGCATCTCCAATAAGAGATACCTGTGGATCCTAGAACCAAAAACTGGGTGCGTACAAGAGACTATCCCGGACTGCCAAAAGAACGTTCAATCCAACTGCAGCTAGGTCCCGGTCCAAGAAGGACAACATAATCCACCTTTATGTAACTCCTTGCCGATTGAATGGAAATAGGTATGACTTGAAAGTAGCGGCCTCCAGTGATCAATCTGGAAGTCAAACATAAGAACCTCTCCTTGGATGCACTGGAAGAGCAACCATCACACCATAAATCCAAAAGACATATACGCTTAGAATTACATCTGCCAAAGCTGCTCAACAAGCCATCCACCAAGAGAGACACTTGTGGGCTCAAGCACACCACCCAAAAAGGCGCAAGAACTTAGAAGTGGACAAGGAAAACCAAGGACTATGGGACTCTGCCCACGGTACTACGTTGAACAGAGCAGCAGAAATTGAATGGAGCACTAGATTCAGCTGAAGATAATGACAGGGAAGCCTCCTCTAAAAGAGGAGTATCCTCAAACTGCAGACCGAATTAACCAATGTCTCCACATGTGTCAGACTCAGGCAACGACTTTCGCTGGAAGCTCCAGAGCTAGAGCAAGGACTCCCCCCTCCCTCCCCTTTCTTCCTGCTCAATCCTAGGAATAAAGCACAAGTACGATCAAAGAGAAATCTGAGACAACCTCGAGTAGAATCAATTGATTACCACCACCTGAGTCTCATGGCATACGAAACCCATGTAGGATCATACAATAGGTAAACTCCACCTACTAAAAATTGAAGGATGGTGTTCTCTAAAGAAGCCATTGTGATTCCCCAGGACATAGCTACATAAGCAAACTCTGCGTTCAGACCAGATGTCATCCACCCCTCAATTCGTGTCAATATCAAACTTGAAAGCACAGTCCAGTACAATAGGCCAAGCTCTGTACAAGCTCAGAGGAGTACATATACTCCCACTTTTGTAACTTGCTTCCTTAGATTATCGTCAAAGCTTTGTCCTTGACATTTGTGCCTCACAAAATAGACCCACACAACAAGTCAATCAGCATCCAATACACAACATAATACCGAAACTAACGAGAGTAATTTGACCGCCTAGGGAATTGCATCATGCCTATGAAGATTAGAATGGGCTACCCCAAGAGAAAAGCTCTCCAAAGCAATGCAGTGGAGAAGCTTCCATAGGTTGCTAACTACCGAAACAGGAGCTGCATGTCCTTGCCAGCTCCCGACACTCCGTGCAAACCTGTCACCTAAAGGATCTCAATAAATCTTCAGTCGAACATCAAGAATATATCGCCTATAAAGGATTGCAAACTTGTCTCACAAGTGGCACAAACTCACAAAAGGGCATGACCATAAAATTTACAAGGAAAGCCCATCTTAGAATCTGTAGCACGTGTGTCACAAGAAAGTCTGGCCGCATAGCTGAGGCACGCACTCGTACGAGCACCCCTGGCACAATATATTGCCGCTACACCTATCTCTACATACTCAACTATCTCTACATATTGCTGACATGACCTCTGACATGGGCATAATCATAGGCAACCATCAAGATTTACACAAGGGGCAACAAGACGAGGAACCTTCACCTTGCAGTAGGCCTGGACAAAAATGATAGAGATCAGCCTCTCTCTCTCTCTCTCTCTCTCTCTCTCTCTCTCTCTCTCTCTCTCGTTCAACTCTCTTCGTCGGATAGATCTTAAGGTCTCTTCGAATAGTTTCCTACGGTGTTAAAATACTCTTCTTCTTCTTCTTCTCTCTCTCTTTCTCTCATGGGTCTCTCACTGTTTTTAGGGTTTCGTCACTTCTTCTTTGCTGTTTTTAGGGTTTTGAAATTGCCTTTTGGCTGTTTTTAGGTTTTGTCACTGCTTTTTCACTGTTTTTATGGTTTTTAAACTGTTTTTTTGGTGTTTATTAGGGTTTCGTCCCTGTTTCTTGCTGTTTTTTAGGGTTTCAAATCTGTGTTTTGCTGTTTTTAAGCGTTTCAAATCTGCATTTTGCTTTCTTTTTTTTTAGGTTTCACAAGCATTTCTTGCTGTTTTTTTAAGGTTTCTTGTATTTTTATTTTTACTCTTTTTGTTGTTTTAGACTCTCTCTCTCTCTCTCTCTCTCTCTCTCTCTCTCTCTCTCAGCATCGGAGAAGTGTCAACGGCTCCCCCTAGTGTAAGAAGACGCATCCCTCGCCAAGCGCCCACAAAGCCTCTTTCATGCGGACAGGAAAGAGGATGTCCGCAATAGAGAAAGAAATGAGAGAATGGAGAAACAAAGTGAAAGAGTGGAGAAAAGAGAGGAGCACTTTTCTTCAAAGATGGGGACCGAAGAAAGCGATGGCATGCGCAGGAGGATCACTCTGGTCGAGGAGAAAGTGGTCATCCAAGACTCCATCATTTGAAATCTACATGCAAAAATTGGGAGGCTCGAAGAAGGCAAAATTCAGCCATCCATGATGGAAGAATTGAATACCATGAGAGAAGAAATACGGGTTATCAAGGAAGGTGAGGAGAAGAAGTCATGGGCCGCGGTCATCTCCGCAACACAAAAGAAAGTAGAGGAGGCCGAAAAAATGAATTAAGGTTACCAAGAGAGGGAAAGGTAAAGAAGCTCCTTGTACACCCACTCTTATTCACATGACCCTCGAAGAGGAACAAAGAAGAAGGATGCGGGCTCTATATGCGAGGGTAACCGGCCTCAAGGACATAAACAATGTGGAAAAAGAGGTCACAAGCCGCACATCCATGATGGGGGTGGACAAGCCTTCACACACAAAGGCATGGAGAGTGGGCAAGAAGAGTGATGGCCCAGGAGAATCTTCAAAGGGGAGAGCTCTTATACTACGCTTCCCCTCCTTGGAGAGAAGAAGGAATTCTTAAGAAAGAGGCCTACTCTCAAGAAGACAAGTATTTTCCTCGGTGATGATCTCTCTCTCTCACAACTTGCACATATGAGAGAGGTAATGCCAGAGATTACGGCGGCAAGGGAGAAGGGAAAGATGGCTTTTTACAGAGATGGTCGGGTGATGATTGTAGAGCAGTGCTCTACATGACGGTGTGAGACCTATGGGACCACATTGAAGAAGGATACTTGGAATTGTAATGGATCTATGAGGTTGGACGTTGGTGCCTTTGAGAACAGTTTCAGAGACAAGGACATTGTTTTCTTCTCAGAGACTCATCAAGCCCCTGGACAGCTTATGCCACATATGGTGGGATACAGATGGGAGAGCCCCCACAGGGCGGTCGCAAGATCTGAGCATGGGAGTAGAGGTTCAGGAGGAGTAGCAGTGCTATTTAGGGAGGAGTTTTAGCCACTACTACATATTGTACGGAGAGATGATCATGCTAGATACATGTGGGTGAGACTGAGAGCTGACACAGGCCGATTTCTACACATTGCCATATGTTCCTTCCCCCCCCAGTACGTCAGTATATGCTGCATCTAGAGGACAAACGCCTTTCTCTATACTAGATGATGATATATGGGTGTTTTTTGAGGATCGTGATATCATCCTCCTAGGGGACTTCAATGCTCAAACGGGAAACTCTCAGACAGTCTTCTACCACACTTCAAATGAGATGCTTAGAGAGCCGGATGTGGGTGAGTTGGGGCTTGACAGATGCTCACATGACAGAGAGAAGACGGAGTATGGGAGATACCTCACGGAGATGACGACACACATGGGTTAGCCATACTTAATGACTTACAGCGATTTCCTGGAGCAGCTGGTTTCACATGCTTTCCACACAAACACGGGGCCAATACAGTGGACTATGTATGTTAAGGCACAGCCGAGCTTTATTACTTGTATTCAAGATTTCATAGTGGGAGCTAGGCCAGTGGGCGTAGCAGTGGATCATGCTCTTTTGACATTGTTTGTTTCATTTTAGTAGTACAGCCCAGACATCAGGAGGCAGCTCACATACCCGTTATACATTTACACCAGAGACTGACTCGGTTTATACCGAGGAGATCTATAGCCGTCTATGCACAGTTGGTCCTAGCCTCTCAGTGGAGGAGTGCACCACTTTACTAACTGAGACACTGCATAGCGCAGCATCAGAGGCATACCCACACACTCAATCGGGTCGGAGGCAATATTTTGGGAGCATGCCTCAGAATAGTTGGTATGATGAGGAGTGCAGAGAGATGAGAGCCCAGCTTCAGAGGGATCTTCTTTTAGGAGTCATCACTTACAATCTCAAATTGCTTCTCGGTGCCTTGTGCGACGGGAGAAACGAGCTTACTTGGCCCAGATTGAGCGAGACTTGTATCAGTTGTTCTTGAATAGAGACTCGGGAGAGGCAAGGCGATTCTTTCATGAGCACTCCCCTCCCCTAGCGATTACTTCTCCTGATGTGTGGGGCCAGTATACCTCATCGTTATATACGGTTCTTGGATAGGACCCCCTTCCAAATCATACGAAACCATGTCCACCTACCAGCACCTTCTTTACCACTGAGATGGTAAAGGGAGTCATTGGCAGGATGAGGACCAGCAGGGCATATGATCATGATGGTCTAGTAGCAAAGCACTTTATACATGCTAGAGATATGCTGGTAGAGGCTCTTGCAGTGTTGTTCAATCGTGCCATGTGTGAGGGGTTACCTGAGACTTGGAGGTTGTCTACTATTGTGTCTATCTTCAAAGCAGGTGATCCTACAGAGCCTGGGAATTACCGCACTATTATGGTTGGGCACACATTACCACGGTTGTATGCATCCATTCTTGCACAGCAGTTGAGTAATTGGGCAGAGGATGACGATGTACGAGCAAAGGGCCATGCTGGTTTTACGAGGGGTTTCTCCACTCTTGATCATATTCTCACACTCAGAGCCATCATTGAGGAGGGCAGGTCACATGGGAGACGGATTTATTGTAGCTTTGTGGATTTCCGCAAAGCATTTGACATGGTACCGAGAGCTCGATTGATGCGCAGACTGCAGGAGATGGGGGTGCCCATAGTGTTGATTTGGGGCATTGTAGCTCTATACAGATCAGTGATGGGATTGATGTACGCACTACGGAGGGGATATCTGATTTAGTTCACTCCACCGTTGGGGTGAATGTAACAAACTTGGACACCCCAAGTCTAGATTCTACCACGACATAGCAGAGATTCACTTTAAAACAGTTCACAAAAGACAACACGGCCCGGCGTAGTTCCGTGCCAAGAGGTATTGGCCCCAAAGACTAGCGCCCCTTTCGGTATTTCTTTTTATATTAATCTCTGTGCAAAGTACAAGGGAGTCCACGGGCACTCACACTCAGACTCTACGTCCAGATGCTCTGAGTAATGAGGCCCAAAAGACCTATTTATTGTTACAAGGGTTGCCCCAATAGTAGAACCCCAAAAGTTTAACTCAAAAGCTTATTAGACTCAAAAGCTGCCAAAAAATCAGCCAGCGTAATTTGCGAAAAAATCGTACAGGCTGCCACATCATCAACTCAACGCAAATTGCAGAGGTTCGTACTGTCTGCCATGTCAGCCTCAACGCGTTTTTCGGGCTGCTGCCATGTCAGCAAGGTGTGTGTGTGTGTGTGTGTGTGTGTGTGTGTGTGTATCCGGGGGCTGCTATGTCACCAGTTTGTGACATACCCCCCTCTTGAAAGAATTGTAATCGCCCTCGATTACGCCTGCAAAACAGACAGAGGCCATAAACTGTCTTAGTAGACACTGATTGTTAGTACCGACGCACTAGACACAACACATCTAGCACTTGTACAAATTGACAGTCACGTCACCGAACATCACATGACAAATCACATACAAATTCATTCCAAATCTCAGACCATGATTAATCGGCAATGTATTTAGTAATCGCATCTAGATCCATTCGGGACCTCACGGATGCCCGATTAACTAATCCTTATTGCAATCATGTCTATAGAGATTTATGCGACCGAAATGATGTGGTCATTTTGTCTTTCAGTTCCTACACTCAAACAAGTCAAGTACAAATCAACCATTTTCATTTTCAGGAATTCCAGTTCATAAGGTCATACAGCAGAATGTTGTCATCCCATCAGTATCCCTAAAACCCAAAGGGGGACATCAGTGACTCTATTCAAAATCGGGGTAATCCGTTGACAAAGGAGCGGAGTGACTCCCCTCTTGTGCAAAGCCGCTGCACTAGATTCACCCATGCTGAAATCGGGGTTCTATCAAAGTAGACTATGCTAAACCGAATGCATCAAGGTAAAGTTCCAAGATCTGAGGAGTATCTGCTAGGTCCTTCTCCTCCATCCACTTCGCATCCAATGCAAGATAGTTCTTGAACTTAACCAAGAACCGCCTAATCACTTTACCTCTTATCTTTTTGTCCTTGTGTGCCAATATCTGTTCTAGAACAAGTGTCTCCTCGCTTTCCTCCACTTCGGGTTGCTCATTTGACTCCCCATCACCTTTAAAAGGCTCTAATAGACTCACATGAAAAGCATTGTAAATCTTCCAAGTATCGGGTAGCTTCAGTCTAAAGGAGACATCATGTATCTTTTCTTTTATCTGGAAAGAGCCATAATACCTCATGCTAAGCTTTGGAAAAAGCCGCTCCTTTCCCTTTTTCTTTCTCGGGCGTGCCTTCTCAAAATGTAAGAGCACCCAATCGTCTTCCTTTAATTTCAAATCGCGATGGTGTCGATCTGCTTCCTTCTTGCATCGTTCTTGAGCTTTGCTAAAGCCTCTCCGACCTTGGCAAAAGTAGTGTCCAAGTTCCTCGTTTACTGGTCGGCTTCAAAAATCATATCGTTAGTGCTTAGGAAGGGTGAAACCTTTGGAGCACCTTCAATGATCTCAAATGGCGTCTTCCCCGTCGAAGAGTGGATCATGTTATTGTAGGCAAATTCCACCAAGGGCAAAAAAATTTCCCATCGAGTCTTCTGATTAAAAATGTAAGACTTCAATAAATCCAATACGACTGAATTTACAATCTCAGATTGCCCATCTGTCTACGGGTGGAAAGATGACGAGAACTGCAACCATGTGTCAATGTTATCCCAAATAGCCTTCCAAAACAAACTCGTGAATCGGGGATCTCTGTCAGAAGCTATTGTCTCAGGCATGCCATGTAATCTGAAAATCTGTGCAATGAACCGTCTCGCTAAATGATCCGGCTTGATTGTTTTCTTCACTAGAATGAAGTGAGCGTGCTTGCTAAATCTGTCGATGACAGTCCAAATGCCATCATGCCCACTCTGTGTCTTCGGGAGATCAAAAATGAAATCCATAGCAATACTTTCCCACGGGCGGGTGGGAATGGGTAAAGGATGTAACAATCCTTGTGCTTTATGCCTATCAAACTTGACCTTTTGGCATACCAAGCAACTGCGTACAAAGTCGTCCACATCTTTCTTGAGTCTCGGCCAAAAGAAGTAACGCTCTACACCTTTCAAGGTGGTGTCGATGCCGCGGTGGCCCGTAAAAGGTGGACAATGGCATTCAATCAGAACCTTTTTCCTCAACGGCTGGGTAACGCACAACATCGTTTTCTTCATCAAGTAGCCATCCCATATGAAATATCCCGCTACTACCTCCCATTCTGTATTCCAGTGAATACATCTGAAAAATCTGAATCTGTGGCGTACTAATCAACCATGTCCTCAAAGCTTCTATGATGAATCGCGGAAATAGCCAAGACTAGCAGCTTCCGAGACAAAGCATCTACCACCAAGTTCTTTTCTCCCTGAACATGCACAATCTGAAAGTGAAACTCTGACAAGATGTTAGCCCACCACATCTCCTTTTGCGAAAGCTCCTTCTGTGATAAGTAGCGTAAACTCTGATGATCAATGAAGACCATAAAATCGGCTCCGAGTAAGTAATGTCGCCACTGAGTAAGAGCGTGGATCACCGCCAAACGCTCTTTCTCATAGATCTGTGTTGTCAATTCTAGCCTTGAAAACAATCGGCTTTCATAGGCAATCACATGGCCTTCTTGCATTAAGACCGCTCCCAGACTACGACCACAAGCATTACAATATACTTCAAATGACTTTTGCACATCCGGCAAAGTCAATACTGTTCCAGGAGTCAAATTCTCTTTCAATGTCGGAAAGGCAGTCACCTCTATGGGTCCCCACGAGAAAGGGACTCCTTTCTGTGTCAGAATGTGCAAAGGGGAAGCTACCTCTGCACACTTTCGAATGAACTGCCGATAGTAAGAACACGCACCCAAGAAGCTTCTAACTTCATGAGCATTCTTCAAATCGGGCCAATCACGTATAGTCTCAAACTTGGCCGAATCTATCTGTACTCCTGCTACTGAGACGATGTGTCCCAAAAAGTGCATCTCCGGCAAGAAAAATTCACTCTTTTTGGCATCGATAACTAACTTGTGATCTCGCAATGCCTGAAAGACCTATAACAGATGGTGTCTATGTCCTGCTTCATCCTTGGAGAAGACTATAATGTCATCAAAGAAAGTGCAGACAAATGATCTATACTCTTTGAAAATCCTATTCATCATTCGGTTGAAAGTCGTCGGAGCATTGGTAAGGCCAAAAGGCATCACCAAAAATTCATAAAAATCGAAGCTCGTTTGAAAGGCTGTCTTGTAGACATCTCCCGTCGTGATTCGGATTTGATGATATCCGCTTTTCAAATCAATCCTGCTGAAACAAGAGGATCCCTGAAGTAGGTCAAGAATATCATCGATCCTTGGAATCGAAAATCTGTTCTTGATGGTGATTTAATTGAGAGCTCTGTAATCAATGCACATTCTCCAAGATCCGTCTTTCTTTAAAACCAGCAACACTGGAGAGCAGTAGGGTGAGGTACTCGGCTGGATAAGACCCTTTTCCAAAATGTCTTTCACTTGGTTCATAATCTCTTCATTCTGGGCTCGGCTAACACGGTAATGTGGCCGGTCCGGTGGTGTGCTTCCAGGTATCAAATCAATGGTATGATCCTCAGGTCGAGATGGGGGAAACTCGCCTGGCTGGCCCTCAGAGAAGCAATCATCATGAGTGTGGAGAAAACCTTGGCATTCTCTATCAAGTTTAGACATGTTCGTCCTGAGTTCATCATTTAACTCTTTCAAGTAGATCGAGTAAAGAAAGAGACTCGATTTCATTAATTTGGAAATGGTCGAAGCCGTTACAATACGGACAGACTCGCCCTTCAGTTTTACATCAAGTACAATTTTTCAGTCCTTTTCGTTCGTCAAAGTTGCTTTCTTTTCTCGATAATCGACCATATGATTGTTCTTATGGTACCAAGGGACTCCTAGGAGGACATCACAACCTTCCAAGGGCATTATGTAAAAGTCCTCGTGCCCCAAATACACCTGACAATGCAACCGAAGTTTGCCAATGACAAGTGTAATGGCTATGTCCCGTCCGGGTGCCGCTAGAACTGTCTCTACTAGAGGTCCCATCCTATCGGGTGTAATCTCGAGCCGCGCCGCAGATTCGCGTGAAAATGAAGTTGGCCTTAGCTCCTCCATCGAAGAAAATCAAGGCTTCTTGATCTTTCACTTTGCCCCAAGCTCGGCAAAGTTTTGTACTTGCATCAATCAAGCTTGGGTCAGTACCCATGCAATCTGGTACCAGTCCTGCTTCAAGTTGGCCTTTTCTGCCACGTTCCTTTGCTGCTCTCGAACTCTCTGGCCTGTCTTCAGTTTGTTCTTGTTGTGACCTTTTGGGGCACTTTGCGGAGACATGCCCATGTTCCCCGCAACCAAAACACTTCCCTTCTTTGATGTAATTGGCCCTCTCTCGAATGAGCCCGGGTCGTGTATCCTTATCTTTCTTTTCTTGGGAACTCTTTCTCTTTCCACTTTCATTGTGAGAGGTCTATTGGGTTCTCTGAGTCAAGATCTCATCAGTGGGATGTCAATTTCCCGAATGTATCGCGAAACCCCGTTTCGCATGACCCATCAATTCTTGAATAGAATTCGACTTTTGTTCCATGCGGTAGTCTCGGATCTTTGTAGGGAGTCTGCAGTAAAACCGCTCAATCTGTTCCTTAAAAGAGACCTTAAATGAAGAGGTTGGTAGAAAAGAGTTCCAAAATCTCTCGCAATAAGCGTCCGAAGAATCTCCCTTGGTCATTCGAAGATGATTCCAAGCGGTTTGTATATCTCGTTCGTACTCCCGAGTCAACCAAGAAGAAATAAAGAGCCTTTTGAATTTTAAGCACTTAACTGGAGCTTCCTTTCTCAGAAGGAAGAGTGGACCACCATGTTCAAGCATTTCCTTTGAAGAAAGATGTAGCCCTCCTAATCTTGAAGTGCTCCAAGTAGTGCCCTCCAAAGAAGGCTATGTCAAACTGTTGAATGAAGGCCAATGCCCTTGGAGCAACTTGGAACCCAGAAAAGGATTCAAACTTAATCGATTGTCCACCTTCTTTGAATTCTTTTACTTTCTTGCTATTGTATTCAAGGAAGTCATATTGGTTGGGTTTGTAAAAATGCTTCTTCTTTGCATAAAACATGTCATCGGAGTCTGAACTATCAAAGAATGACTCCTCTGTAGAATTGTCAGAAACTGGGCAAAATCTGGGTTTCTTTGCCTTTTTCTTGCCCTTTTCGAAGCTTTGCTTTTTGCTTCGTTTTTTGGCTTTTCTGTCCTCCTCGCTCGAGTCAGAAGAGCTAGAAGAACTATCGGAGGAAGAAGAAGAAAAAGAAGAACTGGGTAGTCCTTCAAATCGTACATGCTTCTTCTGCTTTCTTGCAGATGCAAAAGAAGATTGACGGCCCGAATAACCTACGTAGTCAATCCCATTCTTGTACTTTTTCACTTGCTTTTTTGATTGATTGTTCGCGTCCAAAAGCCAATTGATCTATGTCTAAACCACTTCCTGTAATTCTTGCTCTGTAAACATCCTCAGAGAAGGAGGTTTCTTGATTGCCGGTTTGATGGGTGGTTTTGTGGCTTTCTACCATTGGGTGTGCACTTCTGCGAAGATCGATTGCTTAGACTAAAATTTTGCAAACTAAGGATCCTTCGCAAATTTAATCATCTGCTTTGTGCACTCATCAACCTGTTGTCGACGTTCCATCTCTTGAAGTTCGTACTAAGTAGGTCGAGGTGGCCCATACTCTTCCTCTGTTAAATCATCAAAATCTTCTTTGTGATCTCCTCCCGCATTAGCAGATGGAGAAGAAGTCGATTGATTCTTGTTGGAATCCATAAGTGTCGCGAGCAAAGGATCGGATTTCCCCATAGAAGAGAAATCGGTCGTCCTCTGATACCACTGTAACAAACTTGGACACCCCAAGTCTAGATTCTACCGCGACATAGCAGAGATTCACTTTGCAACAGTTCACAAAAGACGACATGGCCCGACGTAGTTCCGTGCCAAGAGATATTAGCCCCAAAGACTGGCGCCCATTTCAGTATTTCTTTTTATATTAATCTGTGTGCAAAGTACAAGGGAGTCCGCAGGCACTCATGCTCAGACTCTGTGTCCAGATGCTCTAAGTAATGAGGCCCAAAAGACCTATTAATTGTTACAAGGGTTGCCCCAAAAGCAGAGCCCCAAAAGTATAACTCAAAAGCTTTGCTCCAAAGATCATTTTTTTTTAATTGTTTCCATGCTTGTCTTTTGCTTCTACATATGCAAATACTTTTACAATAATACTCTTACCTGGATTTGCTGTCTCCAAGAAACATAATTCTAATGTCTTCAATCCATATATCGTACAATCTCCCATCACACATTCTCTTTTATGGAAAACTGCATCTATTAGCTTTGGATAGAGAACAGACTTCCACATTTGTGTGACACCTCAATGAATGTGTGATGTGAAGCCAAGCAACCCTTGCTAATGTTCTCTCTTGTGGCACATATACTGCATGGACAACTACAACCAATATCATGCAACCCAAAGGCACGAGAGCAAATCAGCCAGCGTAATTTGCAGAAAAATCGTATGGCCTGCCACGTCATCAACTCAAAGTAAATTGCGGTACCACCCCCGGTACCATCTGGGTATTTCGGGAGTGGATCTTTGTTTCAACGCATGGCTGGTTATGCGCCTGGAAACCAGCAATATATCCTAGGAACAGTCTTTGGGGGTATGCAAGGCATAATGCCAAACCCCATGTATAGTAATATTGGCATGCAGCAAGGGTTTCAGTGCAAGCATGGCCAGTTTAGGGTGCCAGAGGGCAATTTTGTCATGGCTGGTTTTTCCAACCAGTAGGCAAATATGGCACTAGGGAACCAAAATGTTAATGGCCAAGGGGCACAGATGATCCCCACCAGAAAAGCCAAGTTCAGATATCTTCGTTCTGAGTTCATCATTTAACTCTTTCAAGTAGATCGAGTAAACAAAGAGACTGGATTTCATTAATTTGGAAATGGCCGAAGCCGATACAATAGGAACAGACTCGCCCTTCAGTTTTACATCGAGTACAATTTTTCGGCCTTTTCGTTCGTCAATGTTGCTTTCTTTGCCCGATAATCGACCACAGCATTGTTCTTATGGTACCAAGGGACTCCTAGGAGGACGTCACAACCTTCCAAGGGCATTGTGTAAAAGTCCTCATGTCCCAAATACCCCTGACAATGCAACCGAAGTTTGCCAATGACAAGTGTAATGGCTATGTCCCGTCCGGGTGCCGCTAGAACTGCCTCTACTAGAGGTCCCATCCTATCGGGTGTAATCTCGAGCCGTGTCGCCAATTCGGGTGAAAATGAAGTTGGCCTTGGCTCCTCCATCGAAGAAAATCAAGGCTTCTTGATCTTTCACTTTGCCCCAAGCTCGGCAAAGTTTTGTACTTGCATCAATCAAGCTTGGGTCAGTACCCATGCAATCTGGTACCAGTCCTGCTTCAAGTTGGCCTTTTCTGCCACGTTCCTTTGCTGCTCTCGAACTCTCTGGCCTGTCTTCAGTTTGTTCTTGTTGAGCCCTTTTGGGGCACTCTGGGGAGACATGCCCATGTTCCCCGCAACCAAAACACTTCCCATCTTTGATGTAATTGGCCCTCTCTCGAATGAGCCGGGGTCGTCTATCCTTATCTTTCTTTTCTTGGGAACTCTTTCTCTTTCTACTTTCATTATGAGAGGTCTGTTGAGTTCTCTGAGTCAACATCTCATTAGTGGGGTAAGTCAATTTCCCGAATGTATCGCGAAACCCCATTTCGCATGACCCATCAATTCTTGAATAGAATTCGACTTTTGTTCCATGCAGTAGTCTCGGATCTCTGTAGGGAGTCCGCAGTAAAACCGCTCAATCTGTTCCTTAAAGGAGACCTTCTTAAATGAAGAGGTTGGTAGAAAAGAGTTTCAAAATCTCTCGCAATAAGTGTCCAAACAATCTCCCTTGGTCATCCGAAGATGATTCCAAGCGGTTCGTATATCTCGTTCGTACTCCCGAGTCAACCAAGAAGAAATAAAGAGCCTTTTGAATTCTAACCACTTAACTGGAGCTTCCTTTCTCAGAAGAAGAGTGGATCATCATGTTCGAGCATTTCGTTTAAAGAAAGATGTAGCCCTCCTAATCTTGGAGTGCTCTAAGTAGTGCCCTCCAGAGAAGGCTATGTCAAACTACTGAATGAAGGCAAAAGCCCTAGGAGCAACTCGGAACCCAGAAAAGGATTCAAATTTAATCGATTGTCCACCTTCTTTGAATACTTTTACTTTCTTGCTATTGTATTTAAGGAAGTCATATTGGTTGGCTTTGTAAAAATGTTTCCTCTTTGCATAAAACATATGTCATCAGAGTCTGAACTGTCAGAGAATGACTCCTCTGTAGAATTGTGGGCAAAATCTGGGTTTCTTTGCCTTTTTATTGCCCTTTTTGAAGCTTTGCTTTTTGCTTCGTTTTTTCCCTTTTCTGTCCACCTCGCTCGAGTCAGAAGAGCTAGAAAAAGTATCAGAAGAAGAAGAAGAAAAAGAAAAACTGGGTAGTCCTTCAAATCGTACACGCTTCTTCGGCTTTCTTGCAGATGCAAAGGAAGATTGACGGCCCGAATAACCAGGGTAGTCAGTCCCCTTCTTGTGCTTTTTGGATTGATTGTTCGCGTCCAAAAGCCAATTGATCTATGTCTGAACCACCTCCTGCAATTCTTGCTCTGTAAACATCCTCAGAGAAGGAGGTTTCTTGATTGCCGGTTTGATGGGTGGTTTTGTGGCTTTCTACCATTGGGTGTGCACTTCTGTAATGGATAGCTTAGACAAAAATTTTGCAAACTCAAGATCCTTCGCAAATTTAATCATCTGCTTTGTGCACTCATCAACCTGCTGTCGACGTCCATCTCTTGAAGTTCATACTAAGTAGGCCGAGGTGGCCCGTACTCTTCCTCTGTTAAATCATCAAAATCTTCTTTGTGATCTCCTCACGCATTAGCACATGCAAAAGAATTTCATTGATTCTTGTTGGAATCCATAAGTGTCGCGAGAAGAGGATCGGATTTCCCGGTAGCAGACAAATCCGCCGCGCTCTGATACCACTGTAACAAACGTGGACACCCCAAGATTCTATCACGACACAGTAGAGATTCACTTTAAAACAGTTCACAAAAGATGACATGGCACGGCGTAGTTCTGTGCCAAGAGGTATTGGCCCCAAAGACTGGCACCCCTTTCGGTATTTCTTTTTATATTAATCTGTGTGCAAAGTACAAGGGAGTCCCGGGGCACTCACGCTTAGACTCTGCGTCCAGATGCTCTAAGTAATGAGGCCCAAAAGACCTCTTAATTGTTACAAGGGTTGCCTCAAAAAAAGAGCCCCAAAAGTATAACACAAAAGCTTTGCTCCAAAAGCTGCCAAAAAATCAGTCAGCGTAATTTGCGAAAAAATCGTACGGCCTACCACGTCATCAACTCAACGTAAATTGCGGTACCACCAACGGTACCACCTGGGTATTTCGGGAGTGGATGTTTGTTTCAACGCATGGCTGGTTATGCGCCTGGAAACCAGCAATATATCTCAGGAACAGTCTTTGGGGGTATGCAAGGCATAATGCCAAACCCCATGTATGGTAATATTGGCATGCAGCAAGAGTTTCAGTGCAAGCATTGCCAGTTTAGGGTGCCAGAGGGCAATTTTGTCATGGCTGGTTTTTCCAACCAGTAGGCAAACATGGCACTAGGGAACCAAAATGTTAATGGCCAAGCGGCACAGATGATCCCCACCAGCAAAGCCAAGTTCAGAGGATAGTGGATTGTCTGTAAACCTTGGTAAAACCAAGGTTATGGTGTTTAACACCACACCACAGTGGATCAGGAGATTGGCACTGACTTTCACATATGGTCAGGAGATTGTAGAGTATAAAGATGCATACACTTACCTTGGGGTTGTCTTTACTGGGCCGAGGTTTTCTTTGCGGAGAGCAGTAGAGACTAGACTGCCAAGAGCTTTGGCGGCCTTGGGAGGCTTGGAGAGGATGTGTTCACAGGTTCAGTTCCAAGAACCTCGGACAAAGTTATGGCTCTTTGATACTTTAGTAGCCTCAGCTATGTTGTATGGGGTACACCTTCTATAGGCCAGGATGGTTGAAGACGTATGGACAGGCCCTTGGTATCTATGATCTCTCGACAGATCAGAACCAAGGCCTCCGTACCCATGCTATCATTCGAGTAGAGTTAGCTGCCCCTCCTATGGAGATTTAAGGCGCTTACCAGATCAATCTCCTTTGTGCACAGCTTATGGGATACTACTAGAGACAGATATGCTAGACTGGCCCTTGAGTCTTCCAAACAGTTAGCTCTTGAGGGGGACACTTCATGCTGGAATGCACAAATGACATCATGGTTTCAGACCCATGGCCCCCTTTCTAGTACTCTCTTCAGGCACCCTCGATGTCTCTTACACGGGTGGAGATTACTAGACTCATTCGTCAAGACCTAATCGAGCTGGATCCCAAGAGGACATGGATAGGCCGCCACAGAAGTTGGGCACAAAGATGGCTTTCTATAGAGAGCATTTTCTCCAACTCACAGGAGATGGGTTTGTGATTCGATCCAGCTACATGGACACATATATCTCATGGTTTGCAGTGTGCCATTGGTCAGATACGCACATCCTCACTTCAGTTGGGGATTGAGACTGGTGGATTCAAAGGAATACCAAAAACAAACAGCAGGATATGCCGCTTATGCCAGCTAGAGCCAGAGACAGAGCTACATTACATATGTCATTGCACATTGTACTATGAGGTATGGGGCCGTTTCTATTGCTTGTTCAGAGAGGGTTTCGGTCCTTTTTCTAGGGTCATGAGTTATGAGGATCAGAGATGTCTTGGGCTATATCTACTTGAGTTACACAAATATAGAGACACTTTACTGGGGAGAGATAGAGAGAGAGTCCTAGAGACAGATTATAGATTTCTTTTCACTAGATATGGGACAGCCAAAGGAGCAGCCATCACTACAGAGCTCGGCCCACACTCATTCGACCACTACCGGCACTCTCATCGACCAAGCACTGGAGCTACGGAGATCCAGACAGCCATGATTGAGGAGAGGGGCTACACAGCATCGACAGAGACTACAACAGGTGATTCGAGCCATACTCTCGATATCCAGAGTGCAGATGAGGATGAATTCTAGTAGTAGTATCTTTGTTCTAGTTCTTTTGTACCAGACATGGTATTAGATTCACCATTTTGTAACAGATTGGTCTCATAGGTCATTTTGGCCTTTTGAAGACGTTAATATAACATTTCATTTCATCTCTCTCTCTCTCTCTCTCTCTCTCTCTCTCTCTCTCTCTCTCTCTCTCTCGACCCTCATCGCCAGCCTCGCCAGCGCTGCTACACTGCGTAGCCCCCGCACCCCCCCCCTGTAGCTGTTCGCGCGCCCCCCCTCCTGTGGCTGCTTGCGTGCTGCCCGCTGCTGCTGTTTCACCCACTGCGTGCTGCATCTGCTGCTGTAGCATCCACTGCGCGTTGCACCTGCTGCGTGCTGCCCGCTGCTGCTGTTTCATCCACTGCCGCTGCACCTGCTGTGGCTGACCTGCTGCGACTGCACAGTGCCCGCCTGCCTGCCGCTACCGCACTGTCGCAGTAAGCCGCTGCCCCACTGCACCAGGCCCGCTGCATTGCCGCTGCCCCGAGCCCACTGCCCCCAACCACACACATACACACACATCACATCCCCCCCCCTCTCCACACACACTTTCACACACACATTCAGCCACATACATCCCACACAACCACAGCCACATCTTCTCTCTCTCTCAACAATGACGAAGGGAGTGAGCATGGAAGAAATGGGGAAGGAGATGAGCAAACTCGACAACAAGATCAAGGAATACAAGAAGTCATCGGATACCACTCTCAACACCGTTATCAACCGGATCTCCAAGCTAGAGAAAGAAGGGGAGACATATATCAAAGAGAAGGAAGCATGGAAGAAAGAGAAGGAGAGATGGGAGATGGAGGAGCAAGAGAAGGAAGAATGGCGGAAGAAACAAGAGGAATGGACCAAAGAAAGAGAAGACATGAGGGAGCAAATCGAGCTTCCTCAAAGCCTCGATTGCATCCCTCACCCCCGAAGAAGGCAAGATGCACACGGACACGAAGGAAGCCCTCAAAGAAGAACTCACCAATGAAATGGAATTGGCCTATTTAACTTGAGAGTAGCGGAAATTAATGAGAGTACTTTTGAGAAATAACTTTGTGAGCATAACGGGTGAACATAATTGAAGATAGCAACATAATCATAGCAATTAGTTAACTTGGCATAAACAATACTTTTGCAAGAGAGAGAATTTAGAGAACACGACAACAGTTGAGGACCGGATTTATGTGGAGCCGGTCCCCCCTCCAATAGGCATTTGTATTATGATTTCTCCCATTAAGAGAGACTTGTTACAATACAGTCTTTGTGTTCCTTGTGACCTAGGTGATGCAATGAAGATGGAAAGCTTCATGCATCACAAACATAACATAAACTTGAAGAAAGCTTTAGCTATCCCAAGCCTCAGTCCCAAGACCTCAAACACCTTCGAAGGTGGAGAGAGCTAGCAAGGAATGAGGGTAGGGAAGAGGAAGAAGAAACATTTCGTAGGAGAAAGAATTAATTCCTCACTTATCATAACTCTTGTTGCTAGCATACATAATAGCATAGTAATGAAGAAGAAGGAGATGGTAGGCTTAAGCATTGAAGCATGGCTCTTGGTTGGATTTGCACTCCATAGCCAAGAGTGTTGGTGTAGGCTCTCAACCTCTACTTGCTTGGAGAGGGAGCTCTTGCACTTTGCATAGCACACAATGAGAGTGTTTATGAGTGTGTGTGGGTGAGTATACCCCCTAAGCAACCCCCTAGCTTGCTTGGGTCGACTCCCCCTTGTAGCTCATGCTTGAAGCTCATTGGACCCCTCCAGGCCTAGCCAATCATAAGCAGGAGGCATTACAAGCAGTAGGGGTAGCCTTGAGACAAGTGTCCCCCTTTCCCCTTTGAGAGAGAGGGCTAGATAAATGCTAAATCAATTAATTAAATCTCCTAAATTACTATTGGACCCCTTGGGTGGCCAACCAATAGGCTTCAGGCATCTCATGAAGGTAACATAGGTAGGGGCCTGACATGTGTCCCTGCTGCCTCTTCAAGCTTGGGCCTTCCTTGTGTGTGTGAGTGTGTGTTCTCTCTCTATCCCCTAGGAAAAGGGCTCGCCCCCCCTCTTGTAGGGATACTTTTGACTTTTGGTGCTCAAGCACCTTAGTCATCAAGCATGACAATGCACTTGAACTAGAGGTGTTCCCACAAGCATCTCAGGCAAGCATGTCAAAGCACCTCGAGCACCTTAATCAAGTAGCAAGTCAAGCACCTTAAGCATGTAGCAGGTCAAGCACCTCAAGCACCTTAATCAAGCACCTCAAGCACGACAAGCACCTCGAGCTTGGTCCGTGTTCCCGCCTCAAGCTGAGCCCTAGCTTACCTAAGGTCAAAGGACTTTTACACACATTATTGGAGGTCTTCAATGAAGCTAACCCTAAGGTCTTATGCTCCATTGGTTAGCCTTGCTCTTTGATAGACCATCTCTCATTTGGGCCCCTTTACCCTTGGCCCCGTGTTGAGATAGATCTATAAGCACATATCTATATCTTAACACTCGTTCCCATTTATTCTCCCACATTAAGTGATCAATTTAATCATTTGGGTTGGTTAGATATTAGATTTTATGACACCAAAGCCTTGACCGCTAGCATCAGGGACAAATTGGAAGCTACTAAAAGTGGGTGGGTAGAAGTAGTCAAGAAGAACATCAAGAAGGAGGCAAGAGAGGAGGAAGTCCTCATTGTGCACACTACCCTTGAGGAAGAGAAGATGAGACAAGCCCGATGCCTCAACATTCGCGTCATGGGCATTTTAGAAAAAGAAGGCCTCACGCCCGAGCTTGATGGAAAGGCTTTATGCAAGAAACTCAGATACAAGGAAGAGGAATCACCCCCTTTCCTCAAAGCTTAGAGAGCGGATAAAGATCTCACAAGGAAGAGGGCCCTCATCCTTCACTTCTCCTCCGAAGAAGGACGGTCTACTTTCCTTCGCAAGAGGGTGATCTTGAGAGGACTAGATGGACCACCTATCTACCTAGACGATGATCTCACACCAATGCAAGTGATACACTAACGCACATGCATGCCTAGAGTACACCAAGCTCACAAGGAGGGGAAGAGGGCTTCATACAGAGATGGCCGAGTCATCATTGATGGCAAGGCGGTAGCATAGGGACTCGCGGCCTATGGGACACTCTACGAGGAGATAAATATGGCGTTTGGAACTGCAACGGCTCTCTATGGACACACCCAGGGAAACTGGAAGAGGTGATGCATGGTAGAGACATCATTCTACTCACAGAGACACACGAGAGCTCAGAGAGAGGTCTACCCCGAGTACAGGACTATCAATGGGAGTCGACACATAGGAAGTGTACACGACACAACACCTCGAGAGGATCTGGCGGAGTAGCAGTCCTCTACCACCGCTCACTTCGCAGCTGATACAGATAGTAGCACGCGATCCAGAAGCACGATACATGTGGATACGGATTGAGCTATCTAAGGAGCACATCCTCTACATCCCCATATGCTACTTTGCACCTAGCGGCTCCAGGTTTGCACAGACAAGCAGAGGAGAGACAGAGAAGGCCCACACACACAAAGGAGAGGAGGAGGATGATTCACACTCACCATATGCATGTCTCAGAGAGGAGATCATGGAGTACTCTAGATTGGGTGAAGTCTTCCTCGCGGGGGATTTCAACGCCAGGACACAGAGTAGACAGTGTGATATTTACGACTTCGACCACCCAGAGCTACTCTCCACCATGGAGGACACAGGGGCCGAGAAGATACCACCACACCCACACCATATGGAAGACACCTACGTCGCTTGGGCTCACAGCAGCCTCTCGTTATTTATAACAAGATGGCGCAATGGCCATCATCCGGCGGCCTGACTTGTATACCCCCATCAGTAGCCAATGGAGGTAGCACAGTTGATTACATCATCAGCTCCAGAGAGGCAGCCCATTTGCTCACATCTCTCACCATCCCACCACTACCTATTGGGGCTGACCACGCATATCTCGCCCTATCTCTCACTGGCTCACCCATCCCACATACACCATCTACATCCACACCACACCACACCACCATACACTTCACACATGAGCTAGCCAGAGTTTACTCATCACATGTATATGAGGGGATCTACACCCTTGATCCAGACACACCACTCTCTACAGTCACTAGCCAGCTCTCCGCAATCTTACACACCTCAGCCCTCTGCTGCTTTCCACACACTACCCATAGTGGCCGACCCCCACCCTCTAGGACGATACCCCAGAGCCGATGGTACGACAGGGAGTGCAGAGATCTATACAGACAGCTAAGGGCTCAACGAGCCTTAGAGGAGATCACCGAAAGCGAGGTCAAGCAATAGATGAAGGCCATCACACGCCGTAAACGGCGGGCCTTCGAGGAGGTGCAGGAGCTTGAGTTATACCACCTTCTCATGAGTACAGACTGCACCACAGCATGGAGGATTCTCAGAGAGCCACACCCCACCACCCCCCTAGAGGACCCCCAGGTCTGGCATGACTATGTCGAGCGCTTATACCAGATACCTGGGCAGCCACTGATCCCAACACCATCCGATCCTCAACCTACCACCTCAACTTTCTTCACATCTAGCATGGTCGAGAGGGCCATCCTACGCCTTCAGCATGGCCGCTCAGCAGATCACACTGGACTACTCAGTGAGCACCTGATATATGCAGTAGACACTCTCTCCCCCTTGATAGCACGTCTCTTCAACCGCGCTTTGGTTGAGGGACTACCAAAGGAGTGGACTATGCACACCATTGTGCCTATCCACAAGTCTGGCGACACCTTGGACCCAGGGAACTACAGGACTATCATGCAGAGACATCAGGGATACGCGCACCAGGACAGGCAGGCTTTCGACGCACTTTCTCGACTATCGACCACATCTTCATGCTTCGCTGCCTGATCGATGGAGCGAAAGCACGGAAGAGGAAACTCTACTGCTGCTTTGTGGATTTCTGCAAGGCTTTTGACACTATCCCTAGAGAGAGACTCTTTCAGTGCCTCCAAGAGCTACAGATACCATCTGAGATGATATGGGCCATTCATTCTTTGTATGCACAGGTCTTTGGTAGAGTGCGATGCCCAGGTAGACTATCTGATTCCATTGCTAGCACAATTGAGGTCAAGCAAGGATGCCCCCTCTCCCCTACTCTATTTGGTCTCTACATCAACGAGATATCACATTACATTCTATGAGCAGGCGGAGCGGGATCAGACTTTGCAAGTATACCAATCCATATTATGCTCTATGCTGATGATATCATTCTAGTTTCTGAGACACAGGAGGGACTACAGAGCCACCTACGAGCCTTGGATGATTTCTGCACACATTGAGGGCTCACAGTGAACCTTGGCAAGACCAAGGTCATGATCTTCCACACCTCCAGGACAGTTCGGAGCAGAGCAGTACTCACAGCAGCAAGCGGGCAGGTCGATGTGGTTGATTCATATGTATACCTTGGAGTGACTTTCACTAGCACCACTGGCAGATTTTCCATGGCCCAGGCAGCCCGAGACCAGCTTACACGAGGATATGCAGCGCTGGCCACCTTGGAGCGCAGATGTCATCAAGCCCACTTACAGGAGCCCCGCACCAAGGGGTGGCTTTTTGACACTCTAGTCACACCTGCCCAAGGTTGGATCAACACGTACGTCCGGAACCAATCCCTACCGTACAGGTGATCTGTACGGATTCGTACGGTGCTTTTTTTTTAAAAAAAAAATTCCGGCTTTTATCCATCGTGAGGGTTTCGCAAGGCCTAGGCGATTATTTTTTGGGTCATACTTATAAGGCGCTTGAGCACTGAGCAGTAAGAGAAAACCAGTAACCAGTCACTGCACAGAAATTGCAGAGAAGCAGTGTGCAGGTAAATTCTCTCTCTCTCTCTCTCTCTCTCTCTCTCTCTCTCTCTCTCTCTCTCTCTCTCTCTCTCTCTCTCTCTCTCTCTCTCTCTCTCTCTCTCTCTCTCTCTCTCTCTCTCTTTTGGAAAAAGTCAGGGCTGTATATTACTGAGTACAAAATAATCCCAGCAGATGCTAAAATAGCCTATCACACGGGGTGTACAAGCTGAATGAAAGGAGGAGAGCCACTATAGTGACTACTCGACTAGAACAATCTCATGGTGGTCGGTGGGAGGAATGAAGGAGAAACCACTGAGGAGGGGCATAATGCAAAGTAATCTGACCACCTGTCAGTGTGAAGAAGAGTGGGGATCGTGCCCAACGCCGAAGAAAGGCAAATCGACGAGCCTCGGCTGCTCTAGATGTACCGGAGGAGGAATCCCACTGCCAAATCAGGGTGTGAATGGTGTCTAGCCAAATGGGGCGAGGATATCCTGAAGCAGCTGTGGAGCCGCACTGATATTGTGAAGACAACGAGCTCTCCAAATATTCCATAGTGTAATACTCGTGATGACTGAGAAAACTGCATCACGTGTCTACGTATCTCCCTGCCAAGCAATCTGTGGTAGCATAGCCAAAGTCCCTCGTCGATAACCAGTGGAGGTAAGCATGAAGGCTGGATCTGTGGCTGAGCCCTCGTAGAAAAGATGCGGGCCGGGCATCGACATCAACCATGAGACAGATCCCCAAGTAAGAAATCCATGTTGAACACCTGATCTGCTGAGTAGAGAGCAAACTGCAAGCCACACTACATGGGAAGTTGAGCATGACCAAAGACAGTGAGCAGGTGACTCAAGTTGACGCAAAGGGCAACGAGTACATAACGGATCATGACCCATAGTAGTTAGCCAAGTCCCAACTCGTAGTCCCGCATGAGCAATCATCCACATGAAAAAGGGAATACGACGAGCAACATGTAAATCCCAGATCGCGAACCAAAACTGCTGCAGATAGGCATGAGAGAGGCCTGAATGTAACCAGAAACGCATTCGAGTGGGCTGTTGAGGTTGCTGTCTCATCGATGCTAATCTTCCAATCCGGACAGTGTACTCAAAGAAAGATACAGGTGCCCCTGTGGGATCTGAGTGAGGCCAATGCCACTCTCCTGGGTCCTAGTAAAGTTGCGATAGGGCACGACCCTCCCACACCCAAAGCCTCCAAAGTGTAGCATCAACGGAAGCAAAACGGGGATCAACACAACAACGCTTCCCGCGTGAGCCAACTACTCGAATGGCCTCCCATCGAGCGCCGGAGGAGATAAGTAGTGGAGAAGTGGCAGAGTATGTCAATCAAGCATGAATCCCCGGAGAGTTGTCAGTATCAACTGTGAATAGCATGGTGTCCAAACGAACTAATAAGAGAGTGTTGCGATCAAAGAGGCCTTCCCAGCCACAATGAGGAGGCATCTAAAGCGTGCCGCGCATGACTGCATCCCACTGTGAAGGAACGGCAGAATCGATCTCAAGCAGTCTGTCTGGCACCCCGCGACCAATGTCATAATGTTCTGTCACAAAATCTGCATCCAACATACGTGTCTCATAAAACAACCGCATAGAGGCTGCAGGGCCAGAATCCCAAGCAGCCCAATCAATGTGAGTCCTCTCTCCAAGCTGACGAGGTGGATGAACCGAAGAATCAAGAACTGTAGCATTCCAAATGAGAGGCTGGCGCTCAATCTCCTCACGACATGAGGGAGGTGAGCGTACGATAGTCCGTCTCATGGAAACCCAAATCTGAAGGAGTGATCGGAGAAAGGGTGAGAGGGTGGAAGAAGACAAGGGAGCATCCGTAAAGAGAAAACGATACCCTGAACGCCAAGTATGACCGTCTCTAGTGCCGAGTCGTGGAGTCACTGTGCAAAGAGCAACCTGAAGAAGCATCTTCCAAGGTTCTTGGCCAGGAAAAAGACCCCGAACAATAAGCTTGGTAAGAAGTGCACGGCTCTGTAACTCTGGATCAATGATGCCAAGGCCTCCCTCTCACCTAGGACGAATGATCGTGGACCAGCGAACTCTACCACGAGTATCAATAGTCCCGTCTGTGCCACTCCATAAAAAGTTCCTTACTAGTCGGCGGAGCTGAGCTATCACACCAGAATGTAACATCCAACAAGAAGCCGTATACCATATTGTAGCCAGAATGACTTGGTTGGCGACCAATGCACGGCCAACCAACGACAGATGACGTGAAGACCAATGGCATAGCTTCCTGCGAATAGACTGTAGTACGGGTGCAAACTGCTGCTGTGAGGAAACATCAAATCCAACCTGGAAGCCCAGGTATCGGCATGTCTGACCCGGCTGTAGCCATGTGAAACCATTAGCTGCCCCCCAAGTAGGTATGTCATCACTGCCAACCAATAACCCAAAGGATTTATGCCAGTTAATGTGTGCACCACTGGCAATGCAAAAAACGTGTAGGGCCTCCCGCATTGCATCAAGAGCGGGTAGCAAATAGCGCAACATGAGCATAGTGTCATCAGCAAACTCTTGATCGATAAGGTCTGGAGCTGTAGGTACTGGCATGGTCAATCCCCGAAATGCATGACTCTGAGCACGAAGAAAGTCAGACATAGTCTCTCCCACAAAAAGATACAGATAGGCTGCTAAAGGACATCCCTGACGAACAGATCGAGAAAGCTCAAAACTGCGACTTACACGGCCACCAATGGTAATAGCGCTGCTGGCAGTTCTGAAGAGAGCAGAAATACATGAAATCCATCTCATAGGGAAACCCATCCTGGCTAAAGATCCTTCGAGAAAGTCCCAGTCAACACGATCGTATGCTTTCTCGAAGTCTAGGATGAAAAAAGCCATGGGTTCAGAAGATGATCTTGCCCACTCTACTGCCTCATAAAAAGTGAAGATATTATCCAGAATGCATCGATCCATAACGAAGCCTGTCTGAGAAGTATGAATAATATCTGGTAGGAACGACCGCAAGCGGTGGCTGGTCAGTAACGCTAATATCTTATAGACCGAAGGGAGTAGGGTAATAGGTCTCCACTGTCGGAGCTGAGTGGTGTCACCCCCCTTCGGAATAAGAGATATGAGACCTGAACACAGAGCCGGATGCATATATCCTGAGTCAAAGATGTCCTGACAACCGCGAAGCAGTGGTGTATGCAATACATCCCAATATGTCAAAAAGAAGGCTCTAGTGAGACCATCCTCGCCTGGACAGGAGGATGGATCAAGACTGTCTATAACAGCATGGAGCTCTGTAAGTGTGAAAGGCGCCAACAGGATATCTGCCATAGTGTCTGTACAACGATCTCTAGTGTGCTGCCAGATTTGCTCACGGGCAAGTAAAACCTCAAGAGTGCATACATCAGCAGTGAACACTGTCTCAAAATAATCTGCAGACATATCGAGAATAACATTAGGATGCATATGTAGTGTCCCCTGAGCATCGCACAAAGTCCGCAGAGTGGTTCCAGGAGGGCGTTCTTTATGTGCCGCGAAGAAGTCTTTATTCATTCGAGCAGCTTTAGCTATCCAATGAGACACTGAAGCATGATGCGTGAACTCAGACCTAGCCTCCTGTACGCGACGAATCTCTTCTGTGAGCTCCGTCTCTCTAGCAACGAGATAAGCATCCTGAGGCCACTCCTCAAGCAAGCGCTGAGTGGAACCAAGAGGGATGTGAAGATCAGACTCACGTACTCTCAACTGACGATGAATGATAGCAGTCTGATCATGGCAGTAAGTACTAGACTGAGAAATGCAGTGAGCAAGAAACTCTCCAGGGGGTCCACTATAAGAAGCATCCGAGGACCACAAGTCATGAATCTACTGCTGTAATAATTGAGTGGTGAGAACACTGTCAGGGATGCGGCAGCCTCGTCTCTGAGCAGAGGATCTAGTGAAGGAGAGAAATAATGATGTGGGAAAATGATCTGAGAGGCTGGTTCCTCTCCATATAGTAGTAAATCCGCCTAGAGTTGCTGCCCAAGTGCCAATGTAAAAACGGTCAAGTCGCTCTAATAATTTCCCCTGCTGTCGCTGAAACCCCCAAGAGTAATGAAGAGTAGCAGGGTGATGACCAAAAGAGGGTATGTGCCAAGCGTCCACACCTTGAATCGCTAGGAGAAATCGATCCCAAGCTGGCTGCTCATCGGGAGAAATGGATGATAGAACGGGAGGTGTGGTGGCTCGCCAATCAGAATCGCTCTCAACGTTGTTGAAATCACCTCCAACAACCCAAGAGTCTACAGCAGGTAGAGCAACAGCCAAGGAGGACCAAAAAGTAGCCCTCTCCCGAGGGGTAGTGGGTGTGTAGACTGACATAAAACCAATGATAGATTCCCGAATCGAATAGAAACATAAACTGCTCTGCCAGCGACTAGTGTGACATGCTGCTGAACTGAGGCCAAGTAACGTGACCCCACTGAGATGCATACACCACAACTCTGACCATGAAGGCCCACAGCAGGCTCCCAAAAAGTGCGGGCGCCCGATGGCATGAGATTGCCAAAAGGAGCGGCAATCTTATGCTCCTGTACTAGTAGTATGTCCACAGTGCCCACTACATGAGTGTGTAAATCTCTGCGAAGTAAAAGCTTACGGGACCCTTTTACCCGAGAAGTCTGTAAACCATTAGCATTCCAAGAAAGTACATGTAAATCCATAGACTGCATGAAAGAGTAGGTATAATATCTGACTAACTGCGCATCTTCTTGGAGGCAGCTGGACCATCCAAGGGGTGAGCTTCAGGCGGTAGGAAAGCAACCCGCAAGCCCTCTCTAAAATATGGTGTTTCATTGCACCAACTGCGAACCTCAGCTTGTTTACATTGCATTACCGATGCTGCAGCCTTGACACCCCGATGCGCATAGACATAGGAAGCACCACATCTGAGGATACATGAATGACCATAGGCAATGAATAGCAAGCATAAACATCACTCCACTCCATAGCACCAATACATGAAGGATAGTGAGGAGACAAAACATCGGGGGCAGAAGTAGACAACCATAAATGTAGGTGAGCCATAGTCTGGGCGTGCACAAAATGGAGAACCTGATCCTCGGACCATTCCTAAGCAGCGTGGAATGGAAGGAAAAAGGAATGTGTAGGCTGAGAGCGACTGCCAATCAAAGAAGGAACACAACCTGTCTTGTGATGCATAAGGTAGAGCTGAACCCGCAATGGTCCGTCGGAGTCACCGCACATCTCAGCCCGATGAGTGCCCCAGGAAAGAGGGCAAGAGCTGAGAAAACTGCGTGGGACGTAAGTATGAGCTGCTGAGGGAGGGGGGGGGGGGGGGGGGGGGGGCAGAAGGTGGAGGGGGGAGAGCAAGGATAGGAGAAAGAGGAGGAGGAGGGAGAGGTAGTAGCGGTGAATGATCCATCTGCATGGGAATAGGAGCCTCTGGAAGAGGGGGAGGAGCGAGTGGAGGAACAGCAGGTGGAGGAGGAGCTGGTAGCAATGGTAAGTGATCCTGTGCTGAAGAAGAAGAATGGTGAGGAGAAGCAGGTGGTACATAGTTACCGGGGAACGCCCCCTAGCCCCCGTTCCGGCGTTCCGGGGGGCAGTTCCCTTCCCGAACGTTCCAGAACGTCCAGGAATGTCTGACATTCCAGGTGGCCGATGCAAACCGGAACGGCCGTTCCGGAACGTTCCGGAACGCCCCCGGACCGTTCCGAAATGCCCCTGGAACGGCCAACGGCTACAAACAAATTTGGCAAAAATTGAAAAAATTGAAGTAAATGTTTGGGCTTCTTTTGAAAGTGTGCAAGGCCTCAAGGACTCATAAAATGCACCCCCCTCCCCCTTTCTCTTCACAAGCTAATCCTCAAGGCTCAAGCTCTCTCCCTCTCACTCTCAAGATCTCTCCCTCTCAAGACTCACTCTCTCAAGGCTCAAGGCTTCAAGCCTTCAAGCTCTCTTCCTCTCCCTCCCACTCTCTCAAATCTCTCTCTCTCTCTCTCTCTCTCTCTCTCTCTCTCTCTCTCTCTCATCATCATCTAGTCATAGCAAGGTTGAATGGTCTTCAAAACGAGTTTTTTGTGAGTATTAGAGTCAAAGCACTCTAATACTCCTTGTATTTAAACACAAGGAGCTAAAAATTGCACTATTTGGGTGTTTTTTATACCTCCCGTTCCGCGACGTTCCCGTTCCGGACCCCTAGCCGTTCCCCCGTTCCGCGGGTATCCCGTTGCCGTTGCCGTTCCGTGTTCCGGGTAACTATGAGGTGGTAAGGGGGTGGTGGAAACTTGAGAGGGAGAAGGAGAGGTAACACTAGGGGCTGCATGCATTGGAGGTTGTGGACGAGGACGGAAGGAATGGTTACGACCCACTGTCTGCCATGCTGCCTCAGTAGGAGCCGAAGCAGAGGGAGGAACATGGAGGGTCGAAGCTCTAGGAGCACCTGCAGGCTAAGGAGGTGCTCGAGTAGTAGTAGGAGGAGCCGCTTGTTGGCGCTGACCACGTGGCTGAGCATGAGTGCCACGAGCCGGCTGCTGTTGTTGCCGATGGCGTGGCAGTGTGCGGCATTCTCGCGCCAAGTGTCCCATCTCGTGACAACGTAAGCACTGCCCTGGACGGCCAGTGACTACCATTCGGCAAGAGTAGTCTCGATCGCGCACAACCACAATAACTGAATCTGGTAATGAAGTATCCCCAAATACCAAAACCTGAATGCGAGGTGGACCAGAGGAGAAGATGCAGGATCCCGGTACTACTGTGCCAAAGTGAGCAGCAATCATCTGAAGGAGATGCTCATCAATAAAATGAAGAGGCATATCCGGGAAGGAGAGGATCAGAGGGAATCTGGGAATAAGGTGTCGATTGTCAAACTCCTCAGTAGTAAACTCGGGATACCACTGCGTCAGGTATATCATCCTGCGATCAGAGTATCGGAGAGCGAGCCAGGAGAGTTGATGCAGTGGCGGGATCGGAAAGACGTACCATGAATATGCCTCTACTAAGCTCTGAGATCCGTCCCTAAGTAGTGCCCGATGCAGTCTGACACCAATCGCGGATAGAAGATCAAGGTAGAGACTGTCCAATCATCCGGCCAACCAGGGCATGCTGTGCGAAGTGTTGTACTTTGGAGTCAATGCGTGTCAACAGGTCGCCAGTACAGTCCACGCGACAGGCAAGTGGTGATGGAGCGCTGTGTGTAGCACTCGAGACCGGCAAAGCCGCCATGAAGAATGGACGAAACTGACAAACGGGAAAGCACGACCCGAATTGAATGCTAGACACTTTCTCTCTCTCTCTCTTTCTCGCTTTCGCTTGCAGGCGATTGAAAGATGTGGTTAGGGTTTGTGGACAGTTAGGGTTTTCGGATTTTTAGGGTTTCGTGGAATTGGGGTTTCTGAAACTGTTAGGGTTGCAGGGAATTAGGGTTGGCCTGGCTGCAGAGCACGCGCAGGCAGCAAAGGTGTGCAGGCAGCAGAGCATGTGCAGGCAGCAAGGGTGTGCAAGCAACGCGTGCAGGCAGCAGAACGTGCGCAGACCAAGGCGCGCAGCAGGGCAGTCCAGGTGCGACGGCAGGGAGTAGCACGCGCAGCAGGGCAGATTACAGGTTCGCGCGCAGGAGAACAGGCTTGTAATGTCCTCGGAGCTATGGCGGGAGAGCAGAACACCTCTCTCTCTCTCTCTCTCTCTCTCTCTCTCTCTCTCTCTCTCTCTCTCTCTCTCTCTCTCTCTATGTATCTCTCTTTTTTTTTTTTTTTTTTTAAATCAGGGCTGTATATTACTGAGTACAATATAATCCCCAGTGGATGCCAAAATAGCCTATCACGTGGGGTGTACAAGCTGAATGTAAGGTTGAGAGCCACTATAGTGACAACTCGACTAGAACAATGTCATGGTGGTCTGTATGATGAGTGGAGGATAAACCACTGAGGAGGTGCATAATGCAATGTAATCTGTCCACCTGTAAGTGTGAAGAAGAGTGGAGATCGGGCCCAATGCCGAAGAAAGGCAAATCGACGAGCCTCAGCTGCTCTAGATGTACCTGAGGAAGAATCCCACTGCCAAATGAGGGTGTGAATGATGTCCAGCCAAATGGCAGTGAGGGTATCCGGTAGGAGCTGTGGAGCCGCACTGAGAATGTGAAGACAACGAGCCCCCCTGCCAAGCAATCTGTGGTAACATAGCCAAAGTCCCTCTCCGATAACCAATCGGGGTAAGCATAAGAGCTGGATCGGTGTCTGAGCCCTCGTAGAAAAGATGCGGTCCAGGCATCGGCATCAACCAGGAGACAGATCCCCAAGTGAGAAATCCATGATGAACACCAGCTCTGCTAAGTAAAAAGTAAACTGCGAGCCACACTACCTGAGAAGACAAGCATGACCAAAGACAATGTGCAGGTGACTCAAGTAGGTGCAAAGAACAGCAAGTACATAACGTGTCATGACCCATAGAAGCTAACCAAGTCCCAACTGGAAGTCCTGCATGTGCAATCATCCATAGGAAAAAGGAAATACGACGAGCCACATGTAGATCCCAGATAGCTGACCAAAACTGATGTAGATAGGCATGGGAGAGACCTGAATGTAACCAGAAACGCATACGTGTGGGCTGCTATGGGTGCTGTCTCATCAATGCAAATCGTCCAATTCTGACTGTGTACTCAAAGAATGATACATGTGCACCGGTGGGGTTAGAGTGAGGCCAATGCCACTCTCCTGGGTCCCAATAAAGCTAAGATAGGGCACGACCCTCCCACACTCAAAGCCTCCAAAGTGCAGCATCAGCGGAAGCGAAACGGAGGTCAACACAACGACGCTTCCCACGAGAGCCAACTACACGTATGGCCTCCCATCGAGCGCCGGGGTAGACAAGATGCGGAGAGGTGGTAGCATATGTCAATCTAGCATGCATCCCCGGAGAGTAGTCAGGATCAACTGTGAACAGCATGGTGTCTAAACGAACTAATAAGAGAGTGCTCTGAGCAAAGAGTCCTTCCCAGCCACAATGTGGAGGCATCTGAACCGTGCCTCGCATGACTGCGTCCCAGTGTGAAGGAATGGCAGAGTCAATCTCAAGCAGTCTGTCTGTTACCCCGCGACCAATGTCATAATGTTCTGCCACAAAATCTGCATCCAGCATACATGTCTCATGAAACAACCGCATAGAGGCAGCAGGGCTAGTGTCCCAAGCAGCCCAATCAATGTGAGTCCTCTCTCCAAGCTGACGGGGTGGATTAACCGAAGAATCAAGGACTGCATCATTCCAAATGAGAGGCTGCCGCTCAATCTCCTCACGGCATGAGGGAGGTGAGCGTATGATAGCTCCTCGCATGGATACCCAAATCTGAAGGAGCGATCGGATGAAAGGTGAGAGAGTGCTAGTGCACAAGGGGGCATCCGTAAAGAGAAAACGATACCCTGTTTGCCAAGTATGGCAATCTCTAGTGCCGAGGCGTGGAGTCACTGTGGAAAGAGCGGCCTGAAGAAGCATTTTCCAAGGTTCTTGGCCGGGAAAAAGACCCCGAACAATAAGCTTGGTAAGAAGGGCGCGGCTCTGTAATTCTGGATCAATAATGCCAAGTCCACCTGCTGACCTAGGACGAATAATCGTGGACCAACGAACTCGAGCACGAGTATCAGTAGTCCCATCTGTGCCACTCCATAAAAAGTTCCGCACGAGTCTGCGGAGCTGAGCTATCACACCAGCATGTAGCATCCAACAAGAGGCCGTATACCATACTGAAGCTAGAATGACCTGGTTGGCGACCAATGCACGGCCAGCCAACGACAGATGACGAGAAGACCAATGGCATAGCTTCCTGCGAATAGACTGTAGTACGGGTGCAAACTGTTGCTGTGAGGAAACGTCAAATCCAACCTGAAAGCCCAGATATCTGCATGTCTGACCTGGCTGCAGCCATGTGAAATCATCAGTTACCCCCCAAGTAGATATGTCATCACTGCCAACCAGTAACCCATAGGATTTATGCCAGTTAATGCATGCACCACTGGCAATGCTCTCTCTCTCTCTCTCTCTCTCTCTCTCTCTCTCTCTCTCTCTCTCTCTCTCTCTCTCTCTCTCTCTCTCTCTCTCTCTCTCTCTCTCTCTCTCTCTCTCTCGTGTCTGTCTTATTGTTTGCGACAGATTCATCATGCCTAAGCCATGCAACCCCTACTGGAAGGAGCATACCAATGTCATCCGCATTATCAACACTCCACGCCAAGCGGGTTCCGGCACTCGACGATGGCAATGCAAGTACTGCAATTTTCAGCTCACGGGTACAATTTCTCATGTCGTCAAGCACCTGACAGGCATTGGCACGACCAACAATTGTGGAGGGTGCAAAAAGGTTCCACAAGATATTAGGGACAAACTGATTGCGAAGAATTTTTCGGAAGTACCAACACCAAAAAAAAATACAGGTGGACAGCACACATAGGATGCGTTTCATGATGCTCTTATTGGGGGATTTTGGTGGTTCATCTTCCGAGGTTCAAGAGGAGCACCCCACTACTGGTTCTAGTAGAAAGAGGGCTCGAGTTGTGCGGGAGGAGAAAGATGGAGGTGATATGGATGCACGTAGGCAAAGCACCTTGCCTTCGTGTGTGAACTCTCTTGCTTGGGTGAAGGAGCGTCAAAAGGTAATTGAGATGGAGATTGCTCGCACTCTCATTGAGTGCAACATCTCCTTCAACGTTTTGAGAACTGAGCAATGGAAGAGGATGGTCCGGGCTATAGCTGATGTTGGTCACACACATTCATGGTCAGGGGTGGAGTATAAGAAGATGCGCACTACAATGCTTGATGAGCAGAAGGCTTTGATAGATAAGGCTTTGGTCCCGGTCAAGGCCGGTTGGCAGCAGTTTGGGTGCACCATCATATCAGATGGCTGGAGTGATGTTCATAGGCGGCACATCATTAATATTCTTGTGTCGTCTTGTCTTGGCACATAGTTCTTGCGCGTTGTGGATGCAGGGAAGGCCGGAGAGCGCATCAGTGGTGAGTTTATCTTTGGGCACATCAAGAAAGCTATTGATGAGATTGGGAAGGAGAATGTGGTACAGGTTGTGACTGACAATGCCTCAAATTGTAAACTTATGGGTGAAATGGTCGAGGCAGCTTACCCTCGCATTTCTTGGACTCCATGTGCTGCGCATTGTCTTGACTTACTTATGGAGGATATAGGCAAGTTGCCTTGGGTATTGCCTATTGTTACAGATGCCACTAAGATGACCACCTTTTTCCGCAAGAAACATCAAGCTTTAGCTATCTTCAGGAGCCACAGTACACTTGATATGATGCGACCCTCAAAGACCAGATTTGCTTATATGTATTTAGTGCTACAGAGACTCTTCAAATTGAGGGATCCACTTCTCCAGACATTCGTGGACCTGAAGTGGAGATTGATGCATCACTCGCACACAGAGCCCACTAAATACATACAGTGACGGGTACTTGATGAGTCCTTTTGGACACAGATTCAGAGTTTGACAGTGGCATTGCAGCCAGTGTATGTGCTTCTTCGAGTCACAGGCATGGAGGGCTCTACATTGGGCTTAGTCTATCATCTCTTCATGGAGATGAAGAGACACATTACAGAGTGCGTGTCTCTGACACAGAACTGGTAAGTACTTGTCTTTTAAAATCGATTATTGCTTTTGTTGCAAATCTTCTAGTAGACTTGTTGTCATTTGAATTTGCCAATTCAACTTTGTTTTATTGCTGAAAATTTCAGCCGAGATGACATCATGGCCATTGTGGAAAGGAGATGGACTTTCATGAGTCGTCCCATTCATGGGATGGCTGCATTGCTTCATCCTTTCTACAAGACGCCAGAGCTTTTCCATGAGCGGAGTCTCTTAAAGCTCAAGGATGACTACATCAATATGATGTACGACATTGACGATCAACTGGAGATTGATGCACAGATGATCAGCTTCATGAACAATCTAGGACCATCCTTTGCTAGAGATGTGGTGTTGAGGCCACAGGCTATCAAGTTTCCTCTTACATGGTGGCAAAATTATGGGAGACAAGGTCTTCCAATGCTTACACATCTGGCTTTACAAGTACTTTCACAGGTAATTGAAAATCTTGAGACTTATAGTTTTTGTACAATGTACTTGGTACTTACTATTGCCATATATTAAATCTCAATGCTCATTGTTGTAGGATTGCTCGGCTGGTGCATGCGAGCGCAATTGGAGCGCTTATTCCTTGATACATACGAAGATCCGCAATCGTCTCAGTACTTCTCAACTAGAGAAGTTAGTCTATTGCCAAGCAAATATGAGGCTTGTGCAAGCCTACCACGCTTTGGGAACACCAAGCAGGTCCACTATTAATTTTCACATGAATGATTGAATCATGAATCATGATACACTCGGCCATTGTACTAAATAATATTTCCTCTATTTTTATTTTTCAACAGGCGGACCCAACACGAGTGAAGATGGTGGCAGATCCTAGTGCTATAGAGGAGGTGGAGACGCAGATCAGAAATGAGCAGGAGGAGATTATTCGGTTGCTTCACAGGGAGTTGGAGAGTGTTGATCGGCGTGTGACGAGGTCACGCGCACGAGCTTTGGCTATTCCTCTACGTGAGCATGCTCCAGACCCAGATAGTGCTCGAAGAGAGAGCATTGGTAAAGGGAAGCTACCTATTCGTTCTTCTCGGAAACGGGCAAATGAGGCTGTTCGTCTCATTGAGACTTCGATAGAGGCAGTAGAGGATGATCTACATGTGGCACAGGTGTCCGTGATGGCAAAGCCAAAGTACGACGAAGAGGGCAATGTCCTGATGGATGGGGACTTGGTCTCTTCAACAGAGTCTTCATCTGCATCTGATGATGATTTTTGAGGATGGGGCCATCACATGGATGATGGGCTAGCTTTGAGCTAGCCATTTAGTGTTTTCTACTACTATATAGACAGACTTTTTGAGTAGGATGGTTTCATTTATGATGGTTGATGAGCCTTTTGTTATGGCGTGGGCCTTGTAGGCTATCACCTATGGTACTTTGTCATTTGATGTTTTCAGTGAAAAATCTCTCTAAATTGTCCTGTACAAGCACCCAAGGCTTTTTCGAGGCTCCCCTGGCGTTACCTTGCAGTTTAGGTGCGAAACCCTAAACCTGTAAAAAACACAGCAGCCTGTAATTTTCTGTTTTGAATCGTTCTGAACGGAGCAAACAGTGAACACGCCTACGCGTGTCTCCAGTGCTCCCGCACACAATGGGACAGTTCCCCTTTCAATTGGACGAGTTTTCACACAAGAAAACTCTCAGTTTTCGCAATTCTTCGCGATGGAAATGTGCGTACCTGTAGGGGATTAGAAATTAGCTAATCAGGTTTTTGTACAAAAGGCTCTTTTCTTTGCAAACATGCAAAAAACCCCCACATTTGTACATGGTCACCTAGTGGGGCATTACCATATGCGCAAAGGGGAGAGAGAGATGCGTGAGAGCAATTCATTGCGTTGCATGAGACAAGGGAGAAGGCAAGTTTTCCATTTGAGCTGTGATCACCTGCACCCACTACTCGCGCACACATTGCCGAGCTGATGTACCATGATTGGGGCGTCGCACATCACATTCAAGCCATAATAAGGTTAAATTGTCTTCAAATTGTGTTTTTTGTGGGTATTAGAGTCAAAGGACTCTAGTACTACTTGTATTCAAACACATAACGCTAAAACTTGCATTATTTGGGTGCTTTTAAAGCCTCCCGTTCCGCTGGTTCACGTTCCGGGACCGTTCTCGTTCCACCGTTCCACAAGGAGACCTGTCGCCGTTCCCTTTCCGTGTTCCGGGTAACTATGATGTAGCACTGCAAATCGTAATCGTCCCACCATGGGATGTTGCCTAGGCATCAACGTAAGTGACCTGGTTGCCTCTTGAATCCCCACAAGAACTGCAATGACTACAGAGTGCGAGTTAAGGATGGGACATGCCAGGCATTTGTACCAAAAATTGCAAAAAATAATTTGTTCCAAGCAACTCTCTCACATATGCAACAAACAACAGCGAAGGCACATGAACTGCCCGACAATTTTAACAAGTATCTACATTGTTGAAATCACCCCCAACAATCCATGAATCTACAGTAGGCAATACATTCAAAATCTTTTGTCAAAACTCAGCTCTATCCTGAGCCAAAGTGGGAGCATAGATACACATAACACCTACCAAAGAGGCATCAATCTCTAGCGTGATCCATATCGCTCTGCCATGCACCAATGTACCATGGTCACACACACAATGATGCCAACGGCGGGTCCCACAGAAATGCATACACCACTGCACCTCTTATAAATGAGTTTATTTACTTATTAATAACTGACAATTTGAGAAATCGTGGGATTTTTTATGAGATTGCCCAATCCAGTTTAGATTCCATAAATAAGTGACTCTACGGGTCACTTCTCAAGCATAAATCAGTACCCTCAATACAAGCATCAAGATCCAACAGAACCTCAGCATTCATGGGGTTTTTTCATAATCAGCCCATCGGTACCCATAGCATTTTCAGCACACAAACGCATCGTCGTACCAGATCAGCAAAATGACAGAATTCAGCCCTCATTCAGCACCAGCGTTTTCAAATTTCAGCCGTAGATCCACAGCAATTTTGCATCCCAGATCATCCGTGCAAATTTCAGCCCACAGCCTCGTCAGCACTTGCAGATCCCATCAATTCATTTCAGCCCTCACAGAACCAAGCCTCTACATCAAGATCCCATCAGCATCTTAACATCTAGGACCACCGCATCAGCATTTCTGCAATCTAAAGCAAATACCTCTCTAGCGATAGAGAGAGGGGCCCTTGGAGGGGGGTTTGGGACCCCATCCGATGTTGGTCTTCTTCTCTCTCTATCACCCACAGAACCTTCACTCACAGTATCATTCTTTCTTCTCTCTCTAGTCTATTGTACATCTCTCATTCAATAAAAGGAACCTTGAGTACGCATTGAGCACTCATCCAGACCATTCATCTCCAACTTCACATCTAATCAATTCCACTGCACATTGCACGTGGGTAGGACAATCGCTTACCATGTGTCCAAAAGCATGGCACTTGAGGCATTGATATGGGCGACCGATAGCCAGAAACATTGTTGACAAAACAACTCTATAGTAGGATCTCTAAGTCAAACTATATCCGGAAAATGTGTATCATCGGGGTTCTATACCTATATCCGTGGCGAACCAATTTTCATAGCCGAGGCATAGAAACAAGGGATCGGGGATCGGCACCCTAGGGCCAAGGGACGGCTGTTTCGGAACAGGGGCGATCGGGGACTCTCACGGCGGTTACAGACTGGCTGCCCAAACTTGGGCGGCAGGTACGTGAGCTGAGCTGGCAGCCAGATGCCAAAAGATTATTTGCTCCGTGAGATGCGCGTTGGACAACTCCGTGGACTGCCAAGCTCCCCCGCCCATACATGGGCAGGGGTTGAACCTCAGGCCCCACCGAAAAAGACAAAGTGCGTAACCAATAGAACAAGGCTGCGTTACATGTAAGTGGGGTCGCTTTTATTAATATATGACGACTTGGGCATATTAGTGTGTAAAGCCTCCCCGCCCGTCCCCTGAGTGGATGGGCAGAGGCGTCGACAGTCTGTAACCGCCCTCAAGGACGGACGGGAATGGCTAGCCGCTAGTTTCAGTGGGGTTGCAAAGGGACGTCCTGAGAATGGCATTCGGAACAGCTAGGCTGTTAGAAATGAGAAATGGCCACTGGACAATTTGAAACCGTCCAATTTTGGGACAGTTTTTAGCCATTTGGAGCCTATTTTCACCATGCTTTTAGGGGGAGTTTTGAGGCACATTTGGGGCTTCCGTAGCTTACAAAAGGGAGGGCTTGGCCTCCTCAATCCTCATTGCTCAAGCCTCAAGAGTCAAGCCTTCAGCTTTCCACACTCAAGTGCCAATGCCCAAGAGCCTCTACTTAGTGTCCTTTCTAATCTAGTGTCTCTCATTGCTCAAACCTCAAGCTTCCTCTCCACTCTCTTATTGCTCAAGCCTCGGCCCTCAAGCTCCCTCTCTACTCTCTCATTACTCAAGTCCTTTCTCGATCTCCTTGAAATGAACTTGCGAAAGGATTTCCCAGCTACATGGATAGCCTATGGACACGCGTCGGTGACATGCGTTGGTGGCATGCGTCGAGAGAACCACCGGACTATAGCCACCATTTGATAGCATCCCCTTGCTCGGGCAACATCAGAGGTCGTAGACATGCACTTGTCACGAGGCTATGGCAGCCAGCTGCCAATAACCTTAGTTGTTGGTTTCTTTCCCTTGATTTTGCATTGGTGGCACGCGTCGAGTGAACCACCCGACAATAGCCACCATTCGACAGCATCCCCTTGCTCGGGCAACGTCCGAGGTCGTACAAATGCACTTGTCACGAGGCTGTGGCAGCCAATAACCTTAGTTGTTGGTTTCTTTCCCTTGATTTTATTTAATTTTTGGGACCATCTTTTCGAAGTCACAAATGGCCTGACATTGTGTGGCCAATGTGAAACGGCCGATGGCCGAGAAAATCACCACAACAGTGAAGGGCACGTCACCACGAGATGGTCAGGTAGATCGGCACTGAAATCCGAGCAATAAGAGGGTCGTTAGGCTCAATTCAAAGTCATTTAGGCCCCACGTGACACTTATAAGTTGGTGGGTACTAGGAAATCAACTCAAAAGAGGCAAAGGGGACACATGGCGGCTCCAGAGCAGTTTGCCAAATTCATCACCAAGAGGGGTGCCCATATTTGAGAAGGGAGCTGATTTTCAAGTCATTATTACTACACAGTGTGTGTGTGTGTGTGTGTCTGTGTGTGTGTGTGTGTTTTTTTTTTAAGTGTGTGTGTGTGTGTGTGAGAGAGAGAGTAGCAAGTGCAGGTGATCACAGCTTTAATGGAAAACTTGCCTTCTCCCTTGTCTCATGTAGCGCGATGATTTGCTCTCGTGCATCTCTCTCTCCCCTTTGCACATTTAATAATGCCCCACTAGTTGGGCTTCTCAGATGATATGTACATTTCTGGGGTTTTTATGCGCCTTTGCTAAGGCAAAAGCCTTCTGTACAGGAACCGGATTAGCTAATTGCTAATCCCCCACAGGTACACACAGTTCCATTACAAAGAATTATGAAAACAGAGAGTTTTCTCGCGTGAAAACTCATCCGATTCAAAGGGGAACTGTCCCATTGCGTGTGGGAGCACCTGGGACACTTGTAGGCGTGTTCGCTCAGCTCAAAATGAACCAAAACAGAAAATTACAGCCTGCTGTGTTTTTTTGCAGGTTTAGGGTTTTGCACCTAAACTGTAAGAAATTACCAGGTGAGTCTTGTGAAAGCCTTGAGATGCCTGTAAGGGGTTTTGGGCACCCGACAATGACAAAACATAGAATTACAGCACAATGACATTGAGCGGTAGCTCACTGGAAAGCTTCCAAAATGCAAGGGAAAGTGTCTTTGAAGTGTAGTTTTGTCCTACAGGGGTTCGGCGCGGTTATGCTAGCAAAATTCGGTCAAAAACCTGTAATTACAGCCATGGACAAGTTTGGACAGCTTGGTGAGAGTTAGGTGGACGCGTTCGGATCGTGTATTTGCAATAAGAATAAAGAAATACCAAAAGGGGCACCAGTCTTTGGGGCCTACAGGGTGTCGCTGTCTGCTTGAAGTACTCTAGCTGCCAAGCCATGTTTTTGTTTGAAGTGTTAAATTCCAATCACGGGTTTATTTGTGAAGTTCCTCTGTATCATGGGGCTTAACAATGTAAAGATCGGGCAAAAGCTAAAGTCTACCGTCCTCTAGCGAGTCTACGGGCCGGTTTCATGGTTCCGTCCCCAAGACAAAATCACTTTTTCCTTAAGAAGTGAGCCTTGGTTTGTTTTCGGTGAGGACACAAAGCACAAGAACTTGGAATTACACTATGGCTGACAAAGCGAATGACACCAGGGAAGAGGATTCCTCTTCATAGGACAAACAGGTTGTTCCTTCTCCAGTGTTCGAGGTTGACGAGACTGTTCACGGCCACCCCTAGCTGAACCTTTTGTTGATGTGAATACTCCACAAGGTCAAGGGTTTATGACTGGGCAACTAGACAAGGATGCGTTCACGACACAGTTGTTTGATGCTGTGAATGTGCTTTCTCCGTTGGTGCAGAATCCTAGGTTTATGGAAATTCTGCAAGCGCCACCAGTGTTACAGCATACAAGGCAGCTTTCTCATGCAACAGAGCCCATTGAGGCTCAAGCCCAGGTACCTTATGTGTCTTAGCAGGGCATGGAGCACTCGCAGAAGTCGGTTGGGGCTCCAAGATAAATTCCTTCTGTCCACGAGTAGGTAGTTAGGACGCTTATTCCACAAGCTATACCAGTCTAGCCAGCCACCTTCTAGAGTCCAAATGTTGCATTAAATGGACAGGGAACGACTTTCCAAGCTATGCAACAAGTTCTTCCACCACCCACAGTACCACATGGGTATTTCGGGAATGGATCTTTGTTTCAACGCATGGCTGGTTATGCGCCTGAAAACCAGCAATATATCCCAGGAACAGTCTTTGGGGGTATGCAAGGGATAATGTCAAACCCCATGTATGGTAATATTGGCATGTAGCAAGGGTTTCAATGCAAGCATGGCCAGTTTAGGGTGCCAGAGGGAGATTTTGTCATGGCTGTTTTTTCCAACCAGCAGGCAAATATGGCACTAGGGAACCAAAATGTTAACGGCCTAGGGGCACAGATGATCCCCACCAGAAAAGCCAAGTTCAAACATGTTCATTCTAAGTTCATCATTTAACTCTTTCAAGTAGATCAAGTAAACAAACAGACTGGATTTCATTAATTTGGAAATGGCCGAAGCCGATACAATAGGGACAGACTCGCCCTTCAGTTTTACATCAAGTATAATTTTTCGGCCCTTTTCGTTCATCAAAGTTGCTTTCTTTGCCCGATAATCGACCACAGTATTGTTCTTATGGTACCAAGGGACTCCTAGGAGGACGTCATAACCTTCCAAGGGCATTATGTAAAAGTCCTCGTGCCCCAAATACCCGAAGTTTGCCAATGACATGCGTAATGGCTATGTCCTATTCGGGTGCCGCTAGAACTGCCTCTGCTGGTGGTCCCATCCTATCGGGTGTAATCTCGAGCCGCGCCGCCAATTCGGGTGAAATGAGTTAGCCTTGGCTCCTCCATCGAAGAAAATCAAGGCTTCTTGATCTTTCACTTTGCCCCAAGCTCGGCAAAGTTTTGTACTTGCATCAATCAGGCTTGGGTCAGTACCCATGCAATCTGGTACTAGTCCTGCTTCAAGTTGCCTTTTCTGCCACGTTCCTCTGTTGCTCTCAAACTCTCTGGCCTGTCTTCAGTTTGTTCTTGTTGTGCCCTTTTGGGGCACTTTGCGGAGACATGCCCATGTTCCCCGCAACCAAAGCACTTTCCTTCTTTGATGTAATTGGCCCTCTCTCAAATGAGCTGGGGTCGTGTATCCTTATCTTTCTTTTCTTGGGAACTCTTTCTCTTTCTACTCTCATTGTGAGAGGTATGTTGGGTTCTCAGAGTCAAGATGTCATTAGTGGCATAAGCAAATTTCCCGAATGTATCGCGAAACCCGTTTCGCATGACCCATCAAATCTTGAATAGAACTCAACTTTTGTTCCATGCAGTAGTCTCGGATCTCTGTAGGGAGTTCACAGTATAACCGCTCAATCAGTTCCTTGAAAGAGACCTTCTTAAATGAAGAGGTTGGTAGAAAAGAGTTCCAAAATCTCTCGCAATAAGCATACAAAGAATCTCCCTTGGTCATCCGAAGATGATTCCAAGCGGTTCGTATATCTCGTTCGTACTCCCGAGTCAACCAAGAAGAAATAAAGAGCCTTTTGAATTTTAACCACTTACCTGGAGCTTCCTTTCTCAGAAGAAGAGTCGATCATCATGTTCGAGCATTTCGTTTGAAGAAAGATGTAGCCCTCCTAATCTTGGAGTGCTCTAAGTAGTGCCCTCCAGAGAAGGCTATGTCAAACTGCTGAATGAAGGCAAAAGCCCTCGGGGCAACTCGGAACCCAGAAAAGGATTCAAATTTAATCAATTGTCCACCTTCTTTGAATTCTTTCACTTTCTTGCTTTTGTCTTCAAGGAAGTCATATTGGTTGGCTCTGTAAAAATGCTTCTTCTTTTCATAAAACATATGTCATCGGAGTCTGAACTATCAAAGAATGACTACTCTGTAGAATTGTCAGAAACTGGGCACCTTTTTCTTGCCCTTTTCGAAGCTTTGCTTTTTGCTTCGCTTTTTGCCTTTTCTGTCCTCCTCGCTCGAGTGAGAAGAGCTACAAAAACTTTCAGAAGAAGGACAAGAAAAAGAAGAACTGGATAGTCCTTCAAATCATACACGCTTCTTTTGCTTTCTTGCAGATGCAAAGGAAGATTGACGGCCAGAATAACCAGGGTCAAATGCATCACTAGGTTGTGACACACACACCTCACACTACCCTAAAACTGTGTGTGCACGTGACATTTGTGCAATTTTGAGAAGAAGTCAATTGACACGCACTTTGACATTTGGGGCCATAGACTTCATGTTTTGCTCGTGCAAACTTTGAGGCTAGTGCACATACTCAAGGGCTGTTTTTCCTCACACCCAATGCACCCATTGACCTTCCGAATTCGAGAGTTGGCTCTCATATGCAAACCCCTCGTGGTGACTTGGAGAGTTCTAGGTCCTAAAACCCCGACAGAAACAACCTTTTCTTCCCATCTTGGACACACATCGGGAGGAGACATCTGACATTTTCACCCTCTGCAATTAGCCTTCACCCCTTCTATTCTCTAACCACAAACGCTCTCTCCATTAGTCTCTTGCATCAGCTCTCCATGCAGCCAGACCCCTCCCCTTCTCATCCTCAGATGAGGCCATTGGAGACCCCCTTTGCAGCCCATCACCACAATCCCCAGCCCCATCATGCACGCTCAACAGAGACATCAATGCCAATATGCAAAAAGAATATCTGCAAGTTTGTCCTTTGGGTAGCCATGTGAAATTGTCCTGCACACCCCCCTTACAGTCCTCATCAACAAGGTCTTTGTATGCATTTGGATGGCTTGCCAAATGTGTTGGATCAGGAGTATGCAAATGACACTATGCTCTTTGTGCGCTATGTCACACACACTTTGGACTGTCTACGGGATGCTCTTGCTACTTTTTGCTTGGCCAATGGTGCACTTATCAACTAGCACAAGTCATTTGGTTTTTTTGCGTACTTCTCATGTTGGCGGTGCTGTTGATTGGATGCACCCTTAGCGCTAATTATGGCAACATCGAAGACCTCTTTCGCGACATGCTGGTGCGTCACTAATCCCGCCGCCGATCAAAAAGCTTTACAAGAAGGGTTGGACTTTGCCTGTGGCGTCAAGACTGAACTTATTTCGTTGTTTGGTTTTTAAGCGAATGGTGAAGCATATTTGTGGCAATGGCATCATGGCCGTTGCCATCACTAATGCATTTCTTGAGCACATCCTCTGTAAAGTGCCCTCCAATCAACTCTATCGTAAGCCTTCCCAAAATCAAGAAGCATAATAGCTACCGTCTGTCTTGACTGGCATGCCCACTCAATTGCCTCATAGAATGTGAAGATGTTGTCTAAAATGCACTGGTCCTTCACAAAACCTCTCAAAGGAAGCATGGATCAGACTAGGTAGAAATGTTCTCGAGCGCATACTAATCATGAAAAAAAAGATCTTTTTATCACACAAGACATGAGAATGATCAGCCTCTGCTTCAAAAAGACGATGCATCTCCGCCTTTTGGTAGACGAAGTGTCCTCCTCGGAACTGGCGCCCCTCTCGGTATTTCTTTTTATATTAATCTGTGCAAAGTGCAAGGAAGTTCGCGGCACTCACGCTCAGACTCTGCGTGCAGATGCTCTGAGTAATGAGGCCCAAAAGACCTATTTCATGTTACAAGGATTGCCCTAGAAGCAGAGCCCCAAAAGTATAACTCAAAACCTTTGCTCCAAAAGCTGCCAAAAAATCAGCCAGCGTAATATGGGGAAAAATCGTTTGGGCTGCCACGTCATCAACTCAACGAAAATAGCGGAGGTTTCTACTGCCTGCCACGTCAGCCTGTCACAACGCATTTTCCGATGGAAATTGCAGTGCGTTTTACGGGCTGCTTCCACGTCAGTAGGGTGTGTGTGTGTGTATCTGGAGGCTTGCCACATCACCAGTTTGTGACAGTGAAACAGGGTTGCCCATTGTCTCCTACTCTATTTGGTATGTATGTTGATGAGGTGTGTGATTACATTGACAGAGAGGGTGATAGAGGTGCCGAGCTGGCAGGGACGTGGATCCCATTGTCGTTATATGCTGATGATATTGTGTTGATCTGTGACTCACCAGAGGGTATGCAGCGACAGTTCGATGCATTACACAGTTTTGCAGAGGATAGTGGATTGTCTGTAAACCTTGGTAAAACCAAGATTATGGTGTTTAGTACCACACCAAAGTGGATTAGGAGATCGACACAGACTTTCACATATGGTTAGGAGATTGTAGAGTATACAGATGCATACACTTACCTTGGGGTTGTCTTCACTGGGCCGAGGTTTTCTTTGGGGAGAGCAGCAGAGACTAGACTGACAAGAGCTTTAGGGGCCTTGGGAGGCTTGGAGAGGATGTGTTCGCAGGTCAGTTCCAGGAACCTCGAACAAAGTTATGGCTCTTTAATACTTTAGTAGCCTCAGCTATATTGTATGAGGTACAGATATAGGGACCTTCTATAGGCCAAGATGGTTGGAGACGCATGGAGAGACCCTTGGTATCTATGATCTCTCGATTGATCAGAACCAAGGCCTCCGTACCCAACGCCATCATTCGAGCAAAGTTAGTTGCCCCTCCTATGAAGATTAAGGCGCTTACCAGATCAATCTCCTTTGTGCACAACTTGTGGGATACTACTAGAGACAGATATGCTAGACTGGCCCTTGAGTCTTCCAGGCAGTTAAGTCTTGAGGGGGACACTTCACGCTGGAATGCACAGATGACATCATGGTTTCAGACCCATGGCTCACCTGTAAGGTGCAACGGAAGTGAATGTTGAACATTGCTCAAGATGAGTGCTCCGAATTGTGCTCAAGGGTTCCTTTTACTTTGGAAGGGAGAGCCTTCCGTTCCTTCAGTGAGAGAGTGCAAATGATCACAAACAAAGTGGATGAACACTGTGAATGACCGTGCTGAGATTGAGAGATAGAGAGAGAAGAATACGACACCAAAATGTTGTCAAACCCTCCTCCGAAGGCCCCACTCTCTATGGCGAGAGCGGTCTACTATTGATTGCACAAATCTCTACAATGCTTGGACTTGCCGGCGATGTGGACGACGATGAGGACGACGACGAGACGGGCCGAAATCTGAAAATGCTAAGGGCTGAAATCTGCAAACCTTTATCTGCTGAATTCTGACTCTATGTCGGTGACGATGGCGATGACTACGATGCAACGACAACGCGCTGAAACGCAGATTTCAGCGCAGATGCTGAAATCTGCGTTTCCCGGGCTGAAACTGAGAACTTTGCGGGATCTGACCGTGCGGCGAGGATCTGCATCTGTGCCTGAACTTGAGAAAAGAGTTGCAACATCTCTTTCTTGTGTCGATTGTTCCTTGCTTGTCTTGCTTTGTTCTCGTGATCAAATTTTGCTTCTCTTTCTTTGTTCTCGCGATCAAATTCTGCTTTTCTTTCTTTGTTCTCGCGCTCATGCTCACGCTCTATGGCTGCCATTCTTTCTTCGTATTCATGATCTATGGCTGCCCTTCTTTCTTCGTAGGCCTTTCTTTATGCTTCTCTTTCTGCTTTTCTTTCTTCGTGTTCTAACTTCCTTTCCACAATTGCTTCAACTCCTCCATAGGAATTCGTGCAATCCTTGGCGTAGATGGGGAAAGGGGAGGGTCGGAAAAACCTCCTGGTGGGGAAAATTCTTCTTCACCACTCTCATGCTTATCACCTTCATGCAAAGTATGCATTCCTCTTTGGGTGATGACCATCCACTGAGATCTTTGGTTCTTAAGTTCACGAGGAACTTGGGTTCTTGTGGATCTTGGGTCTTGAGTTCTTCAGGTTCTTGAGGGTCTTAGAGGTTCTTGAGTTGTTGAGTTCTTGAGGTTCTTCTTTCGCTTACAATCTGTGTTAGAGAAAGATCTTCTCTTCACCTAATTTTGGCTCTTTTCCACCGGGCGCACCCCATGGCAGCCTTGCGATCACACCAAGGTTGCTTTTTCCTACCTCACGACGATTTGTCGGCTGCTAAGTGCACGGTCCGCTCTCAATGAGTGAAAAGAGGAACAAGGAGCCCTTCTTTCTTGGGTTTCCTGTCATTCTTCAAAAACACGATTAGGAATCGACACGCCCAAGAAATCTTGGTTACGTGCGACCGCAACAGGCAAAAAAAAATTGTGGTTCTTTCCTTGAGTGTACAAAACACTGCCAAAGCTCTGATACCAATGTAAGATGCAGCGGAAGTGAATGTTGAACTTTGCTCAAGATGAGTGCTCCGAACACTGCTCAAGAGTTCCTTTTACTTACAGAAGGGAGAGCCTTCCGTTCCTTTAGTGAGAGAGTGCAAATGATCACAAACAAAGTGGATGAACACTGTGAATGAACGTGCTAAGACTGAGAGATAGAGAGAGAAGAATAAGACACCTAAATGTTGTCAAACCCTCCTCTGAAGGCCCTACTCTCTATGGCGACAGCGGTCTACTATTGATTGCACAAATCTCTACAATGCCTGGACTTGCCGACGATGTCGACGATGATGAGGACGATGACGAGACGGGCTGAAATTTGAAAATGCTAAGGGCTGAAATCTGCAAATCTTTATCTACATTCTGACTCTATGTCGGTGACGACGGCGATGACGACGATGCAACAACGACGCGCTGAAAACGCAGATGCTGAAATCTGCGTTTTCCAGGCTCAAACTGCGAACTTTGCGGAATCTCACCGTGCGGCGAGGATCTGCTACGGGAAGGTGAGATCTACGAGGTTTGGGACTTCCTCTGCGGGCTCTAACTCCTGAAAACTGAAAACACTGGTTCTAGGGCTGAATCTGTCGCGATGGAATTGCAAAACGTTGAATGTCCTGCTGCTCCAAAAAAGCTAGCGCTGAATTCTGCTGTCACTGTGGATTCTGCTAACGCTAGGGCTGATCTGCTATCTGCGGGGGAAACTGCTAATGCTAGGGCTGATCTGAGGTCGTACTGTCGCCAGGCTGTTGCAATGCAAAAACGCTGGCTGATCTGGAAGCAAAACGCTAGGTCAATGCTGATGCAAAAAACGCTAGGCCTGTTGTCTCTGGGGTCTTGCTGAGAAGGTGCCTGTTGAACAAGGTGCTCCTGCTGCCTCTTCTATCAGAAAGTGCTAGCACTACGTTTCTTGATATACTTGCTTAGCAAAATTTCCCTACCTAGTTTCCAACAAAAGTCCCTTAAAAATAATAAGTGAAAAATGTCAAAAATAGGGAAAATAGGTCTATGCACTGTAAAAATGCTATTGATGGGTTCTGACTGTAATCTGATGATCATGTTGTGTGCTTCCAGAGGATATGTATCTAATCTAAGTGTCTCGACATGCACGGTCTGCGAACAGACTCACAAAAGTGTCAGATCACTTTCTATTCTAGACTGACTTGACTAAACTAAACCCTGGACATGTGGTAGCTTGTCCAAAGACACATAGGGTTGGATGTGTGATGTGATATCACCATGCACACGCTGCCCACTTTGCAGTACTCTCTTCAGGCACCCTCGATGTCTCTTACACGGGTGCAGATTACTAGACTCATTCGTCAAGACCTAATCCAACTAGATACCAAGAGGACATCGATAGAGCCGCCAGAGAAGTTGGGCACGAAGATGGCTTTCTATGGAGAGCATTTTCTCCAGCTCAAAGGAGATGGGTTTGTGATTCGACCCAGCTACATGGATACACATATATCTCATGGTTTACGGTGTGCCATTGGTCAGATACGCACATCCTCACATCACCTAGAGATTGAGACTGGTAGATTCAAAGGGATACCAACAGCAAATAACAAGATATGCCACTTATGCCAACTAGAGCCAGAGACAGAGCTACATTACATATGTTATTGCACATATTGTACTATGAGATATGGAGCCATTTCCACTGCTTATTCAGAGAGGGTTTCGGTCTTTTTTCTAGGGTCATGAGTTATGAGGATCAGAGATGTCTTGGGCTATATCTACTTGAGTTACACAGATATAGAGACACTTTACTAGGGAGACAGAGAGAGAGAGAGAGTCCCAGAGACAGATTACAGATTTCTTTTCACTAGATATGGGACAGTCAAAGGAGCAACCATCACTACAAAGCTCGGCCCACACTCATTCGACCACTACAAGCACTCTCGTCGACCGAGCCTTGGAGCTACGGAGATCCAAACAGCCACGATTGAGGAGAGGGGCTACATAGCATCGACGAAGACTACAGCAAAGGATTCGAGCCATACTCTCTCGATGTCCAGAGAGCAGATGAGGATGGATTCTAGTAGTAGTATCTTTGTTCTAGTTTTGTTGTACCCAGACATGGTATTAGATTCACCATTTTGTAACAGATTGGTCTCATAGGTCATTTTCGCCGTTTGAAGACGTTAATATAGCATGTCATTTCATCATCTCTCTCTCTCTCTCTCTCTCTCTCTCTCTCTCTCTCTCTCTCTCTCTCTCTCTCTCTCTCTCTCTCTCTCTCTCTCTCTCTCTCTCTCTGTGTGTGTGTGTGTGTGTGTGTGTGTGTGTGTGTGTGTGTGTGTGTGTGTTTTTAAATCTTAACTAATAAGACATAATGGAATTTTTACATTCAAAAGACAGCTGGCCAAGGAATAATGAACTGATATGTACAAAAATAACTCAGTATCAGAATTATTTAGGTACAATGATTGTAGGAAAGAGATCCTCTTTCAGTAAGATTAGTAGTAAAAGAACTTCGCCGTTTCTCAGTGAGTATTTCATTACAGTAAGGTTGCTTGCCAAATAAAAGAAAACCCTCCAAGATAAGATAGAGTCCTTACCTGCATCCATCCAAACAAGACAACAATTCAGTTAGCCTTGGATGTATTTTACAGGTATCAATGGACCATATCAGTTGTTATCCATGTCCATCTTATAGGATTTAATTACTTTAGACAAGCTAGGTTATTTAGTAGTCTTTTAAAAAAAAATGAGTGGTACATTTTACTTTCTAATGCGAGTGGTGAAGTCCACCAAGAGTCCAAACATTTCAAGATCCATAGCTCGATAGCTATGCTTAAGCCCAAAAATAGCAACCATATACTTACCTTCAGACTTAGTAATCCCATGGTATCATTGGTATCCCTTTAGACAAAGATAGGTCATGTCCGACCTTTTCCGTATAAGATACCTAATCATTTAATTTCTATTTTTTGGCAAGAGACGGTATCAGCTGAAAACCACTAGCATAGCCAATTAGCAAGGTAGCAAGACTCCCTCTTATTAATATGGAATCCCATTTTTTGAATCATAGCTTGGAAGCTATGCCAAAGCTGAAAATACCAGCCATATACTTACCTTCATAATGCCAAGATATCCACAAGTCATTATCAACTTTTAAAGAACGACAGTGTCCGGCCCAAGTGCCAAGCTGTACTTAAGCCCAGCAATTTGTCACGCCAAGCTAACACAAATTGTTTTTAACACATAACTTCCAACCATGCACGTCATGCAATATGTCATTTTGCTTTAAAAAAGAGTGTAAATTAACATCCTGCAATGGTTAAGAACAAGGCCCCAATCAACCAGTATGCGCACAAACGCCAGTATTACAACCAGTAGCGCACAACTTGCAGAGCCATAAACAACCAGTAGCTACAAACCTGCAACTGCTCGAGAAAGAGCCAATACAACACCCAATAGCAAGAAACAGTCCGAGCATGTGTTTGACAGTAACTCAGCCCCATTCTATGCATACGAGGCCTTAAGGCACATGCTAATCATGCCCCGGCCCAATAGTTTGAAAAAAACCAGTTAACCGTGTTTATATCAACAGGCTCCCAATTGAAGCCAACCATGCCAAAATCCATAACCAGGTACCTTACTACAAAAACCCATAACCAAAAAACCCATACTCAGGTACCTTACCACGAAACGCAGGTAAGGTCCTAAAGCGGCAGAAAAAACCAATATGGCCATTTGTGGCGCTAACACCATTCCCTCATGTGTTTATCCCCATTGGTACAATCAACAAGATAGAAAAACAGTTGCTTTTTATGCACAAGCAGTCCCAAGGCCAACAATAATGCCCATGTTATGATTATGCAGCGGTTTTTCTCAGAACCGACACCTAAATTACATGCAGGTGCTTCAAAAAGCTTCATTATTTTGCTCAAATGCTAGGCAAAAAAGTTTGTCTCTCTAAGTCTAAGACATATACACAATGTAGACGACATCTTTCTTACCATGCATGGTACTGCAACAACATTAAAACAAAAACCGAAGTTTTGTAGTAAGGTACCTGTGTTTCTTGAGCTGCAAGCTCCATTTAATCACGATCAGACAGCAGCGGAAAAATGAGCAGAAAAAAGACCTACTCCAGGGCTAAGTGAGAGCCAAAGTATGCCCTCACCTCTATATAAATAGGATGTCATGCACGCTCCCAGAGCCATCAGTTTTGAATGCAATCGGCCGTCCTCAATCTACGCGAGCCTGTAGGCACCATAGCCTGAGCAAGGTGATCGAGAGTGGACAAGGGCCGCCTACCCCATGTAATGATATTACTTCACGCTTTGGTTTAAGCGGGGACCAAGTCCCAGGTTGTCTTTATTATGCAACCGGGGGGGGGGGATTTTGTGTTTTTGGGAAGTTTTTTTTTTATTAAAAAAAACCACTTATGACTAGTATACGTGCGCGTGTGTGTGTGTGTGTCTCTCAAGAAAAGGGGCTGTATTTTGTGTACAAAAGAGACCTCTGGAGAAGTACAATGGTCTATCGCCAAGAGGAAGTACTAAAGTGGGCTAACAAGGTGTGAATTGTATATACATCATGGTGGCCTATATGATGAATGTAAAAGGAACAATTGTGGGGGTGCATAATGCCATGTTGTGTGGCCATGATCTCGACGGAAAAGAACTAATGATCTCGCCCATCTATTATGAAGAAAGACACGTCGACACTTTCCGCTACCCAAGAGGAGCCCGCTGAAGAGTCCCACTGACTTCGCAGAGTCTGCAGCAGTTCTGTCCAAATGGCTGTCAAAACAGTGAATGTAGGGGAGATTGAGAGCCCAGAATCTGCGCACAGAGAGCCTTCCACATGGTCTTAAGCGTGATGTTGCATATCGTGGTGAAAACTGTGTCTCGGTGGCACAAATCCAGCTCATGACCTGCATCTGGTATCATCTGTAGAATACCTAGTCTATATCCAAAGGGAGTATGCAGGCAGATCAGATTTGTCAGCAAGCCTTGGAAAAAGGTGTGTGACCCCAGAAATTACAAAACCCATGCAACTACCCCAAGTTCCAACATCACAAACCCATCATGGATGCCCACTCTAATCAACAAACAACAAACTGTCATCCACACTCGCTATGCATATCCGCAAACCCGAAACAGTGCCTCAAAGACTCAGGCTCCAAAGTACATCTCCGTGACAAGTCGGATCATGACCAATGACTGTTGGCCAATTGCCTACAGGCAATCTAGCATGTGCTATCATGGCCAATAAATGTTGACCAAGTGCCTACAGGCAATCCAGCATGTGCTACCATGACCAATGACTGTTGACCAAGTGCCTACAGGCAATCCAGCATGTGCCCCCAGCTTTCCAACTGTCGTTGGAAAGTGGGAGGATACGCCGGTCCTGCCACACTTCTAACTAGTGAGGACGATGAGCCTTGAGGTGGATGCCGAGTGCGCAAAGAAGCCTCCTCCAAGGGAGACTGTGTACTCAAAAAAGCATAGGGGGGCGTCACCATCGCTCAGAGAAGGCTAGTGTTACTGTCCAAGATCCCAGTCCAACTGAACAAGGGGCTTGCCCTCCCAAATCCATGAAAACAGGGTCGACACATGATCTCCTCTCGAAAGAGCCAACCACTCTCTGATCAGGTGAAACCTCACCTTGAAAGTCCAATCTGATGACATGACCATGATGGCCAATCTCGACGATGTTAAAGACTAGAGTCCCCTGCTGAGCGACAATCGGGTCTCCTGAGATGGGGTCGAAGTACGCCGACCATCCTTGATGGGAAAGTAAAGTAGTCTCTCCCTCGATGAAGGCATGCCAATCGGGTAGAATGGCCTCATCAATCTCTCTCATACGGGCAATATTCGCTCTGCAAATCCCGTAGGTTGCTCCAATAACCTTTGACCCAAACAAGGAAGCATCTAACAAACGACGTAAAGAGCCTCTCTCTCTCTCTCTCTCTCTCTCTCTCTCTCTCTCTCTCTCTCTCTCTCTCTCTCTCTCTCTCTCTCTCTCTCTCTCTCTCTCTCTCTCTCTCTCTCGCATGCCAATCGAGTGGAATGGCCTCATCAATCTCCTCATACGGGAAATATTGCCTTTGCAAATCCCGTAGGTTGCTCCAATAACCTTTGACACAACCAAGGAAGCACCTAACAAACGACGTAAAGAGCCGAGAGAGAGAGAGAGAGAGAGAGAGAGAGAGAGAGAGAGAGAGGATCCATCTCCCGATGGGAAGTGCGCGTCCTGATAAGATCGACAACACATGGGGATCCCCTAAAAAGGAAACAAGTCATGGATCTGCTCCAAAAGAGATGATCGCCATCCTGCCCAACACAGCTGCCCAAAGAAACACGGAGAGTCAGCCTAAAAAACGCTAGGGGCTGCCCCCGGACTATGGTCCCATTCCAATAACACATCTCGTGGGCATCCGGTAGCACTAGCATGGAGCCTAGGATACATGCAACATGTCCCTCCCGTTCCAAGGTCAAATGCATCACTAGGTTGTGACACACACACCTCACACTACCCTAAAACTGTGTGTGCACGTGACATTTGTGCAATTTTGAGAAGAAGTCAATTGACACGCACTTTGACATTTGGGGCCATAGACTTCAAGTTTTGCTAGTGTAAACTTTGAGGCTAGTGCACAAACTCAAGGGCTGTTTTTCCTCACACCCAATGTACCCATTGACCTTCCGAATTCGAGAGTTGGCTCTCATATGCAAACCCCTCGTGGTGACTTGGAGAGTTCTAGGTCCTAAAACCCCGACAGAAACAACCCTTTCTTCCCATCTTGGACACACATCGGGAGGAGACATCTGGCATTTTCAGCCTCTGCAATCAGCCTTCACCCCTTCTATTCTCTAACCACAAAAGCTCTCTCCATTAGTCTCTTACATCAGCTCTTCATGCAGCCAGCGCCCTCCCCTTCTCATCCTCAGATGAGGCCATTGGAGACCCCCTTTGCAGCCCATCACCACAATCCCCAGCCCCATCATGCACGCTCAACAGACACATCAATGCCGATATGCAAAAAGAATATCTGCAAGTTTGTCCTTTGGGTAGCCATGTGAAATTGTCCTGCACACCCCCCTTACAGTCCTCATCAACAAGGTCTTTGTATGCATTTGGATGGCTTGCCAAATGTGTTGGATCAGGAGTATGCAGATGACACTATGCTCTTTGTGCGCTATGTCACACACACTTTGGACTGTCTACGGGATGCTCTTGCTACTTTTTGCTTGGCCAATGGTGCACTTATCAACTAGCACAAGTCATTTGGTTTTTTTGCGTACTTCTCATGTCGGCGGTGCTGTTGATTGGATGCTCCCTTAGCGCTAATTATGTCATATCGAAGACCTCTTCGAGACATGCTGGTGCGTCGCTAATCCCGCCGCCGATCAAAAAGCTTTACAAGAAGGGTTGGACTTTGCCTGTGGCGTCAAGACAAATTTCAGAACTTATTTCGTTGTTTGGTTTTGAAGCGAATGGTGAAGCATATTTGTGGCAATGGCATCATGACCGTTGCCATCACTAATGCATTTCTTGAGCACATCCTCTGTAAAGTGCCCTCCAAAAAACCCCAACCAACTCTATCATAAGCCTTTCCTAAATCAAGAAGCATGATAGCTACCGTCTGTCTTGACTGGCATGCCCACTCAATTGCCTCATAGAATGTGAAGATGTTGTCTAAAATGCATTGGTCCTTCACAAAACCTGTCAAGGAAGCATGGATCAAACTAGGTAGAAATGTTCTCGAACGCATACTAATCATGCAAAAAAAGATCTTTTTATCATGCAAGGCATAAGAATGATCGACCTCCACTTCAAAAAGACGATGCATCTCCGCCTTTTGGTAGACGAAGTGTCCTCCTCGGAACTGGCGCCCCTTTCGGTATTTCTTTTTATATTAATCTGTGTGCAAAGTACAAGGAAGTCCGCGGCACTCACGCTCAAACTCTGCGTCCAGATGCGCTGAGTAATGAGGCACAAAAGACCTATTTCATGTTACAAGGGTTGCCCCAGAAGCAGAGCCCCACAAGTATAACTCAAAATCTTTGCTCCAAAAGCTGCGAAAAAATCAGCCAACGTAATTTGCGGAAAAATCGATTGGGCTGCCACGTCATCAACTCAACGAAAATAGCGGAGGTTTCTACTGCCTGCCACGTCAGCCTGTCACAACGCATTTTCCGATGGAAATTGCAGTGCGTTTTTCGGGCTGCTTCCACGTCAGTAGGGTGTGTGTGTGTGTGTATCTGGAGGCTTGCCACATCACCAGTTTGTGACAGTAAAACAGGGTTGCCCATTGTCTCCTACTCTATTTGGTATGTATGTTGATGAGGTGTGTGATTACATTGACAGCGAGGGTGATAGAGGTGCCGAGCTGGCAGGGACGTGGATCCCATTGTCGTTATATGCTGATGATATTGTGTTGATCTGTGACTCACCAGAGGGTATGCAGCGACAGTTCGATGCATTACACAGTTTTGCAGAGGATAGTGGATTGTCTGTAAACCTTGGTAAAACCAAGATTATGGTGTTTAGCACCACACCAAAGTGGATTAGGAGATCGACACAGACTTTCACATATGGTTAGGAGATTGTAGAGTATACAGATGCATACACTTACCTTGGGGTTGTCTTCACTGGGCCGAGGTTTTCTTTGGGGAGAGCAGCAGAGACTAGACTGACAAGAGCTTTAGGGGCCTTGGGAGGCTTGGAGAGGATGTGTTCGCAGGTCAGTTCCAGGAACCTCGAACAAAGTTATGGCTCTTTAATACTTTAGTAGCCTCAGCTATATTGTATGAGGTACAGATATAGGGACCTTCTATAGGCCAAGATGGTTGGAGACGCATGGAGAGACCCTTGGTGTTTAGCACCACACCAGAGTGGATAAGGAGATCGACACAGACTTTCACATATGGTTAGGAGATTGTAGAGTATACAGATGCATACACTTACCTTGGGGTTGTCTTCACTGGGCCGAGGTTTTCTTTGGGGAGAGCAGCAGAGACTAGATATGGGGACCTTCTATAGGCCAGGATGGTTGGAGACGCATGGAGAGACCCTTCGTATCTATGATCTCTCGATTGATCACAACCAAGGCCTCCGTACCCAACGCTATCATTCGAGCAGAGTTAGTTGCCCCTCCTATGAAGATTAAGGCGCTTACCAGATCAATCTCCTTTGTGCACAGCTTGTGGGATACTAGTAGAGACAGATATGCTAGACTGGCCCTTGAGTCTTCTAGGCAGTTAGCTCTTGAGGGGGACACTTCATGCTGGAATGCATAGATGACATCATGGTTTCAGACCCATGGCTTCACCTTTAAGGTGCAACGGAAGTGAATGTTGAACATTGCTCAAGATGAGTGCTCCAAACTGTGCTCAAGGGTTCCTTTTACTTACGGAAGGGAGAGCCTTCTGTTCCTTCAGTGAGAGAGTGCAAATGATCACAAACAAAGTGGATGAACACTGTGAATGAACGCGCTGAGATTGAGAGATAGAGAGAGAAGAATACGACACCAGAATGTTGTCAAACCCTCCTCCGAAGGCCCCACTCTCTATGGCGAGAGCGGTCTACTATTGATTGCACAAATCTCTACAATGCTTGGACTTGCCGACAATGTCGAGGACGATGAGGACGACAACGAGACGGCCCGAAATCTGAAAATGCTAAGGGCTGAAATCTGCAAACCTTTATCTGTTGAATTCTGACTCTATGTCGGTGACAATGGCGATGACAACGATGCAACGACGCGCTGAAAACGCAGATGCTGAAATCTGCGTTTCCCGGGCTGAAACTGAGAACTTTGCGGGATCTGACCGTGCGGCGAGGATTTGCTGCGGGAAGGTGAGATCTACGAGGTTTGGGACTAGTTCTACGGGTTCTAACTGCTGAAAACTGAAAATGCTGGTTCTAGGGCTGAATCTATTGCGATGGAATTGCAAAACGTTGAATGTCGAGCTGCTCCAAAAACGCTAGGGCTGAATTCTGTTGTCGCTGTGGATTCTGCTAACGCTAGGGCTGATCTGCTATCTGCGCGGGAAACTACTAATGCTAGGGCTGATTTGAGGTCGTACTGTCGCCAGGCTGCTGCAATGTAAAACGCTGGCTGATCTGGAAGCAAAACGCTAGGTCAATGCTGATGCTGAAAACACTAGGCATGTTGTCTGTGGGGTCATGCTGAGAAGGTGCCTCTTGAGCAAGGTGCTCCTGCTGCCTCTTATGCCAGATAGTGCTAGCGCTAGGTTTCTTGATATACTTGCTTAGCAAAATTGCCCTACCTAGTTTCCAACAAAAGTCGCTTAAAAATAAAAAGTGAAAAATATCAAAAATAGAGAAAATAGGTCTATGCATTGTAAAAATGCTAATGATGGGTTCTAACAGTAATCTGATGATCATGTTGTGTGCAACCAGAGGATATGCATCTAATCTAAGTGTCTGGACATGCACGGTCTGCGAACAGACTCACAAAAGTGCCAGATCACTTCCTATTCTAGACTGACTTGAATGAACTGAACCCTAGTCCAGGGTTGTCCACGTTCGACGTACAGGACGTCCCATACGTTCCGTACCGTACTGTACGACTCGTACGTTCCGTACATGAGTCGTCCGGTTTTTTTTTTTTTTTTTTTTTTTTTTTTTTTTTTTTTGGGGGGATTTTTTTGTGTGGGAATGTTTTGCATCTCGACTGCATTTGAACAAGAGCCCAATGGCTGCATTGGCTCAAACCACCATGACCTATGTGCGACGAGGCTTGGGTAGCGGATCTACTATGGCCGCCACCACTTTGGAGATCATGATTCTTCTTTCTTCGGACATTGCCGTTTCCAATGTCCATGGACAGATCTTTCATGTTCTAACTTGTAAGACTTAAGTTACAAGTATTTAGTACTAAGCAGTGTTAGAAAAAAGCCGGGGTCTAGTGTATTTTAACCGGTTGAAATTATAAAATCCCGGTTAGATTTTGAGCTTGCCTCTAAGAAAACCGGCAAATTTACACAAGTTTTAGTGTAATTACCGGCAAAAGCTTCAAATTTTGACCTGAAAACTCAAGTTTTCCCTTATTTTGATCGGTTAGGAAAAATGTTTGTTTCTAGCCCTGGTACTAAGTACTAAGGTCGATGTCATGACTCATATGATCTATCATGTGTAAGACGCATGATTTTTTTTTGCATCGTACGTTACGTCACCGTACGTCTAATTTTTTTTAGTTCAATTAGTACCGCACGTCTTCGTACGTGTACCCGTCGTACGTGACCGTACGTGTCAACTATGCCCTGGTCATGTTGTAGCTTGTCCACGGACACATAGGGTTGGATGTGTCACGTGACATCTCCTCCTTTTCAAAGTGAGGTACTGATACCGAACTGTATGGCATCGAGGGAGATCGCCAACAACATCCGGAATCCTCGAAAGGACTCTTCACCGGCCGACTCTGAGGTGTGGGTCATGCGATACTTGAACTTCATAAAGGTCTGCAACGCTTGTTTCTTTGGGCCGCGCCGAAAGCGACACAAAGTCTTCTGTAGCTCCTTCAATGTTTCAACTTTGTCTATGGACATAGGTCCACCTTCTTCAAGATCCTCCAAGGCTGAAAATTCTTGAAACCACTTCCAACACAAAAACATAAACATACCTATTCCATGTAAAGTGAATGGAAAAAATCTCGTCTTCCTCAAAGACTGTGCATGCAATGTAGATGAACAAATAGACAGAGTGCCAAACCATTCACTACACACATGCAAACAATGAGATCGAATCTTGGCTTTCTGATCTAAATCAATTAACTGTGGCAAATCACAATGGACATGCCCATGCTTGATGCTCAATCTTTCTTGTGCTCTTTCTGAAACTGTGTCATGCCAAGGAAGAGACATAGAATGTGAATTCCTTGAATGCATACTTTTCATCTTTTCATGAGAAATCCGCATACATCCATGCTCATTCATGAGTGAATCGTGCTCAACGTACAATATGTCATGCCTAAAAAAAGGGATCATATAAGGACGGTGACTAAAATACAGGAAAGCATCACGAATGAAACACTCGAACAATGCGTGTTGACTAATCACTCGAACACATAGTGAGGGTTCTTTGGACCTAAGCTCGAGAGACAATATCGGTTCTTCCTGAGGGGGTTCTTAAGACCTAGGCTCGAGAGCCAAGATCGGTTCTTCCTGAGGGGGTTCTTTGAACCTTCACTCGAGAGCCAAGATCGGTTCTTCGTGATTGATCGAATCTGCAATGAGGTTAGCTTCACAAGAAACAATATCAACTAACCCATAATTCTTGTGAACAATCACATCGTGGTCATACAAATCATCATGCTCGTGAGAAATCACATCTTGATCATGCAACTCATCATGCTCGTCATTGTCATCCAAATCATCATGCTTATCATTATCATTCAAATCATCATGCTCGTCATTGTCATCCACATCATCATGCTTATCATTATCATTCAAATCATCATGCTTATCATTATCATTCAAATCATGATGCTTATCATAATCGTGCAAATCCTATGTGTCATGCTTTGGAGAAGAAGAGACTGAGAGAGTCTCCTTTCCCCGAATCTCTTGCATCTGGGTCTGAACAAGAGAAAAGAGTCGCAACATCTCTTTCATGTGTCGGTCGTTCATTGCTTGTCTTGCTTTGTTCTCATGATCAAATTTTGCTTCTCTTTCTTTGTTCTTGCGATCAAATTCTGCTTCTCTTTCTTTGTTCTCGCGCTCATGCTCACGCTCTATGGCTGCCATTCTTTCTTCGTATTCATGATCTATGGCTGCCCTTCTTTCTTCGTAGGCCTTACTTTCTGCTTTTCTTTCTTCGTGTTCTAACTTCCTTTTCACAATTGCTTCAACTCCTCCATAGGAGTTCGTGCAATCCTTGGAGTAGATGGGGAAAGGGGAGGGACGGAAAAACCTCCTAGTGGGGAAAATTCTTCTTCACCACCGTCATGCTCATCACCTTCATGCAAAGTATCCATTCCGGTTCGGGTGATGACCATCCACTAAGATCTTTGGTTCTTAAGTTCACGAGGAACTTGGTTTCTTGTGGATCTTGGGTCTTGAGTTCTTGAGGTTCTTGAGGGTCTTAGTTCTCGGGGTTCTTGAGTTCTTGAGGTTCTTGAGGTTCTTCTTTCGCTTACAATCTGTGTTAGAGAAGGATCTTCTCTTCACCCGATTTCGGCTCTTTTCCGCAGGCGCACCCCTTGGCGGCCTTGCGCTCACACCAAGGTTGCTTTTTCCCACCTCACGTAGATTTGTCAGCCGCTAAGTGCACGGTCCGCTCTCAATGAGTGAAAAGAGGCACAAGGCGCCCTTCTTTCTTGGGTTTCCTGTCACTCTTCAAAAACAAGAGTAGAAATCGACACGCCCAAGAAATCTTGGTTACGTGCGACCGCAACAAGCAAAAAAAAACTGTGGTTCTTGTGGTTCTTTCCTTCAGTGATACAGAACACTGCCAAAGCTTTGATACCAATGTAAGGTGCAGCGGAAGTGAATGTTGAACTTTGCTCAAGATGAGTGCTCCGAACAGTGCTCAAGAGTTCCTTTTACTTACGGAAGGGAGAGCCTTCCGTTCCTTTAATGACAGAGTGCAAATGATCACAAACAAAGTGGATGAACACTGTGAATGAACGTGCTGAGACTGAGAGATAGAGAGAGAAGAATAAGACACCTAAATTTTATCAAACCCTCCTCCGAAGGCCCCACTCTCTATGGCGAGAGCGGTCTACTATTGACTGCACAAATCTCTACAATGCTTGGACTTGCCGACGATGTGGACGACGATGAGGACGACGACGAGACGGGCTGAAATCTGAAAATGCTAAGGGCTGAAATCTGCAAACCTTTATCTATTGAATTCTGACTCTATGTCGGTGACGACGGCGATGACGCGATGCAACGACGGCGCGCTAAAATTGCACAAATCTCTACAATGCTTGCACTTGCCGACGATGTCGACGACAATGAGGACGACGACTAGACGGGCTGAAATCTGAAAATGCTAAGGGCTGAAATCTGCAAACCTTTATCTATTGAATTCTGACTCTATGTCGGTGAGGACGGCGATGACGACGATGCAACGACGACGCGCTAAAAACGCAGATGCTGTAATCTCCATTTTCCAGGCTGAAACTGCGAACTTTGCGGGATCTGACCGTGCGGCGAGGATCTGCTGCGGGAAGGGGAGATTTGCGAGGTTTGGGACTTCTTCTGCGGGTTCTACCTACTGAAAACTGAAAACACTGGTTCTAGGGCTGAATCTTTCGCGATGGAATTGCAAAACGCTGAATGTCCAGCTGCTCCAAAAACGCTAGGGCTGAAATCTGTTCACTGTGGATTCTGCTAACGCTAGGGCTGATCTGCTATCTGCGGGGGAAACTGCTAATGCTAGGGCTGATCTGAGGTCGTATTGTCGCCAGGCTGCTGCAATGTAAAAACGCTGGCTGATCTGGAAGTAAAACGCTAGGTCAATGCTGATGCAGAAAACGCTAGGCCTGCTGTCTGTGGGATCTTGCTGAGAAGGTGCCTGTTGAGCAAGGTGCTCCTACTGCCTCTTCTGTCAGAAAGTGCTAGCACTAGGTTTCTTGATATACTTGCTTAGCAAAATTGCCCTACCTAGTTTCCAACAAAAGTCACTTAAAAATAATAAGGGAAAAATGTCAAAAATAGGGAAAATAGGTCTATGCACTGTAAAAATGCTATTGATGGGTTCTGACTGTAATCTGATGATCATCTTGTGTGCTTCCAGAGGATATGCATCTAATCTAAGTGTCTGGACATGCACGGTCTGCGAATAGACTCACAAAAGTACCAGATCACTTTCTATTCTACACTGACTTGACTGAACTGAACCCTGGTCATGCTGTAGCTTGTCCACAGACACATAGGGTTGGATGTGTGACGTGACATCACCATGGACATGCTGCCCCCTTTCCAGTACTCTCTTCAGGCACCCTCGATGTCTCTTACACGGGTGGAGATTACTAGACTCATTCGTCAAGACCTGATCCAGCTGGATACAAAGAGGACATGGATATAGCCGCCACAGAAGTTGGACACGAAGATGGCTTTCTATGGAGAGCATTTTCTCCAGCTCACAGGAGATAGGTTTGTGATTCGACCCAGCTACATGGACACACATATATCTCATGGTTTGCGGTGTGCCATTGGTCAGATACGCACATCCTCACATCACCTGGAGATTGAGACTGGTAGATTCACAGGGATACCAACAGCAAACAACAAGATATGACGCTTATGCCAGCTAGAGCCAGAGACAGAGCTACATTACGTATGTCATTGCACATATTGTACTATGAGATATGGGGCCGTTTCCATTGCTTATTCATGGAGGGTTTTAGTCCTTTTTCTAGGGTCATGAGTTATGAGGATTAGAGATGTCTTGGGCTATATCTACTTGAGTTACACAAATATAGAGACACTTTACTAGGGAGAGATAGAGAGAGACAGTCCCAGAGACAGATTACAGATTTCTTCTCACTAGATATTGGACAGTCAAAGGAGCAGCCATCACTACAGAGCTCGGCCCACACTCATTCACCACTACCGGCACTCTCATCGACCGATCCCTAGAGCTACGGAGATCCAATCAGCCACGATTGAGGAGAGGGGCTACACAGCATCGACGGAGACTACAGCAGAGGATTCGAACCATACTCTCTCGATATCCAAAGTGCAGATGAGGATGGATTCTAGTAGTAGTTTATTTGTTCTAGTTCTGTTGTACCCATACATGGTATTTGATTAACCATTTTGTAACAGATTGGTCTCATAGGTCATTTTCGCCTTTTGAAGATGTTAATATAGCATTTCATTTCATCTCTCTCTCTCTCAAGTGTGTGTGTGTGTGTGTGTGTGTGTGTGGGTGGGTGTGGGGGGCGGGGGGGGGGGGGGGGGAGGCAAGAAAAGGGGCTGTATTTTGTGTACAAAAGAGACCTCTGGAGAAGTACAATGGTCTATCGCCTAGAGGAAGTACTAAAGTGGGCTAACAAGGTGTGAATTGTATATACATCATGGTGGCCTATATGATGAGTGTAAAAGGAACAACTGTGGGGGTGCATAATGCCATGTTGTGTGGCCATGATCTCGACGGAAAAGAACTAATGATCTCGCCCATCTATTATGAAGAAAGACACGTCAACGCTTTCCCCTACCCAAGAGGAGCCCGCTGAAGAGTCCCACTGACTTCGCAGAGTATGCAGCAGTTCTGTCCAAATGGCTGTCAAAACGGTCGATGTAGCGGAGGATTGAGAGCCCAAAATGAGGAAACAGAGAGCCTTCCACATGGTCCAAAGCGTGATGTTGCATATCCTGGTGAAAACTGTGTCTCGGTGGCAGTAATCCAACTCATGAACTGCATCTGGTATCATCTGTAGAATACTTAGTCTAAATCCAAAGGAAGAAAGCAGGCAGATCAGATTTGTCGGCAAGCCTTGAAAAAAGGTGTGTGACCCCGGAAATTGTAAAAGCGATGCAACTACCCCCAAGTTCCAACATCACAAACCCATCATGGATGCCCACTCTAATCAACAAACAACAAACTGTCATCCACACTCGCTACGCATATGGGCAAACCCGAAAAAGTGCCTCAAAGACTCAGGCTCCAAAGTACATCTCCGTGACAAGTCGGATCATGACCAATGACTGTTGGCCAATTGCCTACAGGCAATCTAGCATGTGCTATCATGGCCAATAAATGTTGACCAAGTGCCTTCAGGCAATCCAGCATGTGCTACCATGACCAATGACTGTTGACCAAGTGCCTACAGGCAATCCAGCATGTGCTCCCAGCTTTCCAACTGTCGTTGGAAAGTGGGAGGATACGCCGGTCCTGCCACACTTCTAACTAGTGAGGACGATGAGCCTTGAGGTGGATGCCAAGTGTGCAAAGAAGCCTCCTCCCAAGGGAGACTGTGTACTCAAAAAAGCATAGGGGGTCGTCACCATCGCTCGGAGAAGGCTAGTGTTACTGTCCAAGATCCCAATCCAACTGAATAAGGGGCTTGCCCTCCCAAATCCATGAAAACAGGGCTCTCTCTCTCTCTCTCTCTCTCTCTCTCTCTCTCTCTCTCTCTCTCTCTCTCTCTCTCTCTCTCTCTCTCTCTCTCTCTCTCTCTCTCATCAATCTCTCTCATACGGGCAATATTCCCTCTGCAAATCCCGTAGGTTGCTCCAATAACCTTTGACCCAACCAAGGAAGCACCTAACAAACGACGTAAAGAGCCGAGAGAGAGAGAGAGAGAGAGAGAGAGAGAGAGAGAGAGAGAGAGAGAGAGGATCCATCTCCCGATGGGGAGTGCGCCTCCTCATAAGATCGACAACACATGGGGATGCCCTAAAAAGGAAACAAGTCACGGATCTGCTCCAAAAGAGATGATCGCCATCCTGCCCAACACAGCTGCCCAAAGAAACACGGAGAGTCAGCCTAAAAAACGCTAGGGGCTGCCCCCGGACTATGGTCCCATTCCAATAACACATGTCGTGGGCATCCATGGAGCCTAGGATACATGCAACATGTCCGTCCAGTTCCAAGGTCAAATGCATCACTAGGTTGTGACACACACACCTCACACTACCCTAAAACTGTGTGTGCACCTGACATTTGTGCAATTTTGAGAAGAAGTCAATTGACACGCAGTTTGACATTTGGGGCCATACACTTCAAGTTTTGCTCGTGCAAACTTTGAGGCTAGTGCACAAACTCAAGGGCTGTTTTTCCTCACACCCAATGTACCCATTGACCTTCTGAATTCGAGAGTTGGCTCTCATATGCAAACCCCTCGTGGTGACTTGGAGAGTTCTAGGTCCTAAAACACAAACAGAAACAACCCTTCCTTCCCATCTTGGACACACATCGGGAGGAGACATCTGACATTTTCAGCCTCTGCAATCAGCCTTCACCCCTTCTATTCTCTAACCACAAACGCTCTCTCTATTAGTCTCTTACATCAGCTCTCCATGCAGCCAGCGCCCTCCCCTTCTCATCCTCAGATGAGGCCATTGGAGACCCCCTTTGCAGCCCATCACCACAATCCCCAGCCCCATCATGCAGGCTCAACAGACACATCAATGCCGATATGCAAAAAGAATATCTGCAAGTTTGTCCTCTGGGTAGCCATGTGAAATTGTCCTGCACGCCCCCCTGACAGTCCTCATCAACATGGTCTTTGTATGCATTTGGATGGCTTGCCAAATGTGTTGGATCAGGAGTATGTAGATGACACTATGCTCTTTGTACGCTATGTCACACACACTTTGGACTGTCTACGGGATGCTCTTGCTACTTTTTGCTTGGCCAATGGTGCACTTATCAACTAGCACAAGTCATTTGGTTTTCTTGCGTACTTCTCATGTTGGCGGTGTTGTTGATTGGATGCTCTCTTAGCGCTAATTATGGTGACATCTGTTAGGTGCAGCGGAATGAATGTTGTATTTTCTCAAGATTAGTGATCTTTACTGCTCAAGGTTCCTTTTAGTTCTTATGGAAAGAGAGAGCTTTCCATCTTGTGGAGAGTGCAATGATCACGAACAAAGTGAGTGGATTGTGCATGCAAGTGAATGAGACTGAGAGAAGGAGAGAGAAGAGATACGACACCGAGAGGTTGTAAAACCCTCCTCCGAAGGCCCCACTCTCGTCGGCGAGAGTGGTCTACTTGATTGCACAAATATGTACAATGCGTATGCAATGGACTATGCAACTTGGTCTATGCCGATGATGACGACGACGACGATGGCTGAAATCTGAGATCTTCTAATCGCTAAATTTCGGGACTGTTTTGGTGGCTGAAAATGACTGTTTTTGTTGCGTTTTCTTGGCGGAAAAATGAGGTTTCTTAGGGCTGAAAACTGATGGTCTTTACGGGCTGAATCTGCTACACTTTAGGTGAATGATGCAGGTCTTAATTTGCTGCTGAAATCCAAAAACGCCAGGGGCTGAAATTGGTCCTTTTGTCGCCGGGGTTCTGCAAATGCAAAAACGCTAGGCTGATCTGCTGTGTCGTGATGACGCCGGGCCTAATCTGCTGTGCACAAATCGCCAAGGCTGATCTGATGCAAAAACGCTAGGTCTTCTGTGGAGAAAACGCCAGAGTAGTCGCGGGGGTTGGTCTTGCTGAGAAGTTGCCTGTTGAGCAAGGTGCTCCTGCTGCCTCTTCTGCCATTTAGTGCTAACTTGGGTTTGCTTATATAGAAACTTAGCAAAATTGCCCTACCTACTTTTGTTGGAAAGTCACTTAAAAATAATAAGTGAAATAACCAATAAATAGGAAAATAGGCTAAATGCATTGGAAAATTCCCCTAACTGATGCTAATGGATTCTGATGGGTATTCCGATGGTCATGTTGTGTGCAACCGGAGGATATGCATCTATGCTAAGTGACTGGGCATGCACGGTCTACGAATAGACTCACAAAAGTGCCAGATCACTGCTAATCTAAACTGATTGAACCCTGCTGTGGTGTAGCTTGTCCACGGACACATAGGGTTGGGATGTGTCACGTGACATCCCCTCCTTTTCAAAGTGAGGTACTGGTACCGAACTGTATGGCGTCGAGGGAGATCGCCAATAGCATCCGGAATCCTGGAAGGGACTTTTCGCCGGCCCACTCTGCTGTGTGGGTCGAGCGATACTTGAACTTCATAAAGGTCTGCAACGCTTGCTTCTTTGGGCCGCGCCGAAAGCGACACAAAGTCTTCTGAATCTCCTTTCTTGCTTCAACTTCGTCTAGAGTCCTGCTTCTTCTGTCTTCAAGAATCTCCATGGCTGAAAATTCCTGAAACAATCTCCAACACAAAACCATGAACATACCCATTCCATGTAAAGTGAAGAAAAAAAATCTTGTCTTCTCTAAAGACTGTGTATGCAAAGTAGATGAACATAGAGACGGAGTGACAACCCGTTCATCAAACACATACAAATAATGAGATCGAATCTTTTCCGTTTGATCAAAATCAATCAACTGTGGCAAATCACAATGGAAATGCCCATGCTTGGTGCTCATACTATCATGTGCTCGTTCGGAAACTGTGTCATGCCAAGGAAGAGACATGGACTGTGACTTCCTGACATACAAACTTTTCAACTTTTCCTGAACAATCCGCATACATGCGTGCTCATCCATGAGAGAAACGTACTCAACATACAATATGTCATGCCTAGGAAAAGGGATCACATAACGATGCTGACTAAAATACAGGAAACCTTCACGAATGAAACACTTGAACAATGCGTGCGTATCAATCATGCGAACACACAATACTTCCTGTGATGGTTCTTTGGACCAAGGCTCGAGAGCCAAGATCGGTTCGTCGTGAATGATCGAATCGTCCTGTGGGGGTTCTTTGGAGCTCGACTCGAAAGCCAAGATTGGATCTTCATGATTGATCGAATCTACAACGAGGTTAGCTTCGCTAGAAAAAGCATCAACTAACACATCATCCTTGTGACCAATCACATCTTCTTCATGCAACTCATCATGCTTGTGAGAAATCACATCTTGATCATGAAAATCATCATGCTTGTTATTGTCATCCAAATCATTATGCAAATCATTGGCATCCAAATCATCATGCTTATCATTGTGCTTCAAATCATCATGCAAATCATTATCATTCAATTCATCATGCTTCTCATCATGCAAATCATTATCAATCAAATCATCATCATGCTTCACACAATCATGCAAATCCTGTGGGTCATGCTTTGGAGAAGGAGAGACGGAGAGTGTCTCCTTTTCGTGATTCTGTGCAAAGTACGCCTGTACTTGAGAAAAAAGTCGCAACATCTCTTTGCTCTGTAGATCGCTCTGTTCTTTGAGGGCTTTGTTCTTACGATCAAATTCTGCTTGTCTTGCTTGGTTCTCTGCGTGTCTGCGTTCCATTTCTTTGAATTCACGATCCAATGTGGCTTGTCGTTCTTTGGCTTCCAAGCGTGCTTGCTCACGCTCACGTGCTATGGCTGCCATTCTTACTGCATTTCTTGCTTTGCGTTGTAAAGTCTGTTCCATAAACAACAGTTCCAACTCCTCCATTGGAGTTAGTGCAATCAGTGTTGTAGATGGGGAAGGGTCAGAAAAACCTCCTGGTGGGGAAAATTCTTCTTCCCCTCTCTCATGCTCATCACTTCCAAGCGAAGTATCCAATCCGCTTCGAGCGATGATCATTCTGCAATCGTGGGTTCTTGTGGGTTCTTGGGGTCTTGGGTTCACGAGGAACTTGGGTTCTTGGGGGTCTTGAGGTCCTTGAGGTCCTTGATTCGTGAGAATCTTGGGTTCTTGAGGTTCTTGAGGTCCTTGATTCGTGAGAATCTTGGGTTCTTGAGGTTCTTGAGTCTTGAGGGTCTTGGGTTCTTGGGGTTCTTAAGGTTTTCTTTCGCTTGCAAATCGCGTTGAGAAGGATCTTCTCTTCACCCGAGTTCTACCTTTTTCTGCAGGCGCACCCCTTGGCGGCCTTGCGCTCACACCAAGGTTGCTTTTTCCCACCTCACGTCGATTGGCCGGCCGCTAAGTGCACGGTCCGCTCTCAATGAGTGAAAAGAGACACAAGGGGAGGCTGGACAAGCCCTTCTTTCTTGGGATTCCTATCACTCTTCAACAAAACACGATTAGGAATCGCCACACCCAAGTAAACTTGGGTTCGTGCGATCACAAGAAGCAAAAAAAATTATTGTGGTTCTTTCCTTGAGTAATGCAGAACACTTCCAAAGCTCTGATACCAATGTTAGGTGCAGCGGAATGAATGTTGTATTTTCTCAAGATTAGTGATCTTTACTGCTCACGGTTCCTTTTAGTTCTTATGGAAAGAGAGAGCTTTCCGTCTTGTGGAGAGTGCAATGATCACGAACAAAGTGAGTGGATTGTGCATGCAAGTGAATGAGACTGAGAGAAGGAGAGAGAAGAGATACGACACCGAGAGGTTGTAAAACCCTCCTCCGAAGGCCCCACTCTCGTCGGCGAGAGTGGTCTACTTGATTGCACAAATGTGTACAATGCATATGCAATGGACTATGCAACTTGGTCTATGCCGATGATGACGACGACGACGATGACGATGGCTGAAATCTGAGATCTTCTAATCGCTGAATTTCGGGACTATTTTGGTGGCTGAAAATGACTGTTTTGGCTGCGTTTTCTTGGCTGAAAAATGAGGTTTCTTAGGGCTGAAAACTGATGGTCTTTACGGGCTGAATCTGCTACAATTTAGGTGAATGATGCCGGTCTTAATTTGCTGCTGAAATCCAAAAATGCCAGGGGCTGAAATTGGTCCTTTTGTCGCCGGGGTTCTGCAAATGCAAAAATGCTAGGCTGATCTGCTGTGTCGTGATGACGCCGGGCCTAATCTGCTGTGCACTAATCGCCAAGGCTGATCTGATGCAAAAACGCTAGGTCTTCTGTGGAGAAAACGCCAGAGTAGTCGCGGGGGTTGGTCTTGCTGAGAAGTTGCCTGTTGAGCAAGGTGCTCCTGCTGCCTCTTCTGCCATTTAGTGCTAACTTGGGTTTGCTTATATGGAAACTTAGCAAAATTGCCCTACCTACTTTTGTTGGAAAGTCACTTAAAAATAATAAGTGAAATAACCAATAAATAGGAAAATAGGCTAAATGCATTGGAAAATTCCCCTAACTGATGCTAATGAATTCTGATGGGAATTCCGATGGTCATGCTGTGTGCAACCGAAGGATATCCATCTATGCTAAGTGACTGGGCATGCACGGTCTACGAATAGACTCACAAAAGTGTCAGATCACTGCTAATCTAAACTGACTGAACCCTGCTGTGGTGTAGCTTGTCCACGGACACATAGGGTTGGGATGTGTCACGTGACAACATCGAAGACCTCTTCACGACATGCTGGTGCGTCGCTAATCCCGCCACCGATCGAAAAGCGTTACAAGAAGGGTTGGACTTTGCCTGTGGCGTCAAGACAAATTTCAGAACTTATTTCGTTGTTTGGTTTTGAAGCGAATGGTGAAGCATATTTGTGGCAATTGCATCATGGCCGTTGCCATCACTAATGCATTTCTTGAGCACATCCTCTGTAAAGTGCCCTCCAAAAAACCCCAATCAACTCTATCGTAAGCCTTCCCAAAATCAAGAAGCATGATAGCTACCGTCTGTCTTGACTGGCATGCCCACTCAATCGCCTCATAGATGTTGTCTAACATGCATTGGTCCTTCACAAAACCTGTCAAGGAAGCATGGATCAGACTAGGTAGAAATGTTCTCGAACGCATACTAATCATGCAAAAAAAGATCTTTTTATCACGCAAGACATGAGAATGATCAGCCTCCGCTTGAAAAAGACGATGCATCTCCGCCTTTTGGTAGACGAAGTGTCCTCCTTGAAACTGCTAGAATGCTTTCGGTGCTCTCTAGACTTCTTCTTGGATCTACTTCTCTCTTTCTTTCTCCGCTTCTTTTGCCTCTTTTCTTGCTAACTGGAATCAGAGGAAGAGGAACTTTCTTGACTGTATGAAGATGAAGATAAAGATGGAGAACTGGGATCATACTCGAAGCACACACACTTCGTAGATCCACTGGCTTCCTCGAAAGTAGATATCCGGCCTAGGTAGCAGGGATATTCCTCTGATTTCCTTTTCTTCCGAAAGGGCTTTCATCAATTGATTTGCTTTCCCGTAGTCGGGTTGTCGGTGGAATACTTTCCTCACTATGAAAACCCATGTGTGTTGTAAGGAAAAGGATCGGATCCTCCGTAGAAGAAGAGTTGTCTAGTCTCTGATACCACTATGACAAGCTTGGACACCCGAAGCAACAAATCAATAGCAACACGTGAGAAACTGGACAACAGAACTTGCGAGAGAGAGAGAGAAATGAAATGAAATGAAATGTTATATTAACGTCTTCAAAAGGCCAAAGTGACCTATGAGACCAGAAAGTTACAATGTGGTGGATCTTATACAAAGTCAGAGTAAGAGAGAGAGAGAGAGAGAGAGAGAGAGAGAGAGAGAGAGAGAGAGTAGACACAAAGCGGCAGTATTCCGCTTCCAGATCCATTGGCCCCAAACTCTGTCTCCCCTTTCAATACTTCTATCTTTATTGCTTCACAAAGGTACAAAAGCCAGGAGGGCTCTCGACAATTCGAATGCCAGAGTAAGCCCCCCAAGGCTGTAGTTAAAGGCCCCTGGCATTGAAAAGCATCATATATGAAAATTCAAGGTTCCAAAAGATGTCAAGCCTTGGACTGCCGCCCAAAAAGCCAAAGCCTACCCCAAAATTTATGGCAGTCCATACACCACAATACCACGTCAACAATGACCTCCGCAATTCGCGTGCCAATCTGTAGGCGGGTGACGCATCAGCAGCTCGCATAATTTTCTTGCTTTTAGGTCTTTTGGCCTGTAGACAGTGACACCCTGTAGGCCCCAAAGATTAGCCCCCCTTTCGGTGTTTCTATATTCTTATTGCACTTGAGAGAAACATGTAAACTTCTACAACCTGTCCCACTTTTACCGGGCTGAAATTCCCCTACTCTAACCCAATTTCGGTAGCATAACAACAGTAAGAGTCTCCACGGACAAAATCCCAGGTAAACGGTGATTTGCCAAGCACTTTAGAGCACTTTACAAATCCTAGCGAGAAATTACAGCATGCTGAATTCTCTGTTTTTGGCCCCCAATTTGCACCAAAACACCTGTATGGTGATTCCCTAGCTTCCTTGAAGCTCCTCGGACTTGTAGGCATCAAAACTCGCCAAAACCTAAACCTGCAAAAAATTACAGCACCTGTAATACCCTGTTTTGCACTCCAAACTGAGTGGTGGTGGTGACCTGGCCACGATGTCCAGTAGACCACCGTCCGTATCCCTGCCACGTGTCACTGCCCAGCCCAAAGAGTCCATCTAGTGTGAACCAAACCAGACCAACTGTACTAACTGTGTGTCCTATGAAAGTGACACTGTAGCCTGCTACAAGTTGCCCGCCACAAGACCGCTCACCGTCTCGATGAGAGGAATACTGAAAAACTGTGAAAGAAAACCACTAGGTACCGCATCTGTCCATCATTCACATGCCGATCACTTCCGTGGGTAGCCCTCGACCTCCCGCACATGTAGGGTCACTTGCCCTTTGAATTAGACGAGATTCCTCACGAGAAATTTCTCTAAATTGTCCTGTACAAGCACCAAAGGCCTTCTCGAGGCTCCCCTGGCATTACCTTGCAGTTTAGGTGCGAAACCCTAAACCTGTAAAAAACATAGCAGGCCGTAATTTTCTGTTTTGGATCGTTTTAAACGGAGCAAACAGTGAACACGCCTACGCGTGTCTCCGCTGCTCCCGCACGCAATGGGACAGTTCCCCTTTGAATTGGACGAGTTTTCACATGAGAAAACTCTCCGTTTTCGCAATTCTTCGCGATGGAAATGTGCGTACCTATAGGGGATTAGCAATTAGCTAATCTGGTTCTTGTACAAAAGGCTCTTGCCTTGACAAACATGCATAGGACCCCCACATTTCTACATGGTCATCTAGTGGGGTATTACCATATGCGCAAAGGGGAGAGAGAGATGTGCAAGAGCAAATCATCGCGTTGCATGAGACAAGGGAGAAGGCAAGATTTCCATTAAAGTTGTGATCACCTGCACCCACTACTCGCACACACATTGCCGAGCTGATGTACCGTGATTGCGGCGCCGCACATCACATTCAAGTCATAATAAGGTTGAATTGTCTTCAAATTGTGTTTTTTGTGGGTATTAGAGACAAAGGACTCAAGTACTACTTATATTCAAACACAGAACGCTAAAAATTGCAGTATTTAAGTGCTTTTTAAGCCTCCTGTTCTGTGTGCTTCACGTTCCGGGCCCGTTCTCGTTCCCCCGTTCCACAGGGAAACCTATCGTTGTTCCCTTTCCGCGTTCCGGGTAACTATGATGTAGCACTGCAAATCGTAATCGTCCCACCATGGGATGCTGCCTAGGCATCAACGTAAGTGACCTGGTTGCCTCCTGAATCCCCATGAGAACTGCAATGACTACAAGTGCGAGTTAAGGATGGGACATGCCAGGCATTTGTACCAAAAATTGCAAAAAATAGTTTGTCCCAAGCAACTCTCTCACATATGCAACAACAACAAAGAAGGCACATGAACTGCCCGACAATTTTAACAAGTATCTACATTATTGAAATCACCCCCAACAATCCACGAATCTACAATAGGCAATACATTCAAAATCTTTTGTCAAAACTCAACTCTATCCTAAGCCAAAGTGGGAGCATAGATACACATAACGCCTACCAAAGAGGCATCAATCTCTAGCGTGATCCATATCGCTCTGCCATGCACCAATGTACCATGGTCACATACGGAATGATGCCAACGGCGGGTCCCACAGACATGCATACACCACTGCACCTCTTATAAGTGAGTTTATTTACTCATTAATAACTGACAATTTGAGAAATCGTGGGATTTTTTATGAGATTGCCCAATCCAGTTTAGATTCCATAAATAAGTGACTCTACGGGTCACTTCTCAAGCATAAATCAGTACCCTCTATACAAGCATCAAGATCCAACAGAACCTCAGCATTCATGGGGTTTTTTCATGATCAGCCCATGAGTACCCATAGTATTTTCAGCACACAAACGCAACGTCGTACCAGATCAGCAAAATGACAGAATTCAGCCCTCGTTCAGCACCAGCATTTTCAAATTTCAGCCGTAGATCCACAGCGATTTTGCATCCCAGATTCATCCTTGCAAATTTCAGCCCACAGCCTCGTCAGCACTTGCAGATCCCATCAATCCCACCAACATTTTCGCATTTCAGCCCTCACAGAACCAAGCCTCTACATCAAGATCCCATCAACATCTCAACATCTAGGACCATCGCATCAGCGTTTCTGCAATCTAAAGCAAATACCTCTCTAGCGATAGAGAGAGGGGCCCTTGGAGGGGGGTTTGGGACCCCATCCGATGTTGGTCTTCTTCTCTCTCTATCACCCACAGAACCTTCACTCACAATATCATTCTTTCTTCTCTCTCTAGTCTATTGTACATCTCTCATTCAGTAAAAGGAACCCTGAGTACGCATTGAGCACTCATCCTGACCATTCATCTCCAACTTCACCTCCAATCAATTCCACTGCACATTGCACGTGGGTAGGACAATCGCTTACCATGTGTCCAAAAGCATGGCACCTGAGGCAATGATCTGGGCGACCAATAGCCAACAACATTGTAGACAAAACAACTCTGTAGTAGGATCTCTAAGTCAAACTATATTCGGAAAATGTGTATCATCGGGGTTGTATACCTATATCCGTGGCGAACCAATTTTCATAGCCGAGGCATCGAAACAAGGGAACGGGGATCGGCACCCTAGTGCCAGGGGACGGCTGTTTCGGAACAATGGCGATCGGGGACTCTCAAGGGCAGACGGGAATGGCTAGCCGCTAGTTTCAGTAGGGTTGCAAAGGGACGTCCCGAGTGAAGTGCGCGAGCGAGAGCGTGTGTGTGTGCAGCGATGGAGAAGAGAGGAGAAGAGGAGACCTTGTGTTTATAGGAGCTAAAACTCACCCTTATTCTATTATGTACATAATGAATAAGTATAGTGGGCGGGCACCTGGCCTAACCGGCCACATGGGGCTTTACCCCAACAACCTCCCACGTAAAGGCCAATGTGGCCGTGAGAGAGAAAAGAAAACAGTACAAAACTTGTACAAAGCCATCACAAGTATGACCTCAGCCAACGCCCACTGGCTCACTGAATCTGTGTGTATCCAGCTCTAATCGTAGAGGAAGTATAGAGCGATCGACACCATACTCCTCACCAAAGCCGCACATATCCTGCAGGTATCTCACCGTACGCTGCAAAGTACCCCTATGCTCAAGGCCAAGGTCAGTCACTGTATGACTAACTGCTCCAACTGCAAATGCACCTACCGCAAATGCAATCTCGGGTCTCGAGATGAGTATCTCGTACATGAGACTCCCGAATGCTGATGCAATCCTGGCAATATCTGCCAATCTAACCATCTCAGTCAAATCTGGCTCAGAACTCCACTCATGGAAATCACCCTGACACTCGAACTCCGATCCCTGGAATCCATCCTCGTGTCCATCGCATGTCACATGCGCACCAAGAGCATCTACCTGTCCTGAACCCTGTGTGGTAAGAGCAATGCCTAGCTCTAACTCACATACATCAGCCTCTAGCCTAAGCATATCCATGAATGACTGAATCACGGCTAAATCCTGAGCACTCAAGTCATCCATATCCGTCATCGTATCCACGAATGACATGCCCTATTGCACAACTATCTGCACAACTGGCTCAACATGCTCACAAACTGGAGCATCATGCAACCTATCCGCAAAGGAGACATGCCTCATCTCTCTGCATGGCTGCGTACTCACAAAAACTGTGCCGTCTCGCACATGAAGTACTCGCATCGCATGAATCGTGCCAACACTAGCACCTCTAGCTATGACTAGCTGTCCACGATGCAATCGGAAACTGTGCTCATCCAGCACTACCTGGCATCCACTGTCTCGTAAGTGACTCACAGAGATCAAGCTCTGCGTCGCAACACGTATGATGCACCACTCGGTAACGATAGTCTGACATCTCCTGCACCAACTATGTCATGCACTGAACCATCAGCTAGACACACACGTCCAAGCATACCACTAGCATATGTGGTAAACCACTCACGATTCGGCGTGACGTGAAACCTAGCACTCACATCTAGTATCCAATGCGAAGGTAATGTGTCGTCAAAAACCGACATAAGAAAGTCAAGAGTAAACATGGAAGCAAAGTCGATATCTCCGTCATGCATAGCCACGTACGCTACATCTACTCCCATATCATCCAAAGTGATAGCATCCCTCTTGTGCTGTCTCCTACGCTGTCTCATCCGCCGAAAACAACGCCTACGTACATGCCCTATATAACCACAATGCCAACACACAACATCTCTATGTCTGCAAGATCGTCCTTTGATTGTAGGCATCTCTCTAGACTCATTTGTGCCAAAAGCATTGCACAATCTTTGCCATAACTCTCTAGTTGTACATGCATCCAAACCAATGCGATAGACAGACTCACCAAGGTGTAACATGATCGTCGAACGTGCAAGCTCATCCAAGTCCTCCCACTCATTGTCAATCATAGACTCGGCCTAGCATCCATGCCCTGTAGTGGCAACACTTGGCCCAACTGAGTCAATGCATCATGCATACCTGCTTTCCAATGTTCAAAGTTTGAACCATCAAACTTTGTATGGAAAAGCACAAACCCTGACAATGATGTACATGCCAAATCCATGGCGATAACCTGTGACAAGACCAAGCACAAATCGATCGGCTGACAATAGCCAAAGCCTGGCTAACTCATATACCAAGGACTGTCAAAATACAACATAAGCTGGCATAAGCTGTCTAAGAGAAGTATCAGCAAATATGGCCATCAATGTAACAAAACAAGTGAGCAAAACCGCTCAAATGATGCCAAAACACCCGCTCTAATCCAAGAGCACTATGTGGTAATCGATGAAACTATCATCAACAATCTCCCTCCTGAAGAGATTACCACATGTATGTCAAATGACATAATCCGGTGAGCAAACACTCTCACAATGCGATGCCAAAACACTATGGCAAAGCAACCACTAAGTGCCAAATGCAATCAAAACACGATTGCAAACCATGCGCATAAACAAATAAACTCGCAAGAAAAATCCGACAAAGTTTCGGCAGTATTTGGCTATCTAACCATAATAAACATACATGCCATAAACATGCTCAAAACCATGAGCAAATCATGCACAAAATCCGCACTCAAGTATACATGAATTGCCCCAAAGTCTCAACTCCTTAAACTTGGAAAACAATCTTGTAATCCGAAACACAAAGTGCATCAACCGCACTCTACAAGCAAAGCATATACTAGCATAAACTTGGATGCAAACCAACCAAAATATGACACAAAGTGATGCTCAAAATAGCTGAAAATCAGCCCACATATGCCATTGCAAGGCGAAGAATACCATCCGCCGAAAAGCGCACATCATGTGCATCCACATGGCAATATAAACGAGCATCAAGCATGTACCAAATGTGTATCAAAGAGCATCCAAATGAGCTGAAAATTCAGCTCACAATCATGCCAAAAATGCTTGCAAAACTCTCTGCAAATCTATGCACCACACTTTCCAAAATCTGCTCAATCGCATAAGTCAATGCACATAACCTATGGATGAAACCACTCTCGAACCTGAGAGTCCACAAGAATGCATACATCCACAAAGTGTTCTCAATGTGTGCGCATAAATGTGTTGAAAATATCAACCCACACTCTCTTCACTGAGAGAAAAACATCAATGCGCAAAACCAGAGAATGACAAAAGCTCAATCCGAGCTCTTTGAATGTAGCAAATCACCACAATATGCATACATAATCTTCAACTTTTCGAATACTCTGCAGCATGTCAGCTCATATCTTCCAAACCGCTCAGAATTTGCAGAAACTTCCTTCTGCAAAGTTGTAGACCACGCGAAAACGGTTGGGCCATGCGGGAATGGACCTAAAATGTGTTGTTTATACAGGTCAAAACAGATCTGTAAAAATCTGCACCTGTGTACCCTAGACGTGGAGGCAGTCTGAGTGACGTATTTCAAAATTGGTGAAGATTTTGAGAAAACTTTCTTCTGCAAAGTTGAAGAGAACGAAAAACCGGTCAGCAATCGCGGGAATCGGCTAGAATGAAAACGTTTTGGTAGGCCAAAACAGATCTGCAAAAACGTGCTGCAGTTTTTGCTGCTTCTTTGCCTGCTTCCCTGCTGAGCTCCAATGGTGCTCCCAATCCCTGAGCTCTGATACCAGTTGCAGTGCGCGAGCGAGAGCGTGTGTGTGTGTGTGTGTGTGTGTGTGTGCAGCAATGGAGAAGAGAGGAGAAAAGGAGACCTTGTGTTTGCAGGAGGCTAAAACTCACTCTCTACATGTGAGCCCCCTTATTCTATTATGTACATAATGAATAAGTATAGTGGGCGGATACCTGACCTAACCGGCCACATGGGGCTTTACCCCAACAACGAGAATGGCATTCAGAACAGCTAGGCTATTAGGAATGAGAAATGGTCAATGGACAGTTTGAAACAGTCCAATTTTGGGACAGTTTTTAGCCATTTGGAACCTATTTTCACCATGCTTTTAGGGGGAGTTTTGAGGCACATTTGGGGCTTCCATAGCTTACAAAAGGGAGGGCTTGGCCTCCTCAATCCTCATTGCTCAAGCCTCAAGAGTCAAGCCTTCAGCTTTCCACACTCAAGTGCCAATGCCCAAGAGCCTCTGCTTAGTGTCCTTTCTAATCTAGTGTCTCTCATTGCTCAAACCTCAAGCTTCCTCTCCACTCTCTCATTGATCAAGCCTTGGCCTCAAGCTCCCTCTCTACTCCCTCATTACTCAAGTCCTTTCTCGAGCTCCTTGAAATGAACTTGCGAAAGGATTTCCCAGACAGCCTATGGACACGCGTCGGTGGCACGCGTCGGGTGAACCACCGGACTATAGCCACCATTTGATAGCATCCCCTTGCTCGGGCAACATCAGAGGTCGTAGACATTCACTTGTCACGAGGCTATGGCAGCCTGCTGCCAATAACCTTAGTTGTTGGTTTCTTTCCCTTGATTTTGCATCGGTGGCACGCGTCGAGTGAACCACCAGACAATAGCCACCATTCGACAGCATCCCCTTGCTCGGGCAACGTCCGAGGTCGTAGACATGCACTTGTCACGTGGTTGTGGCAGCCAGTAACCTTAGTTGTTGGTTTCTTTCCCTTGATTTTATTTAATTTTTGGGACCCTCTTTTCGAAGTCACAAATGGCCTGACATTGTGTGGCCAATGTGAAACGGTCGATGGCCGAGAAAATCACCACAACAGTGAAGGGCACATCACCACGAGATGGTCGGGTAGATCGGCACTGAAATCCGAGCAATAAGAGGGTGGCTAGGCTCAATTCAAAGTCATTTAGGCCCCACGTGACACTTATAAGTTGGTGGGTACTAGGAAATCAACTCAAAAGAGGCAAAGGGGACACATGGCGGCTCTAGAGCAGTTTGCCAAATTCATCACCAAGAGTGGGCGCCCAAATTTGAGAAGGGGGCTGATTTTCAACTCATTGTGACTACACAATGTGTGTGTGTGTGTGTGTGTGTGTGTGAGTAGTAAGTGCAAGTGATCACAGCTTTAATGGAAAACTTGCCTTCTCCCTTGTCTCATGTAGTGCGATGATTTGCTCTCGTGCATCTCTCTCCCCTTTGCACATTTGGTAGTTGGGCTTCTCAGATGACTATGTACAGTTCTGGGGTTTTTATGCGCCTTTGCTAAGGCAAAAGCCTTCTATATAGGAACCGGATTAGCTAATTGCTAATCCCCCACAGGTACTACTGACAATTCCATCACAAAGGATTATAAAAACAGAGAGTTTTCTCGCGTGAAAACTCATCCGATTCAAAGGGGAACTATCCCATTGCGTGCGGGAGCACCTGGACACGTGTAGGCGAGTTCGCTCTGCTCAAAACGAACCAAAACAGAAAATTGCAGCCTGCTGTGTTTTTCTGCAGGTGCGTGTAAGGCACCCGACCATGACAAAACAAAGAATTACAGCACACTGACATTGAGCTGCAGCTCACTGAAAAGCTTCCAAAATGCAAGGGAAAGTGTCTTTGACCTGTAGTTTTGACCTACAGGGGTTCGGCGCGGTTATGCTAGCGAAATTGGGTCAAAAACCTGCAATTACAGCCATGGACAGGTTTGGAGAGCTTGGTGAGAGTTAGGTGAAAGCGTTCGGATCATGTATTTGCAATAAGAGTGAAGAAATACCAAAAGGGGCACCAGTCTTTGGAGCCTACAGGGTGTCGCTGTCTGTTTGAAGTACTCTAGCTGCTAAGCCATGTTTTTGTTTGAAGTGTTAAATTCCAATCACACGTTTATTTGTGAAGTTCCTCTGTATCATGGGGTTTAACAATGTTAAGATCGGGTAAAAGCTAAAGTCTACCGTCCTCTAGCGAGTCTACGGGCCGGTTTCATGGTTCCGTCCCCGGGATAGAATCACTTTTTCCTTAAGAAGTGAGCCTTGGTTGGTTTTCAGCGAGGACACAAAGCACAAGAACTTGGAATTACACTATGGCTGACAAAGCAAATGACACCAGGGAAGAGGATTCCTCTTCATAGGACAGACAAGTTGTTCCTTCTCCAGTGTTCGAGGTTGACGAGTGTTCACGAACACAACAGCCAACATGTATGCCAAATGGGGTGTACTTCAGAAAAGACAAAAAAGGCTTGAGAAGATTCTTACAGACACTTAACAAGGGGCCATCGGCTCATCCAGGGCCATCTCAATGACTACACCCATCTATGACCCAAATGTATTGGCCTAGTGTCACAAAATAGATGGTGTAGTAGCCCTGTTGCACAGCTTGATTGCAGACATGGCAGTGTATGGACAGCCTGTAAAGATGCTAGCTTACTTAGCTGAAATCTGTAATTGCTATCTAGGTGCCCATCAAACTATCACTCAACCTGTATATCATCATAAGGTCAAAAAAGTCTCGATGTATTTAATATAAGGAGGGATAAAACAAATACATGAATCTGTAAAACGAAAAAAAATCAGTACTCAATATCTGTGTTTTCTGTGTTTACAATAAGAACTTAAAACAGAGTAAAACAAATGGGCAACGTAGATGAGAGAAGCTTCCTTGAATAAAAACTCACTTTGTATAAAAACTCTCAAATATAAAGTCATTAGCATAAAGGACAAGACAGTGCTAAGTAACAATTCCCAACCTTCAAACTCCTACAACAACGCAGTCATAGGCAAATGAGCAAACATGGATTCGCAAAATAAGCTTACCTTGAAATGAGATTCTTCAACAAACAAACCAAGAATAAAGCAACGCAAAACCGGTATATTTTGCAAAAAAAAAAAATCCTTGTTTGTTAACATATCAACTCAAAACGCAGTCATCATAGACTTTTAAAGCATTCAGGAATTAGACACTAGATAATCTCAAACCTCCTCACAACCGGAAAATTGAATGATTAAGTATCCGTCTTATCTCCTTTTGCTTGCTAACATATCAACTCAAAACACAGTCATCATAGACTTCAAAAGCATTCAGGGTTTAGACACTAGATAATCTCAAACCTCCTCACAACCGGAAAATTGAATGATTAAGTATCCGTCTTATCTCCTTTTTGGACAGAAACTCCTTTCTTATCCTCATCTCTTGCGTGTTTATTTGCAGAACGTGAGCCCTCTGTGTGCTCAACAGACGATTTGCCAGCATGAGACTTTCCTTCAACAGCCTTGGGTTTCAGCTGCTTGCGCATGTCAAACGCATCCTCACCATCTGCATAATACTTGGCCTCCACATCATGAATTTTGTAGCCAAGGGTCTCTGTATAGAGGTGAAAAGCTGCCCTGTTGCTCTTGCGGACGTGGAGAGACACATATTCAGCTCCAAATACCTCTTGCATAGCTCTCTGGGCAGCACTCATGAGCTTGGTGGCAAGGCCAAGCTTGCGGTGGGTGCGAAGCACAGCAAGGGAAGTTATGTGGCCGTGGCATTCCGAAGACTCCTCTTCCATCTTCGCGAGCACATAGCCCACAATCTTCTTGTTATAATCTTCTGCGACATATAGCAGCTGAGGCCACGAAAGAATATGGTAGAAATAGTACTTCATTTGGTAATTCTCGGGCAGACACATCAAGTTACATGTCTGCATAGCCAGGAGGTCATCTACAGTTGCTTGCCGAATGCACACCATCTGCGAAATCAGCCAACGTGGGCGACTCTGACAGAAAGAAAGCCTCAAAGACTCGCGTCAGAAAGCGCGCTCCTCTTACCTTCACTCGCAGCGCGCGATTGCCAGTCCAACCATGGCTGAGTTCACACTAGCGCGGCGGCAATCACACCTCAAAAGATGAATTTCCAGCCGGAATAGCTTTGGAATGCATTCTTCCTCCGCCCATCTGTTGGAAGTACCAAGCTCGCTAATTTTCATCCGCCGCATGTTGTGAACACCGGAGGCCGGCGGAAGCAACACTAAAAAGCTTTTCTTTTAAAAGTTTGCAGGTTATTAAAATAATAAAAAAAGAAAAAGTTTTGACAACGCGGCGATTTCAGCAGACGTGGAGGGTGGGAGAGTTTTGGGGGGGGGGGGGGGGGGGGGGGGGATCGGAAGAAAAGCTTGCATTCTCTTCCGCGAACTGGCAGCCTTTTTCAAACACTTCCTCCGTGCGATGTGAACGGAGCAAGTGACATGGCGTAAGTTGATTGGTTGCAAGCGTGCGTGCTTTGCCTTCCGCCGCCTGCTGTCTGTGAACGGAGCAAGTGACATGGCGCAAGTTGATTGGTTGCAAGCGTGCGTGCTTTGCCTTCCGCCGCCTGCTGTCTGTGAAGAAACACATCTGCTCAAATCTTCCGCCGGCTAGTGTGAACAATGTGGAGGAGGAACACTGAAAAAGCGAAGGGGGCTGAGGGTGGGTTCACATTGGGAAAGCGGAAGAGAATCCTAAAATGCCATCTTCCGGGTGGAGGATGTGCATTATCCGCTCTTCCACCGGCTAAATGTTCACAGTGGGGAGGGTGGAAGAGAGAAGGGATGAAGTCTTCTGCCGCCCAATGTGAACTTAGGGGATGGGCGGAAGCTAGGCTAGAAGACAACAAGATGGTCTTTTTTTAATTTGAAAAGAAGGTTACAAATAAAAAAGTTGTTCCAACGAGGCATTTCTTGCATACGTGGAGGGTGGAAGAGAAGATGGTCAGAGGGGGGGGGGGGGGGGGGGGGGGGGGGTCGGAAGTGTTCAGCTTTATTTCTACCGTGCGCTGGCACCTTCCTTGCAATGCTGCCGCCGCGCTATGTGAACCTCTTGTCTGACGTGCACGAATGTGATTCGCTGGTTGAAGGTGAGCTTTCCCTGTTGTCGCCTACTGTGAACCCGGCCTGAGATAGGCTACGCACATGCAGTGCAACGGTGGCCATTTCCGGTGCAAAAGCGTAGCAAGCCCACCAGTGCCCCACCACACCCCTGCACATAGCCATCGGCGCTCTCACCGGCACAATCAGAACATCATTGCAGCAGCCTAAACGGTCACCCCCGGTGGAGAGCCGTTTGTGCAGAGGAAAGACGTGATTGGCTGTGGCACCTGACAGCACGACAAACGCAGTTGACTCTGCAGCTGAGGGTCGTCGGAGCTCTGACATGTGCGCGAACTCCCGGTAGGCAGAAAGCCTTCACCCTCGATCAGCTTGCCACCGGCACCGGGGCATGTGCGCAGGCTAAGAGAGGCCATCAACTCTTTTGTGGTGGTGGGGGGGGGGGGGGGGGGGGTGGTTCAGAAGAATGGAGGGTCCAGCGAAAGAATGCCCTCAACTTCAACCAATCAAATTTGGACATGGAACATTGACGCCCCTATGCATTTCTCTTTTGTCGCGTAGTCTGAACCGGCCATATGGCTGATGGGTCTGACTCGGTCCGAGTTGGAACGAGAGGGCGTGGTTACACAGTAAGGCCTCTGTCTCACACGTCCGCCCGGGCAGGTGTGTTATTGATGTGGCAAAATGGGATCGAATGCTGTATCCGTTGCATTGAAAAGAAGAGTATTTTAACGTCGTAGGCAATTATCCCAAGAGACCTAGATCTATCCAACGAGGAGAGTTGAACTCGAGACCTGTTATTCAAGAGGGAAATGGCATAACCAATCTACCACACTTGGGTGATAGAAAGGTTATACCATTTTCCTCTTTTTATTAGCACGCGCACACCCCCCCGAGAAGAAGAGTATTTTAACGTCGTAGGAAACTATCCCAAGAGACCTTAAAGATCTATCCAACAAGGAGAGTTGAACTCAAGACCTATTATTCAAGAGGGAAATGGCATAACCAATCTACCACTCTTGGGTGATAGAAAGGTTATACCATTTTCCTCTTTTTATTAGCGCACAACACACACACACACACATACACCCGAGTAGAAGAGAGAATTGGACCATCTCCAGCTCCTCAGCGGACACAAAGTGTGCAAACGATGCTTAGTGGAGTCGATCTACAAACTTGACACTTCCCTCGATGCGACCTTTGCACCATTCGTTGCACGATGTGAATAGGAAGAAAATTATATATAAAGGTGTAATGGAATTGGACTATGAACATTGAGAATAGCGGAATTAAGAAAATTGTAGTGAGCATTTTTATGAGAATACTTTGAGAAAATAGAGGGTGACTTGATTAGAGGTAGCAACATAATCATTACACTTAAGTAATGTAAGAGAGAGATTTAGAAAACTTGACAACAATTGAGGATTGGATTTATGTGGAGACGGTCCCCCCCCTAAAGGCTTTTGTATTATAGTTTCTCCCATGAAGAGAGATTTCATACAATACAAGCTTTGTGTTCCTTGAGACCTTGATGGTGCAACAAAGATAGAGAGCTTCATGCACCACAATTATGCTCGTAACTTAGCTAAATGAAAGCATTAACTTGTCCCCAACCTCAGTCCCAAGACCTCAAACACCTTCAAAGGTGGAGACAGCTAGCAGGGAATGAGGGTAGCAAAGAGAAAGAAGAAGTATTCTTACGAGAAAGAAGTAATGTCCTCTCATACCATTTTTCATAGAGCTTGGCATAGCATAGTAACATAGTAATGGAGATGAAGAAGATGGCTAGCATAGCATTGAAGCATGGCTCTTGGTTGAATTTGGATTCCATAGCCAAGAGTTGTTGGTGTAGGCTCTCAAATTCTCAAGCTTGGAGAAGGGGTTAGTGTTCTTGCACAACACACCCTAAGAATGAGAGAGAGAGAGAGAGAGAGAGAGAGAGAGAGAGAGAGAGAGAGTGAATGAGGGAGGGTATATGGTCAAGCACACCCCCTCGTTGTTTGGATCGACCCCCTCTTCTAGCTCTAGCTTGGAGATGATTGGACATCCTCAAGCCTGCCAATCACAAGCTTTGTGTATAGCAAGCAACAAGGTTAGCATTATGACAAGTGTCCTCCTTACCCCTTTGGGAGAGAGGACTTGAATAAAGCTTAAAAATTAATTAGTTCAACTAAATTCTCATTGGACCTCTCTCAAAAGCATCCAATAGGCTTTAGGCACACTATGAGGGCAACCTAGCTAGGGCCTTGACATGTGTCCTATTTGCCTCTTTGAGCAAGTGGTGTCCATTGGGTGAGGGAAAGACCATTCAACCCCACCCCCTACTCGTGCCCCCTCCTTTGTAGGCCTTGATTTGACTTCAAGTACCTCAAGCATCTTGGGCCCCAAGTACCTTAAGCACCTTAGTCATAAAGCATGACAAGCACCTTAGTCAGCAAGAACGACAAGCACCTCAAACACCTTAGTCAGCAAGCACGACAAGCACCTCAAGCTCGGGCCAGGTTCGCACCTCAAGCTCAGCCCAGCTTGCCTAAGGTCCTAGGTCTAAGGACTTTTAACACTAACCTTTAGAGGTCTTTAATGAATCTAACCCTAAGGTCTTTCAAGCTCCATTAGCTAGCATTGCTCTTTGATAGAGCATCTCTCATTTGGACCCATTGACTTTAGTCCCGATCTGAGATAGATCCATAAGCACATGTCTGTATTCTAACTCTTGTTCCCGTTGATTCTCCCACATTAAATGATCAGTTTAATATGAGAAAATCATTTGGGTTAGTTAAGATTTTATGACATTACCTCTCTCTTGAAATCATACTCGTCCTCGACTATGAGATAGAGGAGATAAAGCCTTAGTCATTAGTCTATGTTTCTTAGCAGGTAGAGGATCCCTTTTTACCCTACGACATCATTCCAAGATGGATGACTAATCCATTTGGGGCTTGGGAGACTTAGCCCTTGTACCTAGATGTTCAAAGAGACATTTTCAAAAATTTCTAGTCATTCTAGGATCTCTATCTGACACGATGGATGCTACAGACGGAAACATGTCTGCCCTGCAAAATACCCAAGATGACATTATATCTATCATAAACTGGCAAATCTGCATACCTGTCGATTCCCGTAGCACATAAACCGCGACGTATGCGAACGGAGAGAGACTGAGAGCGAGACATAGCAAAAGAGCACGTTGTAGGCGCACCTCCTAGAGCGGAGTGCTACGCCCAGCACGGTGAGAGAGAAGAGAGGAGAGGAGAGAAGAATCACACAGGCACTGGGTGCAATCTCCCCCCGTGCAAGATGTACCATTTCCCTCTTGCACGTATTTGTTTTATAGATTTCTTAAATGGTCAATTGTGAGTACAAACTGGCGGGCCGGTCATAAATGGTCGAAGCTCATAAAAAGCACTTGAATAATACATGCTATATATATCTATATGCGTAGGGCTAGCTCGGTCAAGCCCTTTCCACCTGTGAGCTGCAATAATTAATAGAAATATCAATTCCATTACATACATCTCCATTGGAAAGCAATTGTCCTTAGTTGCAAAGATAAGAAATCTGCAAATGATACTTGTAAAAAAAAAAACAGTGATTAGAAATATGTGTCAAAAAAATAGCATGTAGTAAAAATAATAAAACTAAACAATATTGCTTATGTCTGCCGTCATCCACATACTACTTATTCTAGTGTCCCATACCACTAGAATAAGAAGAATATGTCATACCCTGATGAATCAGGATATCATTGGTCACACTCATCATAATCAATTTGCATCAATCTCAATCCAATTCCATAAATATTATCACGACAACCCACAAAAATTCAAGTCCAAATATCTGCCAACATGTGTCCGTTTCAAATCCAAAATCCAAATATCCAAATCCAAAATCACTTTCATTATTTACCTGGGTAACAAAATCATACCAGTTACAGTGTGGTCAGCCACTGCAGCATGATTTTGTGATCGGTATTGCCTCATCCGACGAGTCTACACCAATAAAACATGCTACCTAAATCGGCGAATCTGCACTAATGCTGCCTAAATCGGTGGATCTGCATTGGATATTGTTTAAAAATCATAAATCTGAAGTTTATTAATGTGTTGCCTAAATCGACGGATCTGCACCAATATGAGTATCTACACATTGCCTAGATCGGCGAATCTGTGTGTGCGTGACCAATGGACTAGGCAAGACATAAAGGAAAAAAATATTTACTATGTTGTTGACATCAAAGTGCATTATATCAAAGCACTTACAAATTGTTGTGCACTATCCCAGAGCACTGTAGCTCACACGAGTAGCTGCATAGCTTATAGACAAATCTTCTTTCAATACAATTAGAGGGCATGACCTTAGCAGTGTTTGAGTATTCTTCTTAGAACATAATGCAGAGAAATTAATATGAAAAGAGGAGTGACGTATGCAAAGTACATACCAGGAGGGTTTGGAATGGGTGTCCTTGAGTATGCGTGTCAAGAGAGCCGTGTTGTCTCTTTGAATGGTATTAGGAAACACAGCTAGGAGTTTGGCACAATCTTGTGTGACAGAGGCAGTATAGTCAACCACTAAGGAATAAGGTTTAGATGAGTATAGATATTTGGTTGATAACAAGGGAGAAGGGTAACAAGGGAGAAGGGAGATTAGTACGGAAGCTGTAAAAATGAGTTTGTAAAATAAAGTAAAGAGATGACTTATCTGACGTCCTGGCATTATGGTCTGCATAGGTTTTTTTTGAATCATTAAATGACTTAGAGAAATGTAACAAAAACAAATGAAGATCATGATAAAAATCATTTGATTAAGGTCAAGTAAGACAGATACTTTAATTTCCTTAAAATTGTGGTAAACCAAATAAAGGTAATGGTGTTAAGGAGTGCTACTGTATAGCAACTAGTAAAATATAACAATGTGCCATTCGAAGAGGAGGAAACCTAGAAAAACTTCAAAATTTCAAAAGTGCAACCAATTGTAAGTCACCAATTAAGAATGCATGACATTTGATAACGTTGATCGATACAAGGAATTGCAGAAAAGGCATGCAATATTGCCTAGCCGAAATTAGATGAAGCTGCAAAAAGTGGTCACCGAGCAAGCTGGCAGTAGGAGTATGATCATAGAACATTTTGTACCAGCTTGTGCTGATTAAAAACATTAACCAACTGAAATAAAATGCTAACAACATTGCTAGGTATCGCAAAGGATTTAAAATATTGTGCTACATACCAAAAAAAGATCATGCAAATCGTGCCATAAAAATCCACAGATTATAAGTAAATTAAAATCTCTGCAAATAGTGTGATGGAATCCATTGAAGATATTAGAGTTATATAAACCTACGTCTTATGATCACTTTATGAAGCTCGATTGTGGTCATCTCCAACATATCGTTTCGTAGTTGTGTTCCAAATACTTTCTGCCTTAATTAGTGTTGTTACCCACCACAAATTTGTACCATTCGTCAATATCTAGTCACATTGTAATAAGCGTCGATGGGCCATATCGTCAATGTAATTCTGAGAGGGGGGGGGGGGGGATACGAGTAGAGGCTAGGGTATAGAGACAAAGATAAAGCTACATCACATATGTCATCGTCCAGTATACTACGAGATATGAAGCCACTTGCATTGTCTATTTAGTGAGTGAGACCACTCATTAGAGTTATGAGAGTCCTTAGGTTGTTTATGCTAGAGTGGGGCAACACGAGGAGAGACATTCACAGAGGGAGATGTTTGACTGTGTGAGAGTAGGGACTAGACATTTAGAATAATGAGATCAAACGGATAGAATCCAGGTGGATCTAATCCAATATATGGGTGCAAAATTAAAATGAAGTAAAGCGAAAGATGTAAAAACTAAGAGCTTAAAAACATCATACTAAAAGGGTCATCATCATGGTCAATGCCTAAGAATGCTTGACAATGCGCGTTGTCGCAGAAAGTAGTACATCAGTCACTGAAGAGCTTCGTCAAGGTCTACCTTTGCAAGAGCTTCATCAAGTTTCTTCGGCCGCTGCAGAGCTTAGTCAATGTCCACTGCTACAAGTGGTCGTGGGAGGGGAAGGGAGAGACTCTGGGCGGCAACATGAGGATACATGAGGAGCATGCATTTGCAAAGAGAGGACATGTGGCTGTGATTGCAGCGCCAACTGTAGCAGTATAGAGATTTTTGTACAAGCCAGTGCTATGTTTATTACAAGCATGGCTATCTGCATCAACGTCTCCAAGTCTTCTCTTATTTGCATCAGCACCCCTGACCTAATTTCCCTCTCGACCTGATTAGTTCCCGTTAATGGAGAGTTCTCCTGTTGCTGCTGATCTGCATGATCGCCTCCATACTTGCTAGTCATGGCCTCCTACTCAATCTCCTCCTCGTTCTGTTGCTTGGCCGCCTCAAACTCTTGCTTCATAGACTCCTTATGATCACCTTCTTGCTCAATTGCTTAATTACTTCTCAATTGGCCTCCTCGGACTGGCTCTCGGCCTCTTGCAGCCTCTCAGCCTCCTGCGCTTGCTCAGCTTCTTCCAAGACGTGATGAGAGAGAGAGAGAGAGAGAGAGAGAGAGAGAGAGAGAGAGAGAGAGAGAGAGAGAGAGAGAGAGAGAGAGAGAGAGAGAGAGAGAGAGAGAGAGAGTCTATTGCAGCAGTGGTTGAAGAGCTTCGAATGTCTGCCGCCATAGGTAGTCATACTGGATGGAGAGAGAGAGAGAGAGAGAGAGAGAGAGAGAGAGAGAGAGAGAGAGAGAGAGAGAGAGAGAGAGAGAGAGAGAGAGAGAGAGAGAGAGAGAGAGAGAGAGGCAGGGAGAGAGAGTAGGAGTTGGATGACTGCTGCTTATGGGTGAGAGTTGAGTGATAAGGAGGGTTTGTATGTCGAGTGAGTGATTGTGGGTGCCAAGAGGTGAGAGAGTGCGAGAGAGAGATTGTGGGTGCCACGAGGTGGATCTGTTGTACCACAAAACTACGGGTGCCACTGATTGTTACTGGGTGGGTTGATGCCATGCAGGCCCAAAGGTTGGCGGAAACTGTGAGAGAAAGAGGAAAAAAAAAGATGCTCAGTGTCGCACGATAGTTGTGGTAGGGGACAAAGAGAGGATTAGTTGGCTTGTGACTGCACGTAATCTGTTTATGCCGGGTTGCATGGCGGCTGCGAAGAGGTGCTGAGAAAAGGTGAGGTTGGTTGGCAGGGAAGGTCACGAGCCATTAACCAAAATTTAGTAGATTGCACAAGTATAGCAAGCACCAAATTGAGTCAAAAAAGTTTAGCTCCACTGAATGTCCATGCAAGGGCATGCAAGGCTAGGTGGCTGTGATGGTGAGAGCCAGAAACTAAGCCGAGACAGTTGGTTGGCCAATCGTCGTAGGAGGGTTGGGGGGGTTCGTCTCATGCCTATTGCAGGTCCGTGTCACGCTCTGAAAAGGGGGGTGGCGGGGGGGGTTTTGGTCGTCCTTGCTGCAGGTCCGCCAAGTCCCTTGCTAAGGTGACTTGGCCTACTATATGGGTGGCATGCACTTCTTCACCAAATCTTAAGTTTGGAAGTCCGCTCCCGCATCCCTGCACTACTCCTCGCTATAATCATTGGCTTCGGTGTCCGCGGGTCTGCAATGGCCTGCTTTCCATCAGTTTGTAGTAGCAAACCTTTGCGAGAGCACCTCAACTCACCATGGCTCTCATTAGCCCCGATTCCACCAACGCTCTCTTATGTCTCATTAGCCTCGAGAGATCTAGTTTACATAGAGAGTGTCATGCTCAATTTTTCTCGAATTTCTTATGCTACTTCTATTGATTCATCGATTGAGCCCCCATGCTCTCACGCTTTGAAGAGGGGATTTTGTCTGCCTCTTGCACAATTTTGATGACATTAAAACTACTATTCAAATACAAACTTTTCCATAACATGCTTCAACATTCCAAGCAAAATACATACATGAGTTACTTAATAGATGCGCACGAAGATCATTGGTAATAAAGATGAGTAATTAATAGAAAAGTACTTATCTCCGAACGTGTCACAATCACCATTTCTATGATCCATATCTTGTCAGGAGCGGTCAGCTACGCTCTGATACCACTGCTACAGACGGAAACATGGCTGCCCTGCAAAATACCCAAGATGACAAAATATCTAGCATAAACTGACAAATCTGCATACCTGGCGATTCCCATAGCACATAAACCACGACGTATGCAAACGGAGAGAGACTGAGAGCAAGATAGAGCAAAAGAGCACGTGTAGGCGCACCTCCTAGAGCGGAGTGCTATGCTCGGCACGGCGAGAGAGAAGAGAGGAGAAGAGAGAAGAATCACACAGGCACTGGGTGCAATCTCCCCCTGTGCAAGAGTGACCATTTCCCTCTTGCACGTATTTGTTTTATAGATTTCTTAAATGGTCAATTGTGAGTACAAACTGCCCGGTCGGTAATAAATGGCCGAAGCTCATAAAGAGCACTTGAATAATACATGAAATATATTTCCATATGCGTAGGCCTAGCTCGGTCAAGCCTTTTCCACCTGTCAGCTGCAATAATTAATAGAAATATCAATTCCATTACAATGGATGTTGGCAATTCATGGTGTTTGAAAATTTGAGATCTGAAGAGGGTTGCCATTTGGTGTGCCTTAATAGTCTTTTTGACAAGAATAAAGTGTGCCTGCTTGCTAAATCCCGTATTCTCATGGATAGACTTGGGTAATCCAAAGATAAAATCCATGGATATACTCTCCAATGGTGAATTAGGGATTAATAATGGCTGGAGTAATCCAGGTTGTTTCCCTCTATCATACTTGGTTTTTGGCATACCACACATTTGGAAACATACTCTTGTATATCCACTTTCATGGTGGGCCAATAAAAATACATATTTACACCTTGAAGAGTAGGTTGAATTCCTCTATGCCCCACATAGGGAGAAGCATGGGATTCATACATCACTTTCTCATGAAGGGAGTGAGTAACACATAGCATGTTTCCATGGAGAAGATAACCATCCTGCAAGGTGAATGGTTCCTCTTTCTTCCCTAAGGCAAGGGCTGACATCATTCCTTTAAAATCAATGTCAATAGCGTACTCATCTATCATGGAAGATAGATCATTGTGAGTTGCTATAGATACCGCATTTGCCCTCAATCGTCATGATAGTGCACCGGCCACTTGATTATGCTTACCAACAATATGATTACCACTTGATTATTCTTACAACAATATGAAAATTGAATTGTGAAAGAAAATTTGCCCACCTCATTTCTTTGTCGGAGATCTTGGTTTGCAGCATGAAGTACTTGAGACTTTGGCGGTCCGTTTGTAAGATGAATGGAGTCCCCAATAGATAGTGTTTCCAAGTGTCGAGGGCATGTAGGACAGCTAGTAGCTCCTTCTCATAGATTCCCAATACTCTCTCATCAAAGTTGAGTCTTCGACTCTCATATGCTATGGCATTCCCTTCTTGAAGCAAAACTGCTCCAAGGCTTTGCTCTTTAGCAGTCCATATGTACTTAACATTTTTCTTGGTCAAGTCATGAAGTGGCCGTGCTATTTGGGAGAATTTAGCTATATGAAGCGTCTATAGTATGCACACATGCCAATAAAGCTACGTAGCTCGTGTAGATTCCTTGGATGAGGCCATCCTTTTATTATCTCAAGCTTGGCTGGATCCATATGGATACCATCTTGAGAGATAATATGACCTAAGTATTGAATCTCTTCAAGAAAAAATTCTCTCTTCTTTTGGTTATGAAAAGTTTATTCTCCCTCATAGCTTGAAAAACTACCTGGAGATGTTGTTTATGCTCCTCCAAAGATTTGGAGTAGATGATAATGTCATCGAAGAACAATCCAATGAATTTGTTGTAGGGTCTAAAGATTTTCTCCATTAGGCGGTTGAACGTGGCTGGAGCATTTGTCAAACCAAAACGCATGACAAGATATTCACGTAAAGACCAAACGTTGTATGGAACACGGTCTTTACGATATCTTCATTCACTATCCTTATTTGATGATAGCCACTTTTAAGGTCAATCCTACTAGAGTAGGTTGAACCTTGTAGCTTATCAAACAAGTCTTCTACCCGCGGTACAAAAAAATTGTTTTTGATAGTGATATGATTTAGTGCTTGATAGTCCACACACATGCGGTATGTGCCATCTTTCTTTTACACTAAAAGGATTGGAGAGGCCTCACCATCCCCTTGTCTACCAGCTCATGCACTTGCCGCATAATCTCCTCTTGTTGAGCTTGAGAAACTATATAAGGAGGTTTATTAGGCGGTGAGCTCGTAAGTAGAAGCTCTATCATATGTCATCATCCCCTCGTTTTGGAGGTAACTCCATAGGGATGTCATCGATACATACATCTTGGAATCCATTTAGAAAATTAGACAAGTCTAACTCTTCTTGATTCCTACCACTTTGTTTTGTTAAAATATTAGCATCATTTAGAGACTCTTTGACAAAAATCCTGACAAGGAAACTGATCTTTTCATTGACTTATCAAAAGCAGGTGAATTTATAAGTGGTATATTATGACTAGACTCACTAGCATCTATATGCATGCTCTTTTCCCTGTAGGGTGAAGTAGATTCTCCTTTCAGGGAACTTCATGTTGGCAGCCATGCGGTTGAACCATGGTGCCCCTAGGATAACATCCTCATGTTGGAGAGAAGAGATGAAAAATCCTTCTTTGTTGATGTAGATTTGGACATGAAGCCTCAGCTTCCCAATCAAGGGAGTAACAGAGGCTTGCTATCCCTTGAAAGCCCCATCGGTAAAGTTACAGTATCTCCCATCTCGAAAGATTCTATACCGAGCTTTGTGGCCAACTCCATTGATATGAAGTTGTGAGTAGAGCCAGGATCGAATAGGATGAAGGCATCATGTTCCCTCACCTTCCCCCAAGCATGTGAAAGGGATGATCCTTTGCAATGAGCATCCTCTTTTGGAGCTTCGACCATGGAAGCTCTAGGAGTCTCATTGTGGCCATTTCTCTTGGGGCAAGAATGATAGCCATGTCCTTGATCCCCACACTTAAATCATTTGTGATCTTTACGAAAAGCCTCTAGCTCTTCAGGAGAGATTTTGTTTTTACCTTTGTAAACTCCTTTCTCCCTTGGTCTTGTTGTTGTTTTTGTTGGAATTTCCTTGGGAAGAACTTTGAGCATTGTTCCTCCCCTTTGCATCATCTTTGTTTTCCATAAGCTTGGCATTCCTTTAGCCCCTTGTTGAAAATTGATATGAGATACAACCATAGTGTGCTGGATGACTTCGGTAATAGAACTGGGCCGTTCATGTCCTTGGGGCTTCACGATTCCCACGGAGACTAGCCCACCATTGATGGACATATTTTTTAAAATGCATAGCTACATGGTGTAGCTTGAAGGACTCTATGAAGCCCTCGTCTCCTACTCTTTCCTCCCTCTTTGAACTTCTTAAGCTTGTGGGACCTTTTCCAAGTAGGATAGGATTTGCAATGTCCTCTCCTCTTGTATTCTCTAGGAGAATAACCACTGCTTTCGTCGAAAGAGGAGGAAGGTGAAGAAGAAGGAAGAGAGGATGACCTCTTTCTTCCTTTGTTTCCTCTCTTCCCTTTCAGAGTGACAAGGAGAAGGACTATAGGATGATCTTTTCCTCTTGGGAGGAGTTGAGGATCGTCGGACCTCCGTCTTTGTGGAGCCACATCTTCAAAGGAATTAGGAGATTCACTTCTTTCTCGTTCATTGGATTCCTCCTCTTCTCTTATCGAAGAGAGTCTTCTTTTAGAAGTTTCAACTAGAGGCTTCCTAAGCTCTCTCTCTCTTCTTGGAGAGGTAGGGAAATCCCATAAGCACGAAGTTGTTGGGTAACTTTAGCTTGCAAGGAGGGTTGCCCATAGCTTGTTGCAACCTAGTAACAAGATAGTTCACAAACATTGGCGCGTCACCATTAGCACCTTCATGTGCAATATCAAAGTTGTCAATATTCATTCTACTCTCTTAATTATTGCCAGCCATGCTAATTACACTTATGTGCATGCTATTTTGTGCCTTGGTACGCTCAAAAACCTTAGTTGCTACTCTTCTTTACCTTTGAAAATTAGCTCTCAAGCAGCCACACCTGTGGTTTTGAGACTTTTGATTGCAAAGAATAATGGAGAGGGTCTAACATTGCTCGATTGATTATGGTTCCTGTTGAGCTTGCTAGTAGCTCAATAATGGTGAAGCCAAAGGCAAGCCCCGAGAGACTCTTTTATTAAGTCTATAGTTCCCAACGGTGTACCTCCAACTAAGTCCTTTTCAACCAAGATAATAGATTCTTATCCCACTTGCCCTCTTGCAATGAATAGGTCCAACCTTTCATGGACAACTTAAGGACCTCTCTTCTTAAGAAATAAAAGAGAAACCAATAGCTCTGATACCAATGTAATGGATATGGACTATGACATTGAGAATAGCAGAATTAAGAAAATTGTAGTGAGCATTTTTATGAGAATACTTTGAGAAATAGAGGGTGAACTTGATTAGAGGTAGCAACATAACCATTATACTTAATTAACTTGGCATGAACAATACTTTGCAAGAGAGAGAATTGAAGAACTTGAAACGATTGAGGACCGGATTTATGTGGAGCCGGTCCCCCCTCCAAAAGGATTTTGTATCATAGTTTCTCCCATAAAGAGAGAACTCGTACAATACAAGCTTTGTGTTCCTTAAGACCTTGATGGTGCAATGAAGATAGAGAGGTTCATGCACCACAATTATGCCCATAACTTAGCTAAATGAAAGCATTAACTTGTCCCCGACCTCAGTCCCAAGACCTCAAACACCTTCAAAGGTGGAGAGAGCTAGCAGGGAATGAGGGTAGCGAAGAGGAAGAAGAAGTATTCTTACGAGAAAGAAGTAATGTCCTCTCATACCATTTTTCATAGAGCTTAGAATAGCATAGTAGCATAGTAATGGAGATGAAGAAGATGGCTAGCATAGCATTGAAGTATGGCTCTTGGTTGGATTTGCATTCAATGCCAAGAGTTGTTGGTGTAGGCTCTCAACTTCTCAATCTTGGAGAATGGGATGGTGTTCTTGCACAACACACCCTAAGAATGAGAGAGAGAGAGAGAGAGAGAGAGAGAGAGAGAGAGAGAGAGAGAGAGAGAGAATGAGAGAGGGTATATGGTCAAGCACACCCCCTCGTTGCTTGGGTCGACCCCCTCTTCTAGATCTAGCTTGGAGATGATTGGACCTCTTCAAGCCTAGCCAATCACAAACTTTGTGTATAGCAAACAACAAGGGTAGCATTAGGACAAGTGTCCTCCTTACCCCTTTGGGACTTGAATAAAGCTTAAACAATTAATTAATTCAACTAAATTCTCATTGGACCTCTCTCAAAGGCATCCAATAGGCTTTAGGCACACTATGGGGGCAACCTAGCTAGGGCCTTGACATGTGTCCTATTTGCCTCTTTGAGCAAGGGGTGTCCCTTGGGTGAGGGAAAGACCATTCAACCCCACCCCCAACTCTTGGGGCTCGCCCCCTCCTTTGTAGGCCTTGCTTTGACTTCAAGTACCTCAAGCATCTTGGCCCCCAAGTACCTTAAGAACCTTAGTCATAAAGCATGATAAGCACCTTAGTCATCAAGCATGACAAGCACCTCAAGCTTCAGCTGGTTTCGCACCTCAAGCTCAGCCCTAGCTTGCCTAAGGTCCTAGGTCTAAGTACTTTTAACACTAACCTTTGGAGGTCTTTAATGAAGCTAAGCCTAAGGTCTTTCAAGCTCCATTAGCTAGCATTGCTCTTTGACAGACCATCTCTCATTTGGACCCATGGACTTTGGTCCTGGGACTTTGGTCTTGTGCTGAGATAGATCCATAAGCACATGTCTATATTCTAACTCTTCTTCCCGTTTATTCTCCCACATTAAATGATCAGTTTAATATGAGAAAATCATTTGGGTTAGTTATATATTAAATTTTATGACAAAGGTACCGCCTGCCTTGTGTGACGATGAAGCTGCCCAAAAGGGTTTTTTCAGGCCTATCCATCCCCAACTCTAGGGGGGGCCTAATGTGATCGAGGCCCAATAGGATAAAGAAGCTAGTTGTGAAATGAGTGCCTTCAAAAAGTCATAAGCCCCTTTGTTGACCAAGGCTAATCGCTCACATCACTACGGTTGTTTGACTAGATATAGATTCGTATGTGGTATTGGCGACCACACCTCACTGTGCTCAGGAGATATGCAAATGTTGGTTTTCGGCCAAAAATTACAATCATTATCAAGGATGAAACATTACAATGTTAGTATTGGCACAAAACAAAAGGTGTGTTTTTTGCAATCCACCAATAAGTGAATTCATGCAAGCATGGCTTCTTCATTATATTCCAAACACAAGCTTGGTTTGACTGCAAGGAAGCACACGTTTTTGATAGGGGTTGTTCTCAAGGGAGGCAAGCCACCAATGACTCCTTGTGGAGATCGCACATTTTCTAGGACTAGTATACAATGATAGTCTTGAACAACAATACTATGTACATATTTTCAATGTGAATTTTGAAGTTCTTAAGATGAGATGTCTATTTCACAACGAAACTATAATGTTTTGGAGCATGGTTTCCACCACAAAATCAAGGCTTATGGTTGTAGTGTACTTGTCACTGTTTGGAGCATATATGCTATGTCCAAAATCTTTGGGTTGACTATTTTTCTACACAAGGTGTTTCTAGTAGGGCAAGTTTATACTATAACAAACATTTCCACTATTAAGGCAATCATACCACATGGTGGTCATCATCAAGTCCATATTGAAATAGTATATGGTTTTCGATATGTTTGGGTGAATTTTATCTTCCACATATTTAGCTAGCAATTTATGGTAAATCTCTTTACCATTTATTCCAAGTTTGACAGTGAAGAATATTGCGAAGGGCTTACTTGTCACGCCTAAGGTAAGTCCGAGTAGGCCAAGGGCCAGGACAAACATGAGATAAAGGAGGTCCTATAAATAGCATGGCCAAGGGCCTATATAGGGCATAGTTGGGTGGTGATTTTCATGTGCTAGTCCCCCGAGTCTTGAATTGCTATCAAAGCTCAGGGGGAAACGGTCATGGAGGAGGGGGGGAACCATGGAGCTCTCATGGATGCTTGCTCTCTCTCTCTCTCTCTCACACACACACACACACACACACACACACACACACACACACACACACACACACACACACACACACACACACACACACACACACACACACAAGATTCATGGTGGATGTGGTCAAGGATGAAGCGCAGAAGATCGATGCGGGAAGCAAGGCTTCCAAGCACGAACTTGAGGAGATTTCGGTGAAGGATGGTGTGCAAGGCCGCTTAAAGAAGAGAAAAGCCACCGGGCGACCAAGTTGGCAATGCCATATCCTTCTTCTTGTTGGTGTTTCTCACTTTGTCCGCCCAAAGTGCCCATGTCAAAGTTCTTTAGGGTTTTGATTTTTTTAAAAAAGCACAAGGGAGGGTGACAATTGTGCCCCCCCCCCCCCCCCCCCCCCCCCCCCTCTGTGGGCTCTTTTCCCTAGCTAGTAAGAGAAGATTCGATATGCCAAAACGAAGCCATGAAACAAGAAGCATGGTAAAACCACTATGCACAAGGGTTTGTTGAGTTAGAAATTTTGTTGGTAGAGCTCTCAAGGAGGGTGTATTTCAAGGCGAGTGGAGAAGTTGTCAACATTGACTATTCCCGCTCACAAACCGGGTGTTAAACCCATGACCTTTTGGCTTGTTGCCTGAAATCCTCATCACGTGTTTGTGTGGATCTCAAGGAGGAAAATTTTTAATAATTAGTTCGGCCACAAGCTCAAATTTTTCTTTCGAAAGGATTTATTTCCAAACACTATACACAACAAGCATCAGTGAGATAAAAGCATGTTACCGGTGGAGCATGGCTCAAGCGGTATTTGTTACAATTTGTTACTTATTGTCGAATACAAAAGATCGAACACACAAGCCAGATGACCCTCAAGGCAAGTCAACACAATTAATTAAGAAGGTATTCTATAGCTTTTTATTTTGTTTGACACATTATTCAAGAATATGCTGAGTGGCTATGGTATGCAATGGGTATGTGTGATGCCATGAAAGTGTTTACAAAATTGTGCAATTTAACCCACCACAGTACAAGCAAAGCTTGTGAAGGTTACTGTAAACAAAAAATCTACGACAAAAACATTGTTTTAGTGTAAAACAAAGAAGGGGTTAAAGACCGCAATCAAGCAAGGACAATAGGCAAGGTTTCATAATTTCAAGCAAAGGGTCTTGCTCCAAAGTGGTCAAGAAGCAACAACAATAATTGGAAATTATCCAAATTGGAATAAGGCAAGTACAAGCAAGGCATGTGGCTTGTAAGGTAAATCTATGGCTTGTAAGGTAGAGGTATTTGGTAGGACCGACCATTTATTGCTTTTCAAGAAGCCGAAAAGCATCTTTCTTTCTAGTTTGAGTTTTGGATTTGCTAGGGTGTGGCTCCTAGGCACGTTTTTCAAACTCAATGTAGTCATGATCAAACCAGGATCCAATCGATTTTCAAGAGTAATTGCCAATGGATGCATGCAAGTAGTATTCGACAACTCAGGTACACTTTGTTTGTGCAATTACTGTAGATTCCTTTATGGTTTCTAGTATGGTATCGTACTCAACAAGGTCGACAATCAGTGGGGTTGATTTTCTTTAACTATGTCTAGTAAGTTTAGTTTATGGTATACTCACGGAATAGTAGCCTTGCACAACAGAGAAAGGATAAAGATAGAAAGTAGAACTTGAAATTGGCTAACCTTGTCTCCCCTTTTGAGATTAGTTGTCGTCACACAAGTCATGATAGAGCGGTTTCAAGAGAATTCCTACTTCATGGAAAGAGAGATACAGGTGAGAGAGGAGATCTCACATATACATGAGCTGAGGTTTGAGTTTGTTAATCATGACTTGATTTCTACATGAATTGCTGGGGTAAATTGGATGAATAGAGGTTTGTTTCACCTCTATTGGGAGAGAGCTCTAGGTAGCACTCTTTGAGCATTGAGAGGTGCAGATGGACATGTATGCATGGATTTGGATGCAATTCTGACCATTTGTGACGAGATTGTGACAACCACTAACTTTATTTGTTGGTGTAATGTACCCAACATTTTTCAATAAAAGTATTTTATGCACTTTGCAAATATTTAAGGTTCCCATTTTGTTAAGTCATCATGCGTTCAAACGAAACGATCGGATTGAAAATCAAACTTTAGAACTATTACTTATGGTCTTTATTCACTTGAAAACTATAGGTTGATGGGATACTTAAGCCTCAAGACTGTATTTAGAGATAAGAGTTGACTCTTGGGAAAGAAGAAGCAATTTTAGGAAAGAGAGAGCAATTTTAGGAAAGAAAGAAGAGGGAGTTAAGTTTAGAGTTCTTGTTTTGGAGCCCAAGCTTCTTCTACAATTGGAGAACCGAAATCGTGCATCGGAATCCGTGTCCGCAAATAAAAATAAAAAATAAAAATTTGGGAGCCGCGAACGTACGCGAACTTATCCCTCTATTCTTAGCTGGCCTTGAGAGCCTATATAAAGACCCCTCTCCCCTCACTTTGAAGACACAGACACACACTCTCAGAAGCGGAAGCTCTCTTGTGTTGACGTCGGAGTTACCTTCTCTCCCTCAACCTCTCTCCCTCGAACTCTTACCTTCAAACCATCTCAATCTCCAAGTCTTTCTCTACCATCGTCGCGTCGCCCTTCGGATTCTTGAGTTCTCTTTCCCTCTTCTCTACATTGATACAATGGCCCTGAAGCGAGTGACTCGAAGCTCGAAGGACGCTCATGTCGCTCCACCTCCAAGGAAGGTACAGAGGAAGGCATCAAGTACTCCAAACGTTGCTCAAGCGGAGGTATTGGTTGCGAAAGAAGTCGAAGTCGTCCAACCTCAAACACGGGAGGTAATCAAACATGTCTCTAATCCGGTAAGACAAATTTATAATTCTGCATTTCTATTCATGTTGACTTGGGAAGCTATGCATAGGATTCCCTTAAACCGTCAGAGAAACGTGATTCTATCTCACAAGAAACAAGCATATGTTTTCATAGATTAGTGAAAGAATTGTTTGATAAATTGTCACTGTTTGTTGAATTGTTATTGCTTAATAAATTGTTATTGTTTGATAAGTGGTTATTGATTGATATGAAGAATTGGTTTATCATGTTTGAGGATTCATTTAAAGAGAAGAATTGTTGAAAGAATATCTTTTGTTTCTCGCGGGTAGCGAGATGATTCCGTTGTTAGCGGAGATTAAGCTGAGGTTATCGGCTCTCTTTTGTTCCTTGCGGTTAGCAAGATACCTCAGGGGTTAGGGGATGCCTGGCGGTTAGCAAGATGCCTCAAGGTTAGCGGGATGCCTCGCGGGTAGCGGGATGCCTTGCGGTTAGCAAGATGCCTCGTGGGTAGCGGGATGCCTCGTAGTTAGCGAGATGGGAAGGTTGCACAATTTGTGGCTAGCGAATAAATCCTTTGCAAATGCTCTGTTGGTTAGATAGAAGAAGTCCGCGGGTAGCGGCAAACTCATGAGCAATTGGAAAAGTTGTTTTTGTTGAAATATAGGGTTGCCTTCATTAGGCCTTGTTTGAATTGTTTTGATATTGTTTGAAGGGCTGTATAAAAAAACCTGTGTTTGGAATTAATTAAGGAACATTGTTTGTATATATTAAACAATGTGGTAAGAAGTGTGAGTGTGAGGTGGAAAGTGGGGCTGGCTTAGGTTGCTAGTCAAGGATGGGTGGTCTCGATTAGTCGAGAAACTCTCCACTCCCTCTTATTAAGAGAAGTGAAATTAGAGACTCATCATGCCAAGAGTCGAGATGTTCTAAATCTATGTGCCCACAAGATTACTAGTTAGTTTAAACTAAATCTCATATCATATTTATGGTTTATGGATGGTGGCCGTGCCTATTAAACGTGGGGAAAAATGTGTTGTTTATGGATTGTAAATATGTCAATGGGGTTTCATCTTTATGTTAGGAAACAACTTTCATTGGAATCTAGATTTATCGACCTGGCTTGTGGCGTATGACCCTTATAACCACGTAAACGATGGATAGAGGACTTTCTCTCTTCTGTTGCTCGTATCTCTACTTTGTGGAAACAGAGTAGGGTGTCACCAACGAAAAAGGAAGGCCATCTATCAAGTCGTCCCAATCTTCTCGAGGTTGGGGACCTCACAGTTGGTTTTGTTCCCTTCATTTTTTTACAATTGATGGGACTCCCTTTTCGAAATCACAAATGCTCATACATTGCATGGCCAATTTGAAACGGTCGATGGCCGAGAGTTTCACTCACAAGAGTCAAAGGCCAAGTAGCCATGAGATGGTTGGGCCAATCAGCACTAGAATCTAGCTTGTAAAGAAGTGGCTAGGCTGAGTTAAAGTCTTTTAGGCCCCTCGACAAGACTTTATAAGTTGGTGGGTACTAGAAATTAAACCAAATGGGGCAAACTGGACACATGTCAGTAGGAGAGCAACCTGTAGGCCGACTCAACTTCCAGAAGCTCTCATATTTGGGTGTGCCCTCTTGAGATGAGAGCTTTTGGAAGTTGAGTTGGCCTGGAGGTTGCTCTCCTACTGCCATGTGTCCATTTTGCCCCATTTGGTTTAATTTCCTAGTACCCACCAACTTATAAAGACCCGTCAAGGGGGCTAAAAGACTTTAACTCAGCCTAGCCACTTCTTTACAAATGAGATTCTAGTGCCGATCGGCCAACCATCTTGTGGCTGCCTAGTCTTTGACTCCTGCAAGTGAAACTCTTGGCCATCAACCATTTCACATTGGCTATGCAATGTCCAAGCATTTGTGATTTCAAAAAGGGAGTTCCATCAATTGAAAAAAAATTAAGAGAACAAAACCAACAAATATAGTTCATGTTTGTCACAATCTCATCACAAATAATCAAAATTGCATCCAAGTCCATGCATACCTGTCCATCTACACCTCTCAATGCTCAAAGAGTGCTACCTGGAGCTCTCTCCCAATAGAGGTGAAACAAAAATTTATTGATCCAATCTACCCTAGCAATTCATGTAAAAGCCGATGGATGAGTGAGGCGTTGATGACTACTTCCTCCTTAGTTCGTCAATTATTCCAATATTTACAATACGTTGGCCGATGCAAAGCTACAGAGTGCTTCGTCCATGAAAAGGCTTGACGAAGGATTCTTTTTTTAGAGACCAAAATTGATTAGGAGCGTGCATTACCTAGGAGAGAAATTTCATTTCTCCCCCTCCCCTTGCATGAACAAACTCAAACCTCACCTGATGTACATGTGAGATCTCCTCTCTCACACGTGTCTCTCTTTCCATGAAGAAGGCATTCTCTAGAAACCTCTCTATCCACTTTGCTTTGAACAACAGAGAAATATTTTCTAAATAAAAGGTTAAAGACAAAAAAACAAGTAGAACTTGAAATTGGCTAACCTTGTTGCCCGTTTTGAGATTAGTTGTCGTCACTTGAATCCAGCTCATAGCCCTGTCTGCTGATTAATTTAGAGCTGTTGGATGTACCCTGCCTACCCTTGTGGTTTGGTTGATATGGACCTCTAAGAAAAAATCAGGTAGACATGTTTCCAAGTTTCCCCAAGATCACATGCTAATAGCATATTCCAAACTTTGGAAGCTTCTACGCAATATGTTGTCATGCAGCTTTGCTTCCATGTTAAGAAACAAACTAAAGGGATGTAAGTTAAGATTCTTTGAAGCCTATGTGTATATCGATTAGTGATCAGGGCTTTGATAACAAGCTAGCTCAATACTAAATGTATGCCAGATGCGACTCTAAGATACGAAAAACTATGTTGTGGATTCTAAACGTGGAGATATTTGAAGCTATCAAAATTGGAAGTTTATGAACTAGTAATTGCAATACTTGAAGTGCTTTATGAGCCTGTCTTTATAGCTCATCAATTGGAGCTAAAATGAGGAAGTTATGTCAGTTTGAAGTCTGACTCGATTGCAGATTCGTATCGGATTGGGCAGCTATTGATGAAGGTCAAAGTTGATATGAATGCATGGGCCTCGGGGGGTTCACCTCTGAGACATGTAACTTACCATGTGAGTTCAAATGAATGGGTTTTTTATTTGTCAAAATTTTAAAATTTTAACACGATTATATTACAGAATGGGTGTTTTAATTGATTTTAGAGAAAAACCCGTAAGTTTTTGAACAAAAAGGGATCATTTTACTACCTTAAGCATGTAAGTAAAGGAGCTTTTTTAATACCCTTTGAATGTAAGTTATATGAATAGTTTCGTGAAGCTGCACCCCCTGAGGCATGGGCCTAAAGTAATCATTTTGTGGAGCGCGTCGTTCTTTTCAATTTGGCAATCGAAGTTTCAATTGTCAAGATATTGCTAGTTTAATTTCCACCGAGGGCAAGTTCCGTACCACTTTGGTCACCTCACTCAGTGTTCCACTTGGGATTTTTAAAAAGGCTTCAACCAGAGAATTCCAAAAAAGGATGCCACGCTTGGCAGTGCTTTAGTTGATTTGTATGTCGGATGGCTATGGTAAGGAAATTTTGGGCAGTTTTGGCCGAATGTGAAGAGAAGGCCATTTGTTAAATGCAATCACCTATACTTGCATCTTGAAGGCAAGTGGAACTATCCAAGGAATTGAGATGGGCAACAAAATTCACGATGATATTGTCAGTCAAGGGCTGCTGCAAATGAATTTCTTGCGAGGCAATGCCTTGGCTGCTGTGCATGCCAAATGTGGTTCCCTTATGAATTGAAGGGCCAAACGATCGCCCAAAGGCTCAATGGCCGCCCATGTGATCCAAGTGTTAAGGGTGTTTTTGTTCCATAATGTGAATGGGGGAGGAAGAAGCATGGCAAGCAGAGAACGAAGGCAAAGGGAGGGAGAGATGGGCTTGCACATGGCTGGTCGGATGAGCTTCGCAAAGAAACAAAAATTAATTGCCATCCCCTAGCGCTCTTGTCGGTGCCAACTTTGCCAGTTTTTTAGTACCTCCTCCATGCCACCTGTCACATCATCACCCTACTTCCCATGCCTAGCAATGATGGGGCCATTGTTGCTTAGGGAGGGGGGGTGCTATAAATAAAGAAAGAGGTTTTTTATAAAAGAACATTGCATGAAGCCAAGGAAGGAGAGAGAACATGGGGGAGGGAAGATCTCTCGACCTCTCTCGACTAGGAGGCGAGGAAGTAAGCCCATGGAGGAGCTGGTGGCTTTGCAAAGCAGAGAACGTGGAGGTCAAGGGGCGGGAGCACAAGGGTGGAACGAGCATGAGGATGCATGGGAAATCTCCCTCACACTCTCTCTATCTTTCTCGACTACCCTCTCTCTTCCTCTCGACTAAGCAAGGAAAAAAGCAAGTCTGAGGATGGCAAGGCATGAAGAGAAGGGATGCAAATCATAGAGATGAGAGAAATTTTGAAGACTTCTTCTCAACAATTGAAGTAGGAAGAACGACATGGAGGGAAGCTTCATCATCATCATCATCAATTTAAGTTTTGTTAATCAGGTTAATAAGTCATAGAGCCATTAACGACCAACTTAATCTTGTAAAGGGAGCTTAAACTCCTACTTTTTAGTTAATCCGAGTGACGATGTTGTTAATGATCCACCTTGGTTATGGATTAAGATGTACTCAACTTATTGATGATTACAGTGATTGCCGGATCTATTAGTATTTCTCTTGTTCTCTCTCTCACACACCTCTCATAGCCAGAGGTCTCGTGCCTTCCTGGCTCACGTTTCCAACACAGATCCCTCGACATTTTTGGTGAACCGATGCAAAACAAGCCGGGGTGGGAGGCAAAGATGGAGAATCTAGAACAGATGATGAAATTGATTGAAGAGTTTACTGAAAAGGGTTTTAATGGAACGCCAACTATTCCAATTTTTTTGTAGATGCTTCAACTGTTCCAAGGATCTTTGAAAGCTATGAAGACAAAGAAGAAATGGATGAAGCTTTGGATGCAGTATACGACAAGAGGCGACTCCTTGATGGTCATGATCCTGAGGGCTACCTAGAGTGCTATGACTTGGAAACCAAGTCAAGAGGGATATCAGAAGAGTTAATGATTAGATCTTTTGAGCAATTAAGTGAGTTCAGATTTGTCATAAAAATCTAATATCTAACCAACCCAAATGATTTTCTCATATTAAAGTGATCATTTAATGTGGGAGAATAGGTGGGAAGAAGGGTTAGAATATAGACATGTGCTTTCGGGTCTATCTCGACATGGGGCCAACGGTAAAGGGGCCCAAATGAGAGATGATCTTTCAAAGAGCAAGGTTAGATAATGGATCTTAAAGACCTTAGGGTTATCTTCATTAAAGACCTCCAAAGGTTATTGGTAAAATTCCTTTGACCTTAGGTAAGCTAGGACTGAGCTTGAGGTGGGAACTCGGCCCAAGCTTGAGGTGCTTGTTGTGCTTGATGACTAAGGTGCTTGAGGTGCTTGTCATGTTTGCTGACTAAGATGCTTGAGGTGCTTGTCATGCTTGCCGACTAGGGAGCTTGAGGTGCTTGTGGGAACACTACCCAAGCTTGAGGTTCTTTGTCATGCTTGGTGACGAAGGTGCTTGAGGGTAATGTGATCCACAAAGTCAACAAAGATCCCTACAAGTAGGGGGCGAGCCCTACAAGAAGGGGCTAGAGAGACAACACACACACCCTCACACAAGGCAAGCTTGGTACAAAGAAAGCAAATAGGACACTTGTCAAGCTCCTCCTCATGTTGCCCTTGTGGTGTGCCTAAAGCCTAATGGTTGGCCTCCCAAGGGGTCCAATGATAAACTAGTTAATTTGATTGATTGCTTTTGCATTTATCAAGTCCTCTCTCTCAAAGGGGAAAGTGGGACACTTGTCCCAAGGCTACCCTTGTTGCTTGATATGATTCTTGCCTGTGATGGGCTAAGCCGGGAAGGGTCCAATGAGCTTCAAGCTTGAGCTACAAGGAGGGGTCGACCAAAGCAAGAAGGGGGGCTTCTTGGGGGGTATACTCTCCCCCACACACTTACACACACCGTCATTGTGTGAAGTGCAAAGTGCAAGAGCTCCATCTCCTTCTCCAAGCTAGTAGAGGAGTGGTGAGCCTACACCAACACTCTTGGCTATGGAATGCAAACCCAACCAAGAGCCATGCTTCAATGCTTAAGCTTGCTATCTTCTCCATCTTCATTTACTATGCTATTATGTATGCTAAGAGAAGAGTGATGATAAGTGAGAACTATTTCTTTCTCCTATGGAATGTTTCTTCTTCCTCTTCCGTACCCTCATTCCCCGCCGCTAGCTCTCTCCCCCTTCAAAGGTGTTTGAGGCCTTGGGACTGAGGCTTGGGATAGTTAAAGTTTTTTGCAAAGTTTATGTTATGCTCATGATGCATGAAGCTTTCCATCTTCATTACATCACCTAGGTCACAAGGTACACAAAGATTGTATTGTACCAAGTCTCTCTTGATGGGAGAATCTATAATACAAATGCCTATTGGAGGGGGGATTGGCTCCACATAAATCCGGTCCTTATCTATTGTCATGTTCTCTAAACTCTCTCTCTTGCAAAAGTATCGTTCATGCCAAGTTAACTAAGTACCATGTTTATGTTGCTACCATCAATTAAGTTCACCCTCTATGCTCACAAAGTAATCTCACAAAAATGCTCTCTCTAATTTTCCTAATTCCGCTACTCTCAAAGTTCATAGGCCATTTCCATTAAAGATTTGAAGGAGCATATTCAAGAGCTTATCAAAGCCTACAATGACAGTTAGGAATATTTCAAAGAAGCTATTGTAGGAGTAAGTGATGAGCATTATCAAGAGCAGATTCTAAGTCTACCAAATTACTCAGGTATTCAAGGATAAGTATGGTCAAAATTAGAAGTTGTGATTGATGAGTGTCTTCTACATGATGCTACTTTCTTATTGACTAATGATTAAGATATAGTTAAAGCTGTGTATGCAAAGTTGGGTTTTGCAGATACCTTTCATGAAGTAGAAATCTTTGAGGGTGAGGCTATACAGCCTCAAGATACACAGGGTGAACTTTGTAAAGAATCTATGCAAGCAATACAAGAGTCAAAGAAATCAAGGGTCCAAAGCGACAAAGTGGCTAAATCTTAGGATGAAATTGTGCAGGTGTATGGGTGCAATTATATTCAAGTAGATATGCAGGACGATTTGGTTACAGCTGATGCTTTTGTTATTACTGACTCAAAATTAGAGCAAGATTTTTGTGGTACAGATTCTACCCTAGAGTTGACTGATGATGCGGATGTTATAGGTCAAAGCAAGACTACTATTGAGAGCCGCAATACCATGGACTTGTGTATACCAAATTTACAAGGTTTGGATACACCAAATTTTGAGGGCTTGGATGTGCAAGAGTATGTGCTTGAAGATCTGCAAAGTGATGATTTAGAGGAAATTCAGACTCCTTCTTTATCAAGATTTTGTGACAGAGGTCTCACACTATGGCAGAATAATCGTGAATTTGATGATGCTTATTTAGAGGGGGTGCATAGTGAAGTGCAATCTCTTGGTATTGCATATGATTGCCGAAATGGTTGGGCACACTTTACGTGACAGTCAATTGGATGCACCTTTTTCTAGTGGTACTCGTTCAGGTTCTTGTCATGCCTCTTATGCATCATATTGTTATGCTTTGGCTGTGTCTAGCTTATGTGATGTAGAGGAACCTCTATCTTTTGGTAAAGCACATAATTAAAAAAATTGGATGGTTGCTATGCAATCAAAATATGATGCACTTATAGAAAATGACATATGGACTTTATGCTATTTGCCTCTTGGCAAAAAGTCCATTGGTACAAAGTGGGTTTACAAGTTGAAATGCAAGCTGGATGGTGAGGTTGATTGCCATAAGGCTCGACCTGTTGCAAAAGGCTATGCATAGCAGAAAGGCATAGACTATGAAAAAAATTTAGCTCTCACTTTTCGTATGACTACTGTTCATTTTCTAGGTGCATTGGCAGCTCATTTTGGTTGGGATGTACATTAATCCGATATTGTTACTGCTTTCTTAAATGGTGACATTTTTTAGAAAGTCTATGTAACACAGCCTCGCGATTTTGTCAAGGAAGGACAAGTGGACAAAGTGTGTAGATGTAAGAAGGCTTTGTATGGGTTGAAGCAATCTCCTTCCGCTTGGTATGAGAAAGCTGACACTCATTTGGTCAAACAAGGATTTCGTAATAGTCCAACAGAGAGCACATTGTATGTCAAGTGTGAGGGCGATGTACTTCTCATTGTTATTCTTTATGTGGATGATTTGTTGTTCACGGGTCCCAATGAGAAACATATTGCTGAATTTAAGGCTGATTTGAATGCTACTTTCAAGATTTAAGATTGGGGTTGTTGCATCGTTACTTGGGCATATAGTCGGTGTTGATACATCCATACGCGATGGTAGTCCTGAGGATGCAGCTTTCGCAGATAGCACATGGGAGGCGAGTACATCCACTCTTGTGCAGATTTTGTCAGCGTTCTAGCGTCTCATGTTTGACTTGTTACTATCGACCTAGGACCTGCAGTGGGAGCATTTGAAGTAGGGATTGTCAGCCGTACTGTGGCTGACACTAGCATGATGCTTCGTAGAGCTTTGCAGATCATACAGAGTTGTCTGCGCGATTTACATGCAGGCTCTAGCATGGGTACGCACACTAGCCTACCACCAGAGCCAATACGATTGTGTGTAGATCGACAGAGTGAGCCAGTGGGAGTAGGTTGAGAGTCTCTCTCACCTAGTTCCTTGTACATACTAGTAGTTTAGCTAGTAGGCCTCACTTATCCGCGCATTGCCTTTAAGTGGGAGATTGTTAGGCGCTACGTTTTTTGCCCACCCGGACGTCTAGTGTTCAGCCACCTGTCCACGTGTGTACATACCCTTATGTTTCATTACATATGAGAATAAGGAGCTCCTTATCTTGAGTCTTGTGAGGCTGCTCCACCCACACTGGCTTGTGCTCTTCCCCCTTCCCCGCACGCATGCACACATCCACACACACATACACACACATGCACTCATCAGATCTGACACTCCAATTGCACTTTTGATCACACAAGGGGTTGGGAAATGATGTTAAGGTTGCTTGCAAAATTTCATCTCATTTGAAGACATACTTTTACATTTGAAGAGATTTTTGCAAATATAAGAAGTAAAAGTTAAAAAGTAGTGATTTTGAGCAATTTTGGCATCCAAAATTTGTTGTAATCACATATTCTTGTTGTATGTATCAAGGAGTACCTTGGGTATAAATATAAGTGAGATTTGAGCAAAAAGACATCATACGTGTATGATGTCTTAGGGGCCAGATTTGGGAAATAAGACATTTGAGATACCCTAGTGTCCTAGAGCATAAAAGAAGTCCCTAGCCAAAATCTCATTGCATTTGGAGCACATGTGAGCTTGTAGAGGCCAAAAGTTAGAAATTGGGCAAGGTTCTGACCATAACTTGCACAAAAAGTGTCCAAATCAAAGTTTGAAAGTTGTTGAGAGTTGCTTGAGTGATAAGGAGTCATTGGAACAAAACTCACTTCATTCTGCCACAAAAGACATCATACATGTATGATGTCTCAAGTGCCAAATTTGAAGTCAAAACTTACATCTGAGCTCACAAAAGAGTTTTCTAGCATAAAATAAGCCTAGAGACCAAGTTTCATTCAATTTGGATCACTTTTGGCTTAGTAAACCTTCATGGGAAGTTGTAGGCAACAAACAGAAAAAGGATCGATATACCTATCTAAAAGTGTCAGAATCACAAAATGAGACTTGGAGTGGATAGAGTACATAAAGGAGAGTCTACATTTACAATTTGGAGCAATTATGAGCCTGTAGACATCATATGTGTATGATGTCTCCAAGCACAGATTGTCTATTTTCGCTATAACTTGAGCTTTTGATATTGGATTCAAAAACTTTTTTTTATCAAAACAAAGCTCTAGAGTAGTTCTACAACATTCAATGTCAACCCTAAATAAAGATCAAAGACCCTACGGTCATATATTGTTGTTCAACATTCGAAAAAACGTTGTTCAAGGCCTCAAAATTCATCCGGAAGTTAGGGTTGTCTAAAACCAACAATTTGAGAGAATTCTAAGACAATCACGGTTTTGGACATCGTTTCAACTTTTTCCTAACCAAATCACTTGAACACATTGGTCAAAGTCTACTTACCTCAAGCTAGAGTTGTTAAGCCCAGATATCATGTTCTCTTTAGAGTCAAACTCAACTTATACAAGCTTCGGAATCCCAGCGATAGAGGAGCATCCACCCATAATGGATCTTCCAAACTCGCAATTGATAAAGACCAAGCTTGTTGAAAGACTTTGGATAATATATCTTAAGAGTGAAGGACTGTATAGATATATTGACAACAGTGAGGTCAACCATTATAGGTGCTCAGAGCCATACCCAAAAGAGCTGACAGATTACAAGCTCTTATATGTCTTTACATACGGAGTCGACTACCGATGGAAATCTATAGTTGTTGACAAGTATGATGAGAATACAGAACTATAGAAAGCACAAACCCATGGACTGCATTAGACATAGGTGGATATTTGGCCAATGAAGGACCATAGATACCTCCACCAAACAAGATAATTCCTATGAGAATTCCAAAGAGGGAGGCACTTGGATTCCCTTCTAGAGTGGTAACAAGAGATAAAGTGATCACAGAGATGATAGACATGCCTTCTCAAGGACCAATCTCCAACAAAATGACTAATCCCTTTGAAGAAGAACCTAGGCATAGTAGAAGGCCTAAAGCAAGAGAAGGATTGGGAGAGTCTATGGTTAGACTTGTAGACAATTGACGAGTTAGACCATCCCAGATCCAAAAATGGGTAAATAGGTGATACGTCGAAGGTAAAGATCCAAGAGATCATGTAGCGGCTTTTAGAAGAGTAATTAGAGCAGAGAAAGCTTTGGATTTTGCAACACAGTTTACGAGACTTGGACTGATTCTAAAAGATGACACGGCTACATGGTTCGACTCAATGGAAAGACAAGATTTTGAGACTCTAGATGAGCTGCAAAGAATTCTTCCAAAAAGGCATAGCTCACAATACGGTCTCACAAATCCACAGATTCAAACAGAAAGAGGATGAATCAGTATGCAAAGAGGCATTACGGCTCAAAAGATATGTCAAGTTCTATCCGAGAGCTGAACTTCCTACGCAAGCATGGTTAATGATGATCTTTATCCAGGGAATGAGACATGCGGGTTTTCAAAAGGATCTACATATTATAAGGATCCTGACGCTAAACAAATTGATCAAAGAAGCTCTTTATCTGGTGGATAACTGTGAGGAATATAAATAAAAGGATTATAAGAGTCAAGAGGATGACACATCCTCGCAGCACAGTGATTCACAGATGAGTGAGTCCATTGCAAAACCAACGGCACCTATCAATCAAGAAAAGTTTATTGACAAAATGGTCAAGAGGTTAGCTCCTCTTGTAAATTCTGATCCGAGGGGGCTTAAGTGGTGCAAAATTGAGAGAAAATGGACAAACCATACAGGAGAAGAGTGTTACTATGGCATGAAATATGCTAAGGAGAGGTATGTACAACCTGTTCCAATAGAACCTACTCCACCTAGATACGCTATGGGGAACATGCCAGGTTTAGTAGGGGTTGCAAGATCACAAATTTGTCTTAGGAAAACAACCTCTGCTGCTGCCAGGTGCTAGAATTCATATAGACATAAGATACACACAGATGATGGAAGTATCTAATAAACAAGCATTAGTACTAGCTACAATGTATTATGACAACCAAAGCGGGTACTGTCCTTTGCAGCGATAGAAGAAGAGAGAAACACATGGAATGATGAGGGCAGTACAAACTCCACCTCGTGCGTTTCAACCTGAAGAAAGAAGGTACAAGATGGACGAAAGGACATTGCAATTCATTGTTGTGAATACAGGCTTAGCTAGGTTAGAGCCTGTTTATAGCCAAGAGGAATTGCAAAAAGAAGCTCCTCAATCAAAGGTAGATTGTCACAAAAACTGTGACAACCACTTGGTCAAACAATGCCCTCATATGGAGATCACACAAGTAAATGCCTATTGTCTTACTGTGGCGTCATTCACTTGATCCGAGACTGTCCAAAAAACCCAAACCAAGTTAGAAATCTCACAACAAATGTCTCAGGAATCTTTCAGCTACCCAATAGCTCAAAAAATGAAAACACCGTACCAATTCAAGTAGTTACGAGAGTGCAAACTCAAAAGGAAGCTGAGGAGAAGCAAGAGACAAAGAAAATGGAAACTGACGTGAGTCTAGAGACGAGTGAACCAAAGACCGATGCACCTAGTTAAAAAACCAAGAGCAAACAAAACAACTAAAAAGCTAGAAAGGCTAGGATGAAAGCACGTAGGGAACGAGCCTAGAAATCCCTATATGAGGAACTTACCCAAGCTAAAGAGAAGATAAGACAACATGAGGAAAGTGTTACACCTTATCTTGTGCAGATGTCTCAACCTCCAGAAGAACCATCCATAGAAGAGAAACTGAGAAGTGCCAGTTTGGGAGGATCCATATTGGTCGAGAAGGTTAATGAACCATTAGACGCCCTCCTAATAGCTTATGAAACATGGCTCAAAAACAACCAAACCCAAGAACAAAGAAGGATGAAATATCCATATGCGGAACTAGAAAAGGACAGGCTTGACATGTGTTAAAATTGATTCAAACAACCCAAGCTTTACTAGAACTACTAGTTGGAAAACCTAAGAATGTGATCCTTGTCCCACCTGCAAAAGTAATTCCACCAAACCAAGAACAAAAAGAGCTAGATTCTAGTCACGAGCACGGACAAAAGCTCAAGGACCCCGGATTAGAACCAAGGATAGTGTTGAATACCATAAATAACTCTTTCGAGGGATTTCACATAGCTATACCTGACAGTTGTAAAGAAATAGATGGTCCTGACGAATTGTGGAAACAAGTTAGAGAGGCCAATGAAGAAAGTGAGATAAGCACATGAGTAAACCAGATGGATGATGTAAGAGGAGTGTCTCTTCCACCAATGGAGGAAATTGAGACTGGATCTATAAGTGGAATCGTATTGGGGAGACAGAGGATTTGTACAGTCTATGGATAGCCAACCCCATTCTCTTAGAACACTACCATCCTATACGGGAGAGTACGAAGCCAAGTCAGATGTTATTGCAATCCCATGTCTTCCAACAAGGTCATTGATTCAAAACGATTGATAGAAATTTTGTCGACACTAGTCATCTATACGATAACATTAGCCGAGCTGCTTAGAATACGACCAAACATGTGGGCTACTGTGGAAAAATGCCTAAAGAAAATTGGCGTTAAAAAACCAATGACCCAAATTGAGGAAGGGATCAAAGAGCTAGAAATACCTCAGCTAAACACTAGTTTAGTGCCATTAAACAAGGTCAGAGAGTATTATGAGAGAGAAGATGGGAACACCACTCTTCCGAATATCAAGGTGTAAAAACCATGGCAATCCTTGACAGTGGAGCTGGTGTTGCCATTGCAACAAAAGCGGTCTGGAAAAAATGGGAAAAACCAGCAATGAGGGCTACTAGGATGAAATTGCATCTTGCAGACGATCACATGGAAAGGCCCATAGGACTACTAGAAAAAGCAGTTGTTACTTCTTGTGGCATTGAATATGAGCAAACCTTTGCTATTGTTGACTTTTGCAAGAAGAACAACTATGATATGAGCAAACCTTTACTATTGTTGACTTTGGCAAGAAGAACAACTATGATATCATTCTAGGAAGACCATTCATGTGACAATTGAAAATGGTCCAAGACTGGGGATATGACTATATTTACGTGAGACATATGGAAACCATGACGAGGATAAATCTGAAGGACCATAGTTACAGGGATGTGACGAGAACACCTATGGAGGAGTTTGATTACACTACTATAGCCAAATCAGAACTTCCAGCATGGTTGGGTAAGCCTAAAGAACTGTGGATATGTGGAGCTTCACAATGCGGAAGCTTAAAGCGAGAGGAATGCATCCTAGAAAGGGAAATTGAAGATACGGATTACATCCTACAACCCTTTCCTGAGGAAGCTCTAGAGTCACTTGAATGGGAACACATCTTGGCTACTCTGGGTGTGTGCACTATTCAAGAAAGTCCAACAACAAATTTTTGTGATGAAGATGGCTATGACGTCGTTCGTTATTTTGCAGTGAGTGTGATCCAGGAAAATGAAGACAAAGAAGAAGACGAGCTCTATGACTCCGTAGAAAACTTGGAGCTTCAAGAAGATGCCGACAATGAAAATCCAGATAATTCAGCCAGTGATATGAACAATACTTTAACAAATGCAGGGTTCTATGATTGTCCAGATCAAAGACATTGGAAACAATGTCATTACTGCAAGAATAAAGTGCATCAAAAGTGGATTCCAAAATCTTCGGTGAAAATACAACTGCAACAAGCATCCTCATACGTGGCTCCTATACACGAAGAAAAGACTCAACCAAGAACAAGAAAACCATGTCAACAGGCTAACAACGCTTTAATCAAGTAGATACAAAAGTCATCCCAATGAAACAACAATCCAGGAGCAAGCAAAGAGTAACTTTCCATAACGAACCAAACCACAAAGGGAGAGTACTAAAATGAAACATTGTTGAGGATAACAGTGACAGTGATGATTATTATGGCGTTCCTTGCCAGAAACTCAATTCATCACCATCATTGGAAGCTTCAGTAACAACTAAGAAAGGCCAAAAGCAAAGAACAACAAGTCAAAACCAAAAAGTTCGACAAATCTGAATACCAAAGAGCCAGTTTGGCCAAAAACAAGTATGGATCAAGAAGACAAAGATCTTTGATGAAAAATCACAAGATCCAACACCAAAAGAAAAAGAGTTGAAGCCTATAAAAACATCTACAAATGTCACAAAGTCGCAAGCTTCGGCAACTTAGATTTGGGTTCCAAAGAAGTTGATTCAAGCACAAAGAGATCAAGAGTTTATTTGGATTTCAAAACAATTAAAGTATCAACTCCCAAACTCTGAATCTCATCCCCAACCAAGAGTACAAGGGCTGAAGCAAAGACCACAGAAGACTCACACAAAGACAAGGTGGATCCCAAAAGAAGTCTCTTCAAACACAAACTAAGCAGGGACAAGTATGGTTCCAAAATAAGCAGCATAAACAAAACAGCCTGCAATCACAAAGAAGCAGGTCCCAATGGAAACCAATAAAACTATTGTCAGAACACTGTCGCTTGAATTCTTTTAGTTCCTCCTAAGATTATTGTACAATTAGAAGAGAGCTCACTTCAAGCCAAGACACACTACTGCGGAACAATGCCAAATACAACAACCAACCACAAGGCTAAAATGGATTCCAATGAAGCATCAAACAGATAAGTTAGCCTTTAAAAAATCTCTACAAAAGCCTCGCCAGCAAATGCTAATAAGCAAATTGCTTATACCCACATCTTGCACAACATAAAGTTTTTCCATGCATTGACTGTGTATGCATAATAGGGCTACATTACAAGGCCTGCATAGGCATATTTTTTGATTGCCCAAGCACAACACATACCCTTGGCGATACTCTGTCATCAAGGAGGACTCCAAATAGGAGGGGGGAAGCATTATAAATGCGGCCCTCTAATATGAATATTAGAGGGCAATGTTTTGTGAGTTGTTTGAATTTTTGCGTTTGATTGTGACATTTTTTGACAAAATTCAAAGTACATATATGCCCTCATAATAGCGTTAAAGGAGGAGTACGGGGACAAAAGCCATATATGAGCCCCTAGGGTCGTGTACAATGTACATAGCATTAAGAATTTTATTAGAATGATTTTGTTTTTTGGTTGAACTTGATTTTTGGTTTTATTTTGTTACTTTTTAATTTAAAAAAACATGAAAAATAAATAAATCCCATAATCTAAATGAAGAAAAGACTGAAGAGATGCCAAGCAGTACAAAGAGAAAAAGGTCCAAGAAAATGATGATATTTCACGACGTATGTCTCAAAAGCCATATGCACAATAGGTGATGCTAGAGGTAAGAAAAGAATGTTGATTAGTCTTCAACAACAACATGAGGCCAAAAATGATTGAGAATGGTCATAAAACTCCGGGATGGACTATAAGGACAAAGAAAATTGGATCGACTAAACAAAAGAAGCATCAAGTGTAAAGTTTCCTATCAGACATTTCATGCGACTACTGTTACCATATACATGTGGTAGTGATGTGTGTGACCACACTAGGACCGCTGGGGCATTTTTTCCCTCTTTAGGATTTTCCCCCCCCGTGCATTGTATATACGCCCATCACTCTAGGGCTATCTATCTTTCCATTGCACACTAAGTAACATACTCTCTATTGTGTGCCTTGAGCTTCCTTCATCTTCTCCAAGCTGTGTGCGTTTCTCTACAACCCTAATTCCAACAATTGGTATCAGAGACAGGTTACGTCCTCCCGGGCTTAGACGCCAGCTGCTCCAACACATGCCTGCTCACTTTCTCCGATTACAGTGAGGTTTGGCGAACGTTCATAGGTCGACAAATATATTGGAAAAGATCGTAGAGATAAGTCTGCTCATATTTTTGATTCGGGCTCATTTCGGCCTCCATTTCTACTACAAGCAAGCAGGCTGTCAAGAGGATTTTTTGCTACCTTAGTGGCACTTTACATCTTGGCTTGTTTTATCCCAAGAGAGGATCATTGCCGCTAGATTTACATGCTTTTTCGGACTCAGATTGGACTGGTTGTTTTGACACACGAGTGTCCACAAGTGGTTTTTGTTTCATGCTTGGCAGTTCATGTATATCATGGTTGAGGAAGAAGCAAGCTACTGTGGACACTTCGAGTTGTGAGGCTGAGTACATGGCAGTCTTCATAGCTACGATTGAGTGTGTAAGGCTCAGACACTTATGGCTGATTTGGGTGTTGGACAGGACATTGCCACCACTATCTACACTGATAGTCAGAGCGCATTGGCAGTTGCAAGGAACCCAGTTTTTCATGCTCGCACAAAGCACATTGAGGTGAATTACCACTATGTCAGGGAGAGGTTCTCAGCAGGAGAGATCAGCTCGGCTCATGTGCCAACATAGGACAACCTTGCAGATCTTGTTGCAAAGGCATTGTCTCATGAGAAGCTCGAAGCTTTCCGCAAATCTTTGGGCTTACTCCCCTTTGTGGACTGATCATGTCCTCAGGCCATGACACTTGCCTTTACTCATGTGCCAGCTCCCATTCACCGCATCACTCCAAGGGGGATTTGTTACCATATACATGTGGTAGTGATGTATGTCCCGACGGTCAAGCCAAATTTTGGTTGTCATCATTGGTGATACACGTGTTTGGTAGCCAGAAGGTGCACGAGATGCCCATCATTCATTCTCAAGATTGAAATGGAAAAAATTAAGCTTGGAAAGCCAAATGCAAGTCCAAATCAAGCTAAACTTTGTCAAGAGGCTAGCATAGATAGTACAAGCTATTTTATAAATTTTATAAAAAAAAAAGTCTTACTCTTAGCCAAAGATGCAATTTTTTAAATTTAAAGCCATGATAGCCATCCACATACCCTGTACATCATGTATATGAATCTTGGGGACAAATGGACAATGCTAGCTCGTCGATGATCATCTATCACGAATGATGTCAGATAAAAGCCTTCTTGAAGCTTCAAGTTACTAACTTGGGAAATTAACTGGGGTTTGTCATGGCTTTAATTAAGTCATGTATCTAGTAGAAGCAGTATAATGATTTACAAATCACACAAAAGCTAACAGTGGTAAATGCAACAAAGAAGAGCAAACACAATGGTAAACAAAGCAACCTTTGCAGGGTTACATATCTTGTCCTTCATGACGCGGATCAAATGCTAGACATGGGTTTTGAACCTGAAGTCAGAAAAAAAATATCTCCTAGATTTGGCCTAGCAGATAGACGTTGCATTGGAGTGCAACTTGGCCTAAAGAAGTTGAAGGTTTAGCCATACAATTTCTACAAAATCCTTACAAAGTTGTCATTGGCTCACAAGATCTGAAAGCCGATCACTCAATTCTACCGGTTGTAGAAGTTGTTTTTGAAAATGAGAAAGACACAAAACTGGCAAAAGTTTGTCATCAATTATGATTTTTTTGAAACGACTATGTACATCGGATTGGACAAACAAAACAAGCTCGTGCAAAGGCTACAGCCTATACTTTCTTTACATCAGCAAAGCAACAACAAAGAGTGCACCGACATTGACAACCAGGTCATGTCAGAGATGTGATGAATTCAGAGAGGGGAGTGCTGACCCATGGGTCAACAACACGGCATAACTCAATTTCCATACCAAAGTCTTATTTTTTGAGAGTTATGAAATGCTGCGGATTATGGTTAGAAACATCATTTGTAATAAGTAGCTAGTCTAGTTGCAAAAGCCGTGCAATAGCACTTAGAAATTGTACATACAAAGCCATTTTACCCCTTGAACTCTATTTTAGGTTTAACCTATGGTAGCCTTAGTATATAAGGTACCTTGGTCATTTTGTAAAGAAGAACTTTTATCATAATCTAAGTTTTAAGCTGTCGTCAACTGTGTGTGAGAGAGGAAGAGAGAGGGCATGAGGTTCATCATGGCACTACTCCCTGCTCGTTCATCACATTGGAGATCCAACAACTTCATTGTGCTAGGCTTGGCAAGAGCTATGTGACAACGCCTGGCAATCCTCGTGAAACGGAGCGAACGCGCTCGCGTATCTACGAGCTATTTGCGGCTGTAAGTATATCAAATGATGTCTATTTTCTGCTTGCAAGTAGTCATTAGAATCGTGGAAACATAAGCTACACATATGTACTCACATATTTCAATTTCGAGCACTTTCAAAATTTTGTGCTGTCTTCATACGTGTTTTTGAAGATGGGTTTATAGCAAGGATTTTGAATGTAGAGGCTTAGGGACATGTGTATCCTAGTGAGGGGATGGTGTTCCTTGAGTTTCATACAATTTTCGTATGATTTAGTGAGTTTCCTTTTGTTTGTGTGCATTGGGTTGGTGGTGTAGTTGAGAGTAGTGTTATTCTAGGTTGTGATTTAGTTAGCCTTCCAAAGTGTTGTATGCGTGGGATGGTCTCAGTTTGACAAGCTAAAGAGATTGCCTTCGTGCGCCTATCATGTCATCTGTGTCCTTGATTGACATTATGTTGATCTAGGTTGTGTTGCATGCACTTTCTAGGTCGTGTGATTCGCTCCCGCAACAACATTCATGTACTCAGATATGCAATACCAGAATTCTAATGCTAGAGGGGGTGAAGGTGCATTACCAATGCTCCTACTTGTGATTGATGATCAACAATTGGATGGGCCAGTGGCACATGGGATATGGCAATATCTAATGATGCCTGATGTTATATGAGATTTGATTTTACCCTATGATATAGGGGATTTTGAATTAGCTTTGATCCAGGAGGAGACGATTATATGCATGGTCCGAGGCAATTGATTGATATGACATTTGATCCGGGCGGAACTTGACATGCTTGTGATTTTGGGTAGTTAACTTATATGCCATATGATTTAGGCGGTTTTCATGATGGTTTATGGGTTAATTCATGATTATGATAAGAAATTCTTGTGTTTTTCGTATGATCCTAGAGGAGGATATTATATTGCACCAGCATGAGGATGGCTTGGGTTTTGTGATATTTGTTATTGGACCTATGTCCCATTTGATCTTGGGGGCTATTGACTGGTACATGTTGTAGATTCAAAGGATATCAATATTTCTTATAGCAAATTGCTTGGAACTAGGTGTTTCTTTGTTTGAATTTAAGCTAAGAGGAAAGAGTTTTGGGTTTTGTGGTCAATAAACTTTACATGGGTAGCTTCCAATTGACTTCCTTGGACATTTGATGAAGTATCTTCACATATTTTGGGTTGGTTCTATTGCCAAAACTTAAAGTAAAGGACTTGACGACCATCCCGTGTGCATATGGGTGATAGCATGTTTAGGTGGTACCAAAAAGGAGTGTCTTGGACACTCCTTTGGGAGGAGATGAAATGGGTGGCGGGTTATTAATTTTCATTTTATATAAAGGAAAGATAAAATCTTTTTGGCTGAGAGGTTAGAATGGGCTGTTTCACTTTAATACTAAATCTTAAAGTAGCAAATTGCCTGCGCATTTAAATTCCTTTGGGCTCTCTACAGGGCTTCCTCAATGGGTCCCTCCACCTCTTGTGCCCATTCTCTCTCTCCCCCCCCCCGCTCTCTCTCTCTCTCTCTCTCTCTCTCTCTCTCTCTCTCTCTCTCTCTCTCTCTCTCCATAGCCTCCCTTATCGGGCTTGTGCAGCATCTGCAAGCTTGCAGGCTGAGTGCTCTCTCTCTCTCTCTCTCTCTCTCTCTCTCTCTCTCTCTCTCTCTCTCTCTCTCTCTCTCTCTCTCTCTCTCTCTCTCTCTCTCTCTCCCCTTCTCTCTTTCAGTCCTCCATAGCCGTTCGTCACACAATCTGATTTTGCTAAAATGATCTTTTTAACTATGTAGGTGCTTTTGTGGGAGTGTCCCTTGAGGGTAATGTTGTGGGTGTTGTAGGTTCTTGCAGGCGTAGCACAAAGCCGTATCAACCAGCTCCTCATTGCCAACCATATTCAACTTCAACAAAACCTCTCTCTATCTCTCTCTCTCTATGAGTATTATGGCACTGTTTTGAATGTCTTCATTGTCGTGTCAACAGCATCCTCGCACGTTCCACATGGAGTCACATAATACTCATAATGCCAGTACAAACCCCCTTTACCTTCCTCCATTATCTGCAACACATCATATCCCAAGGGATCTTCTACCGACTCTATGAAATTATTGGGTTGCAAAGAATAGGGAACAAAGAAACATGCAAAAAAAGATGGCATGAGCACGAGAGGATGGTGACATTGATGAGCAGGAGCAAAGAAAATCTGTAGGGCAGTTGATAAGTGTTGGCGTAATTTAAAAAACGGGCTTTTGGAGGGTCTTCAATGGAGCATTCTACAACAACTTCTCAGTCTTCCAATGTTTTCAGTGTTGCAACCTACATCGGAGACAGTTGGGAGGCTGATTTTCTCTAACATTTGTCATACATTGTCTAAGGTGAAGACTCCTCGTTCAAATAATGAGCTATTTTGAAATAGGCTACTGACATGGCATGCCTCAATGGAGTCAATGGGGCTGAAAATGTAATGAGCAATAATGATGTTGCGAAGGCATTAGGACTTGATCGAAGAAATGTTGCGGGAGCCAGTTTCCGACTGCAAATTGGTATGGAGGAGGGGTCACTTCCCTTAGATATGTGTCAACGTCAGCAGCATAGGACCAGTACGTTAACAATCGAAATCAGAGAAATCGTGTTTCAATTCTAGTCACTCGAAACCCACATCAAAATCAGAGAAATCGTGTTTCAATTCTAGCTATGGATAGCAAGTTATGGCCAGTTGAAGTTTTTTCGGGGGCTAGTTATGGGCTAAGTTGATTGCATTGGAAATCGTGCCTGCTGGGTCTTTTTGGGTCTCGATAGAGTTTTAGAAGGCAAGGTGCTTCATGTGGAGTTGGCAGGAACTGACTGCACGTCAATTGGATGCCCGGTCAACGAGGTACCACAGGTCAAAGCTTGGGATTGCTTTTTAAGGCGTGCATGCAGATGGTTTTTCCCCGGTTTTTGCGGCACTTTATTTGAGACCATCGAGGAGGTGGGATGTAGAGCTAGCCAAGGAGAATGAATCTCAAAATGTGCACCTCTGGTGGGGTTTTGTGAAGGGGGCAATTGGCCGACCGGAAAATGTGAGGGGTGCTGCTAAAGTGGGTCATAAAAAAAGAATAAAAAACTTGTTGAACTAATTTTGTGTAAAGGCTTCAACCCCCAATGAGCTGCAGTTGGAGGGGAGGGCTCCACGGGGCCTGGCATTAGTCCCACATGCACAAACGTGGGTTGGACGAAAAGGTTTAAGATCTGAGCCGTGAGGCCTCACTGGAATATAGGTTGGAGAGAGGGGAGCTTGGAGCCCCCCGCTGGGTATGGTGTTCGCCTTTAGATGATGCGTGAGCACTATAAAGTGGTGTGAATGGCACAGTGGCACAAATGGCATGGCAAGGCTGTTTTAGTCTATGCCAACGGTGCACGGCACCGGTGGGTGGTGGTAGACAGGGCAGCTTTGGTGGCGCTGTAGTCCTGCAAAGTGACGATGTGGCCGGCCAATTGGGCGGCCGTTTCCCGTGGCCCTTGGAGGCCACATCTTTTGCAGACGAGGGGGGAGGGCATTAGTGATATCGCTAATGCCTCCCCAGCATGAAGTAAGGGGTGTGCCCCATAGAGAGAGAGAGAGAGAGAGAGAGAGAGAGAGAGAGAGAGAGAGAGAGAGAGAGAGAGAGAGAGAGAGAGAGAATTCTGAGTCCAGACTGCAGGGAGCCCAAAGGGCAACCATTTCAAAGGGCGACCAAGAGGGGCGCCATGTGCAAAAAGATAGTGGCTGGGCAGATCAAAGGGCCCATTTCAAACAAGGGTAAGCCAAGGTGAAGGGTGAGGAGAAAGAGAGAGAGAAGGCAGGTCAATGGGAAAGTCAAAGGAGCTGTGAAAGGTTGGGTAGTCCAAAGGATAAAAACTAAAGAAAAGAGAAAAAAATAAAGAGGAAAAAGGACTTGCTGCAAAGGGTTATGCACAACAAAAAGCAATAGGTTATGAAGAGACCTTTGCTCCCACTTGTCGTATGACAACTGTGCATTTTCTATGTGCAGTGGCAACTCATTTTGGTTGGGATGTACATCAATCAGACATTGTTACTGATTTCTTGAATGGTGACATATTTGAGGAAGTTTATGTAACTCAACCTCACGGTATTGTCAAGAAAGGACAACAGGACAAAGTGTGTATATGTAACAAGGCTTCGTATGGGTTGAAGGAATCTCCTCGTGCTTGGTATGAGAAAGCTGACACTCATTTGGTCAAACAAGGCTTTCGTAACAGTCCAACAAAAAGCACATTGTATGTAAAGTGTGAGGGTGATGTACTTCTCATTGTGATTCTTTATGTAGATGATTTGCTGATCACTCGACCACATGAGAGACATATTGCTGAAAATTTAAGGCTGATTTGAATGTGTCGGGGGATACGCCGCGACGGACGTCAGCACAACGAGAACTTGCCTAACAAGATTTGTCATCTAAAGGACAAAGCTCGACCCGCAGGCGCGTGGAAGCAAGAATAGGGTGTCAATCTAGACTCGATAGACTCTTGACTAATTCCTACAGAGGTCTCTACCCAATGTCTAAGCTACAGCCTTCAGGAGTGCATAAGAGGAGATTTCCTACAACGCTTTCAAGAGCCAAATACCCATCAAACGGTCTCGAAATGCCACAAAACTTGAAGGAGACCCTACTAACACCAATAGGTCACTCTCCCTAAGGTCCATGAACCAAAATCCCAACCCTAAACACTTGGTGCAAAATCGCGTAGGATGTCTGGTCGAAATCTGTAGGTCGTCGTTTCCAAAAACTAAAGTGCCTAATGTGTAGCGCTACTCAATGCGAACGTGTGGATATGCTGAAATGCAAAAACGGATAACGTATGCTAACCAAATCACCAGATGAAGCTCGTAGGTTGAGCTCGCAAAACCAGACGGTACGCCCGCAATGTAGGTATCGGCGCGTAGCTCTCGTCGAGGGCAACATGCTACACTTCTCCGCACTCGATTCCGACCACCGGTGCGCGCGTAGCGTTAAGATGAAGCTCTCACTCTCTCTTGTACACAATACGCTCACTCACAGACTTAACTTTTTAAAAATGACAAAGGTTTTTTCATTAAGGTCAAAAAGTGGTATAAATACCTTACAATCTCAAACCCTAATGTTCCAATTTTAACCATCTACTCAATATAAATGTCAAAAATGGGATACAATCTGGAAACTTCTGTCAGCCCCAATATTTACAAAGGTGAAATGTCGGGTTTTTTCAATAAATGAATAATTACAAAAAATAATATTCCATCGAGCAGTCATTTTCCGTAGGGTGTGTCCAGCCGCTAACACTCCCCCCCTCCTTGTTCATGTCGTCCACAACATGGCTGTTGAGTTGCTTCTTCAATGTAGGCTTTCTCTCATCTTGAGAAGTGACTCATATCTCACATGTTGAGCTAGTAGCGTCGGGCCGAATATGTCTGTGCTAATTGTGAAGAAGCCGGTGTAGAAGGCTTGTTCAAAGGCCTAGAGGTGATAAGATGGCAAAAAAATAATCCTTTGATACAATGCATGTATCACCTCGTGAGAAGGCTGACCAGACAGATCGTATGCACATCTGTATGTATCTTGAAAGAAGAAGATAATGTCTGTCACCTGGCTTGGTTTGAAGGTCTCGAAGACTGCCAAAAGTGTTTTACAGATCTTTCTCATCATGATGCAAGATAGGTCAGGCGAGCCAGTGAACAATTTGATGGAACCCGTTAGGGTTTTCACCATGTATTGCTCACTTATTCTCTTGCCTGCCTTCGAGCCTGGCAGCTTCGGGTAATTTAGCCAAGTGGGTCGGCTTCTCTGCAGCAACTCATGGGCTTTCCATGTCCTCATCCTTGGTAGAGGGTAGAAACTGAGGTTGTCTTTGATCACTTTAGGTGCCTCTACTAGATGGATTAGATATTGAGGATACTTTGTCAGCCATGCCTTTCTCCACCTGGGCTGAGAGTTCACTATCAGCATGACTTCTTCAGGTTTGGAGATGTCTGCTTTGTACATTGGCACTGTTGGCTCCTCTCTGATCCGCTTGTTGATTGGTGCAGCTTCATATTTCAGTAGAAGATATGGGAGAGAGGGCTGTAGCCATTCACGCCGAAGGTTGCTGGCATCTATTTTCTGAATAGTCATTGATTTAAAGACCCTCTGCTCCCATTCCAAGGCTTCTTTGGCTGTGTCTCTGACTGTCGCTTCTATGGCCTTTTGCAGCTTCTCTTCTCCTTCTTGTGTCCAATCTTGTGGCTCTTGTGAGGGTCCTACAAGGATTTCCTCTTGCATAGTGGTGTCCACTAGATCTGCCATATTCTCTATGTCGATTCCTTCCATGGCTGCTGGCCCGGTGCTAAACTACTACTCTTCTGTTTCCTACTAGCCTCTCAGCTCTTCTATCTCTGCCTTTTCCTTGGCATTTCTGAGTGTTTCCACTTCTTTGGATTCTTCAGCAAGTTGCAGGGTTAGGTTGTCCCTTTCTCTCTCTGCATCTGTCAAGTACTTGCTGATTTTCTTGTATTCTTCTTCCGCTCTTTGAAGTCTTTGATCTGCTGCTTGATTTTCTCGTTCCATCTCCTGGGCATCTTTGTAATGCCGTGGCCAGAATGGCTTGTAGCTCTGTTTGTTTCTCTATTTGCTCTTGGATTTGTTTTTGTAGTGTGTCGACTTCAGCCTTGATCTGACCTTCAGTGGTTTTGAGATTAGCAATCTCGCTTTCCGTGGCCATTAATTTTTCCCTGAGCCCGGTTATCACCACATCCCAGTCATTGGTAGGTGGCTGTAGGTCCACTGTATCAGTGGCCATCTCTTTCAGTTCCACTAACCGCAGGCTCTGCATATGTTCTTTGGGCCTTGTGCTTGCCAACTCAAATGCTACTGTAGCTGCCTCTTCTCTTGAGTAACCCGTAGCTAGTAGATCAAGAAATGTGCTAAAATTTCTCTCCTCTGGCTCTGGCTGCTCATCTTTGGGCTTATCTTCTTCTTTCTGCTCTTCCCCTTTGATCTTCTCTTGCTTGGAGTCTCCTTGATTATCAGATGTGTCCAGCTCCTCCTTTTGTTGGGTTTGTGGAGGGCTAAGAGGAGGTGGTGATGGCGGTGGGATAGACTCCCTGCTTGAAGGTGGAGTTGCTAGCTTCTTCTTGAAGTCCTTGTCCGCCTTTGTCTTTCTCTCTCTCTCTCTCTCTCTGTCTCTCTCTCTCTCTCTCTCTCTCTCTCTCTCTCTCTCTCTCTCTCTCTCTCTCTCTCTCTCTCTCTCTCTCTCTCTCTCTCTCTCTCTCTCTCTCTCTCTCTCTCGGCCTTCCTGCTCTTCTAGCAGTTGTCGTCGTACTTCGTCCACTTCTTCTTCTGTGAAAGGAACATTCGGAATATTTTTTGTCGTAGCATCTAAAATTTCAAAATTCTTGATGTAGTCTTCAAATCGATCGCTTTGCACCCTTCGGGATGATCCCGATATGGCTTCTAGTGACGGCTTCCACAACTCACTCAAATCTCCCTTGAGTGCTCTTTCAGCTTTGAAGCTTTCCATTAATCTTTCTAGCAGTGCCACTTTCTGTGACTTTGTCTCCTTGATCGGCACTTGTAGACTTTCTTTCTTTCCTTTCTTCGGCTCTGGTGGCTCTTCTAGCACGGTCTCTAACCGGCGGTTCAACCGTGTGGCTACTCTGGGTGCTTTGGGCGGTTCCTCTTCTTTATCTTCTTTCAGCTTTAGCCAATCATTTTGTGATGGAGGTTCATGCCAATTTCCCTTTGCATGCAGTGCTCCATAAACCACTTTTGTTCTTAGCTCACCAGGTACAATGTAGGTGGGATTTTTGTTGCCCATCTTCACCAGGTTGTCATGGATGTAGGCAACATAATTTATCACCTTTGGCTTGCTCTTCTGCATTGCCCAGGTGAAGGTGGTGGCAATGGCTCCAGGCGGCATTGTGTACTTCTGTGGACGCTTTGTACACACGTGGAAGTATTGGTTGTAGACTTGGCTCATGATAGCCACTTTTGGGTTTGCAATATCTTCAAATGTGTAGTTATTCTTCTTTTCTGAGTACACCTTGACTTCATCTCTTCTCTTGGTCACACTATCTCCCTTGTTGGAGATGTCTAGAGCGACTGCCACCACCCTCTCTGTGATGACAATCATGGTATTTGGCTTGCCCTGTAGATCAGTAACTCGGGCCACTCCATCTTCTTTGATAGTGGTCACAAATTCCCACACTCTTTTGATGTCAATGCCTGCTAGCAAAGCTTCAAAGTAGTTATGGAGATCTATCTTTTTTAGGTAATCTCCCATCTTGCTTTTGACAAACTCATTGAGCTCCCGCAGTAGAATGGGTAGCTCTACTGCATTTTCTTCAGGATCTTTGAACATGCCTCGGTAGATCTTCAAATCATTCGACTCTAGCAAATCATCTTGTATCCATGTGCTTGTTGGCTTCAAAGTTCCTTCTGGGATGACAAATAGCTCCACTTCTTCTAAATAGTCTTTTATTGTCATCCTCTTCTTCTTTGACGGTGATTTTGCGGCTGCCATGGATCCTGTTGCACTTAGTAGTCCGAAGTTAGCATTTTTTCCATATTAGCTGAGGAACTGAGTTCTAACTATCCAAATGACTTGAAAATTGAAAATAAAACTTAAAAGGAACTAGGAAAACTGTGCATGTGCTCACAGTATCATTCTGGTCAAAATTTATCATTTAGACATCCTACGCGTAGGATGTCTATTTCATCAGTTTTTGGTGAAACTTGGTATGCTGGTGATCCTTGACCTGTGCAACATGGCTATGTGATTGGAATTGGGTTTGGGCATCAAGAAGTGCATTTCTGGGCAGATTCAGGCTTTAGGCTCACAAATTGGTAGGATGTCCTCAACAGGTGGCAAATGATATTCAAATGGGTTGAAAGTTGATATATGAGCTTCTTGCACCTTGGTAATGGCTCCCATGAGGTCATTTCTTGCACAGTAAGTCAAAATCATGTTGGAGACATCCTACGCGTAGGATGTCTTTTTCATCAGATTGGCTTGAAATTGGTTCTGTAGGTAGCCCTTGGCATGTGGAACATGGCCCTGCTCTTGGATTTTGATTTGGACAACGAATTGGTGTCTGTAAGAGCATGTGTAGTGTTTTTGGGCTCAAAAAGTGCATCTTAGAGGTGTTAGGGGCCAAATGTGATGGGAATGGCTTGAAACTTGATATATGAGCTCATGAAAGTGTCAAAAAGAGATCTGGAACTGAAAAATACCATCTGGGGGTCAATTTGGTCACTTAGACATCCTACGTATAGGATGTCTATTTCATCATTTTTTACATCTGACCACACAGATAGCTTGGCAATGTGCTCATGAGTGTATTGTGCAAGTTTCATTTGATTTGGACAAGTTTTGGTAGGTCTATGGCCCATTATTGCCTCTATGCCTTGTCTTTGCGTTTTTTCATGCATATGAGGTTAATTTTTGTCAAAATGTGATGAAACTTGGTGGCTAGCATGTACAGGCTATTCAGAAGCTGTGTGTGATGAGAAATGTTAGGTTTGGTGCCTAGATTTGGCCTTGAGACATCCTACACGTAGGATGTCTCCTGATGAAATTTTTATGGTGAGTGCTACTGGTGCTTGCCCTGAGCCCCCCTGAGTCCCTTTTAAGCATTATTTCAATAATAAAGTCAAATTGATAGAAAGAAACTCCCTGTGTGGATTTCAGAGCCTTCGAGCCGTTTTTTGACTTTTGGAGTGCTTTTCAGCGATGAAATTTCTTGATGTTGGTCTCCATAGCTTCCCGATCCCTTGGGGATCCTTGCCATATGGTTTCTGTCGCCTTTGGCTTCACCGGAGCTTCGTTTGGCAATTTGTCGCTCTGGAAGCACTTGTTGTTGCATTTTCATGTCTTCGATGACTTGTGGTGGTCTACCACCATAGGACTTGGTTGTTGATGGTCTAGGAAAGCCGCTCGTGAAGTTTGGTGGCAAACGGACATGCGGTTTGGCCACAAGAGCTATTTGACGCTTTGTGTGTCTGATGCCGTTTCTGAAGTTTAGTACTGCTTCGGGTGACCGTATGGCCATGTGGGCTATATAGACTTGTCGAGCATGTCGAGATGCTCCTACCCATGAATTCTGGTAGCATTTGGGCGCCTTTCCGCCGATTTCCCATTTGGTGGCCTCTTGCGGGGCTCTAGGAATTAGGGTTTTTCTTGATGGTTTTGTACTGCATTTGGGCATCCAAAAGTGGTCTCCTATGCTAGGGTAAGCTGCTGATGAAGCCTCATTGCTTTTGAGTTAGCCGTTAGGTGGTCACCTCTACCTGTAGGTCTCTACTGTCCTCTTTCCGTGTAAACCCTACGCTAGTTTTCGCGACAAAACAACAAACATGCACGAAAAGCTCAAGGTGGTGAGGCTACCTCTCATGTCTGGAGCCTGTCGGGTGGTCGTGCGCGTCATAGAAGCTGCTGGAAGTCCCGTTCGCTCTAGGTGGCAGGAGCTCTCTCTCAAAAGTCAATAGTAGAAATGAGCTTAAAATGAAGTGAAAATTTCTTATAATGGGGGTCCCCGAATCACTTTCCATGAAATTTGACATGTGCTCCCAACTTCTTGTGAGATATGGTTTAGGCTCAAAAATTTCCTGATTTGGAGTCCATTTGCCCAGTTTTCGAGAAATTTAACGTTTCGATCAAAATCTTGCTAAAACACGCTTTCCGCTCCATTCACATAATTGCACCATCATTGTACCATAGGTTGTCCTATAGTCACTGATCATCCCCATATTTTTTGTTTTTCATTACGACCGTTTTTCACCTGCTTTTTGTATTTTTGAAGTTTTTCTGTCGAAAATTAGTAAAATTAAAAGGAAAATAGCAAATTAAACCCAAAAATCCCCAAAAATTATAATAAATCAAAAACATCACCGCAAAACACTATATACACTCACATGCAATTTTAATGGCCGGATTCTCCGTTTTACCAATATTTTGCCCGAAAAATGGCTATTTTTACTTACACACACACACACACACACATAGGGGCTTGATTTGGCGTTTGGCCCCATATACTTGTAGATTCATGCTGTATAAGGGCATATGTATGTGGGTTAGTCCAGAAAATTTCACAATCAAACGACAACCCTTTAAAATAGTCGAAAAACATGCCCTTTTTTGCTCTTTTGTCCATTGGGTCCACATTTGAGAATGCCTCCCCCCCTCCTAGCCGGAGTCCTCTTGGACGACAAGGTATTGCCTCGGAGTATGTGCCGTGCATGGGTTAAAAATCGTGCTAATGCTTGGCCGTGTAATATGGCCCTATATAATGCATACTCGGTCAATGCATGGAAAAAATTAATGCTGTGAAAGAGGAGGGTATAAGCAAGATGCTTATTGGCATTCGCCATCGAGGTTTCCTATTTGTTGTTGATTTGGTCAGTAGATTTTCTTTGCAAGTAAAAATTGTAACTCTACCACTCGCTGTTTGATCGTTTTTCTTGCAAAAGTTGCTTGTTTTGCTGCTATTGTCGATATGGCCGTGGTTGTCTCCTTGGAGAGAATTGTCATGTTGGAATCGGTCATAGTCTTTGTCTCTTTGGCTTTCCATTTGTAGCTTTGCTTTGGTGGTTTTTGTAGGTGTATTGCTACTTCCGCGTTTGTCATTGGTTTGCGGCTGATTGGCACCCACATAGATCGGTTTGCCGGTTTCATATGTAGTGTATGTCTTCATGCCGATATTGCTTGTACTGAAGGGACTTCCTGTTGCTTCGGTTTCGGGATCCAAATGCGAGTCGCACTTAAGTTGTTATTGAGCATTCTTTTGGGGATCCATATTTGTTTTATTCCCTTGGTGTACTTTGGTTGAACTCTTTTCTCCTTTTGAGTCCTTCTGTTGTAATGTGGTTTGTCTACCATGTCACCTTTCTCCTTTCGCACCTATACTTGTTTGTCGAGTTTTGCTAACCTTGATCTTGGCACTGTGGTCTAGGTTGTTTTATGCTTGTAGTGAACATGGTTGGCAGTTCCCTATTTGTTCGCCATGTTGTTCTTTAGTGGCACCCATCCTTTTGGTTTTTTATCCAGTGATTGTGTTGCTGCCATCTGGTTCTTGCGGGCTTGCTGAGCAAAGGCTACCACCTGTTGTTCTTGTGCATGTTGAATTTTTACTGCATCCGCGTGCATCCGCATTCCAATCTATCTGCACATTATACTCTTTTTGCCAAGGTTGTCCCAACAACATGGGGTGTTGTGTGCTTTCATCTTCAACCACATAAAACTTGTGTGGGTAAATATATTGATGTAGTTGTACATGCAATATAATCCAGCCCAATGTTTTCAGCAAATGTGAAGTACTACTTCCCAGTACTTGTGGAGTAGGATGTAGTTGACCTGTGGGCTTGATCTGTTTGTATAATCTGTAAGAGATTAGATTTGCTTGAGCTCCAGAATCAAGCAATGCCGTCGATTCAACTTGATTGCTTCCCACTTTGACTGCAATTATTGACTCCACTGCCTCTTCATCAAAATTTGTCAGTCGAATGGCATTTATTCACAACGGTGATCCACATTGTTGATGTTGTCGTAGAAGCCGTCTTTTTGCAATGCGTTCTTTTGCTTCTGCTTGAGCTTCTTCTCGTACCCTCTGTTTCTCCTTCATCCGTTGTTTTTCTTGATGGATTTGTTGAAGCATATCCTATGTTAGTGGCAAATGATACTTTTTTAATCGACACCCACTAATCCAATTTGGCATTTCTTCACCTGCTAATGTAGCAAACTTGATAGCTCCACTTTGTGATAGGTCACTAATCACAAAGGGTCCCATCCCTCGCTTTTTAAGTTTCTTGGCATGTTGCTTCAAGGTATAAACAAGTACATAATCACTTGTTTTGAACTCTTTCGTGCGCACATGCTTGCCAAAAAACTCTTTTTGTCTTCTCTTTTTAGCATAGATCGAAGCTACAGCTTTCAAGCAAAGTTCATCTAGCTTTTTAAGATCATCCACTCTTGAAGAGATCTCATGCCCTGTCCATTCTAAGTGTTTCGCTACTCGTAGAGTTGGAATTAAAAACTCTATGGGTAATAGAGTATTTAGGACAAACACCATGTTGTACGGTGTTGTTCCTATTGATGTTTTGTAAGCTACCCTATATGCCCATAGTGTTCAGTGTAGCTACTGATCCCAGTCCGTTCTTGACTCTGATACAATTTTAGTGGGAACCGTGGATAGTGTTTTATTAGTGGGCTCAGATTGTCCATTTGCCTGTGGATGATATGGAGCAGATTTTCTATGTATGACCATGAATTCCTCTAGCAGATATTCAATGACTTCATTAAGAAAATGTGTTCCTCGATCACTGACAATTTCTATTGGTAATCCGTATCGTACAAAGACATTCTCATACAAAAATTGTGCAGTGGTTCTTGCGTCTGCTTTTTGTGTTGCCTTGACTTTCGCCCACTTTGTGAGATAGTCCATAGCCACAATGATATATTGGGTATGGATGGGATCTGCGGGGGGTGAAATAGGCCCCACAAAATCAATGCCCCATTTTGAAAATACCCTTGCTCTCATCATTGGCCATAGTGGCATCTCATCTCTCTTTATCGGCACCTTGGTGCGTTGACATGCGTCACAACGCTTTACAAACTCCTCAACATCCATATGCAATGTAGGCCACCATATTCCTGCGGTTAAGATAATTTTTTCCATCTTATCGTCGTCGCCTGAAAAATGGCCTCCACTTATTCCTCCATGTGCGTGTTCTAGAATCAGCAGGTATTCATTTTCACTTGCACAGATTCTAAGTTGATTGTCCTTTCCTCACTTATAGATTTGGTTCTCAATTAAATTATAGTCGCGAGCCTCCAGCTCTATAACCCTTTTCCATGCTCTTGTTATGTTTTCAGGAGACGTCCTTGTGGTTAAGAAATCAATGATATATTGACTCCATGCAGGTGCAATGTTTACCTGAAACAATGTCGCGTGATCCACTGGTCGTTTGACACTACATATAGTATAATTGTTAACATAAGCATGTGTGCCAGCATACATAGTTGGCCAATAAACCCCTAACTGTTTCAGTCTCTGGTGTGTTTTCATTTTTGAACAATGAAATGCACAATCCTGGACGTGTGCTTCTTCCAGATAACACTCGAATTCCTCCGGATTTATACATAATCGTAGAATCTGGTCCGATTCTAGATGATACAGCCTTCCTGCAATCAACTGGAAGTTTTTTGTTTGTCGAATTGTTTGTTGTTTGGATTTGTCTTCCTTGTTATCAAATCTACCTCCAAAGGAAAGAATGCTAACAATTTTCTGAGACCATTTGGGTATCATTTCAATATTGAAAAGATAAGCGTCAGGTATGTCATCATCTACTCCTTCAGGAGCTTCCCCGTTTTGTAGCCTTGAAAGATGATCCACCCGTAGACGTGTTTTACCTTTTTTGACCACCACTGTGAAATCAAACTCTAGCAATATAATAAACCAGCGTACAATTCTCCCGGTATTGCATGGTTTATTTACCAGATACAAAAGAGCTTGATGATCTGTGAAGAACACAAATTGTTTGCGAGCAAATAATGCCGAAATTTCTTTACAGCATAAATCATTCCTAACCCCTCTCTTTTGGTGGTTGTGTAGTTTTTTTTTGCACTGTTTAACTGTCGGCTTGCATAACAAACTGGGAAATTCATTGTTTCATATCCAGGTTGAGCCAGAATACTCCCGATTGCATATGCAGATGCAACAATGTGAACATGGAATATCTTTTCCCAATCTGGTGCCTTAAGTACATGTGTTGATACAAGGTTTTCCTTAAGCTTTTGGAATGAAGTTTCACACTTCTCAGTCCAGTCGAAACTGACTAGCAAACGATACAGAGGTTGTGCGATGAATACATACATGTATATGAATCTTCGATAATATCCGCAGTGTCCCATGAAGGATTGCACTTGTTTCGCGTTAGTAGGGCAGGTCTGCTATGACTTTGATTTTGTCTAGGTCAGTGGTTATGCCATTTCTTGAGACAATGTGTCCTAAGATGCGGCCTTGCCTAACCATAAAAATGCACTTTTCCGGGTTAAGACAGATTCGATATGATCTGCACTTCTCAAATACCTTTTGTAAATGGTCAATATGTTCCTCTCGTAGAAGAGAGTGTACACAAAGATCATCCATATATATTTCTAAGAAGATTGTCAAGTATTCTTTGAACGCATGCGTCATTAACCTCTGAAAGGTAGTTGGTGCATTGGTTAAGCCAAAAGACGTGACTCTATACGCATATATTTTCCATTCTGTGGAAAAAGTTGTTTTGTGTTGATCTTCTATTGCAATTGCCAGTTGGTTATACCCTGAAAACCCATCTAGAAAGGAATAGGCCCGTTTCTCGGCCACCCTCTCAAGTACATGTTCTGTGATCGGCAAGGGATAGTTATCCCTTATGGTGGCTTCATTTACCTTTTTGAGGTTCACACACAATCGTAGTTTTCCGTTCTTTTTGGGGACAACCACAATGGGTGACACCCAATCTGTATGCTAGATTTCATAGATGAATTCAACATCCATCAGCTTGTCAATCTCCTCTTTGATTCGTTTAGCAAATGTGTCATTATATGTATGAGGATGCTGTTTCCTAGGTTTGGCATCTGATTTCAAAGGAATTGTATGTTGACATATCGATGGATCAACTCCTTTGAGGTCTTCGTAGGACCATGCAAACACATCTTTATACTTCTTGAGAAGTTGTGTTAGCCGTTCTTCTTCTTCAGGCTCTGAATCAGTTGCGATATAGACCAAGTGAGGCTTTTCACCTGGTTCAGCTAGGTCTATCCATTTTGCATTTTCCAGCCCATCGTAAGATTCCTGGTTTATTCTTTCCCTGATTGGTGGTGTCATTATGATTTTCTGTACTGGATGGTGAATTTCCGATAGTGTGATGGTACATTCATGTTTCCTTTTTCTGACTCCTCCTTACCATCACTTTCTCCCTCAGTAGTCCATACCTCTCGTAAAGACCGTTTTAGTTCTTGGTATTTCTTTTTACGCTCCAATTTGGTCCACTCGAGATCTTTTGTTGTTTCTTGTTTTGATTTTTGGGATTTTTTTGATTTTGTTTCTGTTTTAGCTTTCCGTACTCGTTTTATTTCCTCGTGCGTCCGTTCCCTTCGCACTCTCGAGAATCTTCCTGATATTTGGTCTTTTACACAGTCCTATGCTTTGACAAGCATTAGATAGTGAGTTTTATCTTTTATCCTGGGCATCAGGTTCTCTCATTTTGTTTACTGCTTGTTTTCTCCTATAGCGTTCCTGGCGTCTAGGGTGCTGATTGGCAAAATCATAAAACTTGATATTCGCTGTTTTCTCCCCACGCTCGCTTGAGCTGTCTGAACACTCATTATCTGCATCGTTATTTACCTCCAGATGCTCAGAGGAGTTATAAAACTCTTCTTGTTCTGGTGGTGCTACAAGCTCATCTCCTCCTAGTATAAGGCTTACCATGTAATAGGGTAGCACCTCCTAGCCATCCTTATCGCAAAATTTTGTCGTTGGGCTATCTGTAATGGTACAGACATCCAATGTTGCTAGTATGTGTTCCCATTCCAGAGATTCTAAGGCATCTTCATGAAAAGGTTCCAGAATATAATCCTTGTCCTCAATGGCTCTTTCTAAAACACATTCCTCTCTTTTTAAGCTCCCACAATGTGAAGCTCCGCACATCCATAGCTCTTTTTGTTGCCCTAACCATGCTGGGAGTTCGGACCGTGCCAATGTAGTTGAATCAAGCTCTTCCACTGGCGTCTGGTTCACATCTTTGTAACTATGGTCTTTTAGGTGTATTTTGGTTGTAGTCTCGCCATGTCTAAGGTATATGTGGTCGTAACCCCAATCCTGGACCATCTTTAATTGTCTCATGAATGGTCTTCCCAAGATGATCTCGTAATTGTTCTTTTTGTCGAAATAGACTATTGCAAATGTATGCTCATACTCGATTCCGCACGAGGTGACAATTACTTTTTCTAAGAGTCCTAAAGGCTTCTCCATGAACCCATCTGCCAGTTGCAATTTCATTCTGGTAGCTCTCAAAGCCAGTTTTCTCCATTTTTTCCAGATTTCCTTAGTGGCAATAGCGACTCCTGCTCCACTTTCTAGAATAGCTTTGGAAACTACTCCTTGGAATTCTATTGGTAGCATGGTGTTTCCATCTTCTCCCTCGCAATATTCTCCAACCTTGTTTAAAGGTACTGGCCTAGTGTTTAGTTGAGGCTTGTCCAATTCTCTGATCCCTTCTTGAAGCTTCGAGGTGGGGTCTTTTACTCCAATTTTTTCTAAGCATTTGCCTACTGTGGTCCACATGTTTGGTCGCAGCCTCAGGAGTTCGGCTAATGTGATTGTGCATGCCACAGGGGTGGACAATAACTCAATCAACCCTTGTGAATCGATCACTCTGTTAGAAGAAAGTCTTTGGGATGGGATTGCTCTCACCTCAGACTTGGCTTCATACTCTCCTAGGTAAGAGGGTAGAGTTTTTAGTGAGTCTGGCTGGCTGTGCCCCGAACTAATTGATCCTTGGTCTCCCCCTTGTGAATGCATATCGAAGTTCATTTGTGATCTTGCCTCAAATTCTTCAATAGGAGGTAAGATCTCATTTTTCTCTTTTCTCGTGCTATTCATGTGGTAACTCACCCGGTTAGCTTCGTTGGCATCACGGATTTGCTTCCTCAGGTCATCTAGACCGTTACAATCCCTACCCATTTATACCAATATTTTAGGTTGGAACCCCTCACTTGTCTCATCTGTTGTATTTGGCACTATGATAGGTTCTCCCCTAAACTCAGAGGTAGTCATGAGTCTCTCCTTTGTTTCTACTTGTTTCTCTAAAGTTGGTTTGATAGGGGTTGGATCTGGTACTTCATGCCAACTTGCAGGTTTACCAAGTGGGTTTTCTATCAAGGATTGAGCTGTTTCAATCATCTTTCGACACATTTCCAACCTCTATTTTTCTATCTCAGCATATGGATAAGTCATCCATCTTTGCTCTTGGGTTTGGTTGTTTTCAAGTCTGGCTTCGTATGCTTTTAAAAGTGCGTCTAACTGCTCATTTACCTTTTCTGCCAATACTGATCCTCCTGATCCTGCACTTTTGGGTTCTGCTAGTTCCTTGGGTGCTATGGTTGCCGCAGTGTGTGAGATTAGACTAGCTAGATCCTCTAACTGCTCTTATCTATCCTTTGTGTGTTTTAACTCCTCGGATAGAGCCGTTTTCTCTTGTTCTTTCGTGGCTTTCATACGCGCCTTTCTAGCTTTCCAAGTGCTTCTATGGTTCTTCACTTCTGAACTTGGGGCATCGGTTTTTGGCTCTTCAATTATGGGTTCGTTCGTCATTCTTTGAGCTTGGGCTCGTATCACTGCCTGAATAGGTATTATTGTCTCATTTTTTGACCCTCCACTGGAAGGCACTGCTTCCAGCATGTTCAAGGTAGTTTTTGCTCCTTTGCTCGGGTTCTTAGGGCAATGTGGAATCAAATGAGTAACTCCACACTCGGTGCAATATGCGTTGACTCTAATGATTTCATCATGAGGACAATCTCTTAGCCAATGCTCTCCACCATACTTGTAGTAGGGTCCCTCAGGTTGTTGAGGTGCTCCTTGAGCTCCTCTTTGTTGGTATGCATGTCTCTGCCCTCCCATGCCTCCGTTGGCTATGAACAACAATGTTTGTTCATCGAAGCTATATCTTCCTTCTCCTGCTGCCTGTGCAACTGTTGGTGGTCCTGCACTTCCTATCATACTCCATGGTTCTGGCGTTGAGGGTTCTTCCGATGGATAATAGACAGGATTTGCAGCATATCCATTGGGATCTCATAATATGCATGCATAGGCACCAAAGCATTCTCTTCTGGTTCAGTTACTGTTGGCGTGTATCTTATGCCGACTGGTCATAATCTTGGTAGGGGTGGTTGTTGCCCCAACACTGGTTGTGGTCTTTCTACACCTACAGGTTCTAGTAGGTTGCCTGCTTGATACCTAGGCATCGATGGAAGTTGAGGAGATGCTACCTGAACCTGGGGAGCATAAGGTCGTTCTCTCACATACCCCTTGTTATAATAACATTCCTCCGTCCCATGGTTTGTCCATTTTTGTTCAATAGCACACCACTTGGGCTATTTAGCCTGAGGTTTGGCGTACATAATTTTTTTTAGCACTTCCTCTACAAGCTGCTGCTGGCTTACAGCTACTTCTCCTTTCGGTGCCGTCTTAGCAGACTTGCTTCGACTTTGTTGTGAGGATGAATCGTCGTCAAGATCCTTGAATTCACCCTCCTTGTAGACCGCACAATTGTCTACAAGGTAAAGAGCCTCCTTAGTTAACTCGTTTAACGTCGTGCTCCTCTTCATATGTAAGTCCTTCTGGAGATCTGCATTCCTCAGTCCTTTAATAAATATAAGCATAAGTCTGGACTGAGTTGGCAGTTCTTCCATAGGGCAGAACTTAACATATCTTTTTAGTCGTAGGACTGCCTTTCGCACAGACTCCCCTTCTTTATGTTTGAATTTATGGATTTGTGAGACTGTATTATGAGCTATCCCCCTTTGTGAGAATTCCTCAATAAACTTGTCAAACACCTCCTCCATAGACTCAAAGTCTCTACGCTCCATAGAGTCAAACCAAGTAGCTGCATCGTCCTCTAGGGTTAGTCCAAACCCTGCATATTGGGTAGGAAGTCAAAGGCTGCTACATGATCTCTAGGATCTCTGTTCCCCGTGTATTTCTTGTTTACCCACTTTTGCACTTGAGAAGGTCTAATTCTATGATGGTCTACAAATCTCATCATTGGATATCCTTGTCCCAATCTATATACCTCCTCTGGCCTTCGGTAGTGGGCACATTCCTCTCCCAATGGTGCTCCTAAGCCATAATTTCTAACGGTTCTTGCAAGAGATGGTTCATCTCTTCGAACTCGCTCTATGGGTGGTCTTCCAGGCTCTGTTGACCCTTGAGTTTTTGGCTTACTCTCGCCTTGATACCGTGAATAGAGTGGTGGTTCTTGTAAATCCCTTAGCCCTCGTGCGGCTTGATAACCATCTCGGTTTTGGTCTTGTTCTAATGTTGCACTCTGTCAAAGCCATGCCTGCAATGATGGCTGGGTTGCTCGTTGGTCCTGGTAGTTGAACATCTGTTGTCGGGTAGAATGTGAGGTCGCGTCATAGGGATTTGTCGATTTGCTAGGGGTGTAGGAAACCCTTGGCACTTCTTCGGGGGCATAGGTTGATGCTTCTAGAACTGTTGCCTTTTCTACCTCCTCTGGGAGAATACGTTTGTATTCTCGCCCGTACCTATCAAGAAAAACGATATCCTTCCCCATAGAAATTTTATAAGAGAATAAGTAAAGAACCTTGTCTTTGCTTAATTCGTTTGGGTAGGGTTCTTTGCAACAAAAGTAAGGGACTATTCCCTCGCTTTCATGCTTGTAAATTCCCACATTCTCATTATAAGTTGAGACCCTGGTTGTTTTCTTATCATACATAAAAAGAGCTCCAGGTCGATCAATGTTTGGTGGCGGTTCTTGAGTTTCTGAAACCATTTTTCCTTTTGCCACGTTATCTCCATATCTATTGTAATCCTCAGCGTTACTAACTATCAGATAGTGGTTCCCCTTTTTGTCTCGGAATCTATCAGATAGTGGTTCCCCTTTTCGTCTCGGAATCTATCTCCATCATCATAGACTCAAATTATCTCCAGTCTCTGAGCCGGTCTTTCTTCAATACAAATACACTTGCATCCTCGATAGTCAGAATATACTAGGGCTCCCCTCGAGTTTGTTCCTTCTAAGAAGATCTAGTGAACTTGGAATTGGTCAAAGGATTTAGGGAGGTGATTCCTCTTGGCATTGGTCCCTCATAGGAGAAACCTCCTGGCTATTGACTACCCATCATGAAGAAGGAATTATCGGATGAAGTGTCAGTATCACTACCCTCCTCAATAATCGGTGCTAGTGGATATAGCCTTGCCTGAGTTACACTCTCCTCGGTGGACACTAAGCTACCCTGATCACCTGCCACTTTTTGATCTCTAAGAATGTGTCTTCCTGATCTTAAATTCATCAAACTTAGCAATGCAACTTAACACAAATCCAACCACTCACTTGGCAAAGGATTAGTTTCCGCACAACTTCTTGTTTTACCTGAATATACCTGTACACAAGCGTTTAATTTCGACAACAATCGAATCAAAGCATTTAACCACTAGAGGTGGTCTTAGTAATGATTGGTATAACTGGAGGGTTAACCTCAACCACTACTGTATTTTATACACTTCTGATGTTCTGGACTAGGTCTGCTAATCTGAAACTGTACTTCCCTCGGATATTGGTCAATTTACCTGAAAAGTATTAATTTCGTCTTTGCTCCATCAAAAGGTCAAACAAGGTCCAAATTCAATTCTGAAAGAAGTTCTGGAATCCTCAAGTCAAATGGAACATCACTGTATAACCTCAGTCAAATTTTCTCTTCAGTAAGCCCCAGTAGACATCCTACACGTAGGATGTCTCCTGCTCTGTTTTGCCTGGATTTTTGCACTATAGACTCCCCTTGATGTGCTGAGTCCACAACTGTTTTATTACTTTTTGATTTGGACACCTAGAAGCTGGTCAATGGATCAGAAATCTGTTCCAGCAGCCTGATGTTGGTATGAATAGTCAAACCAACTTCAATTTGGACCAAAATTGGCTAGGAGGCATGCCTCAGGCTATACAACACCCTGCTATGCCTACACTCAGTTTCTGGCTTCAATTTCATGCATTAGACATTCTACGCGTAGCATGTCTTATTGCTCAAAATGGCTTCAAATGCAAAGCACAGACTCCTCTTAAGGTGCTGATCACTTTGGTATGCTCAAATCTGGGTTTGGAGTGCCAAATGACACAGAACACATCCTACGCTAGGATGTCTTTTTGGCCTGTTTGACCCCAGACTTGTGCCACAGCTTCCCCTTGATGTCAGCAACCCAGTACTATGCTTAAAATTTGGTTTGGATTTTTAAAGACCCCAATTTTAGCTGTTCCAGCCTTTTTCAGTCAAAGATGTTAAAGTCTGTCCAAAACCCAATTTTCTCACCCAATTGAGATGAAACCCTACTCAAGCACTCAATAAATCATGCAGATCATGCTCATGCAGCCATCCTATGGTTTTGGTCTTACAATAATGCCTTGGCACAATTTGGGTAGGATGTTTGGCAATTTCTGACTATCTGGCCTTATCCTGTCAAGATATGGTCAAATTTCCATTTTCCAGGTGAAAATAGGGTAAAACCTACTTTCTGAACACACTGTCAACTCAAAATTTCAAAATTCCCACCAGATCACCCTATAGACATCCTACGCGCAGGATGTCTCTTGGCGTAATTTTCTTTTTCCTGACAGAAATGCTCCTGATGCTCTGTAGCTCTAACAAAAACACTCACAGCAACTTTTGAACTTCACTTCAGCTTTCAAACACTCTTTTGCATCTTTTACAACCTTGTGATGAACCTAACAACAAGTATAACATGCATGAAGTGATCTAGATCATAAATCATGATGTCCTACTTACCCTACTCCTACTCATCAACTCAACTAAGCCCTAAAAACTATCTAAGTCTACCTAAGTCTACCTAAGTCGAAGGATCTAGGCTAGACACACGCTCCCTAGACTCCCTCTAAGACCTAGAGAGTCCTCCACCCTCTGATCCTATCTAAATGTAAAATGAGACTCTGGCAGCTCTCCTCAAGCCTACAACAATGGTGCAGTCGGATCTCCAATGTGTTGAGCAAGCCAAGCGTAGCTAGAGGATAAAACTCACACTCACTCTCTTTCTCTCTCACACACAGTAGACGGCAGCACTAAAGTTTTGATTATGATAAAAGTCTTCTTTACAAACTGACCTAGGTACCTTATATACTAAGGCTACCTTAGGTTTAACCAAAAATGGGGTTGAAAGGGTCAAATGGCTTTGTATTTACAATCTGGAAGTGCCATTGCACCCCGGCTTCTGAAACTAGAATAACTACTCATTACAAATGACTTTTATAGCCATAATCTGCAGCATTTCATAACTTGCAAAAGATAAGACTTTGTTACGAAACTTGAGTTATGTTGTGTTGTTGACCTAGTGGTCAACACTCCCCCCTTCTGCGTTCATGTCGTCCCCGACATGACCTGATTGTCGATGGCGATGTGGTCTTTGCTGTCATTTTGGCTTCATCTGCTGCACTGCTTGTAACTTTGTCGAGCCACAACAAGAACTATGATCCATTAGAGCGGACATCTATCATCATAACCATTCATCTTTTGAGATCCTCTGATTAATTTTATGTCTGCTCTTCTTCATTGGGGACTTCTTTGTTCCTGTGCAATCATGTTGTTAGTGTTGTCTGCAGCTTTGTCATTGTAGGCCATTCTTCGACTCGCCATTGAGGAGAACTATGCTATGATCTGAAATTGGTGCTCCAACTCATTTGTCAATTGATTTGAGTAGCATTTCCTTATTGTTGATGTAGAAGGAATATGTACAAGAGGATGGTGATAGGTGTCTTTAGATTAGGGTCTAAAACCTGGATGACCAAAGGGAAAAAAACTCGGTGGGAAAAAAATGCCTTTGTTGGTATACGCTCTTATTGGAGTTGAGCAGTTGAACGTGAAGTACATGTTCATGAAAGGTGAGTGCTTGGGTGAAACACGAAAAGAGTGCGTGATGCAAGTGCCAATTATGGGACACTCTATATGCATATGAGAAATTTGTCAACAAAAGCATGCAATGTGAAAGAAGGAGATGATGGGTGTTTCGAGGAATAAATGTAGCACATGTGACATCAAAAGATGTCTCAATAGCTTCCACCTTTCCAAGAAGGGTTTTCGATGTAGAAGTTTCTCCACTCATATCTCACTGTGCTCAGTACGTGAGTGTCTTTTGGACCTTCTCCTTCACTTCACCAGACTTAAGTACTTAGACTTCGACTCTTTTACTCACCTATACCAGCATGAGCGACACAACGTAAATATGCTCAACTCTTCCAGCTTGAGCAGTACCTATAATAGCTAAGACGCTTAGACCACAGAGAATATTACTTGAAGCTTTGGGACTAACACCTCGCTCATTTTGTGGCTTAGCTACTCGATTCTGACTTGTATGACTTGTCGGTTGCATGTTGACACTGCTTTGTGACAAGTTCTTCGGCTGTTGTAGTGGCTGCTAAGACATACTTCGTGGAGTTTCATTGTTTTCCTGTACCTTCTTCTCTTTGTAGTGCTTAGGCCTCTCGTCAGTCTTTTCTTCATGTGGATTATGGATTTTTATTTTTTCTTAATAATAAACAAAGAAAATCTTTAAAAAAACTTAACAAAAGAAAAATCATTCAAATAGAAATCCAAATGCTATGTACACTATACACATGTCCCTAGGGGCTCATATATGGATTTTGTCCCCATACTCCTCTGTAACACTACTATGAGGGCATATACTCTAAATTTCGTCAAAAAATTATCACAATAAAACGCAAAAATTCAATGCATCTCACAAAACATTGCCCTCTAATAGTCATAATGTTAGGTCCGCAATTAGAATGCCTCCCCCCTTCCTATTTGGAGTCATCCTTTACGACAGGATATCGCAAAGGGTATGTGTTGTGCTTGGGCAATTAAAAGTTGTGCCTATGCAGGCCTTGTAATGTAGCCCTATTATGCATACACAGTCAATGCATGGAAAAGATTTATGTTATGCAAGATGTGGGTATAAGCAATTTGCTTATTGGCATTTGTTGTCGAGGCTTCCTATTCTAAGCAATGTAATGGTCTTTGAAGCTCCTGTATCGTTGCTTGATTGAAGTGACTTGATCTCTTCTAACTGTACTGTAATCGTAGGAAGAATTGTAAGAATTCAAGCGGCGATGCACTGACAACAGTTTTGTTGTTCTTCTTTGGGACCCATTTCTTTGCGATTATTGGCTGTTTTGTTGTTGACGCTCGTTTGGGAACCCATACTTGCCCGTGCTTCGTTTGTGTTTGAAGAGACTTCTTTGGGATCCACCTTTTTGTTGTGTGAGTCAACAGTGGTCTTTGCTTCAGCCCTTGTACGCTTGGTTGGGAACGGGATTTAGGCTTTGAAAGTTGATATTGTGGTTGTTTTGGAATCCAAATGAATTCCTGACTTTTTTGTGCTTGAATCAACTTCTTTGGAGCCCAAACCTGAGTTGTGAAAGCTTGCGACTTTGTGATATTCTTACCCGTTCGTGCATGCTTTCCTTGTTTTTGTTTTGGTGTTGGATCTTGTGATTTGTCATTAGAGATCTTTGTCTTCTTGATCCATATCTGTTTTTGGCCGATCTGGCTTTTTGGTATCCAGATTTGTCGAGCTTTTTGGCTTTGACTTGTTGTCCTGTTCTTTTGACCTGTCATGGTTGTTGCTGAAGGGGTTGGTGATAGTGATGGCCTGAGTTGATGATAGGGGATGTCGTAAGATTCATCACTATCGCTACTATCCTCAGCAAGGTTGACTTCTTGTACTTTCCCTTGATTTTTTGGATGGTAGTGGAAAGTTACTATCTGTTTGCTCGTGGGTGATAGTTTCTTGGAGGACTTTTCTAGCCCATTGATTAGAGCATTGTTAGCTCGTTGCTCTGGTCATATTCCTCCTAGCTGAGTCTTTGCATCCTTATTAGGATCCATATATGAGGATGCTTGTGGTGACCGTGTCTTCACTGAGGACTTTGGAATCCACTTTTGATGCACTTTATTCGTGTAGCGATGACATTGATTCCCGGGTCGTTGATCTTCTTAAAGCTCGAAGTGTTCTACAGAGTCATAGAACTCGTCGTCTTGTTCATCTTTTGATTCTCCACATTTCTTTGTTTTCTCCTTATTTTGAGAGCTTGTTGATGTCTGGATCTCTTCGTTTTACTGGATTACACTCAGTGCAAAATAAGGAACGACATCATAGCCATTTTCATCACAAAACTTTGTTGTGGGAGCATCCTCCACGGCGCACACGTCCAGAGTAGCCAAGATGTGTTCCCATCCAAAAGGCTCTAACTCTTCTTCAGGAAATGGTTCTGGGATATAGTCCATATCCTCTATAACCCGCTCTAGGATACATTCCTCACGTTTCAAGCTACCACATTGTGAAGCTCCACAAATCCACAGTTCTTTAGGCTTACCTAACTAAGCTGGAAGTTCTGATCCTACAACTGTGGTGGAATCAAACTCCTCAACCGGTGTTCTCGTCACATCCCTATAGCTATGGTCCCTCAAGTTTATCTTTGTTATGGTTTCCATATGTCTCAGGTATATATGGTCATAACCCAATCTTGGACCATTTTCAATTGTCGCATGAATGGTCTTCCCAGAATGATGTCATAGTTGTTCTTCTTGCCAAAGTCAAAAACAAAAAAAGTGTGTTATATTCAATGCCACAAGAAGTAACAAGTACTTTTTCTAGCAGTCCTAGGGGCTTTTCCTTGTGTCCGTCTGCAAGCTGCAGGGTCATTCGTGTGGATATCAAGGCAGGTTTTCCCCATTTTTTCCAAACCTCTTTGGTTGCAATGGCCACACCAGCTCCACTGTCAAGGATTGCCATGGTTTTTACACCATTGAATTCCATAGGAAGGGTGGTGTTTCCATCTTCTCCCTCGTAATACTCGCCTACCTTGTTTAATGTCACTGGCCTAGTATTTAGTTGAGGCATTTCAAGCTCTTTGATGCCTTCCTCGATTTGAGTCATTGGGGTTTTTACATCAAATTTCTCTAGACATTTACCCACATTAGCCCACATGTTTGGTCTTATTCTGAGCAACTCGGCTAATATCTACTAGCCCCTTTGAATCGATGGCCTTGTTGGGAGACAGTCTCTGTGATGGGACTGCAACCACATCTGACTTGGTCTCGTACTCTCCCATGTAGGACGGTAGTGTTCTTAGCGAATGGGGTTGAATATCCATAGATTGTACAGATCCTTTGTCGCCCCAATACGATCGCACGTCTAGATTCATTTGAGATCCTGTCTCAAATTCCTCTATTGGTGGTAGAAACACTCCTCGTTCATCACCAGTCTTGTCTACTAGTCTTCTTACGTCATCGGCTTCATTGGTCTCTCTGAATTGTTTCCACAATTCGTCAAGACCATCTATCTCTTTACAATCCTCAGGTATAGCTTGGTGAAATCCCTCAGCAGAGTTATCCGTGGTATTCAGTACTATCCTTGGTTCTAATGCTGGGTCTTTGAGGTTTGGTCTGTGCTCATGACTAGAATCTGGCTCTTTTAGTTCCTAGTTTGGTGGGATTACTTGTGTAAGCATGACACGGATCACATCCTTAGGTTTTGCAACTGGTGGTTCTAGTAAAGCTTGGGCTGTTTGAATCATTTTCTGGCACGTTTCAAACCTTTGCTTTTCTAGTTCCGCATAGGGATATGTCATCCACATGTGTTCTTGGGTTTGGTTGTTTTTGAGCCTCACATCATAGGCTTTCAAGAGGGCATCTAATGTCTCATTAACCTTCTCTGCCAACACAGATCCTCCTGAACTAGCACTTCTCGGTTTCTCATCCGTGGATGGTTCTTCTAGAGGTTTAACCATCTGTGTAAGAGAAGGTGCCTCCTTTTCCTCATGTTGTTTTATCTTCTCCTCAGCTTCGGTAAGCTTCTCAGCTAGGGATTTTTGCTCTCGTTCCCTGCGTGCTTTCATCCTAGTCTTTCTAGCTTTCCAACTATTTTGTTTGCTCTTGGTTTTCTGACTAGGTGCGTCTGTCTTTGGTCCATCATCTGTCTTTGGACTCGTGTCACTTTCGGTGTTCTTTGTCTCTGGATTCTCATCAGCTTTCTTTTGAGCTTGTGCTCTCGTAACCACTTGAATTGGTACGACATTTTCATTTTCTGAGCTACTAGGGAGCTGAACAATCCGTAATACATTTGTCGTGATTTTACTGCTTTGGTTTGGGTTTTTCGGGCAATCGGGGATCAAGTGAGTGATGCCACACTCAAGACAATAGGCATTTACTTCAGTGATCTCTGTATGAGGACATTGTTTGACCAAGTGGTTGTCACGACTTTTGTGACAATCTGTCTCTGGTTGAGGAGATTCTTTTAGCATTTCCTCTTGGCTATAAGCAAGCTTTGACCTAGATAAGCCGTTATTTGCAATGAATCGCAATGTACTTTCGTCCATTTCCGAACCTTCTTTCTTTCGACTGAAACCCAGGAGGTGGAGGTTGTACCGGCCTCACCACTCCATGTGTTTCTCTCACATTTTGTTGCTCCGAAGGGTAGTACTCACTTTGGTTGCTATACCACATTGTAGTTGGTACTAGCGTTGGTTTATTTGATGCTTCCATCATTGGCATGTATCTCATGTCTACCGGCATTCTAGCACCTGGCAACGGAGGTTGTTGTCCTAAGACAAGTCCTAAGACAAAAGCTGTGGCCTTAAAACTCCTACTGGTCCTAGCGCATTCCCCGTAATGTATCTAGGTGGAGTAGGTGCTTCTGGAACAGGTTGTACATACCTCTCCCTAGCATTTTCCATGCTATAATAGCACTCTTCCCCCGTATGGTTCGCCCATTTTCTCTCAATTTCACACCACTTCGGCTCTCCCGAATCAAACCTTACAAGAGGAATCAACCTCTTGACCAAGTCGTCGATAAACTTTTCTTGATCAATAGGTGCTATTGGCTTGGCAATGGACTCACTTATCTGTGAAACATTGTGCTGAGAGGATGTGTCATCTCCTTGACTCTTTAGGTCCTTTTCTTTGTATGCCTCACAGTTATCCACTAGATAAAGAGCTTCTTTGATCAACTCGTTTAGCGTCATCCTCCTTATCATATGCAGATCCTTCTGGAGGCCCGCATGTCTCATTCCCTGGATAAAGATCAACATCAGTCGTGCTTGCGTAGGTAATTCCGCTCTCGGACAGATCTTAACATATCTCTTGAGCCGTAATGATGCTTTGCGTACTGATTCATTCTCTTTTTGTTTGAATCTATGGATTTGCGAGACAGTGTTGTGAGCAATGCCTTTTGGCGAGAATTCTTCAATAAACTCCTCAAACAGCTCATCTAGGGTCTCAAAATCCCATTTTTTCACCGAGTCGAACCATGTAGTTGCATCATCTTCTAGAGTCAATCCAAATCCCGCAAACTGTGTCGCAAAATCTGAAACTTCCTCTGCTCTAATCACTCTTTTGAAAGCTGTTACGTGATCTCTCGGATCTTTATCTCCAGAGTATTTTCTGCTTACCCATTTTTGGACTTGGGATGGTCTAACTCGTCGATTGTCTACAAGTCTAACCAGAGACTCTCCCAATCCTTCTTTCGTTATCGCTCTTGAAGGGAATCCTGGTGGCTCTCTTCTTGGAATTCCTATAGGAATTCTCGTGTTTGGTGGAGGCATTTGTGGTCCTTCATTGGCCAAATATCCACCTCTTTCTAGTAGAGTCTGTGGATTTGTTCTTTCTACAACTCTGTATTCTCGTCCATACTTGTCGACAACTATAGATCTCCATTGACAGTCGATTCCATATGTGTAGACATATAAGAGCTTGTAATCCGTTATCTCTTCTAGGTATGGATCTGAGCACCTATAAAGATTGACCTCATTGTCGTCAATGCATCTATATAGTCCTTCACTCTCATGACCAATCATCCAAACTCTCTCAACAAGATGGATCTTTATCAATTGCAAGTTTGGAAGATCCATTGTGGGAGGATATTCCTCTATAGTCGGGATCTCCAAGCTTGTGTAAGCTGCGTTTGAATCTAGGGTAGACATGATTTCTGGGCTTAAGAGCTTTTGCTTGGTTCAAGTAGACTTAGTCCACTGTGTTCAAGTGCTTTGGTTAGGGAAAAGTCAAAACTATGTCCAAAACCGCAACCGTTTCGTCACAATTCTCGCAAATTGTCGCTTTTAGACACCCCTAACTTGCAGATGTATTTTGAGACCTCAAACGACGTTTTTTTCAAAATTGAATCATGTTTTGCTCTAGGATCTGTAGAGCCTCTCTTAGGCTACATTTTGATATAAAAACTTTTCCGATCCGATACCGTTTGTGAAAGTTATGGCCAAAACAGTGAAATGCAGTTTAGACTGGTCAAAATGAGTCCAAATTCAATTTTAAAAGAAGATTTGGGATCTCTGTGACACTGTGAACACTCCTGTATTGTCAAAAGTACAGTTGGACCCTAAAACTGGCCTAGAGACATCCTACACGTAGGATGTCTATGTGCTCTGAATTTAACAAAATTTGGTCCAGAGACTCCCCTTAAGTCCAGCAACACAATGGTATGCTCAGAATTTCATTTGGACCTAAAAATGGCCTTGAGACATCCTACGCGTAGGATGTCTTTTTGCTCAAAATGACTTGAAATTTAAAGCATAGGCTCCCCTTGAGGTGCTGATCACTTTGATATGCTCAAAATTAGTTTTGGAGTGCAAAATCACACAGAAGACATCCTATGCGTAGGATGTCTTTTTGCCCTGTTTGACCCCAGACTTGACCCCAGACTTGACCCACAGCTTTCCCTTGATGTTAGCAACCCAATGGTATGCTTAGATTTGAGTTTGGATCTCAAAGACCCCAAAACTAGCTATTCTTGCCTTTTTCAGTCAAAAATGCTAAAGTCTGTTCAATCTTCACTTTCACTGACCCAAATGAGATGAAATTTATCACATGCACTCAAAACAACATTTAGAACATGCCTATGGAGTCATCCTATGGTTTGGTCTCAAAATTAGGCCTTGGACACAATTTGGGTAGGATGTCTGGCAATTCTCGTCTTTTGGCTTAAATTTGTCAAAATTTGGTCAAATTTCCACTTTCCAGGTGGAAATAGGGTAAAACCTACCTTCTGAACACACTGGTCAACTCATAATTTCAAAATTTCCACTAGATCACCCTGATAGACATCCTACGCGTAGGATGTCTACTGCTTATTTTTTCAGACTGAAGTGTCCCTGATGCTTCCTTATGCTCTCAGCAAGTGCAAGTATGCTTCACAATTGCAAAAACATGCAAAAATCACTCAATCTAAGCCTTTTCTGAAATTTTATGTTTTCTGACTCCGCCTTTTGGCTTTTGGTCAACAAAAATAGGGAAAAACGCCCAAGTCAATATGTTACTAGGGTAAAACCTACCCTCTGAACCCATTGGGAACCTCAATTTTCCCAAATTCCTTGCCAAAAGTGCCCTAGAGATATCCTACGCGTAGGATGTCTACTGATGAAAATTTTGGCAAATTTCATCCACAGGCCTCCCCAAGTCTTGAGCACTACTTTTCAAGCATTCCTACCAGTTTTTATGCAAAATTGTGCTCAGAATCTTAAGTTTCTTGTTTTCGTGTTTTTGACACTCCGTCTTTGGTCTTTTGGGTGTCAAGAGTTGGTCAAAACTCTAGTTTCATCGTATACTTAGGGTAACCCCCCCCTTCAGAACACACTGGTGGAGTCAAAATTTTCAAATTTGGTCTCCAGAACCCCCTTGAGACATCCTACGCGTAGGATATCTATGTTTACAAAATTGCACATTTTCTTCACAGAACCCTTGCAAATGCTCTTTTATATGCACAGCATCAGTCGGTCATACAAAAATATCCACAAAAGCTTGTTTAATGCATTTTTACCCTCAAAATCACACTTTTCCATGATTTCAAATGCAATCAAGCACTTTAGCAAATAATTCAGTGTTGAATAGCTCTAGATCAGAATCGGATCTCTTACCTAAAGCTACTCCTACAAATCATATAGGGTTTTGCATCTATGAGTAGAAAAATGCTTCACTGCCACACACGGACTAGTAAACGCTTTTATCACCTCACAAATCACTCGACCACCAACAACTACTCTAATCCACAGATACTAACTAAACCTATCTAGTCGCAGACCCTCGGCAAGACACACACTTCCTGGCTCTCCACTTGATCGCGGAATATCTTCTTCCGGATCCACTTAAGAAAAACGCTTTCTTTACCCGAAACTAAATCAAGCAACCATCACACGAGTGTTAGTGCATGAATGCTTGAATTTCAGCATAATCAAGTAGATTATATGAATCATGAAAACTTGTATGACCGAGTTTAATTTCAAGGCAACAAAAATTGATCTAGAATATGGTTTGGATTAGCATAACACAAGAAAGGAAAAAAATATTTTCACATAACAATCTAGAATTCATGCTAAAAGATCTTTCAAAACTTTGTGTAGTTAGTTGATGTCATGAGAGAAAATGAATTTTTGGAACTAATCTTTGTGTGGTTCTAGCATTGAGAAACTATGACACGCTATACCTTTGATGATATCCCAATCTTCTTCGGAAATCTAGAAGAAGATGTTGATGATTTTCTTGCTGATTTTAGAATGGTTTGTCGTATCCTTGGTGAAAGGGATGACATTGAAAAAGGGGATTTTCTATTGCTATGCCTTAGAGGCAACACTGAGCAATGGTTTTGGAGTATGTCTTCTCAGATTGAAGATGGATATACCCAAATTTCCAAAGCTTTGAAGACCAGATTCTCTAAATTTCCAACAACAGAGACAGCATGGGCTTCATAAGGGAGACTTCAACAACATGGTGAAGACTACTATGCTTATGAGGATATTTTTTCTCGTCAATGGGGAAGATGTGGATTTAGTTCTACATTTCCAGATTATGTAAAAATGGAGCAATTTATTTCGGGTTTGTCTCCTTTCCTAAAGACTAAGGTTACTTGTAGTGGACCCTCTACCTTTGAAGAATCGGTCACTATTGCCCGAAGGAAGTTTCAGAAGTACTTCTATATCAAAAATGGTTTCCATCATGCTGGAAGAACCAACCATCATGAAAGTGTTTCTATCAAGGAGTCATCTCCTTTGCCATACTTATCTCCTTCTACTCCGACAAATGTTGAAGAAGTTACTTACATGCCAACTGATTATTCAAGTGCTAAAGTGTGTGGCCAAGACTCAAATGTGGAATCTCTTTCTTCTACCTTTATCACAAGCATGCAAAAATCAACACAAGATATCTCAAATGGCATTGATGATTCAATAATGGATACATCCAACCTTTTGGCGGAGGATCAATTTCTAGTCCGAGCAGACGAAGCTTTTGTGCAACATGACTCTATGGAGAATGAAGACCTTGAAGGTAACCTTGATCTTATGGAATGTTCTGAGAGTGTATCTTGTCTAAAAGAAGAGAGTGAAGAAGAAGATGAGATCATAGGTGGGGAGATCATAGACCACATTGATCATAAAGAGATGATTGTGTACATGGAATGCCAACTCCAAAACAAAGTAGCAGAGTGTGAGTTGAATCCATGTGAGGATAATCTTCAAAAAGTGTTTGAGGATGTTGAAAAGCATTGGTATGACCCATATATGTTAAGCATAGAGGAACCTATCATGGAAGAAGCTAAAGTTTTCACAAAATCAAATAGTAATCCATCAACCTTTGAGGTGGTACAATGTGAGGAGTTACAACCTTGCCAAAGGGGGGGCTTAGAAGGGGATGAAGAACATGGGAGAGTAGTAAAAAATAAAATCATAAAAGGAAACTGTCAGAAGGGTATCATTCTCTCCAATGGTGTTTTAGTGGGTGGCTCTTCATTCATGGGACAATCTCTTAGCAAGAAAATCCAAGATTTTGAAGCCCCAATCATCTTCACATTGGGTTTCACCTCTTCAAAGTCAACTTCTCCTCTCTTCACATATACCTTTCATCGGGGGCACCATACCTTCTTAAGTGGAAGAGGACATGAATACTTGGTGATGAACGGATGTTTCCAAACCTTCTACATCTGGCTCTTTGGTGTATGGAGGTCACACATTGTGATGCTTCTGGTCTTCATCATAGATGAAAAACTTGTTGATTACTACTTGTGGATATATCAATCAATACCAAAATCTATTCTCTTCCAATGTGTTGGAAGCAATAGAAACCTTCGTCTATTATCTACTTATGTGGTAAACTATTTGCAATATCTTCCAATAGCAGTTGGAAGCATGGATCAAGCTTTCCTAAATCATGAAGGTCATAGAATTTTTGACTTGATGAGCCTTCCCAGGTTGAATGAATTTTATGAGCTACAGTTCAGGAATTTGCTCATACAAGCTCTTGAAGATCGTAGCAGATACATCAACTTTACACAGGAGGAAGAGCAACCAATCTTTTATATCACATTCATAATGATAGATGCAATGATGGACAACAATAAAATCTACAAGTTTCTTCAACTAAAATCAGTAAGTGATTCCATACCATACATCTCTCTTTGGGAAAGATATTTCAAGATCTTTGATCCTGGGGGGTGCTTATGAAAACTTTCTCAATGGAGGAGGTTTACTCAGTCACTTCATTACATCCTGCTATTGTCTCTGAGAACCTTTCATATCACAAAAGGTTTTTTAATAATACAAAAAAGGTTCTTCAAAGATGAGAGCAAACAAAGACAGACGTTACACAATCTACATGTTGTATGGTCGGATAAATGGTACATGAATGTACCATTATCTAAGGGGGGGGCTAATGATGGCCGTTTTTCGGCTTTCCATAATTGCCATAGTAAGCTACCTCACCCTATCAAATCACTCAAACATTTTGGTTATCCCTACCATTTCACTGTACATAGGCGTGTGTGAGTTAGGGACTTTTCCCATATCTTCTTAAAAACCCTCAATTAGCTAGTCACTGGGCTAGTTGAGCCAAAAAAAATAAAAAAAATAAAAAAATAAAAGTATATTATGGCCCATTTGTGTGTAAATATTTCATTGTATATAGAGCCTAAATATAAGGATTTTTCATAATTATTTTGGTATTTATTTAAATATTTCTACCTATGGTGTGTTATTTATGCTATGTACATTGACTCACCATTAACATATTTTTTCTTACCATTTTTCATACTCTTTATTCCATATAAAAATAATTTCATGCAAGCTTCTCTTATTTTTGGTGTAACTCCATCCCAAAAAAAATCCAAAAAAACTAGTTTTATTTATGTGTATATTTTTTCACTATTGTGATTTTTCCTTCCTACATCTATTCTCTTTTACTCTCATAAATTAGAACACCAAAAATACTCATATTTTTATGGTAGACTTATAATGAGAGAGATTTATTTTGACCCCTTTATATTTTTTCCACCTATATTATTTATATTTGACATGTACATATTTTTTTAGACCCCTAAATATTTGATTTTCTTAGTTGTACTATTCACTTATATCATGATCTCAACAATATCTTCAATTATAGACCTACCAAATAAGGTCAAGGGTATGTGGCATGCATGCATGCACCATGGGGAGCTCACTCTTGGAGGTATTCAAAAGAATCATCGAAAGAAGGACCTCACAAGGACCTTGTGCAGTGGAAAAAACAGTCGGTTTTGCTGAATTTTTAAAGATCACATGCTCCCCGAATTTTGAAAGGTGATACAAACAAAAGTTGTAGCTCGTAAGCTGAACTTTCACCTCAAATTTTTTCATATTTTTTTGAGCTACGAGCTGTGAGCTAAGATTTTATTGGTGGACCCCAGTTTGCCCATGCTATGCAGCCACACTCCCTCTTCCACTTTATCATTTTCCTCTTTCACACACACTCCTCCCTCTCCTTCCCACTCCCAAACCTGCAACTCCCATGTCCTAATTCAACCTCTTCACCATTGCCACATCTCTCACACCTCCATAGCCTTCATCCTCCATTTCTACACCCTATGTGTCCCCCTCTCTCTCTACATATATGTCCATATTACCATACTCTCTTCAGCTCTACTATATTGTAAAATGCACCCTCTACTAGAGTAGGCACTCCCAAATTATTCACTCAATCGTCTCTCCTTTCATCCTCAATAATTCTCTTCCCTTGAGCCCACATCCATGTGATTCAAAGGACAAGAGAGACCCACCCTCATTAAAAAAATTAAAAATATGCATAATCTTTTATTCCTTCAAATAAACTTGATTAGGCCTAATCCTAATCGGGGCTTCTAAAACCTATAAATAGAGCCCTTCTCTCCCTTGTAAATCACATGATCACACTACACCACACCATTCTCAACACATAACACACCACTCTTCAAGCCTAGTTGTGTAGAGTGTGTGCATTGTGAGTGCTCTATTCCATCACTACACATAGGTGCATGGAGAAGCTTGACGTTAGTTATGCCATCTAGAGGAGTGGAGTGATACTATACTCTGCAATCACACTTGTAGCCTACTCTTGTCCATAAATAAGATTCATAGTTTTGGGTGCAATTGTATGCTGCAACTACGACTCTTCTCTCCAAATTGACTTGATAAGTTGGCTAATCAAGTGGTTGAAGGTATATTGTCCTTGAAGTTTGTTGTGCCATTTCATGCTTGGTGGTTTGAGGGCTTGTTGAATTGTTTGCCTAAAAGGTCAATTGTAAGAGGGTGCTCGGTGAGAGGGCTCCCGTGACCCTAAGACAATTTGTGTATTGGCAACAAGGTCAAGTTTTATGTTGTCTCTCTATTTCTCATCAAGCTTTGTGTGCATCTAGTCTTTAAGGCTAAGACTGAGTTGCTCAAGTTGATTTGTGCTCTTTACCTCTCTCTGGCGTGGTGAATGTTTGTGTTCGGTGTGTGTGGCTATCTTGCATTCCCCTCTCTTTGTGCGTTTGAGTACAAGGAGATATCACGTGCGTCCTAGTTCGCATCTACAACTAGGTGGTGCCCCTTTTCTTGTTTGGTTTCTGGCTGTGGGTTGTTTTTGTCTCTGATTGTGCTTGCCCCAGCCCCAATTGAGCAACACGGGAGCCTCGAAGGGTGTTTAGAGGCCGCTCTTCTTGTTGCCCGCCCCGGACCACCTCACTACTTAGGTCCTTGTGTCCCCGGCAGCGGCGCCAATGTTGCGGGAGCGACTCACACACCCATGAAGTGCATGCAAACACTACCTAGATCAACATAATGTTAATCGAGGACACAGATGACACGATAGGCACACGGAAGAAATCTCTTTAGCTTGTCAGGCTGAGACAATCCTACACATACAACACTCTGGAAGGCCAACTAAACCACAGTCAAGAACCTCACTGCTCTCAACTACACCACCTAGCCACATACACACATACGGAAGGTAACTCACCTAATCATGCCAGATTCGTACGAAACTTAAGGAACACCATCCCCTCACTAGGATACACCTGTCCCTAAGATTCTACACTCAAAACCCTCACTCTAAACCCATCTGCGAAAAACGCGTAGGATGACAGAGCAGAATTTTGAAAGTGCCCGAAACTGAAATTTATGAGTACCTATGCATAGCTTATGTCGCCACAATTCTATAGACTACAAGCACTTAGAAAACAGACATCGTTTGATACACTTACGACCACAAATATCTCGTAGATGCGTCGGCGTGTGCGCTTCGTCTCGCGTGGAATGCATAGCGTTGTCGCGTAGCTCTCGTCGAGCCTACAACAATGGTGCAGTCGGATCTCCAATGTGTTGAGCGAGCTGGGAGTAGCTAGAGGATAAAGCTCACACTCACTCTCTTTCTCTCTCACACACAGTAGACGGCAGCACTAAAGTTTTGATTATGATAAAAGTCTTCTTTACAAAATGACCTAGGTACCTTATATACTAAGGCTACCTTAGGTTTAACCAAAAATGGGGTTGAAAGGGTCAAATGGCTTTGTATTTACAATCTGGAAGTGCCATTGCACCCCGGCTTCTGAAACTAGAATAACTACTCATTACAAATGACGTTTATAGACATAATCCGCAGCATTTCATAACGCGCAAAAGATAAGACTTTGGTACGAAACTTGAGTTATGTTGTGTTGTTGACCCAGCAATCAACAGTGTGCTATCAAGTGCCACAAAGTGCCTCTGAGTGCTCTTGAAGTGCAATGAAGTGCTTCAGAGTGCTTTCCAGTGCCCCAAAGTGCTTTACAATGTTGGAGAGTGCTTCAAAGGGCACCAAAGTGCATGACAAGTTGCTTGAAAGTGGCACGTGGTGCTTCACAGTACTTTCAAGTGTCCCAGAGTGCTTTAAAGTGCTGCAACGTGCTTAAAAGTGCCTCAAAGTGCTTCAGAGTGTGTAAGTGTTGCAATTAGATTTCAATACTTTATAGTATTTTTAAATGTCTTTTGTGTGGCAGAGGGATTTGTACATGCGGTTCAAGGAGGCTAATCCTAACATTAGGATGTCCCTTAGATGCTTTGAGGGTTTGAAGCCATACTACGTACGCAAGTTGAAGGACCACAACACCTGCTGTTGTGAATAACATGTGTAGCTTGTTTACTTGAAGGAAGGCTTTAATCAGATGCGTCATGGAAGATACGGGTTACATGGAATGTTGGTGCAGCCAAAGTTGGTCCGAGCTAGAAAGTGGTCTATGCCAAGTGAGGGCTGTAGGCAGGTGTAGTGCAGAAGGCTAGAGCAGGTATGGAGTCCCTGGGCAGACAAGTGGCAGCGGAAATGTATGTTTTATGTGGCTCTTTAAGCCAAAAGAGCTAAAGGATGGTCTAGATGGGATAGCAGGTAAAGGTGCCACAAATGCCAAGTCAGTGCTCTGGAATGAAGTGTTCAAGGTGCTCTAGAAGCAGGTCTAGACGGCTCATCAAACGAAGCCTCGATGCTCAAGATATTGAAGTTCAAAGTTAGAAGGTTTAGCAGATCCTCGACGGACAAGGCAGCTGGGGGTAGGTGGCCTAGGCAAATGTTAGCAAATAGATGCATAGAGATTGAATTCTGGAGCATGCTTGTCTTCTCGAATTGTAGATCGGAGCTCTGGATAGCAAGTTATGGCCAGTTGAAGTTTTTTCGGGGGCCATTTATGAGCGAAGTTGACCGCATTGGAAATCGTGCCATCTAGGTTTTTTTGGGTCTCGACAGAGTTTTAGAAGGCAACGTGAATTCATGTGGAGTTGGCAGGAACTGACTGCACATCAATTGGATGCCTGATCAGCGAGGTACCACATGTCAAAGCTTGGGATTGCTTTTTAAGGGGTGCATGCAGATGGTTTTCCTCGATTTTTGCGGCACTTTGTTTGAGGCCATCGAGGAGGTGGGATGTAGAGCTAGCCGAGGAGAATGAATCTCGAAATGTGCACCTCTAGTGGGGTTTTTTGAAGGGGGCAATCGGTCGACCGGGAAATGTGAGAGGTGCTGCTAAACTGGGTCACAAAAAAAGAATAAAATACTTGTTGAACTAATTTTGTGTAAAGCCTTCAACCCCCAATGAGCTGCAGTTGGAGGGAAGGGTGCAACGTGGCCTAGAATTAGTCCCACATGCACAAACGGGGGTTCGGATGGAAAGGTTTAAGGGTTGGGCCGTGAGGCCTCACTGAGATATAGGTTGGAGAGGGGGGAGCTTGGAGCCCCCTGCTGGGTATGGTGTCCGCCTTTAGATGCTGCGTGAGCACTACAAAGTGGCATGAATGGCGTGGCAAGGCTGTTTTAGCCGATGCCAATGGCGCACAGTGCCGGTGGTTGGCGGTAGACAGGGTGGCTTTCATGGCGCTGTAGTCCTGCACAGTGATGACATGGCCGGCCAATTGAGCGGCCGTTCTTGCGGCCCTTGGAGGCCCCATCTTTTGAAGACGAGGGGGGAGGGCATTAGTGATATCGCTAATGCCTGCCCAACATGAAGTAAGGGGCATGCCCCAGAGAGAGAGAGAGAGAGAGAGAGAGAGAGAGAGAGAGAGAGAGAGAGAGAGAGAGAGAGAGAGAGAGAGAGAGAGAGAGAGAGAGAGAGAGAGAGAGAGAGAGAGAGAGAGAGAGAGAGAGAGAGAGAGAGAGAGAGAGAGAGAGAGAGAGAGAGAGAAGTCAGATTCCAGACTGCACGGAGCCCAAAGGGTGGCCATTTCAAATGGCGACCAGGAGGGGTGCCATGTGCAAAAAGATGGTGGCTACGCAGATCAAAGGGCCCATTTCAAACAAGGGCAAGCCAAGGTGAATGGTGAGGAGAAAGAGAGAGAGAAGGCAGCTCAAAGGGAAAGTCAAAGGAGCAGTGGAAGTTTGGGTAGTCCAGAGGATAAAAAATAAAGAAAAGATGAAAAAATAAAAAATGCTTAGGGGCAGTAACGACATCGCTAATGCCCCCCCCCCCCCCCCCCCCCCCCCCAAGTGCAAGAGATCCAAAGAGAGAAGATGAAGCCAAAGGCGGCTACCTCCTCCCAAAGTTACCAAATGTGGATGCAAGAAGGACCAATCACAGCCCAGATGCCCAAATTGAAAGGGGAACCCCTATATAAACCATTTTTGAGCCTTTTTTCACGATTTTTGCCAGAGTAGGCTTCTTGCCAGGGCCTTGAGCCGGTGAGCTTGCAGAGAGCCAAGATAGAGTGTGTGTGAGTTCTTGGGTTGGATTTTTTGTGCAGAGGTGTGTGCCTGCAAAGCCCCAAGTGCACGTTTTCTTGCCGAACGACCATGTGGGTGCAGTGTTTGATGTAAATGAGTTGTAAAGAGTGTTTGAGTAGTGGTGAAGCCTCCATTGTGTTTCTCTCACGTCGTTTCCCCCTCCCCCCTTCTCTTTCTCCTGCTCTTGTGTCTCTCCTCGGTGCCAGCAATGTGGATGTATGTGCCCCCCGGACTGACGATGTTTTGAGTGAGAGAGTAAGATTGAGTGGCTGTGTGCACGTGTAAGGGCGGAGACAGATCGTGGTAGTAGGAGTGCATTGTGTGGTGGATTTGTGGAGTGTGTGAGGTTAGGAAGAGAGCAGGCGGTGGTCTGCTAGTGTGAAGTATGTTTTTGAAGGTGTTTTCTGAGAGGATAGGGGTGCTGTGGATACCCTGAGCTATAGAGAGGCCCTTGTGTTTGTGCCGGGTGTGTTCCCCCATTCCCCCTCTCCATCTTCTGGTGCCCCCACTGAGGAGTGTGCTGATGCTCCTAGTTGATGTCAAAGCGGTGATTTTGGTGATGCCAAAGGTGCGGCCTTTGAAGAGCTGGTGTTGCTAGTGATGGCTTGGACGAGATTTCCTATTTTCACTAAGGGCAAAGATGCGGAAGCTTGGCTTCAAGACTATGGATTGTTCGTGTTGGAAAGCAGTCTACCGAGAGAAGACGGTGCGGTACAAGTGTTCCCGCTCTCGTTTCGTGGTAAAGCAAGGCTATGGTTCGATAGCCTTGGTGAAGAATAAAAGGTAGATTGTAAAGTCCTAGAGGTGGCTTTTTGAAGAAGATTTGTAGCGGATGTGCAGCTGGACGAAGTAAAGCGGAAGCTGGACAGGTTGAAGCAAAGCTTGGAAGGTGATTTCCAAGCGTTTGAGTGGGAGTTCGAAGCCCTTGGGGGGAAATTGATCATGGTAACTGCTGCTGAGAAAATGTTAGCTTTTTAAAGTTGAGTAAATTCATGGATTTCCTGCATGAAGAAGTGCATGATAAGGTTGAATTAGATGGCTCGATGCCGTATGAAGAGGCGGTAGCTCTAGCGAGAGGGCGGACCAAAAAGATGTTGAAGAGGCGCGAAGCTAGGCAGGGTTTGTCAGGCACTGTGATGCCAAGGCAATGTGATGTAGTGGTAGTCAAGCGACATGTGGTGCGAAGAGAAGTACAAGTGTGAGAAGAACCAAGGGTTCTTTGGTTACAGAGAGACAGGGTGGCTCCTATGCCGAAGATGCCGGCTAGAGCGGTTCCAATTGTGGAGGAAGGGTAGGTGGTTCCAGAGTGGACAAAGGATGTGCTGCCAAATTCAAATGTGGTTGTAGAAGATCCATTGGAATGTGGTAAAGACCAAAGAGTGCAGCTTGCAGACGAGGTCGAAGTGGTAAAGCTAGAGGAGATTCCCGAGCTAGAAACCGAGGAAGAGATTGAGTCGAGTGACAGTAGCTCTATGGACACAAACACGAGTGACCAAGTCGTCTCAATCCAGGTATGATGAGTTTGACCTCTTACATGTGAGTAGAGAAGCAGTAAATGTGTGCGAGGAGCAGCATGAAGTGCAAGCCGAGATGCCTAGTGGAAACCAAGTGGAGCAGTCTAGACCTACAAGTGATGATGTGCAGGTAAAGGTGATGTGTGGTGACATGCTAATGGCTATGATGATGAAGGTAGTGATGGAATGTGCCATAGTGGTGCTATATGTGTAAAGTCTTGCCAAAAGAGATAGGGAAGCCTTGTCTATGGTGGCAGAGCGTGATGTAGTGGTAGAAGAGCAAGTGATTGCAAGCAACAAGCAAGTGGTGTTGTTTGACCTTGAAGGGCCAGTTGACAAAGAGGAGCTCGATGATGCTGGAATTGAGTGCATGACAGGTGAGACGGGCAGTGCAAAGTCAAAGATAAAGGTGCTTCCTATGCAGTCAGTGCACTCTATAACAGGTGATGTGGGTTCCAAGGTGGTGTCCAAGATTTCTAAGGAGGTCTGTGAGTGGTGGTTGAAAGGGATGCTGATAAAGGCGGTTGTGCAGTGGGCTGTTGAGCAGGTACATGATTTTCTGGATGAGGATCTAGCTTTACATGGATGGGAGGGTGGGTCAGGTATGTCAGAAGTGCTGGTTGAACAGGATGGTGAGCACAATGGTGCTCTATTTGGTGTTCTTGGAGGTGCTTTGTTGCAAGTGGGCAATTTGCCATGAGTGCTTGGAGTGTAGAGGTATGTTGCTGATGGTTTGGGTATGCAGTTGGCTATGTGCCTTGGTGCGGCACTATGTAAAGTTGTTACAAGTGGACGAAAGAGATCAGTGGAAGGTGCGATTGATGATAGGTAAAGCAGGGGGTTGGGCAACCTACTTGAGCAACAACGGCGGGTAGCAGATGCTAGTTTATGTACATATGCTAGGTGTTTTTGTGGTGTGCAGAGAGTTTGCTTTGGGTGTGTAGTTTTTTAGTGCAATAAGCTTGTATGTGGTCGAACATAAACGTATGACAATGGGGTGGGCAATGATGGTGCAACCAAAGTTGGTCCGAGCTAGAAAGTGGTCTATGCCAAGCGAGGGCTGCAAGCAGGTGCAATGCAGAAGGCTAGAGCAGGTATGGAGTCTCTGGGCAGGCGAGTGGCAGCGGAAATGTATGTTTAATGCGGCTCTTTAGGCCAAAAGAGCTAAAGGATGGTCTAGATGGGATAGCAGGTAAAGGTGCCAAAAATGCCAAGTCAGTGCTCTAGAATGAAGTGTTTAATGTGTCTAGAAACTTGTCCAGACGGCTCGTCAAACAGAGCCCCAGTGCTCAAGATACTGAAGTTCAAATTTAGAAGGTTTAGCAGATCCTTGACAGACAAGGCAGCTGGGGGCAGGTGGCCCAGGTAGATGTCAGTAGATAGATGCATAGAGCTCAAATTTTGGAGCATGACTGTCTTCTCGGATTGCGGATTGGAGCTCTGGATAGCAAGTTAAGGCCAGTTGAAGTTTTTTTGGGGGCTAGTTATGGGCCAGGTTGACCGCAATGGAAATCGTGCCATGTGGGTTTTTGTGGGTCTTGACAGAGTTCTAGAAGGCAAGGTGCTTCATGTGGAGTTGGCAAGAACTGACTCCACATCAATTGGATGCCCGATCAATGAGGTACCACATGTCAAAGATTGGGATTGCTTTTTTAGGGGTGCATGCAGATTGTTTTCCCCGAGTTTTTGCGGCACTTTGTTTGAGTCCATCGAGGAGGTGGGATGTAGAGCTAGACAAGGAGAATGAATCTCGAAATGTGCACCTTTGGAGGGGTTTTGTGAAGGGGGCAATCGGCTGACTCGGCAATGTGAGGGGTGCTGCTAAAGTGGGTCACAAAAAAAAAACTTGTTAAACTATTTTTGTGTAAAGGCTTCAACCCCCAATGAGCTGCAGTTGGAGGAAAGGGTGCCACGTAGCCCGACATTAGTCCCACATGCACAAATGGGGGTTCGGATGGAAAGGTTTAAGGGTTGGCTGTGAGGCCTCACTAAGATATAGGTTGGAGAGAGGGGAGCGTGGCGCCCCCCGCTGGCTATGGTGTCCGCCTTTTGGCGCTGTGTGAGCACTACGCATTGACATGAATGGCACTGTCAGGAATTTTTTGGATGAAGATAAAGTCACTAATCCATGCTAAAAAGCTTTCTCACTAGCCTCGAATACATAGATGTACATAATGCTTTGAGTTTTTGGAGTGCTCTTGTAAAATTTATATATAAAGGCTTGGATCTGCTTAGTCATTTGCAAGAGTTTCGGGTTGGTCGAGCTTGTAAAAGGTGGTTTTCAATAAGTATTTTCAATCATGCTTGATAGCCGGTGCATCGGACTCATATATCTTGAGCTACATGCATTTGAAGTGAGTGGTTCCTTACTTCGAAAGTGGGTGTGGATGCATGCGAGGAAAGGCAAGTGGGCTAATTTGATAGATTTAATTAGAAAAAGTATGGCCAAGGATTTTTGGAAATAGCCGAAGTGATAAGCTCCGAGCCGGGCTTTACAATGTCACATTTGGTGCTTGGAGTCACCCGCCACGCCTCCGCCAAGATTGCTCGATGTGGGGAGCAAAATAGGAAATTTATAGGCTTAAGTGGGGAAGTGGGAGGATGGTGCCAAGTGGCAATGGAGTAATCCCACATGGGGGGGGGGGGAGAAAGTGGAAATTGGAGGGTATAAGGGGAGGAGTGGGCACCCCCTAAGGTTGTATCAAAGGGGCAAATGGAGCTTCTCTTGCCTTGCTAATGGGGCGCATGGGTGTTGGGGGAGAGAGGGGGCACCCATTGTGAGCTCCCACTGCCTGGACAGGCACGTGGTCACCTTTTATTCCTCGGACACTTGCCCCCACCCCATTCCTTGGTTAAATAATCATCGACAGCTCATTTTCCACCCAAAAAATGCCAAACTTGGACCAATTCAAAGGTGCCCAAGGAGAGAACCATGTCGGCTAAGAGGAGATAGAAAATACTTTGGAATAAGAGCCAAAAAATCCCCCTTTTCAATAGCTGCAATTCCCTGCACACCCTTTTTCCTAACAGAGACTAGCTTCTTTGGAGCTTTTGAGAGATACCCCAACTTCGAAAGCTTGTAACTCTCTCGTCTGTTGTTGAAATCAAGCATATGGAGACTCTACAGAGGTCTACACAACATGAGATTCATCTTTATGGTCTTGGTTTTCATGAATTTTAATCACAGTTTGGGTTAGGACTGTTTCCCGCCCAACTTTACAGGTGTTCGACATAGGTGTTGTCGTCAGCTTTATGGTGTTTCCTTCCGATGGTGTGGTGTGTGCAACGCTATAGAGGTTCTTGTTTTCCTTCTTGTTTGCACACTAACATCATTTTGGTGCCCCCATGGAGGAGCAAGTGCTCTTATGCTCCAATTCTTGTGAAATATGTCTATTCTACAGGTAGTGAATGTAAAAGGGATGTGGGTCCTTATGGACAACTGCCTATGTATGTGCAAACTGTGGACAACACTTGAGGCGGTCGTATAATTGGATTGTAGCCTTTGGAGGGTCATGAGGTTTTGTGAAGCCAAACACTGGGGGACCGAATTACCCACTATGAGGTGGATTAGGTACTGGAGCAATCCATTGACATCCCTTGAGTTTTTGACGTCACATGTAGGTGTTTTTGTGGCAATCAAACATGGTAGACGAGTTCCCACAGTTTCATGGATCGCCTAATGAAAATGCACAGATGTTTATTGAAAAGTTGGAAGTCAATTAATTAGTGTGCAATATACTAGACCAAGCTATATTGTTGCGACTACTGCAGTATAGTTTACAGGATGAGGCAAAAGTTTGGCTACACAATTTTGAGGAGTTGATGCAAGCACAAAATCTAGGGGTGGTTTTGGACTACAATTGTGTGAAGCAAGCTTTCATCGCACAATACCAATCCATCGAAGTACCTGATGAAGTTAGGCATAAAATTTTGGGGTACACTTAGAGGGCTAATCAAAGTGTTGACGATTTTGTCATGTTGTTCACCCGTTTATGGGATAAATGGGCCCGGGCTTTGGGAAACGAGATCCCTCCATCCATGTTAAAGAAGGACCATTTTGTGGCAAACCTAAACGAAAGTTTGAAGTTCAAAGTTGAGCTAAAAAGGCCCGCCACCTTCGAGGAGGCAGTCGCCATTGCCAGAGAGAAAGAATGGAAAGCTCAAAAGCTTAATGAATACGGGAAAGCGGTCCCTGAGCAAAATAATGGTAGCCAAAAGGAGAAGAATTTGATAGAAGCTGGAGGCCAACCTATTCAAAGGGCTGTTAATACCAAACATTTGCAACAAAATATGCAAAACATGATGACCATGATATAGGAATTACGACTTAGTGTTCTTGGTGGTGGAGGTGGTCGTGGTCGTGGAGGTGGTAAAGGGATGGCTCAGGCATGTGAAGCTCATCCTAATGCTAATGCAGGCTGTGGACAAGATGGTTTTGAGCCGCAGAGGAGGTTCATTCCTACTTGTTATAATTGTGGTGAGCTTGGTCACATCAACAGTTATTTTCCAAAGCCAACAAGGATGGGAGGGGATATGTTTCCACTTCCTCCACAGATTCCTAACAAAGCTAATGATTATGCTTTAGATATACGGGGAGATCAAAGTACTGGTCAGAAAAATCAAGCCTCAACCTCTGGTGGTCATGTGGGCATTGTGTGAGTCGAAAAGAAAGAAGCAGATGTGCTGCCAGTAAGCAAAAGAGAGAGGGAAGGCTATGCAGCACCAGGGCCTAGCAAAAAGAAAGGGAAGGAGAAAGAGGGTGAACATGTGAAAGCCAAGAGAAAGAGAAAGCATCATAGACGATTTGAAGTGGCAAATTTACCATTGGGAGAAGCCAAACAACTTACAGTTTAAAGGAAGACCTGATTGGGAGGAAAGTAGATTGTACTTTTGGACACTTGATGAATATGGTGCCCAAACTTAAAAGGCATTGGAAGTCATTAGTGAATCCAAAAAAAGAGCCGAAGCATGGACAAGTCAAAGTGTTGTCTGTGGGAGAGTTACCCAGAATTTGTTCTGTGGTGAACGCTTGGCACAAAGGTGTGGGCATGGGAGAAGTCTATATTGATGGAGGTGCTCAAGTTTGTGTGATCACACAGTCATGTGTTGAGAGATCGGGTCTCATTACTTGCGGAAGCTCTAGGTTTTTGATTTGACTAGAAAACCATGCCAAAGTGAAATGTTTGGGAATGATCAAGAATTTGGAAGTCAAAGTCTTTAACATGAAGGTTATGGTAAACTTTCATGTTATGCCAGCTAGTTTGAGAGCCTTTCCTCTCATTTTGGGATGACCTTGGTTGAGAGCTATCAGTGTCGTGCAAGATTGGCGCAAGGTCACAATTGGTGTGCATGATAAGAAGGGTGAAAAGAGAGTGTTTGATATGACTACCAAACAACCTCTGGCACTTGAAGATGTGAGTGAGAATGATGAGTCCAAAACTACCAGTGATGATAGTTCTAAAGACTCAAAAAGTAGCACTACTTTGAGTTCTAGTGATGAGGGTGAAGTGTCATTCTTGTTGTTGGATGAGGAACAAAAAGAAATTAGTGAAGTGTTGCAAATATCAAGGAATATAAATGCTTCAAGCCGTTTAGAGAAACTTGAAGAGTTGATGCAACCTAAACAGGAACTACCAGTGAAAAAAGAGTTGATTCAAAATATGATGAGTACTGATTTGACACACAAGGAGAAAGAAGGGGGTACTTAGCAATGTTGGACAAGTTTCCAAATCTTTTCATTACCTCATATAAGGAAATAAGGGGTTTTGTTGGGGATCCTATGAAGATCAAGCTAGTTGAAGGGGAAAAGCCAATATGACAGAGATTAAGAAGGATGGGTAAGGAACAGATGAATGCTTTAAAGGAAGAATGGATAAGCTTTTGGATGTAGGGTTCATTGTGCCAATGGATAATGCTGAATGGGTGAGCCAAAGAAAGATGGGTGTTGGAGAGTTTGTGTTGATTACAAGCCACTAAATGCGGTGAACAAGAAAAATCCTTACCCTTTGCCTTTTATTGATCAATTGTTAGATGCAGTGGCTAGTTTTAAGAGATACAGTGTCTGTGATAAGTATTCGGGTAGTTTCAACTTATCCTTGCTCCTGAAGACAGGAAAAAGACTACTTTTATCACGCCATGGGGTTGTTTCTGATTTTTTTGCCTTCCTTTTGGGTTGACAAATGGGCCAGGAGCCTTTGAAAGAAATGTAGATTGGGTCCTTACCCCATTCCTTTGGAAGTTTGTCAAAGGATTCATAGATGATTTTTGTGTATACAGTTCAAGGAAAGAGCATGTTTAAAAGCTTGAAATGACTTTTGCCAGGTATGATGAATGCGGGGGTCAGCTGAATCCTAAAGAATGTCATTTGGCACAGCCATGGGTGAAGCTTCTTGGGCATGTTATTTTAGAAAATGGGATTGAAGCAGATCCAAAGAAAGTAGAGGCTTTGCTGTTACTGTCATCTCCAAAAGATACTAGATAGTTGGCCACTTTCATACAAAAAGTTAAATATCTATCTCGCTTCATACCCTTGGCATTGCAGCTATTATATCCACTGCAGCAAACAGTCAAGAATGATCCTTTGGAATGGTCTCATGACTGTGATGAGGTTTTCGACAATGTTAAAGAGGTTTTGAGTATGCTCCCAATTATGTAGGCTCCTGATTGGGAAAAGGAGTTCTATGTTAACACATTAGTGGAAGATGATGCTATCGGGGCTATGTTATTGTAAAAGGGGAAGGAATCTCAGTATATGAAGCCTGTTCATTATGTTAGCAAAGTAAAGACTCCTCATGAAAGAGATTTTTTGGAAATTGAATTGGTGATGACCAGCATGGTTTATGCTTGTAGACGATTCACTACTTGCTACAAAATTCATTCACTTTCCTCACCATTTATTCATTGCTTCTGCAACTATTCAATAATTCAAATATACTAATTAGGAAAAATTTGGACTCACAAAGGGGCCTTATAAGGAGTTTGACTTCCTCTCTCATGTCCAAAACGGGCATGCGGTAAAATTTTTTCAAATCCATTCTAAACTTGACGGAGATTTGGTAGTTAGAATCTTCTCTTCAAGCTTTGTCTAATGATATATAGCACGCCACGAGATTCCTCATATTTTGAAAGATTCTATTTTTGATTCTCTAGATTCTCTAGATACTCCGGTTTTGGTTAAAGAAGAGGTGGTGCGAAAGAAGGAAGGCAGGACTCTTGCCATCCCTAATTCTTCACTGTTATACTTTGATGGTTTTTATTGAAGAAGTCATGATGCTGCTTCAGGAGGTATTGTTATTTATGATGCACAAGGAAAGCTCATGAGGAAGCAAGGACTGAAACTTGATGCAAAGAGTAACAATGAAGCAGAATACATGGCTCTTGAGGGTGGTTTGCATATTTGCTTACAATTGGGAATTAGACGCTTGCAAATTAAAGGAGATGCTTTGTTGGTTGTGAAGCAAGTGTTGGGAGTATGGAAGAATAAGAACCCTAAACTGAAGAATTTATGCTTCAAAGTGAAGGCGTTGCTCAAATAGCTTGAAGCATGGAGTTTGCAACATATTGAGAGGTCTCTAAATGAAGAAGCTCATGATGCTGCCCAAGAGATGATCACTTTTGCGTTTGTGGTAAAGGCAGATGCCCCTTTATATAATGGGAGGGAAATCTTATCAAAGGAAGTGAATTTTCTATTGACAGGTGTTCTACCTGAAGGTTTACCGTCTTCTAAAAAGTACGTGCTCATAAGAAAAGCCAGGAAATACAAAATGCTTGATGATATGCTTTACATGAAAGGAGGTGATTTGGTTTTGCGTCGTGTGCTTTGGAAAGAGGGAATTTACAAAATCCTGGAAGAAAATCATGAGGGATCTTGTGGAAGCCATTTTGCTATGAACATCATGTTGCATAAGGTCTTGCAAGAAGGTTATATATGGCCGAGTATTCAACGGGATGTTAATCATTGGTGCAAGTCGTGTTTGCCTTGTCAGAGGATGGGAAAGAGAATTTTGAAGCCTGAATTGCAAAAGACAATTCTAGCTTTTGACGTGTTTGAGAAATGGGATCTCGATGCCATTGAACCCTTCCCTATGACTAGAAAAAGAAATGCTTACATCTTGACCACAATGGATTATTTGTCACGATGGGCAAAAGCCAAGGCTGTCAAATAGATTACCAGTAAAGAAATGGAATTTTTTTTTAATGAGTACATATGTTGCAAATTTGGGGTGCCACTAGAGTTACTTTTTGATAGAGGACCAGGATTTAGAGGAGAGTTGTTTGATTTCTTATGCAAAAAGCTCAATATACAACATAGGTACAATCCTCCCTATTATCCAAAATGCAATGGTCTTAATGAAATGTTCAATGGAGAGTTGGTAAAGATTTCAACAAAGATGACTCAGACACATGGGAAGAATTGGGATTCAAAGTTGCCTTGTGAGTTATGGGCCTACAAAACTGCTATCAAAATGAGCACAAGATTATTCCCTTACCACTTGGTTTATGGAAAGGAAGCTTTATTGCCAATTGAAGTGGAAATTCCTACTCTCAAGTTGTTGTCATTGGAAGATGAGGAGCAAACAAATGCATGGCATAAAAGATTATTGGATTTACAATGCTTGCAATTGGATAGAGTTTTAGCTTTGAGCAACTATGAGGAAATGTCAAGGAAGGCTTAGCTAAAAGCCAATGAGTGCGTGGAGGATAAAAAAATTGAGAAGGGTGATTTGGTGTTGCGATACAATAGTAAATTGGACAATACCTTCTAGAAGAAATTTGAAATGAAATGGGAAGGTCCTTTTACTGTTGTAAACAAATTTGAAAATGACACATATTAGTTGGCAGACTTAAATGGTGCACAACATAAATATCGTGTCAATGGTTATAGATTGAAGAAGTATCTGGCATGTTTGATACAATCGTGAGTGATGAAATACTATCAATAGAAGGAGACAATGTGGAAACATCTGAAACTGTGGATGAGGTTTATGGGGATGAGATGCAGCAGTTGTTCACCCTAGACACCTCTGCTTGTCATGAATGATCAAGCAGGCTAGGGCGGCTGGCAAGCTATGTCAAACAAATTTTGGATGAAGATAAAGTTACTAATCCATGCTAAAAAGCTTGCTCACTAGCCTCGAGTACATAGATGTACATAATGTTTTGAGTTTTCAGAGTGCTCTTGTAGAATTTATGTATAAAGGCTTGGTTCTACTTAGTCATTTGCAAGAGTTTTGGGTTGGTCAAACTTCTAAAAGGTGGTTTCCAATAAGTATTTTCAGTCGTGCTGGATAGACGGTGCATCGATCTCATATATCATGAGTTACATGCATTTGAAGTGAGCGGGTCCTTACTTAGAAAGTGGGTGTGGATGCGTGCGAGGAAAGGCAAGTGGGCTTATTTGATACATTTAATTAGAAAAAGTATGGCCGAGGATTTTTGGAAATAGTCGAAGTGATAAGCTCTATGCCGGGCTTTACAGCGTCGCATTCGGTGCTCGGAGTCTCCCGCCACGCCTCCGCCAAGATTGCTCGGTGTGGGGAGCAAAAAAGGAAATTTATAGGCTTAAGTGGAAAAGTGGGAGGATGGTGCCAAGTGGCAATGGAGTAATCCCACATGGGGGGGAGAAAGTGGAAATTGGAGGGTATAAGGGGGGGAGTGGGCACCCCCTATGGTTGTATCAAAGGGGCAAATGGAGCTTCTCTTGCCTTGCTAATGGGGCTTGTGGGTGTTGGGGGAGAGAGGGGGCACCCAAAAAATCCTTCCTTTACTCCCCTCCTAACAAGCCTATCACAAACCCAAAATACCCCCTCAATCGCATTCATAACCTCTTTACACCAAATATCCCTTCTGTCTACAACCCTAAAACAAAATCCAAGCCATTCCCCTACAACAAGCTAACCAAACCTCCCAACCACAATTTAATCGTCCTCAAGAAGACAATGAAGACGACAACACCCATCACCACCACTACACCAATCACGACAACAACATTAACAACACCAATTGCGATGACGATAATAACCACAAGCATGCCTACGATGATGACAACATCCACAAGTGTGCCTACAATGATGCGGGAAAAGGAAAAGGGAGGAGGGATTAGGGCCTTCTTGTCCAACCTCTTGGTTACACTTGCTTTTTAGCAAGCCCCCCCCCCCCTCCCTTACCTTTGGATAAACACTCAACACTCTATCACTTCCATCTCTACCTCACCACCTTCTATCCTATCTGTTTCCAACGGAGCCCCCCCCATCCCTTTCAAAAAACTTCCCACAGATAGAGGAAGGAAGAGACACAAATTTTGGCTTCCTCTCATAAATCTCCATGCCTTCAAACTCACAATTTTTGGTAAGCTCCCTTCATTTACCTTGGTCAACAACCTTTGTACTAACTTTGTGCATAATTTCACCTCCCGTCCCCTCTCTAATGTGATGAAAAGAAATGCTTAGACCTAGGACTTAAATACATCCCCCCCTCCCCCTAACCCCCCTGCGGAACTCATTATCAAAGCCCTTTACAACTCAAAATGTTCTTTCAATCTTCTACATCCAACACACCCCCCCCTTACAAAATCCCTAACCCCTCTTGGATACCCCCTTCTTTAGATCCTACACTAGAGAGGATCACATCCCTAAACCTCCAAAATCTTAAAGATGCACTTGTACACTACAAATCTTCCCACTCAAAACTTCCCAAATTCGTCAAGCGTTCCCTTAAAACTCTTTCAATGGTTGACAAAATAGTTATTAAGCCGACGGATAAAAATCTTGGCCTTACCATCCTATCACGAGAATGGTACGAACAAGAAGCCTATAGACAACTCAATGATTTCTCCACATACACACCCCTCACCCCACCACCACTAAACTACCTTGCCCCCTTACTCCACTCCATCACCCTCAAATACACTCTTCTAACCCTAGATGAAGCCACCTTTATCCTCACACCAGTCCTTAAACCCTTCAAACCCTGTCCTATCCAATTTCTCCCTAAGATACACAAACCCTTACTTGTAGCCTGCCCTATTTGCTCTTACCGTGGATACTTGTTTGAAAACGATTCCAAATGGCTACACTTCCCACTTTATTCTGTCCTCCTTTCACAAGAGCAACACCTTAAAGACTCGCTATCCCTCATCATCGATCTCCGCTCCCAGACTTTCCCCCCCCCCATTGTCTCCTTTTTACCTTCGATGTGACCTCCATTTACCCTAGCATCCCTATGACTGAGGGACTCATAGCCCTTAGAAATACCATCACTAACTTCTTCGACACCCCAAAAACAAAGTTCATCATCTCACTTGCCACCCTTATTCTTTCACACCATTATCTCTGCTTCAAAGGTAAAGTGTGGAAGCAAATAAAAGGCACAGCAATGGGATCTAATTTTGCAATGGTTTATGCTTGCCTCTTTCTTTGTCACCTAAAAAACCACTCCCTTATTATCCTTAGCCCGAACCTAGCATATTACAAAAGATTCATAGATGATGCCTTCGGGGTCTGGACAGGAAGTCGTAAATCACTTACCAAAGCCTTCGCTTCTTATGCCTTCCGTTTACAAGAACATATAGTGATCTCATTCATCATTTCTTCCTTTGAAGCTACCATCCTAGATGTCCACTTCTACAAGGGACATGCTTTCAACTTTTATGGTATCCTTGATTCCAATTGTTACCAAAAGCCTCTCAACTCATACCAATATATACCTTGGATCTCTTGGCACCCTCTCCACCAAAAAGTAGCCTTTATCAAAACAGAACTTAGACGCTATATCATCAGGGAAAGTAATCCCGATGGATTCTCTAGTTTGAGAAATCTCTTCTTCCTAAGGCTCATTCACAGAGGCTACCCAAGAAACTTCCTTCTTAAGGTATTTGGATTGATCACTTATAAGGAACAAATCTCTCTCTTAACCAAAACCCCTTCTTCAAAAAACCCTCTCCCTAACATCCTCAAACAACCTTTTGCACCAGAAACTTGAATAATTCATCCTACCCTTACAATAGGCAAACCTATCCATACGGCCTGCAACCTCTCTCCCACCCTTTCTCATCTTGACAAACATATACTATGTTGGATCAATGGCCAAAACTTAGGCACTCGTTTAAACAAATCCAAAAACAAGATTCAAACCAATTTTTTTTGAAATACTCTTTATACCCTACCCTAACCACTACCGCTTGTTTTGCAGGTTGATTCTCAAAGCCCCTCCTCCCCCCCAAAAAATCTCACCGGCAACAAAGACCCCTCCTATTCTAAAATCCCCCCTTCTTCTTTGGAGCTTACATTCCAAATTTTTGTCCCTTTGAATTGTACTCTTGTAACACCATTTTGTGAATTAAACTACTCCCCCTTGCTCCTCAAGCTCTCAAATCAGCCCCCCCCCCCGATGTACACCTTACACCCAGTCCTGTACATTACACTCCCAGTCTTGGATTAAAAACTATTTTGAAATCAAACAACTCTTTTTCTAATTAGCACCACCCTTCGTGTTATTCTTAAAAACCCTCCCTACCCTTTATTCCCTCCTTGTTTTCTATTTTAGTCCCCCTTAAAATTTACCCCCTCCAATACTCTTTTATACCAAAACAAGCAACCCGCAGTATCACCCCTCTGTTACACCATTGAGGGATACACCCCCTTGTATTGCGTTCGACGCCCCCCCCCCCCCCCCCCCCCCCCCCCCAAACCCACCCACCATTTTACCCATATTATTAGGCACCGCCTTCACTTACACCACCCCTCGGCTAACAGTCAATGAAGACTTCCCTCGATAAAAATGTCTAAACCCTTATTTTTTTTATCTATGGGGACTCTACACCACACTCTAAACCACTCTCTTCCTTCAGTTAGATGAACTAACTCCCTAACTAAACCCCTTCAAAAGTACACTTCCTTCCCCCCCCCCCCCCATATAAAGAACATCCTCTCCCCCATTTTTTTCCTTTTGTCTCCATACTTCTACCACTGATGAGCTCCTCAATGGAGAAAAATGCGTTTGGTATCCCATAGCCCACCCCCACCGCACCTCGAGCTCCCCTCCTTATTGCTCAAGAACATAGTGCTTTGCACGCTTAAACATAGTTATGAATAGATTTAATTAGAAAAAGTATGGCCGAAGATTTTTGGAAATAGCCAAAGTGATAAGCTCGCGCCGAGCTTTACAGCGTCCCATTCGGTGCTCGGAGTCACCCGCCACGCCTCCGCCAAGATTGCTCGGTGTGGGGAGCAAAAAAGGAAATTTATAGGCTTAAGTGGAAAAGTGGGAGGATGGTGCCAAGTGGCAATGGAGTAATCCCACATGGGGGGGAGAAAGTGGAAATTGGAGGGTATAAGGGGGGGAGTGGGCACCCCCTAAGGTTGTATCAAAGGGACAAATGGAGCTTCTCTTGCCTTGCTAATGGGGCTTGTGGGTGTTGGGGGAGAGAGGGGACACCCATTGTGAGTTTCCAATGCTTGCACAGGCACCTAGTCACCTTTTTGGTCCCTGGACACTTGCCCCCACCCCATTCCTTGGTCAGATAATCACCGACAACTCATTTTTCACCCAAAATAGGCCAAAATTGGAGCAATTAAAAGGTGCCCAAGGAGAGAAACATGTCGGCTAAGAGGAGAGAGAAAATCATTTGGGATAAGAGCCAAAAAATCCCCCTTTTTAATAGCTGCAATTCTCTGCACACCCTTTTTCCTAACAGAGACTAGCTTTTTTGGAGCTTTTGAGAGATACCCCAACTTTGAAAGCTTGTAACTCTCTCGGTTGTTGTCGGAATCAAGCATATGGATACTCTACGAGGTCTACATAACACAAGATTCATCTTTATGGTCTTGGTTTTCATCAATTTTAATCATGATTCGGGTTAGGGTTGTTTCCCGCCAGACTTTACGGGTGTTTGACATAGGTGTTTTCCGCAGCTTTATGGTGTTTCCTTCTGAGGGTGTGGTGTGTGCAAGGCTATAGAGGTTCTTGTTTTCCTTCTTGTTTGCATGCTAGCAGCGTGGCAAGGATGTTTTAGCCTATGGCAATGGCGCACGGCACCGATGGTTGGCGGTAGATAGGGGGGATTTGGCGACACTGTAGTCTCGCGCAGTGATGATGTGGCCGGTTAATTGAGTGGCCGTTCCTATGGTCCTTGGAGGCCCCATATTTTGAAAGACGAGGGGGGAGGATATTAGCAATATCGCTAATGATTTCTCGGCATGAAGTTAGGGGCGTGCCCCATGGAGAGAGAGAGAGAGAGAGAGAGAGAGAGAGAGAGAGAGAGAGAGAGAGAGAGAGAGAGAGAGAGAGAGAGAGAGAGAGAAGTCCGAGTCCAGACTATAGGGAGCCGAAAGGGCGACCATTTCAAAGGGAAACCAGGAGGGGCGCCATGTGCAAAACGATAGTGGCTGGGCAGATCAATGGGCCCATTTCAAACAAGGGCAAGCCAAGGTGAAGGGTAAGGTGAAAGAGAGAGAGAGAGAGAAGGCAGGTCAAAGAGAGTCAAAGGAGCAGTGCAAGGTTGGGTAGTCCAAAGGATAAAAAATAAAGAAAAGAGAAAAAAATAAAAAATGCCTAGGGGCAGTAGCGATGTTAGGAGTTTTTTGGAAGAAGGGATTGCGCATATGTATATACACATGCACGGTGCATAAAATAAAGGATTGCCCATTTTCCAGAGCTAGGTGGTTGCGTGGGGCCCATGTGTGTACAGGTAGGACAACATGTACATAGTGCATTGATTTTCACTATGACTAGTACCAGTGTGTTTTTTCTATAATAATGAGGAGCTGGTAGCACGTAGAACTTCTCGAGGAAGCTATCCGCGGGCCGACGACATGAGGTAAGCAAGTGCGTCAGATGGCATCTAGTGGCGTCAGGAGGTCAAATGGGGTCAATATTTGCACATGGATAAGTACGGACACAACGTGGGTGTTTTCTTGTGATAATTATGCAAAAAGGTAATCATGAGGAACATATTTTGGGGCCATTTCACGTGGTGGCGGGATGTATTATTGGAAAAAGTTGAGTGCCAGGTGTACGGATGGATGCAACAGGGTGATAACTATGCACTGCGAGGCCACTTTTTGGCGTGTTCGGGGTCCGTTTGAGGTCAACTAAAAGGCCAAAGGCGCCCAAGTAATAAAGCTAAGTGTGGGAACTAAAAAAACTGAGAGAGGACCAGAAAAAACATGGAGAGAAGAGGAGGAACATCCGCAACTGAGTTTTTGCTGTTTTTGGAGCCTACTTTTGGTCATAAACTGCTCATCCGAGGTTGGATTTGAGCACTTTGACATTGTAGACTGGGGTTTTGGGCTGTTCTAGATGCAATGGCACTGTCCATTTTGCCAAATTTGTCACTATTTTTCTGTTGTTTTAGCTGTGTAAGTTTTTCATGTGAGCCTATTGTAATTTCGATGATTAACTATGAGAACTCATTTGATGTGCATGTGTTTATCCTTATCTAAAGTTGAGCTCCATTGAAGTTTCTGGGGATTGGGCCAGTAAAAACTTTGGGTTCTTGCGTGTGTGTTAGAAGGGGTTCTCAAAGCATTGAAACTTGGGTAGCCATGGCTTTCTCTTATCCGGAATTTCATCGAAAAAGTGATGAAGATGTGGAAGATTATTTGGAAAATATGGAAGTTGTCTGCATTAGCAACCATATTCGTGACACACGTAGATGTTACGTCTTCTCCAGATTTGTTTGAAGAGTAATGCACGAGTTTGGTCCAAAGCATTTGAAGAGGAGTTGAGTGTGGCTGATCCACCTGTAAGATTGAGTTGGGACAATCTAAGGCATGGATTGGAAGTGGAGTTTGTGAAGACAACAAATGTGGCAAGAAGTACAAGGTTTGGTGCAAAAGGAAGGTGAGCAAGTAGATGCATACATACGTAAGTTTTCATTGGCATGGGAGCAAATGTGCAAGGCCTTAACACCACAAGTACCCCCACCTGACATGAAGAAGGGCAGGTTCTTGGCTGGTCTTTGGGAGAATATACGTTGGAGAGTGGAGCTAAAGAATCCTAGGACATATGAAGATGCATTGGAGGTGGCAAGGAACAAAGAGTGGAAGCTGATGAAAATGAGCCAGCTAGGAGTAGAGTCTTTGCCTATGAGGTCTGAATTTCAGCCTATGGATTCTTTGCAAGGTTGTATGCCAGGGGTTCATCATGAACCAGGGGTTTCTGTTACTCCTCAGGTTATGCCATCAGTGGTCACTACAATAGTGCAAGATGATGGGCTAAGGCAAGATATGAGGCAAGTGGTAGATTCAATGAAGAATCTCAGCCTAAACATGCTAGGTCAAGTGGGAAATAATCGAGGTCGAGGGAGGTTTGCAAATCAGCCAGGAGGTGAAGAAAGACCCAAGAATGGTGTTGGACAAAGAAATGGTAGGTTCTAGAGGCAGATGCCCACATGTTATAATTGTGGAGAGTTGGGACACATCAGCCCGCAATGTGATAATCCACCAAGGATGGGGAAAGACATGTATCCATTTCCAAGATAGGTGCTAACTAGGTCAAATGATTATGGCATTGAAATTAAGGGAGAAGAAGGAACCAATGGATTAACCCAAGAGAAAAAGGGAAAGACAAAAGTGATAAGTGTAGTCAACTTGGAGAAGGCATCAAAGCTAGAGGATACATTAGTGATGCCTATTGGGAAGAGGACCACAGATTACAAGGAAGGAAGAAGTGCCCCAGGTCCTAGTAAGAAGAAGGGAAAGAGCCATGAAGGCGAGGATGTCAAGGCCAAGAGAAAAAGGAGGGCTCGTCAAGTTTCATGTTTCAGATTTTCCACTAGGGGATGGGCAATTAAGCTATGACTTGAAGGAGGATTTGACGAGCAGGAAAGTCGATGTTACTTTTGGGCAGCTTATAGAGATAGTGCCTAAGCTAAAGAGACCATGGAAAAGGATGGTTAACCCAATGGAGAAAGAGCCAGAGAGAGGTTCAGTAAAGGTGTTAGCAATGGACTAACTACCAGACATTTGGCCAATAGTAGATGTGTGGCACAAAAGACAAAATTTGGGACAAGGTTATGTTGATGGCGGAGCCCAAATATGTGTCATAACACACTCCTACGTCGAGAAGATGGGTCTTATAGTGACTGGGGTGTCAGGCTTTCAGATCAGATTGACAAACCATCAGAAAGTAAAATGTTTGGGTGTTGTAAAGAGCTTAGAAGTGGAGGCATATGGTGCAAAGGCAGTGGTTGATTTTCATGTGATTCCAACGGGGTTGGGAGCATATCCTATTATACTGGGTAGACCATGGTTACGTGCAGTGGGAGCTGTTCAAGATTGGAGACATGGTACAATTAACCTCTATGAAAGACGGTTGCCAAGAAGCTACATAATATGGACACAAGGAAACGATTGGAGGAACTTTATGAAGACGAGGATGAGTCTAGTGATGAGGACTATTCCAAGTGTTTGAGGAGGATAGTGATAGTACCACTAGCAGTGATGAGGATGTGGATGTTGCATTTCTTCTGATGGACAAAGAAACCAATGAGGCTGGTTTAGTTGCATTTGCAAAGGAGGTTGAAGATGAAAGTGAAGGGCCTTATGAAGTGATTGAAGGGCTAATGCAAACCAAGGTTGAATTGTCAAAGAAGCAGGAATTGATGACACAAATGATCAGTGGAGACCTCTCAACTATGGAGAAGGCGATATATTTGCACATGCTGGCTAGTTTTCCTGATTTGTTCATTACTTCATATGAAGAGATTAGAGGGTTCAAAGGAGAAGAGATGAATATAGAGCTAAAAGAAGGTGCTAATCCAGTGTGGCAAAGGCTAAGAAGGATGGGTCAAGAGAAAATGGAAGCCTTGCGGGAAGAGGTGGACAAGTTATTGAAGGCAGGGTTCATAGTCCCAGTGGAAACCACAAAATGGGTGAGTCCAGTACTAGTTAGCCCTAAGAAGGATGGGAAATGGAGGATTTGTGTAGATTTTAAACCCTTAAATGGAGCCACTAAGAAAAATCCATATCATCTCCCATTCATCGATTAGATCTTGGATTCAGTAGTAGGTTATGAGAGGTACAGTGTGTGTGATGGTATTTCAGGCTATTTTCAATTGAAGATTGCTCTTAAAGACCAAACAAAGACAACTTTCATTATGCCATGGGGCTGCTATTGCTACACGGTATTGCCATTTGGGTTGTCAAATGGACCATCTTTCTATCAAGAGAGAGCAAATTGGGTATTGGAACCATTCATTGGTAGTTTTGTTAAATCTTTTATGGACAACTTCTGTGTCTACAGCAGTAGGGCTGAACACCATGAGATGCTGCAGATGGTATTGGATCAATATAATGAATGTGGAGGACAACTAAATCCAAAGAAATGTCATTTGGCACAACCAAGGTTGAAGTTATTGGGCCATATGGTGTCAGAAAATGGCATTGAGGCTGATCCAGACAAGGTTAAGTCTCTTATTCTTCTTCCATTGCCCAAGAGTACAAAGCAATTGGCAACTTTTATACACAAAGTGAAGTACATGGCGTGGTTTATTCCATTGTCTTCATAGCTCCTTTATCCATTACAACAAGTGGCAAAGCATGATCCATTGCAATGGGATGAAAAATGTGAAGAAGTGTTTCAAGAGGTGTTAGGGGGGCTGTCAGCATGAAGGTTCCTGATTGGGAAAAAGTGTTTTATGTAAATCCATCAGTAGGGGATGATGCCATTGGAACCATTCTATTGAAAAATGGGAAGGGCAGCCATTATATATGAGGCCAGTGTATTGTGCAAGCCGAGTGAAGTTGGTAGCATAGAGAAAATTCTCGGAAGTAGAGCTAGTGATACCAGTGTAATATTTGCTTGTCGACAATTTTGTCATTACTTGCTACCACGACCTTTTGTTTTCTTGATGAGTTACGCCTTTTTGCCACAGTTAATTAATGGCACTAACATGTCAAATGTGGTGAAGAAATGGGTAATTGAGCTGCAAGAGTTTGAGTTCTCTTTTCTAGTGGAAGACAGTACAAGAGCTACCTTAGCTAATTTGTTGACTTACAAGGAGAATCCCCTCCTTGTTAAGGAAGAAGTTGTGAGAAGGGTAGTTGAAGAAGTGCCCCAGATCAGCAATGCACATGTGTTGTTTTTTGATGGCTCATACAGAAAGAGCCATGATGTGGCTTAAGGGGGTATAACACTTTATGATCCAGAGGGGAAGCTAGTATGCAAGAGAGGGTTCAAGTTGGATGCGCATAGTAACAATGAGGCTGAATATGCTATTTTGGAAGCCGGATTACACATTTGTTTAAAACATGGGATTAGAAGGTTGAGCATAAAAGGTGATTCCTTGTTAGTTGGGAAGCAAGTGTTGGGTGTGTGGAAGATCAAGAACACCTCATTGAAGGAAATGTGTTTTAGAATTAAAGGCCTGTTAAAAAAGTTTGAAGCATGGAGCATCAGACACATTGAACGTGCTCTAAATGGAGAGGCACATGAAGCAACTCAAAGCATGATTGGGGAGCTATTTGTATTGAGGACCAATTTACCTCTTTATCATGGCTGGGAAAGTTTGGCTCAAGAAGAGGAGGTTTGCTAACAGGAATCATTCCAAAAGACATTCATAAGTCTATGGTTTTGTGCATAGAGCATCCAGGTACAAATTGATTGGTGATGTCTTATACATGAAAGGGGATGATCTTGTGTTGAGATGTGTACCTTGGAGGGAGGAGTTTTATAGAGTGCTGGAAGAGAATCATGAAGGTGCATGTGGAGGACAGTTTGCTCTAAAGATCACCTTGCATAAGATCTTTCAAGAGGGGTATGTATGGCCTAGTTTGCACAAGGATGTTCACCATTGGTGTAGGTCTTGCAATAACTGTCAAGCATCTGGAAAGAGAGTGTTGAAGCCAAAGCTACAAAAAACAATTATGGCGTTTGATGTGTTTGAAAAGTGGGGGATTGATGCAATAGGCCTGTTACCTATCACAAGCAGGGGTAAAAGCTATATTTTGATTGCAGTGGACTATCTCTCTAAATGGGCACAGGATATATCAATAAAACAAATCACTGCAAAGGATGTGGAAAAATTTGTGTACGATGAAATATGTTGCAAGTTTGGGGTGCCACTAGAGCTACTCTCGGATAAGGGGCCAGGATTTAGAGCTAAACTACTAGACTTATTATGCACGAAGATGAAGATTAGGAACCAGCATACCACTCCTTATTATCCGTAGTGTAATGGATTAAATGAAAGATTCAATGGTGAGTTGGTACAAATTCTTTCAAAAGTGACAGAGCACCAAGAAAAGAATTGGGATTTGGAATTGCCTAGTGCATTATGGGCTTACCGTACTTCGGTGAAGACATGTACAGGGTTTAATCCATTTCATTTGGTATATGGAAATGAAGCACTATTGCCTGTGGAAGTAGAGTCGCCTGCGGTCAAGATGCTAGAGAAGTTGCTTGGGCCGCCTAGCGATGCATTCAAAGAGAGGCTCTTTCAGTTACAAGAGGTTCAGCTGGATAGGATGAGTGCATCGGAGCATTATGGGCAGATGCAGGATAAGGCTTTGGCAAAGATAAATGAAAGGGTATCAAGAAGCATGACTTGGTTTTGCGCTACAATAGTAAGTTGGACAACACTTCCAAAAGAAGTTTCAAATTAAGTGGGAAGGCCCTCTTAAGGTGGTCGAGTGTTTCCCAAATGGTACATATCAGTTGGCTAACTTGGATGGGGTTTTACATAAGTCGAGGGTAAATGGATTGCATCTTAAATTGTATCATGCTAGATTGATGATGGTGGAGCAAGATGAGCTGTCTGCAGAACACGTAATGTATGTGAGGGATGAGGAGACCTGTGACGCTGCGAGTCTCATATCTCTTTTTGCTGCTACTGATCATGAATGATCTAGTAGGCTAAGGATGGGCAAATTATGTTAGGAGTTTTTTGGAAGAAGGGATTGTGCATATGTATATACACATGCATGGTGCATAAAATAAAGGATTGCCCATTTTCCAGAGCCAGGTGGTTGAGTGGGGCCCACACGTGTATAGGTAGGACAACCTGTGCATAGTGCATTGATTTTCACTATCACCATTACAAGTGTGTTTTTTCTATAATAATGAGGAGTTGGTAGCACGTAAAACTTCTCGAGGAAGCTATCCATGGGCCGACGACATGAGGTAGGCAAGTGCGTCAGATGGCATCTAGTGGCGTCAGGAGGTCGAATGGGGTCAATATTTGCACGTGGATAAGTATAGACACAAAGTGGGTGTTTTCTTGTGATAATTATGCAGAAAGGTCATCATGAGGACCATCTTTTGGGGCCATTTCATGTGGTGGTGGGATGCATTATTGGAAAAAGTTGAGTGCCAAGTGTGTGAATGGATGCAGCAGGGTTAAACTATGCACTGCGAGGCCACTTTTTGGCCTGTTCGGGGTTCGTTTGAGGTCAACTAAAAGGCCAAAGGTGCCCAAGTAATATAGCTAAGTGTGGGAATGAAAAAAACTGAGAGAGGACCAGAAAAAATGTGGAGAGAAGAGGAGGAACAACTGCAACTGAGTTTTTGCTGTTTTTGGAGGCTGTCTTGGCCATAAACTGCTCATCCGAGGTCGGATTTGAGCAATTTGACATTGTAGACTGGGGTTTTGGGCTGTTCTGGACGTAATGGTGCTGTCCATTTTTCCAAGCTTCTTACTATTTTTCAGCTGTTTTGGCTATGTAAGTTTCTCCTATGAGCGAAGCTTCTACTCCAATTTGTGATTGTATCTGGCATATTTTACCCATACTGTGTGAGCTATTTGCCCCATTGGTGTTTGCCCAAGCTCAATTGTATCTAAACATCAGAAATTTTCCTCTTTTGAGCTGAGTTTTTTGGGTGTGTGTCTCTCTGTGTGGAGTGGGCAAATGGATAGTGTCTCTCTTGTCACTCCATCGGTGTGTTCCCTGTCTTGGCCAAGTGGGTTGTGTAAGCCGAGTGGTTCTCCATAGTGTGTGTGCGTATCATCCCAAGAGTGTGTGTCGGGTCATTATGGAGGTATTGTGTGTGTTTCCATCCCGCTCATAGTGACATTGCTAATTCCTTCCCCCCCCCCCCCCCCCCCCCCCCCCCTCAAGTGCAAGAAATCAAAAGAGAGCAGATGAAGCCAGACACGGCTACCTCCTCCCAAAGTTACCAAATGTGGATTCAAGGTGGACCAATCACATCCCACATGCCCAAATTGAAAGAGGAACTTCTATATAAACCATTTTTGAGCCTTTTTTCATGCTTTTTGCCGGAGTAGGCTCCTTGCTAGGGCCTTGAGCCGGTGAGCATGCAGAGAGCCAAGATAGAGTGTGTGTGTGAGTTCTTGGGTTGGATTTTTTGTGCAGAGGTGTGTGCCTGCAAAGCCGCAAGTGCGTGTTTTCTTGTGGAGGGACCATGTGGGTGTGCCGTTTGATGTAAATGAGTTGTAAAGAGTATTTGAGTAGTGGTGAAGCCTCCATTGTGTTTCTCTCGCGTCATTTTCCCTTCCCCCTTCTCTTTCCTTGCTCTTGTGTCTCTCCTTGGTGGCGGCAGTGTGGATGTGTGTGCCCCCCCTTGGATCAACGGTGTTTTGAGTGAGAGAGTGAGATTGAGTGGCCGAGTACGTGTGTAAGGGCAGAGACAGACTGTGGCAGTAGGTGTGCATTGTGTGGTGGATTTGTGGAGTGTGTGAGATTAGGAAGAGAGTAGGCGATGGTCTGATAGTGTGAAGTGTGTTTTTGAAGGTGTTTTCTAAGAGGACAGGGGCGCTGTGGATACCTTGAGCTATAGAGAGGCCCTTGTGTTTGTGCCAGGTGTGTTCCCCCATTCCCCCTCTCCAACGTCATGATTTTGCAAGTGTCTTGTGTGAAGTCCGAGTGGAGGAATAGCACAATGCACAACATCAAAAACCACTTTTTCATTCTTGACAGAACTATGGGAATTTGTATTCTGTCCAAAGCCAGTTGATAGTTCTTTTCACAGTAGTAAATCTTTGGGAACATGCAGTGTTTGTGGGATTGAAAGGCTCTTGTTGTGTCCCATTGAAGAGAGTGATGGTATCTCGAGAATGACTGTCAAGCTTTTTGACAAGGTTTCTACACAAGAAAAGGATGAAGAAGGTCTAGGTAAATGTTGAAAAGACCTCGTGGTTCAGCAACTTAATCCGATGAGTTTCATTTCTATGCTCTGAGGGAAACTAGGGAAGTTTATCAAACAAAACTACTTGTACAGGTGGCAAGCTCAACAGTTCAAGGAGTGTTTGGCCAATTTTCTTGATGATGTAGTGGTGTCTATAGTGGATTTTGCAGATAATTAATCCTTCAAGGTGCAGAACGAGATCCAATCAATGGATTGGTATTCATCTTAGGTCACAAATTTTGTACACAGATCATACTTATGTGATGTGCTTGGTGCTATACAAAAGATGACTCACTTCTACATCTCTGATGACAAGACACACAACACTTTGTTTGTGTAGCACTGCACAATGAATGGCTGAAAAGACACGACTATAGTGTCAAGCGACATTGGGTGTGGTCGGATGGTGCTGCATCACAATTCAAAGCAAGGCGGCCATTCTATTTTAATGCATGATTCTTCAATATGACATGTGTCTAAATGACTCACAATTTCTTTGCTTCAAGCCATGGAAAGGGTGAACACGACGGGGCTAGTATAGTGGTCAAAAGAGCCCTCACACAGGAGCAGTTGAAATCTGACCGGTGGGAGTTGCATAACGCTTCAAGCGTTATTGCATTCTTGAATGCAACTCTCAAAAATCAATACCCACAGACAAGCAAGAAAGTCGAATGTGATTTCTGGGAGGTCAAGCTCAGTGATGTCGATAGAGTTATAGAGTGGGATTGCAAGTGCATGACAGGGTCTCGATCCTAGCACCGTGTCAATGGATACAGTCAGACGGATATGCATGGACTAAGGCACAAACTACTCTCTTGCTTTTGTGGTGCGTGCATCAAAGGTCAATGGAGGAGATGTGCCAACAAAGATCATGTGCATGGGTGGGTATACTTGCAAATACAACCCATAGTTACGGATGAAAGCAATGGAGAAGCGTCGAGCAAGGATGAGGATGAATACTCCCCCATGTATGGTGGCCACCACGATGACCTAAGCGATGCCTTGATGGTTGGCCAGAACTTTGCAATGACTACAAAGGAGTTAGGTGCAGACTTCTACATCCTAAAATGCACCAACACAAAGCACGTAGCCAAAACAAAGGAAAAGGATCAAGGGCACAACATCATTAAGAAGAATTTGTATGTGGTTGAGGGACTATTCTATGACAAGGTAAATGGCCAAGATGATACTTATGTCCTTTTGGACAACAAACCCACTTCTCTAATCTACTTCCATCTGGTGTGATGCATCAGGTTTTCCATGTCCCTGAGGGAAGGTGAGCATAATGTATATTATATGTCAAATGGCATATTTGAGCAAATCTATAACAACATGCCCCCAAAGAAGAACTTGTAAGATTTATCTCTGTAATTTTGACTTTGTCTAGCACTTTTAACAATAGCTAGCACTTTTTTTTAAAATAAAAATAAAAAGGAGGCAGTGAGCTATATTGAAGAGAGTAAGGAAGGATTACATCAAGGCTGGGGGGAGGGATTGCCTACTACCCTCTAAAATTACAGCTAATCACCCCTGCTGAAAAGCTAGCACTTTTCATAGTAGAGTGATAAAAGATGTCTTTTTAAAACACTTGAAAGCACTTCTGAGCACTTGGCCAATTGACCGGCACTTTACTAGCCCCCTGAACCACTTTACTAGTCCCCAGAAACACTTAAAAGCACTTTTGAGCACTTTACCAGCCGCCTGTACCACTTGACCAGCTCTTTGGACCACTTAGGACCACCTAACCAACACTTTTAAGCACTTTATACTACTTGACAAGCACTATGAACCACTTGACCACACCCTAAACCACTTGTCCATCACTTTATACCACTTGACAAGCATTCTGAACCACCTGACCAACACTTTGAACCACTTGACCAACCCCCTGAACCACTTGGACAACACTTTGTTCCACTTAACCACAATTTACCAACCCCCTAAAATACTTGACCATCTCTTGGACCGCTTAGGACCTCCTGACGAGCACTTTTAAGCACTTTATACCACTTGACCAGCTCTTTGGACCACTTAGGACAACCTGACGAGCACTTTGGACCACTTGACCAGCACTTTTGACCACCTGACTAGCACTTTGAAGCACTTTATACTACTTGACAAGCACTATTGACCACCACCCACTTTAAACCACTTGACCACTTAATCAATACTTAACACAAATTCTAGTTTACAACAGAAATAACAATTGACTTTCAAAATTCTTCATAGTATATTCAGGTTTAGATACAAGGACAGTTTGCTTTACAGGGAGTTAGCTTTTTCAAGGAGTAAAGTCAGTCAGTTAGTAGACTGCTCTGGCCATTCTTGCCGATGTGGCCGCTTATAATTGGTTGTTGGACCTAGCATTTTTGGTGCAAGAATTTTGTGCTGTGCTCGTACTTTTCCATGTGCCAGATTCCAGTTCATTTGTGCAAGTTCATCCATCCTGGCATCAAATGGACATTCCCTAACAGTCTTGGCTCTGTCAGGAGTCTCAGCCCACTGTATGATAAATGAGGCAACATCTTCTTTGAGGAAATTTTCCCACTGCCTCTCATTTTGCTTTTCTATCCCAGGCACAATGACAAAATTACTGGGATAATTGAAGTATAAAGGGAATCATCCAGCAGTAAAGTGCTAGACTTATTGAACTTAGGAAAGAGGTGCCAAAAGGTTTCAAGTTTTTTGAAAAACATTTGCTTTGGGGGGTTTCCAAATTCCCAACTGCTAACATGGCAGCAGTTCTATGCCAGCCACCCACTCAAACAACGCTTGGCCTGAGATAGGCACTTGTCCATACCCTTCTCAAGATTTTGGCAGGCGTGTAGCGACCATAGAAAAGTCTCTGCTATCAAACTGAGTCCAAGCAGTAATAATTTTGCATCATTCCATACATAGTAGGTGACGGTATCATCCCCCTTTATTTTGTCAAAGTACAACATGTTTAAATCTGGAACCAATCCTTTGCGCTTATCATGCACACAAGCAAGCACATTGTTGAAGTCTACAATTACTGCCAAATCTCTATGGACTGGGAAGCAAGACATTTTGTAGCAAGGAAGCTGGCGATCAATGTGCTCTACCTCATCAGTGGGTGGTGGGGGTTTTGAGCCAACCACACGAATTTTAACTACACAGGACAAATGGAAAGAAACTAAGAGAGAATACTTAGATTTATATTTGTGGGAGGGCATGTCTAACCTCACCATCCTATCTTATTGCAGTATTAGCGAGAACCACGATTAATTTGTCAAACCATGGGACGAAGCTGACTCGACTAGTACATAGAGGCTACAAGAGGTTGTCAATCTCTCGGAAAACAACTAACAACTCGCATCTAACTCAAGTTACACTCAAGTGACTGAAATCACCAAAAGCCAATCGCTCATCGATAAACAATTCACATCCGTTATAGCATCAAACGACGTCCAAACGTAACGAAACTTCTAGGACAATTTTATAAGACCTATACACACATGCCTATGGCCTCAAACCCCACTTTAGGTCAAGTTCCAAAATCACGATTATTAACAACAGTGGATTTTTGACCTAGTCGTTTTCGACCTAGAATGCATCTAAATGCTTAGCAATAATTCCCCAATACCCCACCTATGCTTAGTTTTTGATTTAAAAGTGTAAATTCCTATTTATGATGAAATTAGGCCGCAGGTCGGCGACGCCAAAGGCTACGAAATACTGTAAATGGCTTACATCAATGCGCAGAGCTCTTACCTGCGGTAGCAATGCAACAAACGCATTTGCAATGTGACAATCGGAGAGGGAGTAGGAAGCACAAGAAGGAGAGAACTGAGCACCGTTAGCTCACACTGTGTATTTCTTATCCAAAAACTTGTAAAAACTTATAAAAATTGGCTTTTATACCTTAGCCAAGATTTTTGAGTGGCCAAAACTAATAATCTGGAGTTCTACCAAAGCTCGAAATTAACTGGCTGATACAATCTGACAGCTTGTAGCCCCGACTCATTAATTACAAAGATTACCAAGAAAATAGGAGTTACAATATTCTCGATTTATCAAAATAATAATTGTTACAAGGAGAACTCCGAAAAATGGTGTCCGCATTAGCTTGCTGCTAACATTCCCCCCCTCCTCGCGTGTGTCGTCCCTTGACACAACTTTGGGCTGAATTAGTCTTTGGGTTCACGACGGGCGAGGCGGTCTTTAAGTGCTTCCAGTACCTTTTGGTATCTGATTCTTCGTTCTTTGTCAAGCACTTGCAAAAATTTCATGGTGACTTGGTTTTTCAGTTCCACCGCTGAGTAGCCCACAAATTTGGATGTGAGGTTGCTAATCACTGGTGCAAATATCTTTGTTTGCCAGGTGAAGAATCCAGTGTAGAATGCTTCTTCAAAGGCTAGTATATTATGCAAGGGAAGGAACATGCATCTGGCATAGAATCTGTAAAGGATTTCTTCTGAAGGTTTCTCACTCAGATCATAACATAAGCCTTTGTTTCCTTCCAAGAATGAGAGCCATGGAGCTCCTGTCTACTCAGGCTCATTAAAAACTTGTATGCATGTGAGTAGCATCCTGCAGATCTTATATAGCATTGCACAGGAGAGATCTGGCAGACTCTTGAAGAATGACATGGCACTTGTTAGGGTTTTCACCATGTATTCCTCCGTCGCTTGGACTCTCTCTGGAGCTGCAGCCTGGGGAAGTTGAGCCAAGTTGGCCTCTTCTTCTATAGTGCTTCATGCGCTTGCCATGTCCTTACTTTGGGTACATGACAGAATGTTGGATCTTTTTGTAAGGCTGCAGGTGCTCTTGTGAATAGAATCAGGTATCTCGGATTCTTGTTCAGCCAGCTTAACCTCCGCTTCGGGTGGTCTTTATCTGCGCCATCTTCTTGCATATCCTTGTACATCCTTTCTTTTACCTGTAAAAGTTCTACCTTGATGAGAGGGTACGGCAGGGATAGTTGGTGCCATTGAGCGTTGATTTGATTGGGAGTGAGTGGAGTGATGTTGACAGAGTGTAAAACTCTCAACTCCCAATCCATAGCGGCCTTCCACTGCTCATCCACCTCTAAGGTGATCTTCTCCTTTAGTGCGTCTTCTTCAGCTTTTGATAGCTGGACCATGGCACTATATCTTCCTCTGTAATGTGGACCTGAAAGTCTTCATCACTACTCGACTCTGCTGTGGACTACGTCTCAAATTCAACAAACGAGACCGAGGGAATGTCAATTTGGGGCGGCTCTGAAGTGCCTACCTCTTCTTGTGTGTCGGGCATCTTTCCATCTTTGAGGAGTTGATTTAGGTGCTTGAGTTCTGCTATCTCCTTTAGGAGCTCCTCCTCTCTTTGGACCCGCATCAGTGCCAGGTCTCTGTGCTGTGACTGTTCGAGCTTTAATTCCACTTCTAAATCCTTGTTTTTCTTTTCAAGTGACTTGTACACTTTATCTGTTCCCTTGATCGAGGCCACGATTGGATTTTCTCCGATTTGCCGCAAGAAAATGGCGTGATCATTGATTCTCTGTTCAGAATATTGCAGAGAAGCGTTGGCTACATCTAACTGCACTTGAATTTTCTGAGATGACAGAGAGGTGGTAAGAAGTTTATTCGTGACTTCTATCAGCTGCTCGTCTTTCACCTTGCACGCATCAGATAATTTAGTGAGGAGGTCACCTAACTCCTCCATTTCCTTTTGTTGTTTGTCCCTGGCTATCTGATGCTGTTCCGCTTCTGTCTTTAGCTCTTGCACTTGCCTTTGGAGATCAGTGATAATAATCATCCTGCTTTCGAGCTCTCCTTGAAGAGCATTGATGACCATTTCTAGTTCCTTGGCCTTTGTGCTGCGGTTTAAGGTTGCTAAGCGGAGTTTCTCCATCACGTCTTGCATCTGCCTTACATACTCATTTACTTGTAAAATAACTTCGTCATTGGACTACCACTCCTCCTGTCTTTCTAGTTGAGATGTAATTGCAGCCTCCTGTGTTTCTTTTTGCTGTGTTGTAAGTGCTGGTGGTTCTGTAGAGGTAGATGGTTGTTATTCTCCTTGGCCATCCCGAGGCTTTGATGCCTCGGCAGTTTCTGGCTGAATGGAAGTAGATGGTGTGGTCTCAATCCTTACAGTCTATTCAGGTGCTGGCCTTTCTGCCTTCTCTGGCTCGAGCTCCTTCTCATGTGTAGTGGTATGCCCTTTTTCTATATCTACTTCCTTATCAGTTTCTTCTACCGGCTTTTGAGTTTCTTTTGCTGCCTGCTTCGGTTCTGGCTCGGCTTCTTTTTCCTCATGTCCTTCGGTGTGGTCAACTTTTTGTGTAGCTTCTATTCGGTGGGTGAATTCAAAATCTTTTTCTTTTTCAGTCTCTCCTTCTTCATTGGTACCTTGGCTTGGTGGTGATGGTGGTGGGCTAGGCATGGGATGGTCCTGTTGTTCCAACGGCGGTGAGGTGGGTCGGGGAGATGCCTCGCTTTGCTCTTGAGTAGTCGCTTCCTCAGCTTTCTTTGCCGCTTCTTTTGCCTCTTTCAGCTTTAGGGCTTCGGCCTCTGGGTACATTATTTCTAAATAATCTTTTGGATCCTCGGCCTCTTTTCTTGTATGATGCTTTGTTAGAGGTCCTTTCAGTCTTGTGGGTACCCACTTTTCTGGGTCCTTTCCTTGTGCTTGCCTGCTGCATTAGTAAGCCTGTTTTTCTCTTTCGAAACATGCTTGTTTTTGAGATGGCTCCTCTTGGTGGGAAACCACAACTTTCCTCTTCATCTCTTCCCTCGTAGCTCTCTTTTCTTCGTTGTCAGAGATCTCGTTGCGGTACCGCTCTGATGAGCTGTCATCTGATTTATCACCTGATTTAAAAGATCTTTTACCTGATCTTGTAGCTTTTGGAGAGGGTTGTGCTGCCAAGATCCATGTATTCTGATCCGGAACATGCGGTAGGTTGTCAGCCATGTCGATGGCATGATAGGCTATTCTTGTCAACACTTCTGGCGCACCCAAGTATGTGATTTTATCCTCCTTCTTGGTGCCCTTTAAGGTTGTCAAGACATACTGCGCGTGGTCCATAGGATGCCTTGTTGTTGACTTCAAAACATGAGTAAAGGTGGTGGCCACGGCGTGGTTTGGTGTCATATACCTTGGTGGCCTTTTTGCAAGGAAATGGAAGTGTTGATGGTACAGACGGACTGGCTCTTCCACCTGTTTGTGGATGAGATCGACGGATGTAGCTGCGGCTGTCTCCTTGGTTAATGTGCCTACGGTCTTCCTGTCTCTTGCCTGCATGGTCATTTCTTCAGTGGGGCAGTCTGAGCGCCTCTGCCACTATTTCTTTTGTAATTACTACCTCAACCTTGTTCCCTTGGGTGTTTGATATCTGGGCGGTTCCGTCTTCTTTGATTGTGGACAGAAGCTCGTAAGCTTTCTGAAAGTCCACTCCGCAAGGCTCTTGTTCATAGAAATGTCTGAGCCCCAACCTGCAGTTAGCCTCTTTGGTTTCTGGCTTTGCAGCTACATCAAGACCTCTTTAGGCAGGATTTGCAACTCCACCTGATGCCCGTCTTCACTCTTGAATCTTTCAGTGAAGACTGTGGTGTGGTGTTCTTCCAGCTGTTCTTTAGAAAGATAGGATGCTTTTGCCGCCTTAACTGACTTGGGGTCCAGTTGATCCGCAGGAAGTTCTTGTAGTTTCTCTTTTTGGTTTAGCTTCTTCTTGGCCGTCTCTGCGGCTTGCATTGCTCCTGTTCAGTGAATAGAGTGCAAAGTTAGCAAATTTGTTGGATTTTTCTCTGGAATGTCCTTTTAGACTGAAATGTTGATAATCTGGTCCAAATTGCTTCAAATCAATTTTTGAACAAGCAAAGATGAATAAAATCATGCAAGGAATAAAACTGTATGGTCAAAAGAAAAATTTGCAACCAAAGTAAATAATCGCGATTATTTACAACTGAGAAAAATTTTCAACTTTTTGCAAACTTGACTTTATAGGCTTAAAGTATATGCCAAATACATGCTTTGAGTGAAATATGGGCTCATTTGGATGCACAGGTTGAAAATGGTACCAGATTTTGGCTTTAGGTCTCTGAAACAGTAAATATAAAGGAAAATTGAGATTTTGAAATCCAAATTGATTCAAAGTTGGCTAGTGGGCTTATCACAACATGTACTTTGGATGTGTGATGGCCAAATATCAAAATTCCCGAATTTTGATCAAAAAGTAAATAATCGCGATCATTAAATTTTTCTCCAAAATTGATATTTTTTGGCACAAATTGGTTCTAAGCATGGTATAGACCTTGGGTATGAGATATGAGGTGATTTGCATCAAGAAAAGTTGTTCATAACCCAGATTTTGGCTTGCAAAGACTTCTTTGCATTTTTTGGCAATTTTACAAGTAATGGGTGGTGATTTTGGCTCATACTTGATTTTTGGCATGTTATAGGTGTTTAAGTGTGTACACATGATAGGGAGGTGATTTGACAATTTCCAAGTAAAACTGATGCAAAAGTAAATAATCACAATTATTAACTTCAGTGGCAAAAACTTTGTAAAACTCACAAATTTTGACCTAGACATGTTTCATACACCTAATACAAGTCCTAAATTGAATTTGGTCAAGTTTGATCATGCCGGCATCACTTTGTGCTATGTCGACTCTGAAATCACCGTTTTTTGTGATTACTCTGTCTGTTGGGTTGGTCAATCAACTTTGAGGCTTTGGACTTGTCCGTAACATAGTCATGAAGCTACTTGTCCAATTCTGGCTCATTTGGAGTCAGTTTGGCCTCGTATGTCAAATTTGACGCTTTGTAACCTTTGAGCCATTTTATGCTTTTCGAGGGCTTTGCTTGATCGATTTCACCAAACCAATCATATACATTGTATATGGACCTCATTAGCAAGCCATTTGTGGAGTCAGGTCGGAATTCTGGCATTTGCCAAAAACCTAACTTTTCTACTGTGGACCCCCTTGACCCCAGCCAAAACGTCATTTGATGGTATAGAAAGGTTCTATTATGTTTGGGCATGCTATGGTTCAAATTCCATCTGATTTGGTCAAGCTGGCAGGCCGCTATGGTCAATTTTAGGTCGTAGGTCTTCGTGCACTACTCGGTTTCTAGGGTTTTTTCTAAGGCTTTTTAGACTAGCTACCGGCCATACAAAATGGATCATTATCGAGTAAAGAACTTACCCCTCGATGTGAGACATGAGGGATCATTATCGAGTAAAGAACTTACCCCTCATGTCTCATGTGAGACGGCGCTGAAAAAGGCCAACTGTGGGCTCCGGAAATGTCGCGCGAAAGAGGCCGAAATCTCTCTCTGCAAAGGCTCCAAGTGGACATGAGGTGGTTTAACTACCATGGATATCTATACCTGGACTTCACGAACCAAATTTCCCCAGATTCCCCTGTTAGTCCTACTAGGCCATGAAATCTATGTTAGACTCAAAAATTTTCCTGATCGGATTTCTATAGCTCATTCTGCAAGAATTTTGCAAAAGTAGGCCTAGCTGCCTAATTTAGGCTTTTCGCTTCCATCTTCTAATTTTATTGAAAATTTTTGTGCTTGTCCGTCTTTTCCTTCTTATCACCATCGTATCGTGTCTTCAATTTTTTTATCTGAGCTTTCTTGCTATTTATTATTAATTTTGGCTTGTTTATTTGAAAAAATCAAAGAAAATAGCAAAATTCTCTAAAAAAGTAAAGTAAAAATCCAATAATTAAGAAAATCACGTGAAAAACACAGCTTTATTGTTTTTTTGTTGGATTTCTCCATTTTTAAGCCTCCTTATCAACAAAAATGATAAAAAATACCCAAAAAAGGACTATTTTTGATGATTTTCTAATAGTATATACACTATTTACACTCATCGGGAAGATATTATCATCGGGAAGATACACTATTTACACTCATCAGGAAGATATTATCAGTGAATTTTCCCTTGATGATGAACTATAAGAGTATTATTAGGTAATTTTGTAAAAAATCACACGTTAACATGGAACTTTTTCCTCCCTCTTCAAACATTGCCCTTAATTACTTAGTACTTAGTGCCCTTCCACCCCTCCTAGATGGCGTACTCTGGGACGACTGCGTGCATGAGTTGAACAATTGTGTCTATGCATAGCCATGATTGGCTCTACCATGGTATGAAGATTAATGCAATTCAAACCAATATGCTGTGCAAGAGTTGGGTCTTGAGTAAATAACTCAAGGGTTTCCGAAGTCGAGGTTTGCTGCTGATGTCTTCCAAAGATCAAATCTTATAGCTTTTGTGCTCTCTGTTTAATTGTACCATCAGGGTGTTTTAGCATGCTGATTTCTTGAGCTTTTGGTAGCACATTAGACTATTGTCGAGCTTTTTCTCTCCATTGGTAGCTTGGTCGGCTTGGTGTCGCATGGTGTGGTGGAGTCTGTTGAGACTTAACTCACTACTGCTTGATTGGTTTCACGGTCTGTGGAGAAGATAAGTGCTCCTTTTTCTTCCAAACCCTTTTCATGTTAGGTTCCTTGCTCGTAGATGCTCGATTCCGTGTTCGAATCCATGGAACCGTCTTATGTTTCTTCGGTGAAGTTTTAGGCACCCAGATCTGAACTGGTTTATCCTTAAGTTGTGCTTTTGGTACCCAAATCTACCTTACTCCTTGCATGATACCTGTAGCATTTGATTGTTGAGGGGATGGAGAAGATTGGCTTCATGGATTGGTCTGCTGATTGCTTCTTTTCCATTTCTCCTTGCTTGGTGCAACTAGAACAATGAGTTGCCCTCCTTTAGGTGATAGCTTTTTAGCTGATTCGTATCCCAATCTGGTACTGCTTTGTATGTACGCATCCAAGGAATTCCAAGAATCATCGTCTCATTCATGTGTTCATTTGGAAAGCATACAAACTGATGCGGACATGAACTTCCATGTACTACCACGTTCAAGTTGACTACTCCCAATGTTGGAGTTGGATTCTTGTTGCATCCTTTGATTGTCGCTATTCCTGCGGGGTCAATGCTTGACTTGTTGCCTTCTCGTATGTGGAATAACTGACTGTATTCACTCTAGCTCCTATGTCTACCAAAGCATTGGTGCTATGATTGTTGAGATGTACTTTGATGCGCATATCCATTCCATCTAACCACACGTCATCTGTTGAAACTACGTCTTTAGGTAATTCCCATTGTCGATCATCTAGTTCCAAAGTGTTGATTGGAATCGGTATCTGTTGATTCTTGAGAGCAGCTTTACGCTTGAGTACTCGAAGTCTAGCTTCCTCTTGGGCTTCATCAATAACCTGCTGTCGCTTGATCTTCCTTTGTTTGGCTGCATGCATTCTCTCTAAAAATTCATTGGTTAGTGGAAAATTGTATTTCTTTAAACGACATCCACTAATCCAATTAGCCATTGGTTCACCATCTAGGGTGGACAATTTTACTACTCCACTTGGAGATACATCTTCAATGATAAATGGTTCATTTACCTTTTTCTTAAACCTTGGAATGTGCTGCTTAAGGGAATAGATTAAAACTAAGTCTCCTTTTTTGAAGATTTTTGTGATTAAGTGGGAATAAAAAAACTACTTTTGTTTCCGCTTTTGTGCATAGATATGAGCTACATCAGTTAGCCTTTTCTCGTCTAGCTTTTCCAAATCTTCACGTCTTTCTGACAATTCATGTCCAGTCCACTCAAGATTCTGTGCTACCCTTAATGTCGGCAATAGAAATTCTACTGGCAGTATTGCATCAAGACCACAAACAAGATCAAAGGGTGTAGCATTTAGAGCTGTATTGAATGAAACTCGATAAGCCCATAGAGTAGCATGGAGATTCATTTCCCAGCCTGTCCTTCCTCAACTAACCACTTTGGTTAGTACCGAGCTAAGAATTTTATTCGTATGCTCAACTTGTTCGTTTGCTTGTGGGTGATAGGTGTTAGGAAATAAGACATAGCTAAATAGATAATTGAGTAGATTACTTAATGGAGAGAGACATATTTATATACACGAGATTATAGAGAGAGAGAGAGAGAGAGAGAGAGAGAGAGAGAGAGAGAGAGAGAGAGAGAGAGAGAGAGAGAGTACACACCATATACGTGGTTCACCCAATGTGGGCTACGTCCACGGGAAAGCAGCTACTCAATGGCTTTAGTACTTCAAAACAAGAAGTAGTTTACAAAGGGATTATACCCTTAATGGAGCTCCCGCCTTGCTTCACTCTCACCACCTCACACTCACCTTGTTGCATCAACTTCACACTATGAAATGTGTGTAGAAATGGCCTCCTTTTATAGGCCAAAAGGGCTGCCCTCTCTTATAACAGTAAACTTAACAATAGGGAGCTGATTTGTTATGGATGACCATAAACTCATTAAGCAAATACTCTATTACCTCAGTGAGGAAATGAGTTCCCCGATCAGTGAAAATCTCTATTGGCAGTCCATATCTAGTGAATACATACTCATATAAGAATGCAGCAGTGGTTCTGGCATCATTCTTTTGAGTCGCTTTAGCCTCTGCCCACTTGGTCAAATAGTCCGTAGCTACAATGATATATTGAGCTTGGGTTCTATAAGCAGGTGGTTGTATTGGTCCAACAAAATATATACCCCATTTTGCGAAGGCTCTAGCCCCCATCATTGGTCTTACGGGCATGCTGGTCTACTCGTGTTGGCATTTTTTCTCGTTGAAAAGCATCACACCTTCGAACATATTCTTTGGCATCTGCAAAAAGTGTTGCCCACCATATGCCTGCCATCTAGATTGCTCTTGCGGTGGTCTCACTAGAAAAGCGACCTCCAGTTAATCTAGTATGTGCTTGTTCTATAATCGGAATATACTCGTTTTCATTTGCACAAAGACGTAAATGTTGATCTTTACCTCTCCGATACAATTGGTTCCCAATAAGAGCATAGTCTCTTGCTTCAATTTCAATTGCTCTTTGATGGCGTTTACTCATATCCTCAGGAAATGCTCGGCTCGATAAGTAAGTAACCAGATACTTACTCCACTTAGGAACATGTGACATTTGAAACAATGCTACATGAGGAATGGGTGGTTGTTTTTGACATTGAGGGAAATTTTTTACAAAAGATCTAACATCTCTCCTCATAGTCGGCCAAAATACTCCAAGTCTTAAGATTCGTTGCATAGTTTGATCTTCTGCAAAGTGAAGTCCTACTATGGTAACATGTGCTTGACTTAGGTAGTGTTCCTTTTCTTCAGGGTTAATGCATAAAAGCAATATCCCATCTCGATTTCTTTTATATAACCTTCTAGCTAGTAATTGATACATAGTCGATTGCTCGATTAAATCAATTGTGATAGGAAGTGGTATTTGTGAATCCACTTGAGCTATTGTCATCAATGACACAATGTTTTTCGACCATCTAGGTATCATTTCCACGGAAAACAAATAGGCATCTGGTAGATCATCGTCTAACCCTTTAGGTGATTCCCCTGAAACAATCCTTGACAAATGATCTGCTCATTGATGTGTAGTGCCTTTTTTTACAACCACAATGAAATCAAATTCGAGAAGAATGATGAACCATCTCATTGTTCTCCCTGTGTTGCATGGCTTGTTGACCAAATATAACAAAGCTTGGTGGTTCACAAAGAACACAAACTTGTTGGCTAATAGGTAATGTCTATACTTTTTAACGGTATAGATCATTCCTAGTCCTTCTCTTTCAGTGGTGGTGTGATTCTTTTCTGCCATGTTCAATTGTCGGCTAGCATAAGAAATAGAAAAGTAAATTTTTCCATCTCCTGGTTGGGCTAATATACAACCAATAGCAAAGTTTGAAGCATCTACATGTATGTGGAATACCTTATCCCAATCTGGTGCTTTCAATATTGGAGCTGAGATGAGAGTTTGCTTAAGCTTCATGAAGGATTCTTCACATGCCTTTGTCCACTCAAAGTGTGTAATCAAGCTATACATAGGTTTTGCAATTATAGCGTACATGTAGATGAATCGTCTGTAGTATCCACAATGTCCCATGAAGGCTTGTACCCCCTTGACTGTTGTTGGTCTAGGCAAATCAGACATGAATCTTCTCAATATCGGTAGCTATGCCATTGTTAGACACGATATGTCCAAGAATTTCCCTTGTCTTTCCATGAACGTGCAGTTTTTAGGGTTTAAACAAATCTTGTAAAGTCTACATTTCTCGAATACCTTTTTGAGGTGTTCAAAATGATCAGCCCGGATTGACGAATGTATGTATAGATCATCCATGTATACTTCTAAGAATTTCCGAAGATACTCTTTGAAAGCATGGATCATCAATCTCTGAAATGTGGCTGGAGCATTAGTTAACCCAAATGGCATAACCCGATAGGCAAATATACCCCATTCTGTTGTAAAAGCAGTTTTATGCTGATCTTTTGGGTCAACCAAAAGTTGATTGTATCCCGAAAATCCATCTAAGAAGCTGTAAGATTCTTTTCCTGCCACTCGTTCTACAACATGCTCAGTTATCGGAAGAGGAAAGTTGTCTCTAATAGTAGCTACATTCACCTTTTTGAGATTAACACACACTCGTAATTTCCCATTCTTCTTAGGTACTACCACAATTGGAGACAATCTGTGTGTTCAATTTCGTTAATGGATTTAGCTTCCTTTAGTTTTTCAATCTCTTCTTTGATCTTCCTAGAAAATGTCTCATTATAAGTGTATGGTCTCTGTCTACTTGGTTTCGCATCATCTCTCATGGGTATAGTATGTTGACAGATTTCTGGATCAACACCCTTGAGATCCTTGTACGACCAAGAGAAGATATCTCGGTATTCCTTTAACAAGATTAGCAAAAGATTTCTTCTTCTTTTAGGTCATTCGCAATGTAAGCAGGTCTAGGCTCTTCTCTTGGTTCAGCCAAGTCTACCTTTATAGCGGTTTTCGGTCCTTCGCAAGACTCACCTTGTTTTCGTAGTTTCCTAACAGGTTGTTCAATTATGATTTTCCAATCTTGGAGAGTACACTTTTTGTAATGGGATGGAACATGCATTACATCCTTACCATCCTCTTCCGTGGTTTCCATTTCGGTTGTGTATATCTCCTTTAGAGCTTTTTTGAACTCTTGATATTTCTTTTTCCGCTCGACTCTGGTCATGAGTGGTTTTTTATCCTGAGATTTTTCTTGAGTACCCTTCCTTGATTTTCTCGATGTCTGAGACATTTCTGAGTTTCTTTTTGAAGGATATCTATTAGTTATTTTGTCCTTGACACAATCATAGCCTCTATTTGCATCAGGAATTGTGTTTTATTGGAGACTGATGGCATAGGTCGTGTTTTCATGATATTGGTGCCTCTCTTTCGTCTATACCATTTTTGTCTTCTTGATTTCTAGTTTGGAAAGTCAAAAAGCTTTTCCTCCCCTCCCTTTAAGAGTAACTGAGCTCTCGTATGCTCTTTTTTTGACCCCAAATCTTCTGAGGTAGTTGAGTGTTCCTCTAACTCATCAGTTGCATTGTAATAGAGGTTTGAAAAGACTTGTTGAGATTTTATCAAGTCCTTGGGTTCCTCATCTTTGTTTTCAATGTTGAGGACTGACATCATTTGGATGGGAATTATGTCGTAGCCATCCCCATTGCAAAATTGAGTAGGCATTCACACATACATCCATTGTCGCTAAAATTTGAGTCCACTCGAATGGTTCGAATAAATGCTCTGGAAAGGGCTCAGGTATGTCTGTACAGTCCCTTTCTAGGATACATTCCTCTCGTCTCAAGCTTCCATTTTTTGAAGCTCCGCACATCCATATAGGAGCATCTTTGTTTAACTAGGATGGGAGTTTAGTTTTAGCCGAAGAGACTGAATCAAACTCTTGGATGGGTGTTTTTAAGACATCTCTATAAGTGTGATCTTTTAGATTGACTCTTGTTATAGATCCCACCTACTTCAAGTACAGATAGTTGTTTCCCCAATCTTGGATAAGCTGTACCTGTCGCATGAAAGGTCTTCCCAATATGATTTCATAGTTGAGTTTTTTTCCAAAGTCTACTATGGAAAATGTGTGTTGATATTCAATTCCACACGAATTGACTATCACTTTTTCAAGTAGCCCTAGTGGTCTCTCAATGTGTCCGTCAGCCAACTGCAATTTCATTCGTGTTTGTCTAATGGATGGCTGTCCCCAGGATTCCCATACTGCTTTAGTGGCAATGGCTATGCCAGATCCACTATCCAGTATTGACATGGTTTCAATGTCATTATATTTCACTAGGAGGGTAGTGTTTTCTTCTTCCCCTTCATAATATTCTCCAACCTTGTTCATAGGAACTGATCGAATCTCTTTGTTTTCTATTTCATTTTTCAATTTTCCCAAATTCTTAGAGATTAACCCCGTTATCCCCACCTTCTCTAGGGTCATTTGTAAATCGTTCCATAAGTATGGCCTGAGTTTCAATAGTTCTCCCAAAGTAAGAGTGCATTGGATAGGTGTAGACATGATTGAATGAATGTTGTCTACTTCTAAGGTCTGTTTGGCTCTTTTTACTTGAGTGGTCTTGCACATGATGGATTCATCTTTGTTATCTCCCAAGTAAGAAGGTAATGTTTTTAATGTCCATGGTTTAGATATTCTTGAAGCCTCTGATCCGCAATCCCCGTACAAGGATTGTAAATCCATGTTCATATCAAATGATAGGTTATCCAACCAGATTTCCTCTATAGGAGTTGACTTTAAAGTTAGGCTCCCATCATTGATCTGTCTTACCTTTTCCCATAAGTGTCCTGGCCAGTCTTCCTCTACGAATGGAATTCCATCTAAAGAATCTTCGCTTTCCAGCACTATAAGCTTTGGTTCATTTGTTTCAAGGTGGGGTTCTGCCACCAAATTGGATTTCGCTTTCGTTTCTTCTACCACAAGCTCCTCAAGTTTTGCAATACTTTCAAGCTTGGGTTTTTGTTTACCCAGCATTTCTTGTGTGATTCTTACCAAGTTTTGGTAAGCCTTCAGCTTCGCTGCTTCCATGTCTGGAGATGGATAGTTTTTCCATTTGTTTTCCATGTTTTGGCCTGCTTTAATTCTTGCTTGGTAAGCTTCCAAGGCAGCATTAATAGGCTCAAAAATTTTATCAACCAGAATGGATCCTCTAGATTTCACGGTTGTTTCCTTGAATTCACTGGCAGTTTCTTTGAACTTGTCCTGGGATAGCATTTTTGCTATCTCTTCATTTTCACCCCGTTGTTTTTGTTTTCTCATCTCATATCTTTTGCTTCTGCTTCTTTTCATTCTTTGAGAAGAAACTTTTGTGTTCTCCAAATCATCAGAAGAATTGTGTTTCTTTTTCTTTTTCTGGGCTCTAGTGATTACCTTGATTGGAACAATCGGTTCGCTCTCTGATGAGCTACTAGGCATCACTTGGACTACGTTTACAACAGTTTTTCCCTTGTTCAAAGGATTCTTAGGACAATCTTCCGGAAGTTACCTCCCTTTTTGCAACATTGTATGCAATAGGCTTCAATTGGTTTGAGGTTTTTGTCAGGCTTTGGACATTCATTCTTCCAATGGTCATCAGCACCACAATTATGACAATTTCCTGTTCTGGGCTTCATCATGGGTCTTCCCATGGGAGGTCTGACACCTTGATTAGCTACATAATACATTGGTGCGAGCTCTGGTGGAGCATAAGTCATGGTTTCTTCCAGTGGTGGTGGATGTGGACTATACCAATCTCCTTCTACCATTACTGTAGATGGACTAGGCTCTGCATAGGGTGTAATAGGCACTAATGCTTGTACATCTATGACTCCTTCCGAGTGCATGTACTTTACAGGCACCGCATTATGTCCTGGATACGGAGGTTGTTGTCCCAATAGAGGTTGCGGTCTTTCCATACCCATTGGTGGTCTTGGAGCTTGGGCCATATTAGGCTCATATCTGTACATGGGTTGTCCCTGGGGCCTCATGGGCACGTACTGAACATTCCCACCATACTTTGGTATGAAGTAGCTGTTGAGATGTCGAGCTCTACATCTTGAGCTGGCATCCACTACGGGTCTTGGCCGCTTACGACATTTACTCACTAGCGCGTTAAATTTTTTTGGGGGTTTTTCGTACAAGTTTCTGAATAGGTCTCCAAAGTGCAGTATACAGAGATTTACTGTACAAGTACAGTGGTTGTATGTACGCTTGATTGTGGACACTTGTTGAGTGTAGAAAGCGTTACAGGTACCACGATAGCAGGTTCAATAGATTTACAGGTTTTTGCAGATTGCAGCTATTTTGTCTTAGTGCTTCAAGATGTCTGACGGTTTCAGTCAGATTGTCACTGAGAATCTTGAGAAAAATAACTACCCTGCATGGAAGTTTAGAATAACAAATTTCCTAAAAGGAAAAGGTTATTGGGACTATGTAGAAGGAGACAATGAAAAGGAACCAGAGATTCCCGAGGCAAATGCTACAGCAGAACAAAGGAAATCTTTGAGGGACTGGCAACAAGGCCAGAGCAAAGTGATGTATTGGCTTTCTATGAGCATCACAGATGGCATGATGGGATATCTACAGGATGCTAAAACCCCCGCCATTGCATGGAAAAACTTAGGCAGAGTGTTCGAGGTGAACACCAAGGCCAAGAAGCTTCAACTAAAGTAGGAGCTAAATCAGGTTAAGAGGAACAACCTCTCCATCAATGATTATGCTTTGAAGATCAAGAGTATCATCGAAGCTCTTGGATCTATTAAAGTCTCAGTGGAAGACGATGACATTGTCCGTGCATGCTTGGATGGTCTAGGAGATGAGTATGTACATTTCAGGTCTTCCATGAATACAAGAGATGACATCCCCGTGTTCCAAGATTTGATTTCTATGCTTATTCTTGAGGAGAAGAACCTTGACACATCTTCTTCTCATGGCAGAAATAATTCTGAACAGGCCTTCTATTCTAACTCCAACAGAGGTAGAGGTAGAGGTCGTGGTCGAGGCCCAAGGGGTTGCAGGGGCCAATTTCAAGAAGGTCAATCAAATCAAAACAATACAGGTGGCAGGGGAAACCAATCTCAAGGCAGGGGGAGTCAAAGAGGTCGTGGTGCTGGATCAAGCAGGCAGCAACATACTGCAGATAACAGAGAATGTTGGACTTGTGGTGAAAGAGGTCACATGTCACGTGACTGTCCAAAGGGAAAAGCAAGTGGAAAGAGAGAATAGGGCAACTATGCATCTACTAGCAGAGATGCAGATGACAGCAAAAACGAGCGCATGTTTGTTATGCAGCATGTAATGAATACAATGACTGCAGAGAATTCCACCCAAGATGATGTTTGGTATGTGGATTCAGGTGCCTCTAATCACATGAAGTCTCGTGGAGATTGGTTTAGAGATATGCTCAAACCAGATGTGTTAGGCTATGTGCAGACAGGAGATGACACAACTCACCCCATTGCTCATGTAGGGGACATACCTCTAAATACGAAGAGTGGAAAATCAAATTACTTAGCAGATGTACTTCATGTCCCAAACATTACAAAGAATCTTATTTCTGTTGGACAAATGGTTGAGCAAGGTTTGCAGGTTCGCTTCAATCCCAATGGCTGTTATGTAGAAGATTTCCAGAATGGCTGTAAGCTGATCACAGAGGGAAAATGTGTGGGCAGAATGTTTACGCTGAATGTAGACATGCCTGAGGTAAAAGCTGCATTATTTGCACAGGGCACAGGTGTTGTGGCTGATGTTGACATTTGGCACAAACGCATTGGTCATGTCAATGAGCAGAGATTGCGCAGCATGCAATCCAAAAAGATTGTAAAAGGTTCACCCAAATTCAAGGTCGATGGTATGCATAAAGTGTGTGCAGCATGCCAGTTTGGAAAACAGTCAAAGGGCTCATTTCCACATGAGCGCAATGTATGTAAAAAGCCACTTGAGGTGGTGCACACAGATGTTTGGGGTCCAACCGATACTGCAAGTATACATGGTTGCAGGTATTATGTCTCTTTCATTGATGACCATACAAGGAAATTATGGGTCTCCTTCATGCGTAACAAAAGTGAAGTGTTTGGTCACTTTCAAGACTTCAAAGTCATGATTGAGAAGGAGACAGATATGCAAATCAAGACATTGAGGTCAGATGGAGGGGGAGAGTACTTCTCCAATGATTTTTCAGATTTTTTGCGAATGCATGGTATACGCAGGCAGTTTACATGCAAATATACTCCATAGCAGAATGGGGTCGCAGAAAGGAAAAACAGGCACATTGTAGAGGTTTCACGTGCATTGATGAATGAGAAAAACATGCCTCATCATTTCTGGGCTAAAGTTGTAAATAGAGCTGTGTACATTATGAACATGACACCTACAGCTGCGGTGCATGATGTAACACCTGAGGAAAAGTTTACAGGTACAAAGCCTGATTTGGCACACTTGAAAGTGTTTGGCTGCATAGCTTACATGCATGTACCAGATGAGTTGCGTAGGAAATTGGATCCTAAAGCAGAGAAATGTATTCTTGTGGGATATTCCCTTGAACAAAAGGGGTACAGGTGCTATAATCCTACTACACGAGAATTACGAGTGAGCAGAGATGTAGTCTTTGATGAGATGAGCAGCTGGTACAGTAATGCACATGGCACTATTGGGGCTGATGTAAAAGATGATGTGGTTGTACAAAATGTGAGGCCACAGTCACAGGTTTTGAGTGGACCACAAGAGTACTCTTCTCATGGCTCTGTTGAGAAGCCATGGAATGGTAGACTACGTACGCAGATTACTCCACCAGCAGGTACAGGGAACGTATCACGAAAAGGAAAGGAAAAGGTTAATGAACCTCCCCTTATGGCTGATGCATCATCAGGTTTTTCACATGTAGACATGGATTCAGATGGTTCTGAACAAAGTCTTGATGAGGAATTTGGAATTTCGGCTGTCAGGACACCAGGTGTAAGGAGAATACAAGAAGATGCTAGAGGGAAAAGGAGTGACCTAGGACCGCGCAGATCTAAATGAGTCAGAAATCCAGTTCAGAAATTGACTTATGATGGGTATCTAGCGCATCACCAAGCCTCCATGGCTAAGGTGATACAAGATGTGGAGCCCACATGTTTTGAGGATGCAGTTGGAAATGTGCATTGGGATGATGCAATGAATGAAGAGATCGCTACATTGGAAGCAAATGACACATGGTAGTTGGTGCCATTGCCAAGTGGCAAGAAAGCTATTGGCTGTAAATGGGTGTATAAAACCAAGCATAAGGCTGATGGTAACATTGAGTGTCACAAGGAAAGGCTGGTCGCAAAGGGCTATGCACGGACGTATGGCATAGACTATGAGGAGACCTATGCTCCAGTGGAAAAGATGACAACTGTGAGAGCTGTCATAGCAGTGGCTGCATCTAGAGGATGGATTATGCATCAAATGGATGTAAAGAATGCCTTCTTGAATGGTGAGTTGCAAGAGGAAGTGTATATGGATCAGCCACCTGGTTATGTCGATCTAGGTTACCCAGATTATGTATGCAGACTTCTCAAAGCTTTGTATGGTTTGAAGCAGGGCTCTAGAGCATGGTATGACAGGATTGCCAAGTATCTTGTCAGTATTGGGTTTAGGAGAGCTCATGCTGATCATTCACTCTATGTACGTGAGAGTGATGTGGGGATTGTGGTCATTACCATATATGTAGATGACCTTATTATTGTGGGTGACAATGCTATGGAGATTGACCATGTGAAGGGTCTTCTCAAACAGGAGTTTGAAATGAAATATTTGGGCGAGTTGCGCTACTTTCTTGGCATTGAGGTGACCAGGACTCCAGAGGGTGTATGGTTGTCAACAGAGACAATATGCTTTGGACATGTTGTCAAAGTATGGTATGGCTGATTGTAAGCCAATTTCTATTCCCTTGGATGTGAATGCAAAGCTGAGTGCAGAGAAGGCTGATGTTGTTGAGGATGTCAATATGTACAGGAAAATTGTGGGTAGTCTAATCTACTTGACTATCACGAGGCCAGACTTGAGCTACACAGTAGGCTTGGAGAGTCAGTTCATGCAGATTTCGAGGAAGCCACATTTGGATGGAGTACGACGCACACTTCGGTATGTGCAAGGGACTCTTGACTACACATTGTTCTATGCAGCAGATGCGCAATTAGCATTGTATGGGTATACAGATGCAGATTGGGCAGGTAGCATTGTTGATAGGAGATCTACGAGTGGCTTCATGTTCTCTTTTGGGAGTGCTGCTGTTACTTGGAGCAGCAAAAAGCAGCCTACGATTGCTTTATCGAGCACAGAGGCCGAGTACAGAGGTGCAGCAGTTGCGACGTGCGAGGTAGCTTGGCTACGCACATTACTTGAGGACTTGGGAGTGAAGATGGACCAGCAGATTCTCATCCATTGTGACAACCTCAGAAGCATGCAGTTGGCTAGGAACCCAGTGTTCCATGCCAGGACCAAGCACATAGAGGTCCATTACCACTACGTTCGAGAGCGAGTGTTGGCGGGCGACATCGACTTGGTCTACATCAGCACAGAGGATCAGATAGCGGATATCTTTACCAAGGACCTTGGAGCTGAGAAGCTTCGACGTTTTGGGACTATGCTTGGACTCTGCGACATGCAGAGCTCGAGGGGGAGTGTTGAGATGTTGAGCTCTACATCTTGAGCTGGCATCCACTACGGGTCTTGGCCGCTTACGACATTTACTCACTGGCGCGTTAGGTAACCGACACGGAGGATCTCTGCCAGTGATTCTACATCTGGACTACACTTATAGTGCCAGCCTAGTACGCTTCTAGCGAGTTCACACTTAGTGACCGCATGTATATATGTGCTACTTTTCAGTTTTAGCACTTAGTCATTTTGTACTCTCTTTTCTGTGCGAAGAAGAAGAAGCTTTCCATCTCTGTGTGCTTTGTGCTTGTCTTGTATAGCTCTCTTGCATCCTCATTCTTTACAGTAGCACTCGTGGGTTTCATGGTTGGTCCATTTCCCTCGATTGCACAACATTTTTGTGGCCTAATTGGTTGTCTCTATGGAGCTATGCCTTGTCCTGGTCCTCTCATAGGCGCTTTTTGCATATTGTTCATCATGTCGTTCATCCTTTTTAGCATATCTTCTATGGCTGAGACTGGTGCCGCAACAGCCGTTCCCACTTGTGCTGGTTTTGTGGATGCTGTCTTCTCGCTTTGGTTATCCTTAGGGACATCCTCTTCATTGAAGATCTCACAATTGTCTCCTAGGTCAATAGCATCAGACACACACGCTTCTAGGGTTGTATGCTTTTTACTATAGAGTATAGCATGAAGTTCTTTGTTTAGTAGTCCCTCCAGAAACAAGGATACAAGTTGTTCTTCTGCAGGTATCTCCATCTCTGGGCATCTGGCAATGTGTTGCTTCATTTGAGTTGCACAATCCCTAACAGACTCACCATGTTTCTGTTTAAAGCTGTAGATTTGAGCTACTGTATTGTGTTTAGTCCCTGTTTTAGAACAAGCATCTACAAATCCTTAAGCTAATGTGTTTAAGTCCATGATTGATCTTGGTGTAATGTTTTGGAACCATGTCAGAGCTTTTCCTTCTAATGTCATTCCAAACCCCTCGAATTGAGTATGAAAATTGAATATACGCTCTGCTCTTAGCACTTGCTTAAAGTTTGCTAAGTGGTCATATGGATCCCCTGATCCACTGTATTTTTTGACCCAATTTTGAAAATCAGCTGGTCTGACACGTCTATTTGGTTCAACTCTAGGTCTTCTGGGAGTTGGTCCTGTTCCGAGTCCTTCAAACCAGTCTATTGGAAATAGTGACTCATGTAGCCCTGGACTGGCCTTAGTGTCACCCGGTTTTCTACGTGATGAGGTGGTTTCTAGTTTCTTCACATTATTCTCAGATGATCTCTCATGATGTTCATCTCTTGGATTTGTTTCTGGTCCTTGCCCCAAGATCCAATCCTTATGGAATACCCCTGGTATTTGGTTTGTTCTACCTCCTCAGGAGTCATCATAGCGAAGAAGTTGTTATAACAATCCCTAAACAGATAAGTTGGTAGATCCGCAGATCCCTTCTCTTTGATCTCGAAGATATAGATGATCTTCATGGCCGTTAACCGTCTTGGTCTAGCATGAGAAGTCCACAAAAGATCTTTTATCTTTCTATCTTCCCAACAATAGACTCCGATCCTAGGATTATCCGTACTAAGCCGTTTCAAAGGCTTCAAGTCTACTTGATCGTATCCCTCGAATTTCAAAGTTGGTGGTCCTTATTTTGCTGACATATCTGGGATTATAGTGTTTACTTCTAACCCCCATTTTTCTACCACATCAGAATTGTCGACTGGTACATATTGAGTTCCGTTTCGATCCATGTACATTTTTCCTTGTTTGTTTGCCCTAACCTCTTCTTCGAACTCAATACCATGGTCGTCAATGCGAATAGCATACTCCTCGTTAGGGTCCAAGTAAACCTGGGCTCCATAACGTTTAGTCTTGTAAAAAGAGAGTATATGCTTATAGCGCATTGTCTTTCCGGTTTTTGAGTGGGTCGAGTAAGAAGACATTTCGGATGTTGAATCTAAAAAAGTGTATGAGACTTCTTTAGAAATTGTGTGCAAGGAATTGCCTTGATTCACGCTTTCTTCAATGGATATCTACTGGTGGTTTTCGAATAGGCCTTGATTTCCTATTACACGACCAGATCTAAGGTTCATATAGACATATGAAGCCCTGGATAGAGTACTCACCTTGGATTGACTTGTCGTCAATTTCCACTCGATTCAATTGCAACTTTTTGTCAAGCCATTGATTCCTCGTCTGCAACCTGATTCCTGTACAAAATTAATCAAATTAGCTATTTTCTATAAGGAAAGTAGAGCTCTTGAGAACTCTCGTGATTGGTCTCTGTGTATCACTTCAAATCGTGCTATGGAAGTCAAAATTTGACTTTCAGATTCAACTTTAGCAAAATCAAAGGTCTAATCTGTAACCTGTAAACTGAGTGTATCTGTACCAATTTTGATCCAATTGAACCCCTATTACCCTATGGCCTTATATTATGCTGGTCTAACACTGTATAAGCCCAAAAGTCAAAATTCAAGTCTCTGGATAGCAGAAGTAAATAATCACAATTATTTACTTTTGTCAAGTTTTTGCACTTTTTTGATAGGTTTGGAAAGTATACAACTTGTTAAAAGCCTTGGACAAGTTTCAACAAGTTTGGACAAAATTTGATCAAGTTTACCTACTGTTCCGTGCCCGCAGACTTTGATTTTGAGAATCTGGCTTAAATCTCACTTTTGTGGTCCAAATTTCACCAAAATTGATTTGTGGGGTCTACTTGATGTGCTTGACCTTGTGGTATACACAAATTTGCAAAATCACCAAGTTTTGAAGCAGATGTAAATAATCACGATTATTTACTCTTGACAAATTTTTGCAAATTTTTGTCCCAAATTTGACACAAATCTGTTAAGCACCTTAAGTTAAGGTCACTAGCCAAGTTTCATTAAGTTTTGACAAATTTTTTGTCAAATGGTCATCAATTATTGGTTCGCAGATTAACTTTGTAATTTTAGTCACAATTTTCAATCCAGTGATTCAAATCTTACCAAATTTGGTTTGTGGGCTTATTACAACATGGTAAAGCTAGTGGTATGCCCACTGGGTCAAAAAAGTCCAAAAACAGGGCATATGTAAATAATTGCGATTATTTACATTTGAATTTTTTTTTGCAAATTTTGATCAACTGAGTATATACACATGTTTATCACATCAATATAAGCCTATAAATCAATTTTCAACAAGTTTGGATAAATGTTTTCCAAATTTACAAGCAAGATTCAAAAAGTCAGTACAAACTTTAGTTTTTACCCAATTTTTTGCTAGTTTAGTGATCCAAATCTTTTGGGCCTTTTCAAAAGTTGTTTGTACACATGAAATGAGTCAATGGTATGAACCTTGGCCAATTTAGAGCAGAAAGTTAATAATCGTGATTATTAACTTGAGGCTTGAAATGAGCACTTTTTTGCAATTTTCTCAAGGACAGTCTTTTTATGATGTTTTTTAAGCCTATAAATCAAGTCAAAACTTAATTTGGCCTAAAATGTCAAGAAAAAGTAAATAATCTGAGTTTTGGTCAACTTCTTGAAATTTTTACCTCGAAGTGTCTTTGAGCTTACCCACTGGTTCGGGCAACTCTTAGGCTTACTCTCTAGTCAGATTGAGTGAATTCGAGTCTTTTCAAGCTATTTCTAGCCATAGACCTGAAATTCTGCAACTTTACATAACAACTCACACTTGATTCTTTCAGAGAGAGCAATGTTCTGAAATCCACCTTGGATCCTACTTACCCTACTCTTAGTTTCTCATGCAATGGGGTTGTGGAAAGTGTCCACAAACACTTGTTTTCTTGTGTTTTTTATGTTTTTTAGAGTCTTGATCTTAAGACTTTTCTCGTCTACCAATCATTCTCCAAATCCTAATCTAAATCTACAATCTTACAGTCCTAAAGGTACTGAGCAAGTACGATTACTTCCAAGCTACCTCTACACAGCAAAAGACGGCAATCTTAAGCTATGCGGTTTCTAAAAGAGAGTTTTGATCTCTAGGTGAACCTAGAGGAAGTTAAAGGACAACTACACAAGAAGCTCGTGTTTTTCCCTAGTTTAGGTCTCTTCGATCCCCGGCAACGGCGCCAAATGTGGGACGCATGTCTAATCTCACCATCCTATCTTATTGCAGTATTAGCGAGAATTGACTGGCTGATACAATCTAGAAGCGTGAAGCCTCGGCTCATTAATTACAAAGATTACCAAGAAAATAAGAGTTAAAATATTCCCGATTTATCAAAATAATAATTGTTTTACAAGGAGAACTCCGAAAAACGGTGTCCGTGTTAGCTTGCTGCTAACAATATTGCTGAGAAAAAGATACAAAACTGCAATCTAAAACAGATAGCATGGAAAAAAAAAGATTCAAAGCTTCAAGAAGTTAAAGCTTCTTGCATGCTCTGGTTTTTGGGGGGAGTATGCCAGTACTCTTTTTGGGGTCCTGGGACAACTCATCCTCCATCTGCTTTTCTCTCTTCTTCCACATCTCCACCACTACAAATTGCAGGGTTAATTCCATTTCAGGATCCTATGCCTCAGCTACACTTTCCTCCTTACAGGCATCAGTACGTGGACAACATATATTGACCACAATGAACACGGTGACCATGATTCAGACATGGGAGGAGACAGATATACAAAACTGACATTACCTTGGTTGCTTGCGGATGGAGTTGTCTCCTTCAGAATGTCTCGGTCACCACCCTCAATAGTTTTCCCACCTTCAAAGTTCTTGTACTTCAGCGACATGGAGTCAAGGTCAAAGACCTTGTCCACATTGTGCATGGATGATGTGAAAGCTTCGTTCTCAGCCACTTGTTCAACTGAATCAACGCACAAATTTAGTCTCCACAACAGATTAGCATAAGTTCTGTTGTATAAAATGACCAACCTACCTTCAAGCTCCTCATAATAAGAATTCCCAAGTGACCAACATCTTGCTATATGAGGTATCTCCTATTTATAGTCTGGTACAACACACTTGGGATCAGTCGCGTTGACCACACTGAAAAGCAGAACGAATGGTATCTATGGGTACACGACATCTGAAAGACACTGGTCGCATATTTTCCTGACAATTCTTGACCACAAGCACACAATTTCCAGATAATAAAACAATATCCACACTAAATTTAGACTTGGAAGGTGGAGTGGGCACAAGAAGGCCCTATCCTCTCTTTCATGAACTTTTTGGACCCCTTCATGAAGGAGGTCTACCTTCTGAACTCACCAAGCTCCCTGTCCATTTCCTAAACTATTTCTATACAAAATTAAAAACAAAGGAAGATTATTGCACAACGCAGCAAGCACCTTGGACAACTTGTTGGAACATTCAAGTACTTGTAGGCACTTGCAAGTGCCTGCAAGTGCTCCATTTGTCCACTTGCAACACTTTGAATGGAACTTGCTAGCACTTGGAAACTCTTTAGAGCAATTTGAAGCACTTTCAAGCACTTGTAGGGTCTTAAAAGTGCCTCAAATTGCTCTGAAATGATTGTAGAATAAACTTTTAAGCACTTTGATGAAAATTTAAACACTTTAAAGTACCTTCAAGAACTTGCAGGACTTTGCAAGTGGTTGAAAGTGCTTCAAAGTGCTTTAATATCCCTGTAGGTGGTTCAAACTTCTTGCAAGTGCATAAAAGTTAGACACTTTTTAGCACTTGCTGGCATGTATAGGTGTTTAAAAGTGCTTGGAAGTGCTTCTAGGTGTGTTCACTTGTAGCACTTTGAAAGGCACTTGCTGGCATTTGGAAGCTCTTTTTAGCACTTTGAAGCACTTGCAAGGTCTTAAAAGTGGTTAAAAGTGCTTGAAAGTGCCTCAAAGTGCTCTGAAGTGATTGCAAAATAAAGTTTTAGGCACTTTGAAAGCATTTTGATGCAAATTTAAGCACTTTGAAGCACCTTCACGCACTTGCAGGACTTTGGAAGTTGTTGAAAGTACTTCAAAGTGCTTTAATATCCCTGCAGGTGGTTCAAAGTGCTTGCATGCATAAAAGTTAGGCACTTTTTAGCACTTGCTGGCATGTGTAGGTGCTAAAAAGTGCTTGGAAGTGCTTCCAGGTGCTTTATCTATCAAGATAAGGGTTTTGTAGGGGCAAGGCCCAAACCTAAGGACTAAGGCGGTCATGGACTACGGCCAGGGGCCGGGCTAGACAGTGTGGACAGGGGATGCGTCTAGGGCAAGGGGCTAGGAGCCCACCTATATAATGGGGGGTTGGAAGGAGGATCCTATGGTCTAGCATCCCTAGTTCTTACACTGGTATCAGAGCTTGGTGAGAGAAAAGGGAAAGTAGGACTTTCTTTAGTCGTTTGCATGTTGCATTCAAGAAGCAAGGTGAAATTTGCATGCCGCTCTTTGGTCGTGGGCTGCTGTCCTCATGATGAATTTTCTGCATAAGTATCACAAGAAAACACCCACGTCATGTCCGTACTTCTCCGCGTGCAAGTATTGACCCCATTTGACGTCCTGACGCCACTCGATGCCATCTGACGCACCTGCTTACCTCATGTCGTCAGCCCGCGGATAGCTTCCTCGAGAAGTTTTACGCGCTACCAACTCCTTATTATTATAGAAACAACACGCTGGTACTGGTGATAGTGAAAATCGCTGCACTATGTACATGCTGTCCTACCTGTACACATGTGGGCCCCACGTAACCACCTGGCTTTGGAAAATGGGCAATCCTTTATTCGATCCACCATGCATGGATATGTACATATGCGCAATTCCTTGCTCCAAAAAACTCCTGACACCGTCCATGCTAGTAAGAACCTTTGTTTTCTCTATAATGACACCCTGTGGACGGAAGGCCATAGGGTTCCCTCTATGCTAGTAAGAACCTTTGTTTTCTCTATAATGACACCCTGTGGGCCGGAAGGCCATAGGGTTCACTCTATGCTAGTAAGAATCTCTCTATGCTCTATGCTCTATATTGACATCCTTTGGCACCAAGGCCACAAGGTGCCCTCATTGTTTCAAAAAAACCGTCATTGTTTTGGCAGCCTATGGCCCCAGGGCCATAGAGTGCTCTCTATGCCGGTATAAAGCACTATATGGTCTATATTGACACCCTAAGGATTGAAGGCCATAGGGTCCCCTCTATGTTAGTAAAAATCTTTCGATGCTCTATAATGACATCCTATGGCCCCAAGGGCCACAAGGTTCCCTCTATGTTTTCAATTTGAAGAAACCCTTCATGATAGATTTTTGACAACCAATGGCCCTAGGGCCATAGGGAGCTTTATTTGTCAATAAAAAACACTATTTGCTCTATATTGGCACCATGTGGCTTGAAGGCCATAGGGTCCCCTCTATTCTAGGAAGAGCCTCTCCATGCTCTATATTGGCACCCTTTTGCCTAAAGTCCATAGGGTCCGCTCTATGCTAGTAAGAAGCGATCTATGCTCTATATGGCACCCTGTATGCTAGAAACCACTATGAGGGTTTTTGGCAACCTATGGCCCCAAGGCCATAGGGTGCTCTCTTCATGGCCATAGGGTTTGTTGTATACGAAGGAAAACTCTCCATGCTCTATCTTGGCATCTTATGCCGGTTGTGCCTTATGCTAATAAGAAACCACCATTTCTCTAGGTTTGTCTCCTATTGCTTTATGGCAACAAGGTGTCATCCTCCATGGCAATAATTTAAGAAAACCTAAATGCTCTACATTGACACCCTATGGCCCAAGGCCCAGGTGTGCTCTATGCTACCCTAAACCCCTCTATGCTCTACGTTGACACCCTACGGCCCCAGGGCCACAAGGTGGCCTCTCTCTCTCTCTCTCTCTCTCTCTCTCTCTCTCTTGGATTTAAATTGTTTATTTGGCCTTATTATTAGTCCTCCCTCTCTCTCAGCTTCCTCTCCTCTGTTGTCTCTCTTACTCTCCTTTCTTTCTCACTCCAAATAACTATTTTTCTCCCTCTTCTCATCTCTCCCCATTCATATAGCAAGCAATCCCTTGTGAATTTTGGGCCTCAATATCTACCGGTTTACCTGTACGTAGCATCGTCATTCAAGCACCTCCTACCACATCTCCTCTTTCTAGAACCTCTCGCACACCAACAAAAAGCGTATAATACAAAGTTTAGTTCTATTCTGTTTTTTTGTTTTACTATTTTATTGTTTTACTATTTTTTTATAGAGAGCGGTAAATAAATGTTTTAAAAAAAAGATTGAGCTTACCTGCAAGCGATGTCATGAGGCATTGTTGTGTTTGGGAGAGAGGCGTAGAGAGGGAGAGAGAAGGCGAAAGAGGCGGCACCACAGAATGTTGCACGTTTGAGAGAGAGGCTCAGGGAGGCATTCGATGTCGTGAGATGTTGAACGCTTGAGAGGCTCACGGAGGGCGGCAAAGGGAGGCTATTCATTTGATGAAGGGCAGCGTGAGGTGTTGTTTGTTTGGGAGAAGAGGTGAAGCAAGGGTGACAGAGGGGTGCTCTTTGTTCGAGGCGCTTCGAGGCGTAGAGAGGGCACGCAGCAGAGGCGATGCAAAAGAGGCGTTTGGGAGAGGCGTAGGGAGTGCGTTTAGGAGAGGAGCAGGGAGCAAGCACATAGCTGTGTTTGAGAGAGCAGAGTAGGGTTTCGAAAAGAAAGAGAGAGAGAGAAAGAAAGAGAGAGATAGAGATAAGGTTAATCAATCTTGTTAATTCAAAATTCAATATTTGACTTTCAAATTTCAAACCTAAACTTCCCGCTCTCTTTTATTTTGAATTTTGAAGTGTTTAAAATTGTTTTCTTAGGGGGAGAGTCATACCAAAGGATTGGAAACTGAAAGAGCTTTTCGAAAAAAAAAAAAGAGTATAGAAATTTTTTGAAAAATTAACGTGAGGCTTTCTTAGTGCCCGTGTCATCTCGCTACAAGTGGAACGACACCCATGGTCGAAGTCACCGTCTCAGAACCAAAAATCGCATACTAAAAAATATACTAAAAAACATTCAAAATTAGAGAAATTTTCCTCGAAAAAAGTGCGATATTTTTATGTGCAGTATTGATCAGGAGACTTGAAAACACATTTTTGGAAAAATTTGGGATAAGCAAAAAAAAAAAGAAAAAGCCTTTTTTTTTGCGTATGCAATTGCAGACTAATTGCACATGTTTTGAAAGTGTGAATATACATGCAACATACATCTATTTATACAAATAGTATTTAAACGAGGAGTCCACATACTAGAATGGGTTGCAAAGGTGCTGGTGCGCATTTGTGAAGAGGCTTGTAAAGGTGCACATACGCAATTTGATCACACATTTGATCATGCGATACGTGCACACCGTTGTTTTTTATGTCCCTTCAAAGACGTTGTTGGGCGCATTACTGACACCCCATTTTTTTGTAAATTTGTACATATGGACATGATGCCCGATGTCAAAAGGGCGTGTGGACTTTCTTTTTGTGGGTTTTTAGCTTGCTTTAACAAGCACATGTACATGCACTACAAGTCGCTAGTCTAGTGACAACTGTCGGGCTATTGTAAGTGCCCGTGAGTGAGTTTTTTGAAGTGAGCCTTGTATATAACTTAAACTCATGTGAAAACTTAAAAAAGTTCAGCCAAACATAAAAAATTTTCAGGTTTTATCTCGTTGTGTCTCCTTGGTGCTCTTGGATGCAGTTTTTTGCCCCGACTAGCCTTCTCTAGGTGTAGTAGTGTTGGGACAACTTTCTGTTCGCATCAATTTTGCTCATGGAGGAATATGGAATCAATTTTGGTCATCTTAAGTGTTCTCGCCAGTCATTTTTCAATATTTTTTTCAAGCTTTAAAGTGCCCTAATTGGAGTTGTGCTCTTCAGGTTACGACTAGTTCTCTGTAGGGTTATGGCTATGGAAGCCTAGTGGCAAATTGTGTGTAGATAGATTCGAAGGGCATGTATCTATGAATTGTGGAATTGATGTTGAAGTTATGGGTTGTGATGTTTGATTGTGAAAGGAGAGGCTCTTGTCTTCATCTGCATTGGTCGGCGTGTGCTGTAAATCCATGCTTTGACAGGGTTTTGCTCCTATGTGACATAGTCTCTTGGGTGGGTGACGGCTAGTAAATTCCCAAGGGGACTACTCTTGTTGGTCTTGTGGTGTTTCAAAGGGATTTTCCAAATCTTTTGGTGTTTTTGTAGTTCTCTTTCAATGCTCTTGGGTGACATCTCTATAGAGGTGTTTCAGTTTGCTTGTTTTCCAACAGTGTTTTGGTGCCCGCCACCGAGGAATCGCTTCAAGTTACCTTCAGTTTATAGGTTTTGAAGACATGGCTTTTAATTTTCCTGAGTTTAGTGGGAAATCAAATGAAAGTTCCAAAGCTTTCATTGAGAGAACGGAGTTTGCTTGCCTTCTTGCTGACAAGCAAGACCCAGCGTTGCTGTTGCGAATCTTCTATTTCTGTTTGAAGGGAGATTCTAGGGAATGGTTGGAAGGCTACGAAAAGGAGCTACAATTAGCCCAACCTCCTCAAGTTATGACTTATGAAATGGTAAGGCATGATTTTATTACACACTTTCAACAGGTGGAAGACCCACAAAAGGTATGGCAGTCTATTCAAGGCTTAGTACAAGGTGAAGTCCAACCCATAGAAGACTTTGTGAAGGCTTTCAATGCATTGTGGACAAAGTGGTGTACATCTTTGGGGGCTGAAACTCCTCCAGCCATGTTGAAGAAGGACAGGTTTCTTGCAAGTTTGAGGAGTAACCTACGCTTGAAGGTAGAGCTTAAGCAGCCAAGGACCTTTGAGGAGGCAGTTGAAATTGCAAAGAATAAAGAGTGGAAAGCAGAGCGTCTTCATCGACTTGGAATCAATGTCGATCCAAAGCTTGAAGTGAAAGCGGTAGAGAAACCAAGGGTCCTCATCAGGGAGCCAAGTTGTGATCAACAAGCTTCTCATGATGTGAATGCCTTTCGCAAGGAGATGCAAGAGGTTGTAGGTCTTATGAAGAATCTTAGTGTACATATGATGGGAGGTAGAAGAGGTCAAAGCTATGGATATGGACGTGGTTATGGAAGCAATGAGGGTTTTATAGGTGGTAGACGAAGAGGCATGGCTAGAAGAGGGGATATGTTTCAATGTTATAATTGTGGTGAATGGGGTCATAAAAACCCTCAATGTGACAAGCCAAAGAGAATGTGTGGTGACATGTTTCCTCTTCCTCCACAAATTCCTTCTCAAGCTCAAGATTATAGTATTGAGATTAAAGGGGAAGCAGGACCAAGTGGTTTGACAGCAGAAGAAAAGGGCAAAACAAAAGTGGTAAGCATAATCCGTGTGGAGAAGAAAGAGGATGATTTGGGAGCTATGTTCATGCCTGTAGGTAAGAGGGTTACAAGAGATCATGACATGAGTGATGCAAGTCCCAGCCATAAAAGAGGGAAACAGGTTGAAACAAGTAAAGAGAAGAAGAAGCGAAAACCCAGGAAACATTACAATGCATCCGACTTTCCTTTGGGATAAGGGCAACCAAATTATAGTTTAAGGGCTGATTTGGTGGGTAGAAAGGCTGATGTTACCTTTGGGCAACTCATGGAGATGTGTCCCAAGTTAAAGAGGCAATGGAAGCACATAGTCAACACCATGAAGAAGGAGCCTGCAAGGGGGTCAGTGAGAGTCCCAAGTTAAAGAGGCAATGGAAGCACATAGTCAACACCATGAAGAAGGAGCCTGCAAGGGGGTCAGTGAGAGTCTTGTCTTTGAATGAGCTACTTGATATATGTCCTAGTATGGATGCATGACATAAGAGGAAGTGCATTGGAGAGACTTATATTGATGGAGGTGCATAGTATGTGTTATTACTCAAGCTTGTGTATCAAAGTTGGGACTCAACATGGTGAAGAATTCAGGTTTTCGCGTAAAGCTTGCCAACCAATCAAGGGTGAGGTGCTTGGGAGTTGTAAAGGACTTGGAGGTGGATGTATTTGATGTTAAAGTGCTGGTCAATTGCCATGTTATGCCCGCAGGTATTGGTGCTTTCCCTCTCATCCTTGGAAGACCATGATTACAGGCAACCAAAGCTATACAGGATTGGGGACATGGTACCATCACTCTCTACAATAGAAGGGGTGATAAGAAGAGGTTTGACATGGCTAGCAAGCAATATTTGGATGCTTATTTTGATGAGAAAATTGATGAAGAAGAGTCCTCAAGTGAAGAAGAAGACAATGGGGATGATGGCAGTGAAGTGGAAGATAGCAGCGATAGTGATCTAGATGTTTCCTCCTTGTTTCTCGAAGAAGAGCATGATGAGAAACAAAGATTTCTTGGACTTATGGATAATGAGGATATCTCTGGTCCTTATGAGAAAATTGAAGAGCTGATGCAACCCAAAGCTCAACCTAATGTCAAACAGGAGCTGATACAAGGTATGTTGTCTCCCGACTTGACTAGTCATGAGAAGGGTTCTTAAACCCCTGCCAATTTGCACCATGTGTTACCCGAATTTCTTCAATTTGAGCCCTAAGCTCAGGTGCCGTAATTAACTGAAAACCTTCCACTGAGTCATGATGATAAACTCCATAATCCTCCATAGATTGTTCATAATTAGTACAAAATTTTGAGATATCACGACCTTCAAATCTTTGCAGCTTTTCAATTACTATATACCTCGCTTGATGAATACGTTCACTTTGTTGGTACTGCTGTTGAGAAGCCTATTGCTGTTGCATATAGGCTGCGAACTGCTCCATCATATGTTGCATTGCTACTTCCTGTGGTGTGGACATCTTCTGCTACCAAGTCCCACCCCGGCTCGCTTTCACGTCGGGTTCACCAAAGATGTCGAGAGAAAATAAGTGCGGTTAGTGAGCCGGTATCAACACTGGGTTGCTCGCTGTGGGAATATGGTGAGAGAAAAGATACAACACAAGATAATTTGACACAAACGACACCTTATAATCTTAAGCTGTTAAACTGAATGAGCTTAAAATCTGAATACAAAAGAAACTTCATTGTAATAGTCATGAAGTGCTCTAAACTTTGCCAAGATTTTGAGAGGACGTGCAAAGCTAAAGCTTTATGGCCTCAATACACTCCCCTTGCCCTTCTCGACCTCTTCTATGAACACAAACTTGCCTTCCTTATCAATAGTGCACTTTCTCTGTAAACCTGCTCAGCTTAACTTCATGAACCTGCTCCTCAAGTTTCGATAACAGTTACCACTGCAATTTGTCGATTTCTTATCGTCACTCGGCTCTTCTTGTATGTACTACCCCTTGGTTCACTTTAAAAACAACTCAACTTTGAGTTTAAATTTAAAAAAATCACAGCTTCTGCCCTTGCTCTGATATGCTCGTCAACCTTCAAGGCTACAATCGATAGCGGCTCTCCTTCCTCGCAGATAGCGCTCTCGTCTCCTTTCTCTCTAGTCCCTGCCGACGACGCTCCTCCTGCTGCTCGACCACGAAAACCCTCACCTATAGCAGGAGATCCTCGCGTACTGGTCGGTGGCCCTTTGGCTCTCGAGTGCTTCTGCAGCTGCTTCTTCTGACGGCAGCTCCTTCTCAGATCCGCTACAGACAGTACGTCCCTCCTTCTTGTCTATAGAATGCTCACCTCCTGGTTGCAGTTGTCCAAAAGATTCCTCGACAGAGTACGCCTTGCTTTCTTCTTTCTCTCGAGATGGCACTCTCCCCTGAACTGCTGCTCAAGGTCGCCCCTTTAAGCGATGTGCTACCTCGATATTAATAAAGCAAGGCTTTATTAAAAGCTTCGACATAAGCGGCCATTCACATTGCTTTAGTGGCGGTCATTGCCACCAATTCGATTTGCATCCTATCCAAGACGGCGTTAATCACTTCCATAAACCAAAGCATTGCCTGGCACCTCACTTTCCTCCCACAACCATACAAAAATACCAGATGATCAAAGCCTCCTCTCGCATAATAGCCAAAGAATTACTAAACGCAATCATCAAAGTGCAAGCATAGAAAGCTTATGAAGCTCCTCAATCACCTTTGTTTTAATATTCACCAAATTCCATGCCAACCATATTCCGAGCACTCATTAAAAAATCTGAATATGACTCTTGCATGAAAAATTCTCCATTTAAACGTACGAGAACATGACACGGGACATTACACATTTTTAACTTAGGTATATAAAGCAGGTTCTCAAGTTCATTTGTTGAGAGCACTCTTTGGTGAGAGCTCTTGAGGTGTGTGGCTATGGAGTCCTTGAGCGTCTCCTTGCTCATGAGACTTGATTAACACTAATCAATGATTCATTCTCTCTTACTATGCCTCTCTGTTACTGCTTATGATTGCCTATGATTCTTAGATTAACTAGATCTTAACTAATTAGTGGTTAATTCCTCTCTAATCTTGTGTGATTTCCCTCTTTTTCTTGTGTGTGCATGTAGGTTTGATTGGAGTGTGGTGCTTGATAGATCTATGTGTGTGTGCTTGCAATTAGTGTGTTGCATGATAGGATTAGTGTTGTGTGCGTCTTGCAATCGTAGTGTGTGTGATTGGGTTGATTAGAGGTGAAGAGAAGTGGATATGGAGATTGCCCTTCATTGTGGCTTAGCTCCTCCATAGGCCGAGAAACTCACCTCGTAGAGTTAACCATTTGTGTTGCCATGACTAGCTCACTAACCGTGTGAGTGTTTCCATGCCCTAGCCAGTTATCTCATCCCTCCGTATTGACAATAGAGTAATTTCATTACTAATTTTGTTGGTCTTTGAGTATGTGTAACTCATTTTTTGGTTTGATTTGATGATGTTGTGCAAGAAATTGATGTTAATGTTGAGTTGTGAATACCCCAAACCCCCAATTCCACCCCCAATTTCACTAATTTCATGCTAACCCTTACTAACTTCGATTCTTTCCATGCTAATTTTTACTAATTTTGACTAGCCTTGATAACCTAACCACTAACATTTGAAGTGTAAAGTATGTGAAATCCCCTTGTAAGAGGTGGAATCATCACTCTAATCAAGTTAATTGTACCAATTTATGCCTAATTTGATGATTTGAGAGTTTGATTTTGACCTATAGATGGTCAATTTTGGAGCCGATTTGATGGTGCACACACTTGTCTGTGCAATGATGCGACTTCGCATGGAGGAAAGGAATAGCTTGGAGTGTAATTACGATGTAAGTGCACTCACTTGTTATGACAATTCTTGATTGATTAATGAGGTTCAATGTTGCTAATTATTTTCTAAAATTAGGTGTGTAACACAAATTGACCTATACACTTTGCACCTAATTTGATACACTTCGAATGAAATTGATAGTCAAATTGTGACTAATGAACTTGGGTGTATCCAAATAATGCTTAATTCCTATCAAGAATTCATTTGTGTGCATAAAAATCATTGTGTGTGCACACACCAAAGAGGGAAAAAACTGTCAGATTTTTCAAAGTGTATATGCATCTAATCTCGAATGTGTGCATACATAAAATTGATGGAAGTGATGATACATGGGTATAGAATCATTTAAATTATGTGTATGTTAGGCTAACTCAAGCATTGGATAAGCCTAATTGCCAAAAAAATGGGGAAAAATTGAGTGTGTGTGCCCATCCATGACCACTTGATTTTCAATGTTTGATGGTCAATTGGGACACCTAAATGGTTTTTTGATTGTGAAATTTTCATGAAAAGTATGTGCAATCATTAAGTATAAGCCTAAATTCATTTCCAATTGCGAAAAATTGGATCATTTGTGCTTAATTTTTGACTGTGTGCATTGCTTGATTGGGTGAAAATAGTTTAACTTTTTAGAATTTGAGCATGCATGCATTCATTTATGCTTGATTGAGTTTGAAATTTGTGCATCGAAATGTGGAATTGATGTAATTTTTGCATAAAATCTTGGCTTAAATTTGGGTGTGTGTGCCTACTCAATGGCATGTGCAATCCGGTGCTTGAATGAATAATTGGTATTTTTTTACCAATTATGATGATTTGGCCAAATATTTGATGTGTGTATCACAAGATTGGATCAAAGATTGACATAGATCGCACAATTGATGGTTAATTGTGGATATTTTTAGTATATTGCCATGCTAATAATCAAACAATGGGATGAACATGGCAATTTTTCATTCAATCGTGTGTCTGCTTGCACTCAAAATTTACTCATGTGTAGACATAGAACTAATATGACAAATCTAAACGGTTTGGATGATTTGAGAACTCAGATATGAGAAATTCAAAAATCCAATGATTGAAAATTGGATACCGTTTGCATTCTAGGAGAAGTATCACGCTACATTGTGGGTGTAGTGCTTGATCCATAAGCAACAAATCCATTTTTTGAGTTATATGATGATTCGATTAAGGAATGTATGTCCTAATTTAAATTTTTACGTACTATGTATTGGATTGTTGATATGCACACCCTTGATAACTCACAATTGACTCAATCGACTACCATTTTCTCATGTCCCTCAACACACACACACACACTCTCGTGATCCACCACGGGAATGTACTCCAAGAGGGAGTTATAATTTTTTTAAAAAAAGGGAGGGCCAAGCCAGCTCTGCTTATTTTCTGTCGCTATCCACCACCTGGTATGGCGCTCATTACACACACACGAGTCGCTTCTGGCTGTCGAGGATGGCGCATCCCACACACGCGCGCATTAAAAGCCCTGCACCATTTTTGTTGCTGCCAAGAATGGCAAGCACCCATGCTCCCAATTTTTTGACTTTAAAGCTGGAAATCACACAACACGCACACACACACAGCAACATGCGCTGATTGTTGACCTCACTCAGACCCCGCCAGCGTTGGCTCACGGTGCTGCTGACCCGGAATTGCGACTCCACCCACTTTACTTGGCCTGATGCGCACACACACACCCGATATAATCGCTGACTGGCTGCACCATATGTCCTGTCACACACTCATGCACACTTTCTCCCTATGCTCCACTTGCATTGATCCAGCACATCGAGAAAGCTTGTGCATGGGCAGTCGGGACCAGCCCTTACTCTCTTGGTCGGGCAGTTGGGCTATGCTCATGGCTCCTACTGCCTCTACTGCCAATTCAACACCACTGTTTACTCCACCTGTCGACCTCTACATACTACATCGCCACTGTGTTTGGCTTTTGAATGACCTTCAAATACAAGGCGCCGTTCAACAACACTAAACAAACCCTCTCAAGGCCTCTATGTTGCCCTTCAGATTTGCCTCATCGACAGCTCACTGCTCTGTCACAGAAAAACACTAAAAATAAAACTAAAACCTTCCCTATTTCCTCTTAGATAAAATGTCTTAAAGAAGGGTTCCCACCAAAATTTCATAAACTTCTCCCTCTCTCGTCCCATAGCGCGCTAGGATCGTCTCTGCAGTCAAGAAATCCAGGAGTGAGCTCTTCCTCACTGAATTTGACCTTCATGATCATATACTTTTAAAAAAAAGAACATAATCTTCATTGAAATCATGGCATGTAGCATCCATTGAGTATCGTTCAATATGTATAATTTCAATCATTCATGGAGAGCATGGACTGCATTAAAATGTTTGGGGTTGTGGCGAAACACGAAGTTTTAGTGCTTATTTAATAAATACAATTTTTTTGAGTAGCACTAACACTGAGCATATTTTTTGAGAAGGAATTGGCTTATGACATAACAATTAAGATTATTTTGACCACTCATGAAGCATTGGTGGATTACGAGTGATGCATGGTTGGGATATTTTGTGGTTGAACATTGCTTGATGTATCTTTTACTGCTTATTTTGAATGAAAAATGCTTTCATGCACTAAACAATTGAGTTGTTTTTGAAGGGTTTGAGCAACGATTGAGTGCCTTGATTGAGTTGGTTGAGACTTTAGTGCTTAAATTGAATGAAAAAATCACGGAAAACACTAAAATTGAGGTTTTTAATAGCAAAAGAGATCACTAAAGTTTGGACTTCACATTGATTGAGCATTCTTAGTGCTTGATTTGAATGAAAAATCTTTGCATAGCACTGGAAATTAAGCTTTGTTGAAAGACCAAAGGGTGTCATTTTGAATTTATGATGGAGCTCAATATTTTTGGTGCTTGATGTGCATGTATAAATGCTTTGGCACTAACAATTGAGCTTTATTTTGAAAGGTTGTGACAGGTGTGTGATTTCATTGATCCAAGAAGGGGTCATCATTGAAATATTGCAAAATTTGGCTAATTAGAGCCATTCCAATTGTTTGGAGCAAAAGTTGTATATATGCTAGCTCATAGCTTGTCAAAAGTTAAAGTTTTTTCATTTTGAGCTAGTATTTACCCAAATTTTTTTGAGAGCTTTCAAGTACAAAATTTGGCTATTGAGAGCCACTCACTTTCATTTCATCAAGTTGCAGTCATTTCTAGCTCATAGATTGCTTTAGAAATGAAAATTTCATGTGAGCTAGTGTTTAGCCAACTTGTTTGGAGCTTTTAATTGTAAAATTCGGCTTGCAAGAGCCACTTCATTTCATTCAAAAGTTGCATTATTTTAAGCTCTTGGCTTGTTTTTAACTCCATAGTGTTGAGAGAGAGAGAGAGAGAGAGAGAGAGAGAGAGAGAGAGAGAGAGAGAGAGAGAGAGCACATAAATAGAACCCCAAAGTGTGTAGAATACACACATGAGATGATATATATATAGAGGGGACCTGTTGGAGCTATATATGGCTCACTCTACTCAACTTGGTCTCACCTATATATTTGTATTTTGTCCTCAATATGAATCAGTCTTTGGGAGCGTATATGGTGTGTCTCTTGTCTCGTCTCTCTCTCTTTCTCTCTACATCTCAACATGGTATCAGAGCAGTAACGATCACGTGCCGATTCAATTCATGGTGACAAAATAGTATGTGTATGCGATTCGCATGTAAGATTCAAAACTGCTACAAATTTTATTTTTTGAGCGTTGATTCTTGTTAATTGTGGTTGTTTTGTGTTAAGAAGAATATGAGTAGTGTTTTGTGGGGTGTTTATTGCTAATCAATCTAATCGTTGATTACGTTTTCTTGTTGATGACACCCTGAACTTCATCTCAATTTTTGGAGAAACGGGAAAAGGGCAATGGAGCATAGCGCAATGGCACTTTTCATACAAAACTTGTTCATCTCCTCCAGCTCTTTGATTTGAGTTCTAGGTTTGCGTCAATCGGAGTTCACAACAGAAAGTTATGTTGTTTTTACTGCAATTGAGCTTGACGCAGCTTTCTTTGTCGTACTTCTTCGTGAAACATCCACGATCGTTTTTCTAATTTTAGCGTTAACTTTTTCGAGAAAATTTAGCTTTTTGCTATTCGTATTGTGGCCGTCAATCTTGCGTCTCACACCACTCTATTTTGAGGACTCTTTTATTATTAACGTCTCCTTTACCTTGCCTTTTTGGGTGACGTCTCTCACATCTTTGGACGTTCCTTGAGCATCCTTCTTGCGTTTATCGTTGATAGAATGCAGTCCTCATATTTCTCGCATTCGTATATGGTGTGCAGATTCTACGATCTTATCATATACGTCTTCTTGCAACAAGATATGGCTATCACTATTCTCGTCCTCAACGGCTTTCCTTCTGGCCAGTGTTCTGTTCCTCCTTTCCAAGGCCAAGGATTTCCAGGCTAGAAAGCGATGTTGTTAATTCTTGAAGGCGATGAACTCTCTGATGTTGTTCTTGGAAATCGTGTTTTTCCACCTCAGCCTGTTGATACGGATAATTATAACGTGCTTATCACTGAAGGACCTATATTTGAAGATTGGAATGTTGCCTATACGGATTGGCAACGACGTGATAAAGCAGCTTATCGGTATATTCTTTCTGCTCTTACTGATTCCCTTTTGCTTGATATGTAAGAACTGCCTACTTCCCACGACATATGGAAGTACATTATTGCAAACTTTCAGAAGAAATCTGTTACAGAAATACTTTATTTGAGAGGGTTGCTTAACAAGTTACAATATGAAGTTGGTACTGCCGTGACAGGACATATTGAATCTTTCAAATCTATTATTAATCAACTTGCTGCTGCCAGTGATCCTGTTCCACAAAAGCAACTGATGACACTTCTCCTTGATACGGTGAAGGACTCTTCTTATGATAACATTGTTACTATTCTCTCTAATAAAGATGGTCTTGATTTCGACCAAGCCTGTATGTCTTTAATTGAATACTCTCAACGTCAAGAACGTCGTAATTCTGGTCACGATACAACTATGATTTCACAAGAGGAGACTGAGTCACAACAGATGGAACGTGATTTTTATGCTCGAAGGAGTCCATTTTAATGAGGAAACCGCAGAGGTGTCCGTCGCGGTAATATTTTCTCTCGTCTCAAATTTCCTAATAAGCAATGTTCTTACTGCAATAGAAATGGCCATACTGAAGATGATTGTTGGGCATGTCAATATGATGAAGAACACAATATTACCACAAAACAACCACGTTTATCTAGAGACTCTTCTTATTCTTGTTGTGAATATTGTGGACGATCTGATCATCCCACTCATATGTGCTATAAGCGTCGATTCGACACAGATCGTAATAAGGCATGTTGACCGCTGGGTCAACAACACAACATAACTCAAGTTTCGTACCAAAGTCTTATCTTTTGCGACTTATGATGCTACGGATTATGGCTATAAACGTCATTTGTAATGAGTAGTTATTCTAGTTTCAGAAGCCGGGGTGCAATGGCACTTCCAGATTGTAAATACAAAGCCATTTGACCCTTTCAACCCCATTTTTGGTTAAACCTAAGGTAGCCTTAGTATATAAGGTACCTAGGTCATTTTGTAAAAGAAGACTTTTTCATAATCAAAACTTTAGCGCTGCCGTCTACTGTGTGTGAGAGAAAGAGAGTGAGCATGAGCTTTATCCTCTTGCTATGCCCGGATCGCTCAACACATTGGAGATCCGACTACACCATTGCTATAGGCTGGAGGAGAGCTATGCGACAACGCCAAGCATTCCACGCGAGACGAAGCGCACACGCCAACGCATCTACAAGCTATTTGTGGTCATAAGTGTATCAAACAATGTCTGTTTTCTGCGTTCTAGTAGTCTATAGAATCATGGCGACATAGGCTACGCATAGGTACTCATAAATTTCAGTTTCATGTACTTTCAAAATTCTGCTCTGTCATCCTACGCGTTTTCCGCAGATGGGTTTAGAGTGAGGGTTTTGAGTGTAGAACCTTAGGGACAGGTGTATCCTAGTGAGGGGATGGTGTTCCTTAAGTTTTGTATGAATTTGACATGATTAGGTGAGTTACCTTCCGTATGTGTGTATGTGGCTAGGTGGTGTAGTTGAGAGCAGTGAGGTTCTTGATTGTGGTTTAGTTGGCCTTCCAGAGTGTTGTATGTGTAAGATGGTCTCAGCCTGTCAAGCTAAAGAGATTTCCTCCGTGTTCCTATCGTGTCATCTGTGTCCTCGATTGACATTATGTTGATCTAGGTAGTGTTTGCATGCACTTCATGGGTGTGTGAGTTGCTCCCGTCCAACATTGGCGCCGTTGCCGGGGACACAAGGACCTAAGTAGGTTTCCTACTAACACTCGTGTGATGGTTGCTTGATTTAGTTTCGGCTAAAGAAATCATTTTTCTTAAGTGGATCCGGAAGAGGATATTCCGTGATCAAGTGGATAGCCAGGAAGCGTGTGTCTTGCCGAGGGTCTGCGACTAGATAGGTTTAGTTAGGATCTGTGGATTAGAGTAGTTGTTGGTGGTCGAGTGATTTGAGAGGTGATAAAAGCGTTTACTATTCCGTGTGTGGAAGTGAAGCGTTTTTCTACTCATAGATACAAAACCCCATATGATTTGTAGGAGTAGCTTTAGGTAAGTGATCCGATTCTGATCTAGAGCTATTCAACACTGAATTATTTGCTAAAGTGCTTGATTGCATTTGAAATCATGGAAAAGTGTGCTTTTGAGGGTAAAAATGCATTAAACAAGCTTTTGTGGATATTTTTGTATGGCTGACTAATGATGTGCATATAAAAGAGCATTTGCAAGGGTTTTGTGAAGAAAACTTGCAATTTTGTAAACATAGACATCCTACGCGTAGGATGTCTCAAGGGGGTTCTAGAGACCAAATTTGAAAATTCTAACTGTACTAGTGTGTTCAGAAGGGGGTGTTTACCCTAAGTATACATTGAAACTAGAGTTTTGACCAACTCTTGACACCCAAAAGACCAAAGACGGAGTGTCAAAAACGCGAAAACAAGAAACTTAAGATTCTGAGCACAATTTTGCATAAAAACCGGTAGCAATGCTTGAAAAATAGTGCTCAAGACTTGGGGATGGCTAAAAGCATGCTTTGGTGGTACAAAAAGGACTGTCCTTGATAGCACCCTTGACAAATCTTTGAGCTACAATTTCTACATGTCACATGAAAAACTACCTATCATACTTTATATCAGTGGATAGGTCTTTAAAAGAAGAATCTAAAAACACAAGGTCTGAAAAGTTTTGACCTAAACTACAAAAATTTTACCAGTCCCCACTTTATCATTAGTAGAAATAAATTAGGTCCTTTTTTTGTACCACCAAACAACGCTTTCACCCGGATGCCTGTGGATGAATTCTGCCAAAAATTTCATCAGTAGACATCCTACGCGTAGGATGTCTCCAGGGCACTTTTGGCAGCAGGGAATTTGGGAAAACTGAGGTTACCAGTGGGTTCAGAGGGTAGGTTTTACCCTAGTAACATATTGACTTGGGTGTTTTTCCCTAAATTTGTTGTTCGAAAGCCAAAAGGCGGAGTCAAAAAACGTAAAATTTTAGAAAAGGCTTAAATTGAGTGATTTTTGCATGTTTTTGCAATTGTGAAGCATACTTGCACTTGCTGAGAGCATAAGGAAGCATGAGGGACACTTCAGTCTGAAAAAATAAGCAGTAGACATCCTACGCGTAGGATGTCTACAGGGTGATCTGGGCATTTTTTTGAAAATCTGAGGTTACCTGTGTGTTTAGAAGGTAGGTTTTACCCTACTTTCACCTCGAAAGTGGAAATTTGACCAAATTTTTTCAGATCAAAGCCAAAAGATGAGAATTTCCAGACATCCTACCCAAATTGTGTCCAAGGCCTAATTTTGAGACCAAACCATAGGATGACTCCATAGGCATGTTCTAAATGTTGTATTCAGTGCATGTGATAAATTTCATCTCATTTGGGTCAGTGAAAGTGAAGATTGAATAGACTTTAGCATTTTTTATTGAAAAAGGCAAGAATAGCTAGTTTTGGGGTCTTTTGACATCCAAACTCACATCTAAGCATAGCATTGGGTTGCTGACATCAAGGGGAAGGTGTGGGACAAGTCTATGAAGCATACCCCGGCAGTCTATCTCTCTCTCCGCGAGAATCTACACCTCCTCCTCAGAGTGTGTTTGATATTCTGGGAGTTTGTCACTCACCAAGACTGGAAAACTCTTGATGCCTGATTTCGCAAGCTAGCTGTATGGGTCCAAATATTGGCTAAGCAAGTCAAAAATCTCACACGATTAATTTACAAAATGCTACTAGCATCAAATTCTCACTTGCCAGCAACCCAAGGGGTTGTCTACCCACGAGTTATGACCAAAGAGGTTTAACATGCACAAAATAATTCGGTTGTAGGAATAGATCTAGTCGTGACCAACGTGGTCAAGAAGCAACTATCACAATCCGACTTTCGATGTGCAAAAAGTAAAAAATTATGCTTTATTTGCTTAGGAACGCATCAAAAAAAGCAGCGTCCACATGTCCGACAACGTAAGCATGATGCATTAGTTTGTGATTTGACATAAACTCCAGTTTTGATACAGGGCGCAGTAGTTATATGTCTTCATATGTGCATGTGGCTTTTCAGAGTATTGTCCATTTTTTGAATTGGGTAGGGTTATGCCGAAATTTCTTTTTTGATATAATCATTTCTGGTACGACCAGTTTCATAATCTCGGCTTATACGATCAGCGACAACATTATGAGATGCATACAAGATCAATGCATTAGGGTGTATATGATATACATGTCACAATATTGTTTGTTGTGCACAGCCAAATGCTTGACCAATTTCACGTGACGCACGGCTTCTAATTCGTGCTACCATTGACTTGGCTTCAAGAGCAGTGGAAACCAAGTTTAGGGCATCTACATTAATCAAGACATCATCTCACCGAATCCCCCGAGGCAGTCACTTATCAAAAGACCCCTATATCACGTGCGTTCAAGAGGTAATTAATAATACCCCAATATACATACTATACTTACACTGTGAGCCTATTTAAAAGACCCCCACCCCCCTCTGTATGTATATATTTTACATTTTGGTCTTTTAATAATCCTCTCCGGTTAACTCACGTGATATCATACACATTCTAAAAAGTGACCGCCCCGGGCCGAATCCCTACCAGTCCAGTCGGGCAAGGCACTTCTCGTGTTAACTTTTACGTTTATAACTGTCACGGTAGCCACGGGCTTCCACTTTTGTATGCAAGGCATGCTACCCAGGTGGTATAAAGTACGCTCTCACACAGTCACTATGTCAAGGACAATATTAGTTATGAATTTTTTTGGATTGTCTTGTGTTTAGGTTGCTGTGCAAACACAACACCACTAAAAAGAACCTAAAACTTGGACTTAATTCAAAGGCCAAGTGCTATCATTAAGTCACACTGGTGTCATCACAACCACATACACGGTAGGTGGGTCAGTTTGTGACTTGTTTTTCAGTTCCCTCTCTCGATGAGAGTCATAGCAGAAAATTGTTGCATGCTTAAAGGGTAAGGTGCACGCTAGGAATAAAGTATAGAGGAGCATGGCAATCAACTATACATGTCTAATTCATTTAAGGAAAATTCCTTAGCCCAGCATGCTCTTCTTTTCTCTCTTTCTTATTTCTCTCAATGAATAATGAAAACTTTTTAAATATATTGGTACATGTTTTGCTTGTGAGTCAGCCTCAGCCAAGGTGTTGTAACTCTCAGCTAGTAAGTGGTCAAGACACCACTCCAATTAGTCTTCATCGGTTTCTCGATTGAACACTAATTTGTTATTTTCATAAGGGCTATAAGACACACAGGCTAAGATCCATTGTTAGACCAAGGGTAAGACCCAAGGTTGGTATTTCTTGGGTGATTGTTCTCCAGATTGAACACACCTATCCCATGGAGTTCCATTGATGTTAATGGCCAAGCAAGAGTCTCGCCATTACAGATCTTTTGGGTGTTCTGTACGCACTACATGTTTTTAGTGGGATGCTCGAATTGAGTTTCCGATAATCTTAAACTCACATCAACTGATCTCTACCACGGAGTATAGATGCAGTAAACAATCAGTTGGGACATCATGGCTATCCATAAGAGCTAGGCATATCCCTTGTGTAGATCTCTTGCTCTCTCTATAGCACTACGAGTGTCTATGGCAGCACAGTTTTGGGGTAAGACCCAGCGGGTGATTTAGTTTGATCTATTTCCGTTATATTTTCAAGAAAAGAAGTCCGCAATAAACTACCACGCGATAGCGGACAGATTCAACTTTTTAAGTTGATTCCAATCATTCTCTACACGATTGACTATGGTGGTTACTAATACCTGCTCATTGAGCAGTTTCTACAAAGGGTCTTACCACGGGGTTGGACTACGTAGATTCTAGGCAACGGGTTTGAGTTGCGAAGGCAACACCCAGGGTTTCCAGTGCAATGTTGCTTGGTTTTTTCTTAGGCGGGCAACATGCTCCTCTGCATTTGAATACGGGTAAGTGACCATTAAGTGAAAATCTCCAGGTACGTGTCTATTGATTTGGTGTTACTCCATTTTTTTAGTATGCTTTGCTTGGTTTCTTCAAGTCGTATAAATTTTCTTGAATATTTCTAAGCCATGCCAAGGGCATGTCGGAACAAAGTATTTTGGGCCGTAGTATCCAATATACATTATGTTGTTATGAACCCACTTGTCGAGTTCGATTTGGCACATGTTGTCACATGAGATACAACATGGTCTAGGAACTCAAGGAGTTTAGTTTAGCCAATGTGGAACAATGATAATGAGGGTCCCTCTCACTCTTCTCACGGAGTGTTTTGCAGTTACCTCCACACACAAGTACATCTTGTACTTGATGGCTGTCGCTTTTTCGGCCATCCTTATTTGAGACATATTCCACATGTGGAGAATATGAGTCTCTAGGATTGACACTGGTGCCAAATTCCTAATGATTGTTGCGATGAGGTCCCTACGTGCTGGTCGCATCCCTTTATTAGACCATTTGGAGCACACCGTATCAGGGTGAAAGCATGTTAACCTGTCATGCTTTTTCATGTCCCGGACAATGCTAACTAGCACAATTTTGACATATGCTAACTAGTACAATAACTTGAGCTACATCTCCAAGATCTATGACATATGATATATCAATAGAAAGCACTTGAAAAAAGTAATCCAAATGTACAACCTCCGACAAGTTTTGATATTATTTGTAACAAATTTACCGGACATGCAACTTTTTGAGGATGTGCTAACTTGAAACTGCTAACTAGCACAAAAAGCACGACAAGTTAACATGCTTTCACCCATCAGGAACAATTCCAGTGGCCAAAAATTGTTGGGTACTCAGTACAGACTTGTTGCGATGACAAGTGCTCTGAAACCACCTTAATGGAGGGTTGTTTCTACATATAGCCAAGTATGCTAAGTTACCGAGAATGTCTCATGGTTGGTACCTAGGTGTGACTAAGCGTTCACATTCTGTTATGGTCCTCTTGTTGAAAGGCTTTCACATACGTACCGTGGAAAGTCTCGTCATGGGATTGCGGTTTGGATAAACTGGTGTTAAATGCATGAACACTAGGTGTTATGGGCCCTAGTGTTTAACACTAATTTATTTGGAGCGGCATGCCAATTCATGGACTTTATTCTCTCTGCACCTTTTTGCCCTGAACGTGCAATCTCTATTGCAGATTTATTATGTGTTTACACCCTGCCATACAAGGCACCGGCTCAAGATGGGTGTCTATGGTTAGATGGTCTAAACTCTAGGAGATTACTCCAGTCCACCCCGCTTTCAACCTAGTTGGTTGTCTTTACTCCATATCAAATATATGGCTGGATACTCAATGGTAGAGTCATAGTTTATCATCAATCATGGAAGACTATCTGTAAGTGGATGGGGGAAAGCACCTCACTCTTACTGTTGCTATTCATCCCGTGTCGGATGGGCAGCTTACAAGTATTTTTTGCTAAAGGATCTGCTAAGAGCATACGTTAGCACAATGCATTTCTGAATGGGTGATCCTCTCCCTATTCTAGAATTTGCTTAAGTAAGGTTTTCAACTTTGAACACCTGTTGTGGTGGGGTTGGATACTGTTTCAATAGTTTCATAAGTCAAGGACTCACTAGGTGCACTGACAAAGTATGTTGGCAGGTAACCTTCATTTGGGTGAACATGTAGTTCTGTGTGTTCCAAAATGTTCAGAAGTCTGACATGAGGACACTCCCTATTATGTACCCCTCAATAGCTATGAGATTTTTAAGATACTCATGCCAGTTGTAAATGTGGCTCACAATTTCATGGATAGTTGTACCAAGGTTTTCTTGCATTTTTCCAGCCTCTTCCGAAAGCTTGAAAAATTGGTTATTTCTTTCGACATCTTTTGATGGTGGTAACTCCTTTAAAGTACTCAAGTGAGTTACAAATTGAGTTACCAATTCAATACAAGTGGTTGCAAAAGGACAACAATGTTGAAAATCAAGATGTTGCTCTTGGTTTCATCGAACCTCCTCAGTGCACCAATTATCGGTCATACAGACAACTAGCCCACGTATGGGACGTCAATAAAGAAAACATCAATGTTCTTAAAAAGATAGTACTACTTGTGTTCTCAAGGATGAAAACTCTTTCTTAAGGGGGGAGTAATGTCAGGACAAGGGTTCTGTAGGGGAAATGCCCAAACCTAAGGACTAGGGCGGTCCTGGACTACGGCTACGGCTAGGCCCGCCGGGCTAGATAGTGTGGATAGGGGATCCGTTGATCCGAGCCTATCACAAATTTTTGTTTATCATATTTTGTTGGTTTTCCTTGCTTCTAGAGGTTTACAATAAAAGAAAGAGTGAGAACAACCTCTTGGAAAAATTTAAAAAAAAATGATTTTTTCTTGACTAGTTCACCGGAGGTGAAAGGTAGAGGGAGAACCTAGTGGTAAAGGGAAGGGAAAATATGTAAATGTGAAAAGAAAAGATATGATGTGGTTGTGGAGCCATGCACCCATGATTCAAGGGTCATGAGTGGCTCATATCATCATGGCTTTGGAGCCATATGATGATTCAAACAAATGGGACCCAAGTGGAAGACTTGGTAAAGGAAGAAACCAGGCACATGATTTTGTTGAATTTTTAAAAAATACTTCCACTCCGATCCAAGAAAAGTTGTCTTCATCAAAGTTGTAACTGACGAGCTGAAGATTCTGGCCATATGTTTTTAATAATTTTTGCATCTACGGTCTAGGAGATATGGCCAAAATGGTGGACGCCAGTTTTTTCAACTGTGGTGGAGACCACCCCCCTACCTTTACACACACACACCCTTCCTTTTCCACATTGAGAACTTCTTTAAAATCAGCTATTAGTCTTCTCACCCTCCTCTCCTTCCTCCTCTCTCTCAAGCTCAAAAACCCATCAAAGTTCCTCTTCTAATCACCTCTCAAGTCATGCTTAATCTTGTTGTAATTCATAAGTTCTCATTCAACCCCTTTCTATTATTACTAGATATGTATTGATTTTATGTAGATTCTTTACATTTTAAAATAAGTAAGCTCTTGGACTCAAGCTATGGAGGAAGGAGTGAAGACAACACAAGTGATGATGGAGCTAATTGGTCAACAAATCACTTGGAAGGAGCTTCTTCATTGGTTGAATGTCCCTAATCAAGCTTCATTTGTACAAATTACACTTGTATCTTAACCTCACTCCTAATCACTCTCTTTCCTATATAAAGAGGCCTTCCCCTTTGTAATTTCAAGCCTCCCTCAACCCATTGAGCCTTTGTATCACTCACCATGAGCCCATAAGCTCATTCATTCACTCTATTCTTGCACACCCTAGAGTGCAAATTGTTTCATGCTAGTAACCTCTCCTCCTCTTACTTATGTTAATTAAGAGAAATGTTTTATATGCGTGTGAGAGTGCTTGATGTGATCTTGGCTAATCCTTGAGTGACTGTTTGGTAATCTATATGCTATTTGTGTTGGGAGTGTTTGAAGTCATCCATTCCTTGTACACACACCACGGTTAATGCTTCATTCATAGTGATCTCTCTCTCTCTCTCTCTCTCTCTCTCTCTCTCTCTCTCTCTCTCTCTCTCTCTCTCTCTTTGTGTAGCGGTCCTAGTCCACGCTTCCAAGACTAGGTGGTGCCCTCATCTCATTTCCCTTGTGGCGCAATGGAGTTTGTTTTGGTGTAGAGGCCGCCATTCCAAATTTCCTTCGTCATAAATTGGTGCCCCCACGGAGGAGTTCTCAAGCAGCGCTCTATCAATCCTATGAAGGAAGATCCATCAAATTCTTCGAGACTTCCACTATGGTCTCCCCAAGAAGCTCGAGAAAAGAAACGTCTTTATCGACAAACGGCACGTATGCGGGTAAAGAGAGTTAACTACACACACCCTTCTTTGCTTCAAGGAAAATCTTGTAGTCATCAAGTCCCTAGGTCAAAAAATTGTGTTGAGTGCTTTGTGGCTAGTGTGAAGACACTCCCTTTGAAGCCTCGACTTCAGGTGGTGAAAGCACTCTCAAACTCGGGTATTAACAAGTTTTTGGAAGGGGAGCTACACATCAATGGGGTGCGGTATTGGCAAGAGGCTACATATGGTGATGCACTCCAACTACTACTAGCAAGAAGGCTCAAGGTGGTTGAGAGGGTAGCCATCGAACCCTATGAACTCTACAAAGCTGAAGATGGTCACACCAAAGCTAGGCTAATCACTGGTGAGCAAATTCTTCGCATCTCTCAAATGGTGCGATCCAAGAGAGCTCAACTTCAATGAAGTGCTTCATGGAAGTTTGTAATTAATGCACCAATGAATAATCCCATTTTCTACAACTTTCAATCAGTTCAGAATATTAGGGTGAATGTGCGCATTGATAGAAAGATTTTTTTCCAACAAAGATTGGTCTTCTATTTTGGAGCTGAGAGGTTGAGAGAGATATTGCTGTCCCCTGACCCTATAATATTTCCCATTTTGGAGTATAATGTATCTTTTGATGTTCACATCTTCATCTTGCTTTAAGCATACTCCATGAATCATAGGGATTTATATGGACCTTTTCAACCTCTTGCTAGACAAACTGTGCATATAATAGCTAGCACAAAGCTTAGGTTCCAAAACATCATAAGGGACTTACTAGGCCCTCGTCGTCTAGCTGAGATTAATGCATCTATCAATCCATTTATTCTACCCTTAATAAGATATGATTTGGGCCTAGACGTTTTCATCTTTGTGCTGTATTGAGAGGAAGGCAACCCACTTTTATGATGGCTTTCCCAAATTTTTTTGGGCGTAGTGGGGAAAATGCTGGGGATTTTTTGGATAACTTGGAGATGGCTTTCCTTGTCTCCGGGAGGGATGACGAAGCATTGAAATTGAGAGCTTTTCCTTTGGTGCTCAAAGAAGAAGCTAGGGTATGGTTCTAGGCTCTAGATCCAACCCAAAGAATTGATTGGGAGGGATTGAAGGTGGCTTTCCTACGAAGATTTCAACGAGCCAATTCGGCAGAAGAACTATGGCAACGGCTTCTGTCCCTTCATCAAGTTGACCCTCATGGTTATGCAACCTATGAGGAAGGTTTTCTGAAACTTTGGGGGCAATGGTCAGACTCACTAAACCCTGGTGAGCGAGCTCCCAATTGCCTCCAAAAGGATCGATTTATCTCAGGTTTGTACCCCTTGCTAAGGGAGAAGGTAAAGGGAAAATTTCCAAATGCTTTTGAAGATGCCTTAAGAATTGCTAGGGAAAAGAATAGAAAGATTCTCTATCAAGCCCAAGCTGGCCAGCTAGCTTTGGGAGGCAATATCACAACTATGGAAGCTTCTCACATACCTCCAAATGTGCCTAATGCACCAGACCTCAATAGAGGTCAACAAGAAGATATGCTCCAACAAATAAACAATCTCACAAACCAGCTAGAGGGGTTGAGAGTAAATCTTGTGCAGGGTGCAAGAAGGCCTATTGAGGGAAATGGTGGGAATCGGCCACCAATGCGACGTCAAGCAAGGGAAATGTTGTGTTACAATTGTGGGGAAATTGGCCACGGCATGTATAATTGCCCTCATCCCAGAAGATATGACTACCCTGTCAGAGGTCCTCGACAACAAGTAAGTCCACCCCGTGCTAGAGCTCAAGCACAAGAGCAACCGCAACCTCAAATTTTGCAGCCACCTCGTGCTCAAGCTCAAGCCCCTGCTACTCAACCAAATGTGAGCATCATAAGGATCGAGGAGGTCCTCAAGGGCAGAAGCAACCAGGAAGAAATAGCTAAAGGGAAGATGAAGATAGATGAAGTGGCTACAATGCCTATCAAACGTGTGCGTGTCCAAGATGAAGTAAGTAAAGAAACAAGCAAGGATGCAAGCAATGAAGCAAGTACATCTCGGGCAACTAAAGATGAAGCCAAGAAGAGAAAGACCCGTACTAGGTCTCAAATTGACATCTCTGATTTCCCTATGGGATCTCGGACACAACCTTATGACTTGACAGCTGATGTGAGTTCTCAAGGACCAAAGATTACTTGGCCACAACTACTTCATATCTCCCCAAAGCTTCGACGACAATGGTCAAAAATGGTGAGCACGAGGGCAAAGCGAAGTAAGCTAGTAAGTGTAATCAAAGCATATGGTCTCAAGGATATAGTGCCTTTGGTGGAGGCTCAAATCAAGGGACAACGGATTCCAAAAACTTACATTGACAGTGGAGCAGAGGTTTGTGTCATGACAGAAAAGCTAATGCATCAATTGGGTTTAGAGGTAATGGAATCATCAAACTTTAGGGCAAAAATGGCCAATAATGTCTCTGTCACTTGTGTGGGTGTAGTGAAAGCTTTGAGAGTTTCTGTTTTTGGAATCACTACAGAGGTTGATGCTTATGTGATGCCAGTAAAGGGAGAAGGATACCCCCTTATTTTAGGACGACCTTGGCTCATGGGTATAGGAGCTAGGCAAGATTGGGCAACAGGAGACTTGGAGTTGAGGCCTCGCATGGGTGGCCATAGTCGGAAGGTGGTTTATAACCTAAAGAATGGGCGACAAGAGAACCTTGAACTAGAGACGTCAGCTGATGAGTGGAGCTCAAGTGGATGCTCCTCATCCATGGACGAGGAAGAGAGTTCAAGTGAAGAGAGTGATAGCACTCTCGAAGTCATGGGCGTCACCATAAAGGAAACTACCTCATCAGAAGACAACCCAAGGATCCAAATGAAGAATGTGTGGGATGCCAGCCTAGAGGAGATGTTATCCAAGGATATAAAGGAAGAAGAAAAGGAGGGTTATGTAAATGTTCTCAAGAAGCATGCATCATTGTTTATTTCTGATTACACTCACATTACAGGTGTCACTGCAGTGAAGCATCATATCCATCTAAAAGAAGGGAGCAAGCCAGCAGTACAAAAACTAAGAAGATTAGGAGTTGTGCAACAAAATGCACTGTTGTCTGAGGTGAAGAGACTCTTAGAAGCAGGATTCATATACCTAGTAGAAGATTCAGAATGGGTCTCCCCAGTAGTGGTGAGGCCAAAGAATAATGGTAAATGGCGAGTGTGCGTGGATTACAAGCCACTAAATGCTGCAACAAAGAGGGACCACTTCCCTCTCCCATTTCCAGATGAGATTCTAAATGAAGTAGCAGGCCATGAGAGATACACAGTGTGTGATGGCTACTCTGGCTACTTTCAAATACGCATTGCAGAGGAGGACCAGAAGAAGACTACTTTCATCACACCATGGGGATGTTTTGCATTTCGAGTCATGCCTTTTGGTCTCACCAACGCTCCAGCCACCTTCCAACGATTCATGAACATGGTCTTCCAACCTTACTTTGGTAAGTCCATAAGGGTTTTCATAGATGACTTTTGTATTTACAGCTCCAAAAGTATGCATCTCGGCAAGATTGATGAAGGATTTACTCGTTTAGCTAAGCTGGGTGGACAACTAAACAAGGACAAATGTCACATTGGGGAAAGCAAGGTTACACTATTAGGGCATGTAGTGTCCATTGATGGAATCGAGGTAGATCCTGAAAAGATAGAAACATTGCTAAATCTACCTTCCCCAACTTCCATCAAACAATTAATCTCCTTCTTGCAAAAGCTAAGATATTTGAGTAGATTCATACACTTACTCTCCCAAGTGATATTTCCTCTACAACAGCTGACTCGTCAAGAGACGCTTATTTGGAGTGAAGAAAGTGAAGGGCATTTTAGAGAGATTAAAAAAATGTTAGGGTCACTCCCTGTAATCCTCCAACCTTGTTGGGAAGAAACATTCTTTGTAAACCCTAGTGTGGGAGAAGAAGCCATTGGTGCTGCCCTCCTACAAAAAGATCCAAAAACCTCCTTTATGAGGCCTGTGTATTTTGCTAGCCGCCTCATGGAAAACACAGAGAAGGCCTACACCCTAATGGAACAGCTAGTGTTAGCTCTCATGTTTGCGGTAACCAAATTTTGGCCATACTTGCTGCCGAAGAGGTTTGTAATTATCACTGTGGAGGATATGTTTCCCTATGCACTACAACATATGGAAATCTCTGACAAAATAGCAAAGTGGGTGGTGCGACTTCAAGAGTTTGATTATACAATACACGTTGAAAGAACAACTCGAGCATGCTTAGCCGACATTTTAACAAACAAGTGCTATGAAAAAGTTTGCCATTTGAAGAGAGAGGAACTTCCACCACCTCCAGCTGTAGAGGCTTTGGTCAATGCTTATAGCCTCTACTTTGATGGAGCATACAAGAGAACCAAGGATAAGGCAGCTGCAGGCATCGTGGTCTTATCCCCATTGGGAGAGAGGATCCATGGTGAAGGGATCACTCTAGAAGATGTCCACTCCAACAATGAAGCAGAATATCATGCTCTAATTCATGGCCTTTGTTGGTGCCTCGATAATTCAATTAAGAGATTAAACGCTTTTGGTGACTCCATGCTTTTGGTAAGGCAAATGCAAGGTACATGGGCTTGCAAAAATGCCCGTCTCTCTACTAAAATGAGAGAAGCAAAAGCTCTTATGAGGAGATTTAGGGAGGCACAAGTACATCATGTACCAAGAGACCAGAACAAGGATGCAGACCACCTAGCATCATCAAAGTTAAATGAGTCAATAGTGGGAGCAGTGGCCATCAAACTTCCACTTCAGCAAGGCAAGGAGGACTTGGAAGATATTATGCACATTCTGGAGCAAGGAGAGGCTCCTAAACACTTGAATGCAGGGGAAAGGCGATGGTTAGCTAGGAAGGCTACCAGGTATCGCATAGTAAATGATGACTTGTATTGTCTTGGTAAGGATAGTGTGCTTAGGAGAGTTCCTTTGAAGAGTGAAATTGAAGAGATTTTAAAAGCTTGTCACGATGATATGTGCGGAGGACACTTTGCACACGACGTCACTAGTAGAAAGGTTCTACAAGCTGGGTTTACTTGGCAAAGTCTTCATCGTGATGTCAAATATTGGTGTCAAACATGTGATGAATGTCAGAAAGCAGGACCACGACGGCTCATAGCTGAACCTCAGAACCCAATAAAGGTATATGGGCCCTTTGAGAAGTGGGGAATTGATGCCATAGGGCCTCTACCACGCACTCAGTCAGGTAAAGAGTACATCATCATGGGAGTAGACTACATGACTAGATGGGCTGAGGCTATGCCGACCAATAGAATTACTGCTAAGGATGTGAGTCAGTTCATCTTTGACCACATTTGTTGCCGGTTTGGCACCCCTCTTGAAATACTATCTGATAGAGGACCAGGGTTTAGAGCAGACTTGGTAGGAGAACTCATGAAGAAGCTAAATATTCAGCATCAACACTCTACTCCTTACTACCCTCAGTGCAATGGTTTGGTGGAAAAGGTAAATGGAATCATTTGCAAAATTCTCACCAAACAGGTACATGCCAGGCGCCAAGATTGGGACAAACACCTGAATGGAGCTCTATGGGCCTATAGAACCTCCTTCAAAACCACATTAGGGTACACACCCTTTCATTTGGTTTATGGAAAGGAGGCGCTTTTGCCCATTGAAGTGAAGTTAACAAGTCTTCGAATATTGGGTAGCCAGGTAGGCTCTCAAAAGGAGAAAGTACATCAAAGGATCATGGATCTAGAGAGGCTACAATTGGATCGTGAAGAAGCCATCAACCACTATTCTCAAGAAGCAGAGAAGCGCAGAGAAAAGTTCAACAAAAAGCTAGCATCCAAAGACATCAAAAAGGGATCTCTGGTGCTTCGATATGACAATCGCTTCGACACTCGTAAGGATGGAAAGTTTCTTTTCCGATGGGAAGGCCCGTTCTTGGTCACCAAAAAGTTCAAAAATGGCTCTTACAGACTTCAAGACATTGATGGTAAAGTGCACAAGACCAGGACAAATGGATGGCGTCTAAAGCCTTATCACATCAGGATAAGGTAAGCTCAAGATCAAAGAAAGTAGGCTAGAGGCATAAATACCCCTAGCCAGGTTTGGGGGGGCTATGATCCGAGCCTATCACAAATTTTTATTTATCATATTTTGTTGGTTTTCCTTGCTTCTAGAGGTTTACAATAAAAGAAAGAGTGAGAACAACCTCTTGGAAAAATTTAAAAAAAAATGATTTTTTCTTGACTAGTTCACCGGAGGTGAAAGGTAGAGGGAGAACCTAGTGGTAAAGGGAAGGGAAAATATGTAAATGTGAAAAGAAAAGATATGATGTGGTTGTGGAGCCATGCACCCATGATTCAAGGGTCATGAGTGGCTCATATCATCATGGCTTTGGAGCCATATGATGATTCAAACAAATGGGACCCAAGTGGAAGACTTGGTAAAGGAAGAAACCAGGCACATGATTTTGTTGAATTTTTAAAAAATACTTCCACTCCGATCCAAGAAAAGTTGTCTTCATCAAAGTTGTAACTGACGAGCTGAAGATTCTGGCCATATGTTTTTAATAATTTTTGCATCTACGGTCTAGGAGATATGGCCAAAATGGTGGACGCCAGTTTTTTCAACTGTGGTGGAGACCACCCCCCTACCTTTACACACACACACCCTTCCTTTTCCACATTGAGACCTTCTTTAAAATCAGCTATTAGTCTTCTCACCCTCCTCTCCTTCCTCCTCTCTCTCAAGCTCAAAAACCCATCAAAGTTCCTCTTCTAATCACCTCTCAAGTCATGCTTAATCTTGTTGTAATTCATAAGTTCTCATTCAACCCCTTTCTATTATTACTAGATATGTATTGATTTTATGTAGATTCTTTACATTTTAAAATAAGGAAGCTCTTGGACTCAAGCTATGGAGGAAGGAGTGAAGACAACACAAGTGATGATGGAGCTAATTGGTCAACAAATCACTTGGAAGGAGCTTCTTCATTGGTTGAATGTCCCTAATCAAGCTTCATTTGTACAAATTACACTTGTATCTTAACCTCACTCCTAATCACTCTCTTTCCTATATAAAGAGGCCTTCCCCTTTGTAATTTCAAGCCTCCCTCAACCCATTGAGCCTTTGTATCACTCACCATGAGCCCATAAGCTCATTCATTCACTCTATTCTTGCACATCCTAGAGTGCAAATTGTTTCATGCTAGTAACCTCTCCTCCTCTTACTTATGTTAATTAAGAGAAATGTTTTATATGCGTGTGAGAGTGCTTGATGTGATCTTGGCTAATCCTTGAGTGACTGTTTGGTAATCTATATGCTATTTGTGTTGGGAGTGTTTGAAGTCATCCATTCCTTGTACACACACCACAGTTAATGCTTCATTCATAGTGATCTCTCTCTCTCTCTCTCTCTCTCTCTCTCTCTCTCTCTCTCTCTCTCTCTCTCTCTCTCTCTCTCTCTTTGTGTAGCGGTCCTAGTCCACGCTTCCAAGACTAGGTGGTGCCCTCATCTCATTTCCCTTGTGGCGCAATGGAGTTTGTTTTGGTGTAGAGGCCGCCATTCCAAATTTCCTTCGTCACCGTCTAGGGCAAGGGGCTAGGAGCTCGCCTATATAATGGGGGGTTGGAAGGAGGATCCTATGGTCTAGCATCCCTAGTTCTTACACAATCTATCCACTTGCAGCACTTTGAAAGGCACTTGCTAGCACTTGGAAGCTCTTTTTAGCACTTGGAAGCTCCTTTTAGCACTTTGAAGCACTTTCAGCTACCTACAAACTCCTGCAAGTGCTTGCAGGGTCTTAAAATTGTTTCAAAGTGCTCTAAAGTGATTGCAAAAAGCACTTTTAATCACTTTGAAAGCATTTTGAAGCAATTTTAATCACTTTGAATCTTCTTCAAGCACTTGCAAGAGTTTGCGAGTGGTTGAAAGTGCCAAATGGTGGTTCAAAGTGCTTGCAAGTGCATAAAAGTTAGGCACTTTTTAACAGTTGTAAGCATTTTTAGGTGTTTAAAAGTGCTTGGAAGTGCTTGTTACAGGTGGTTAAGGTGTTTGCAAGTGCTAAATAGTCAAGCATTTTTCAGCATATGCTTCATATGCTTTTATGCACCTGCAAGCACTTGCATGTATTTCCAGATGTTTGAATGTGATTAAAAGAGCTTGTAGGTGGCTGAAAGTGCTTGCAAGTGCTTAAGGGGTGACCACTCTTAACCACTGTTAGCACCTTCTAGCACTTTATACATTTTAAAGATAGAGAAGACTGGAGTTCCTGCATGGCTAACACCTCCCCCTTCATCCTTGCAACATCATCATTGAATCCAAAGGAGTTGGAGAGTACCCTTGTAAGGGCTCAGATTTCAGCCTCCTTTTTGGCAGTCGCAGCTACGTTTTCTGTTGGAGAGGGTTTCAGTCTCTCCACCTCCTCTCTAAGGCTCTCTACCTCTACAGTGATGGGTGCACAAGATGAGGAGGTACCTTCGTTGCACAACCATAAGTCCCGCTTTGCAGCTAGGACTGTCTTTGTAGACTTCACCTTCTCTTCTGCCTTCACTGCCTACTGCTCAAGGTCATCGGCAAGATTATCCACCCATGCTATGTAGAGGGGCTAAGAGGCTGTCCACATGTGTTTTAGAGGGTGGCTGGACATCATAGGACCGTCCACATCATTCTCTATCAGTCCTTCAAATGTGGGGGCTTTCTTCACGCCGTAATCAGACATGAACTTCTGTATTTTTTGATTGAGCCCCCTTTTCTGGCTCTTGACATTCTCTAATACTTGATCCCCAACCAAAGCCCATGAAATCTTATGACTATCGGGGTCTGCTTTGGCCGCATCGCAGTATTCATATGCAAACCCCCATGCAAACCTCGTCAGGGAGCTCGCCGTTGGAGGGGGTAGCCTGGTAGACCTTCTGATACAGAAGCCTACATGCATTGTAAAGTTGGTCATGCACCTGCTGGAGGAAGATCTTAGTCTTCTTCTTCTCTGGGACCTTGAACACTGTTGACCACTGTTCAGGTGGTAGGTCCTTGTCTGTTAAATCCTCGAGCAACTTGCCTTCCATGCTCAATCCATATTCCTCATGCAACTGCAATGCAGAATAGAAAAACTTGGAAAGTATCGGATACTCCACCGATGCTGCAAGCAAAGTCATGGAGAAAAATGATTTGCAACCAATGATGAAAAAGGAATTTTGGCCATGCATTTCCATGAGGCGCATAGACATGAGGCGATAGAGAACTCACATTTCCGAGAATATTTTTCAATCGACAACATGCATTTAGAGAGAAAAGTTTTGGCGGTTGTGTTTGTCACTGGGGTCTTCATCGTCGTGCTAGTTGTAGGGGACTGCTATGTCGTGGTTGTTGAAGGCGTCTGCTGTGTTGCATGTGTTGGGAGGGTTTGCTGTGTGGTGGTTGTTGTAGGGGCTCGCTGTGCTGTGGTGTTTGTTGCAGGGGGCGCCTACTGTACCAACTCTGTGCTTTGAGTCGGGTCTGTGCTTCTTGGAGGGAGTGTTCTTCTTATGAGTCATCTCTGTAGAGGGTGCTACTGCAGCCTTTCTGCTTCTGTGTCGGGGGAAATGGGGACAGAGCTCCACCAAGGATATGGCAAAGCGTGACGTGTGCAATGAGGGGTAGAGCGTGACGGCTACAACATGCAATGGGGGGAGCACGAGCGATGGGGGTAGCACGAGCTATGGAAGCATAGCAAGCACACAGGTATAGGCGGGAGTTTCGAGTGACAAGCTAGTTGCATGAGAGAAAAGGAGAAAGAGGACAAAGGCCATGATTACTATTGAGCTAGAGCGGAGTTTTTGAGATGGGGCTCAACTCAAGGCTCCCACCAGACAACCACTCCGTGAGACCCTACACACGCATATTTCTTAGGGGCACCACCCTCTTTTATGGAGAAAGAAGGAAACCAAAACAAACCATATACAACACACACACACACACACACACTCACACCTTCCTTATGTGCTTCAACACAAAATTCCCTTCAACCATTCAACACACACTCCTTAAGCAATCCCTTTGAACACTGCACAAACTCACATGCAAAGATTGACCTTCACCATATTAGTGCTTATATACTTCTAAGAAAAGCAAGCACAAAACCTCAAAACTCAAAACACCATAATGCACAAATACTTGACAACTCCTTTCCTTTCCCAAAAGAAGAGACTACTTACACACATAAGGCGGCATGCATAGAGAGCTCTTCTCCATCTATGCAGCCCCAAGACTTACTTACACACAACATAAGGAGAGAAGACAAGCAAATAGACTCCATGGTGTACAAAAAACTTTCTCAACAAAAAAGCAACCCAATGAGCACAAAATATGAGAAGCTGCCAAGATATGCTTACCAATTTTACATGCGTTTAGAGCAAAAGTGTGACGACGACACCCCAATTGCAACAATTTGTTGATCAAACCATGAGATAGATCATTGAACTCGATATCCTTGCTCTCATATAGAATCTACAATCCTTATTTAGGGATGAGTATGGTAAGAGAAATGTTTGCAAGAGAATGGTAGCAATAGCATATTGATGCTCTCTCTATGGTGCCGCTTATGATAGCGAGCTTAGGAAATGGATAGGGAGACAAGAGGAGAGAGAGATTAGGGCTTCCCTAACCTTAGAGGAGCTTATTTGCAGCAATGGAGTAGGTGTGTGTATTTTTGTGCTTGCCAAAGGGCCTTTTTATAGCTGTACAAGACCTTGGGTTAGGTTAAACTTGACTAGGGTCGGTAATTAACCATAGTTAGGTTCCCTTTTGACCATTCCTTCAATTATGCAAATAAGGTACTTATTTTTTCATTAAAAATAGCCTTTTAAGTCGTGGAGGCTCCATAAGGGTTGATAATGTATGTGGGCCCCACCATGATGTCCCTCTAGTGGCTCCTGTAGAGTGTCCCCATCCTGTTTGTTGTGTCTCTGGAAGCATCTTGAGCCGACCCCTCCACATGCAAGTGGTTTTTAACTCCCCATTGGTATTTTAGAATGTTGGAGAAGTCAAGAAAACTTTTCACCTTTGTGGTTTACCTGATTGTAACTTTGACTTGCAGTAACAGTGTCCACAGCACCTTGTTTTCACCATAACTTTCAACCTGTAACTCAGAATTGGGTGCTGTAAAAGGAAAAGTTGACCTTCTCAAAGTGTTTAAGCTGATTTTGGAGTGTTTCTCAAGTATACCCATGAGATAAGGCGTTCAAGATGCATCCAAAACACCTTTTGAACCAAGTCTCCTTGTAGGGGGCCCTTTAGCATGCATCCAAGGTGTAGCATGATTTTTTCAAAAGAGAATCCACCTTAAACAAATGAGGTAGGCTCCAATAAAGTTTGATTTATCAGGGATATACATTATATTTAAGATTTGTTGACCAACACAAGTAAATGATCCAAGAGTTGGGTCACATAGTGGTGGGGAAGGGAAGGCCTACAAGGTTAACCCTACCCTTGAGAGAAGATGGGTAAGATAAGTGCCCATAAATTATTTATTTACAAATTATGGGATGTAGATAGCTATTTAAATTAGTAAAGGTAATTAGTTAAAAGAATATGCAGTAAAAAAACTAGGAGAGTAGAATTAAGTTTAGTATTTTCATTTAGCATGAAGAGAGAAATATGATGTAAATGCATAAAGATCTAAGAAGGGTAAGGTGTTTGTATGAAAAAAGGCTATTACGGAAAGAGAGAATGAACACTAGGTTAAAACTTTAATAAAAAATATATATATTTGAGTAGAAATGTAGTTCAAATGCAAGGTTACCATTTAACTCTACTCATATTAGCCCTCCCCCTTCATCTAGGATCATTCATGCTCCTAGATGAAACAAAAGAGTTTTTTCCTTTTTCTTTTCTTTCTCTTTTTTTTTTCTTTTTTTCTTATTTTTCTAAAAAAAGGAGGAGTGATATACACTCTTTTACTCCATTAGACCTGCTTTTCATTACCTCAATCCCATAAATCGGAGATGGGAGGGTTGCCTTGGGTATGTTGAGATTCCAAGGCTGGTTCTTCTTTGCACATCAAAGCTTTAAAAATAGGTGGAGCATTTGCCAAGCCGAAGGGAGTCATGCCAATTTGGAGCTTAGACGATGTAGGTAGATGACTTCCTATCAACGGATTGATACGTTGAAAGTAGGGCTTTAATCTCCATCCATTGACTCTGGTTTTGTGGAGTTTTCCTGATAAATCTGCTAATCTGTAACTACCATTCCCAAACTTTGTTTTTATCATGAAAGGTCTGTCCCATCTTTGCAAAAACTTTTTGTCAAGTCGAGTATCAAGTCGGTTATCATAGCGAAGAACCAACATACCTTCCTTCAATCCTTTCCCCTTGAGCTTCTTGTTGATTTTTTTCCTTTGGCTTGTGGCTTGGGCAATGTAATAGTCGATGGACTCTTCTCTATCAAGCTCAAGTCGTTGAAGATCTAAAATTCTTTCCTGCAAAGCTTCTTTTGGCCTCTTTGCTCCCCGTGAGAGAATGCGTAGGCTTGCAATCTCCACCTCAATAGGAAGGAGTGCCTCCTGTCCATATACCAAATGAAAAGGAGTGAATTGAGTGGATACCTTGAAAGATGTTCTGTATGCCCATAGAGCTGCGGTCAAATGACGATCCCAGTCGTTTGGTCGATCTGCAACCTGCTTATAAATGATCTTACATATCATTCCATTCACCTTTTCAACCAACCCATTGCACTGAGGGTAGTAAGGTGTAGAATGCAAATGTTTGAATTTTAACTTTGTCAAAAGATTATCTAGGAGCTCTGCTCTAAACCCTGGACCACGATCTGACAAAATCTCTAATGGTGTGCCGAATCTACTGCATATGTGATCAAAGATAAATTTTGATACCTCCTCGACTGTAATTCGTATTGTACTTGCTGCCTCCGCCCATCGTGTCATGTAATCTACTCCCACAATGATGAAGACCTTCCCGGTAGATGTGCGAGGTAAGGGGCCTATTGCATCCACACCCCACTTCTCAAAAGGACCATACAAAATTATTGGAACTCGAGGTTCGTAAGTGAGTCGTCGATCTCTAGCAATCTGACAACCTTTGCATGACTTACACCAATGCTGGACATCACGGTGTAGACTTGGCCAAACAAAATCTTCCTGTTTGTAATATCATGAGAAAAATGATGGCATGAAAAGAGGATTCTCTCTATTTCTTGAACAGAGGGCACCCTTCTTAGCACCAAATCTTTCCCTTTATGATACAGATCATCTCCTATGAGTTGGTAAGGAGTTGCCTTTTTTACCAACCTATGCCTTTGCACTTTATCCAAGTGTTTAGGGCATTCACCAGTTTGGAGGAAAAATATGATGTCCTTCAATTCCTCTTGGCCTTGGTACTTTGGTTCGTAGAGCTTCACACCTCCCACCATGATCTGAAGTTTCTCATTGGCGAGATAATCTGCTTCCTTGTTGAGGGTTCTCACAACATGCTGTACCTGTGTAGCTTCAAAGTTCTTTATCAAAGCCTTCACCTGTCTAAGCCACTCCACTAGAGTAGGGTTCTTGCACTTCCATATCCCTTGGATTTGCCTAATAACTAGTAAGGAATCACCTCTTATTATAAGTCTTTCGATGCCAAGTTTTCTGCATTCTTCAAGCCCCAACTTTAAGGTGACATACTCAGCCTCATTATTAGAATGAACATTTTCCAAGGTGATACCTTTCTTAACAAGAACTTCCCTTTGTGGACTTAGAATAAGAACCCCCCCTGCTGCCTGATCGTGTTGTCGTCGGTAAGCTCCATCAAAGCACAAAATGTGTGCATTGTCCATATCCTCCTCATTATTTTGTGGTGTAGCTTTGTCTCCTGCCTTTGGTGACTCTTTCCTTTCTCTCACTTTGTATGTGAGAATGTCTGCAAGACTTGCCCTTGTGCTATCTTCCACAAGAAAAGTGTATTCGAACTCTTGAAGTTCTAGAACCCATTTGGATATCCTAGATGAGAGGCTCATGTGTTGCACAACATATGGTAAATTGTTTTCCATGGTGAGAATGACAAATGGTGTAGGTAAGAGATATGATCGGAACTTTCTTACCGCAAACATAATTGTGAATACCACCTTCTCCATATCGGTGTAGCCCTTCTCTGCAGCGGTCATGACTTTGCTTGCAAAGTATACTAGCCTCATGTAGCATGTTTTTGGGTCTTTTTGCCTGAGAACTACACCGATGGCCTCCATTCCTACACTTGGCGTGATGTAATATGTATCCTTTGGATTTGGTGGCTTTATTGTTGGAAGAGAGTTGAGAATACCCTTTACTTCAGTAAAGCATAATTCGTGTTCCTCTCTCCATTCAAATGTGGGTTTGTTTGCTAGCTTGTGCAAAGGTGAAATAGCTTCCGCTAGAAGGTGAATGAAACGAGACATGTACCTTACTTTGTGGTTGAAAGTCATGAGCTCCTTGGTTGCCGTTGGTGGTTGTAGTGACAAGAGAGCATTTACTTTTGATGGATCCACTTGAATTCCTTGCAAAGAAACCACATGACCTAGCAATACCACTTGTGACTCTGCAATGTGACACTTCTCAGGATTAAGCTGTCCCCCAAATTGATGAAGCCTCCTAAGCCCCTCCTCAACTTTTTGGCAATGAAGTCTTTGGCTACTATAGATACAGAAGTCATCCATAAAAACCCTAATTGACTTTCCAAAGAAGGGCTGAAAGACAAGAGTTGTAAACCTTATAAAGGTACTAGGAGCATTTGTGAGCCCAAATGGCATCTTTCTATAGGCAAAGCAACCCCAAGGTGTGATGAAAGTGGTTTTTAACTGATCTTCTTCTGCTATTCTGATTTGAAAATACCCTGAATACCCATCACACACTGTGTAACATTCATAGCCGGCTACTTCGTTTAAGATTTCATCTTGGAAAGGAAGAGGAAAATGATCCCTCTTTGTTGCAGCATTGAGCGGTTTGTAGTCAACCAGAGACGAGGTGTGCCATCTCCAAATTATCCAGAAATTCTTGTGCATCCTCACCATTTTTAGAATGAAAGGTAGGAAAAGTGCTTGACATTTTTACAATACAAGGAGGCTTGTGTACCACAAAGTTTTGACTACGATGAGTGATCACATCAAAATGAAAATATATACATCAAGTGTTAGCTCATAATTTATCATAGGCAAAATAAAAGGGTTGATTGAGGCATTAATTTCATTAAGGCGAGTGGGTCCAAAAATTCTCCTAATGGTTGCTTGAAATGTAAATTTTGTAGCAATTATGATGTGCATAGATTGACGAGCTATGGGTGTAAAAGGAGAAGCAGCTCCCAGTTGGTTATTGTGACAATGTGTTCTCCTTTTTCTTTCTCTTGAAGAAAGTTTCCTTTGAGTGGATCGCTATCTAAGCGCCTCTTGTCCTTGCCTCAAAACAAAATAAAAACATGGACATCAAATGAATCATCATAATTAATGAATGGAAGAATGATGGGATTTGGAGATGCCAAGATTTCACCAAGTCTTTCTGCTCCAAACATAAAAACAATGCGTTGTTGGTAAAAAAATTTGCGATCTACACAAATGTTAATTCTGATGCGTTGTGAAAACTGAAAAGCATATGGTGCAACTCTATTGTTCATGAGGAGAATAGAAGGCAATTAGGAAAGTTCCTCAGTGGGGGCACCACTTTTATGAGAGCGGAGTTTTTGAGATGGGGCTCAACTCAAGGCTCCCACCAGACAACCACTCCGTGAGACCCTACACACGCATATTTCTTAGGGGCACCACCCTCTTTTATGGAGAAAGAAGGAAACCAAAACAAACCATATACAACACACACACACACACACACACTCACACCTTCCTTATGTGCTTCAACACAAAATCCCCTTCAACCATTCAACACACACTCCTTAAGCAATCCCTTTGAACACTGCACAAACTCACATGCAAAGATTGACCTTCACCATATTAGTGCTCATATACTTCTAAGAAAAGCAAGCACAAAACCTCAAAACTCAAAACACCATAATGCACAAATACTTGACAACTCCTTTCCTTTCCCAAAAGAAGAGACTACTTACACACATAAGGCGGCATGCATAGAGAGCTCTTCTCCATCTATGCAGCCCCAAGACTTACTTACACACAACATAAGGAGAGAAGACAAGAAAATAGACTCCATGGTGCACAAAAAAATTTCTCAACAAAAAAGCAACCCAATGAGCACAAAATATGAGAAGCTGCCAAGATATGCTTACCAATTTTACATGCGTTTAGAGCAAAAGTGTGACGACGACACCCCAATTGCAACAATTTGTTGATCAAACCATGAGATAGATCATTGAACTTGATATCCTTGCTCTCATATAGAATCTACAATCCTTATTTAGGGATGAGTATGGTAAGAGAAATGTTTGCAAGAGAATGGTAGCAATAGCATATTGATGCTCTCTCTATGGTGCCACTTATGATAGCGAGCTTAGGAAATGGATAGGGAGACAAGAGGAGAGAGAGATTAGGGCTTCCCTAACCTTAGAGGAGCTTATTTGCAGCAATGGAGTAGGTGTGTGTATTTTTGTGCTTGCCAAAGGGCCTTTTTATAGCTGTACAAGACCTTGGGTTAGGTTAAACTTGACTAGGGTAGGTAATTAACCATAGTTAGATTCCCTTTTGACCATTCCTTCAATTATGCAAATAAGGGACTTATTTTTTCATTAAAAATAGCCTTTTAAGTCATGGAGGCTCCATAAGGGTTGATAATGTATGTGGGCCCCACCATGATGTCCCTGTAGTGGCTCCTGCAGAGTGTCCCCATCCTGTTTGTTGCGTCTTTGGAAGCATCTTGAGCCGACCCCTCCACATGCAAGTGGTTTTTAACTCCCCATTGGTATTTTAGAATGTTGGAGAAGTCAAGAAAACTTTTCACCTTTGTGGTTTACCTGATTGTAACTTTGACCTGCAGTAACAGTGTCCGCAGCACCTTGTTTTCACCATAACTTTCAGCCTGTAACTCAGAATTGGGTGCTGTAAAAGGCAAAGTTGACCTTCTCAAAGTGTTTAAGCTGATTTTGGAGTGTTGCTCAAGTATATCCATGAGCTAAGGCGTTCAAGATGCATCCAAAAAACCTTTTGAACCAAGTCTCCTTGTAGGGGGCCCTTTAGCATGCATCCAAGGTGTACACTACAAGAGGCTATTCATATTAGCGATGCTCACACAGCGATGCTCAAAAAAAAAATTCCCGGCGTCGCTATGAGCGTCGCAAATTAGAAATTTGTGACGCTCATAGCGACGTCGGCTGGGCTAAAAAAATAACCGAGCGTGCCCAAAAACTCAGATCTCAGATCTGAGTTTTTCGGCGCCCTCAAGCAAGGAGCAGGTAACGCTCTCCCTCTCTCTCTCTCTCTCTCTTTCTTCTCCACCCACACACACACACACACACACACACACACACACACACACACACACGAGGAGAGGAAGGAGAGCCAGTTATGCTCCTTCCCTCTCCTCATTCTCATGTTCCCTTCCCCTCTTTCTCTCTCCCTCTCTCTCTCTCTCACACACACACATACACACACACACATAGTGTTTTTGAGAGAGAGAGAGAGAGAGAGAGAGAGAGAGAGAGAGTACAAACATAAACAAAAACGCACACACATACATAAACAAAGAATGCACACACACATTGAGAGAGGAAAAGAGATAGAGAGCATGCATAAACAAAAAATGCACGCATTGAGAGAGGAAAAGAGAGAGAGAACATGCATAAACAAAAATCGCACACATTGAGAGAGGAAAAGAGAGAGAAAACATGCATACGATCCAAAAAAACGCACACACATTGAGAGAGAAAGAGAGAGAAACTAATTTAACGTCGTAGGAAACTAATTAAAATTAAAAGACCTAAAGATCTAGCCGACGAGGAGTTGAACTCAAGACCTATTATTCAAGAGGGAAATGGCATAATCAATCTATCATACTTGGCATGGGTGATAGAAAGGTTATACCATTTATCTCTTTTTATTGGCACACACATCCACACACGCGCACACACACAAGAAGAAGAGAGTTATAACGTCGTAGGAAACTATCCTAAAAGACGTTAAAGATTAGGTTAGATGTAGACTTACGTTAAATTAGATTTAGGTTTATTTAAGTTAAATTAGATTTAGGTTTATTTAAGTTAAATTAGATTTAGGTTTATTTAAGTTAAATTAGATTAGATTTAGGTTTATTTTTAACTAGATTTACGTTTATTTACGCTAGATTTAGATTTACGTTATATTAGATTAGATTTTGGTCTCCATAGACTGCGATGCCTGCATGAAGCGGGTGAAGAAAGCCCTCAATGGAATATAGGGTATTGCTGCCTTCACTCATGGTGGGCTCCGTCGATCCAAAAGTACTGGTGAAATGTCTTCAGAAGATAGGGAAGAAGGTGGATCTTCAGGGCGGCAAGAGTCACTACATCCCCGACACAATGACCATCTAGACAACCTCTAGTCATTCAACAGCAACTTCAAAGTTAGTAACAAGAGCAAGAACGGTCTAAAGGGCCAATTGCTGTCGTCAGATGTGGATGGAGATGAGGCAGCGTCACCGTCGGAAGTTAACTCTCACATCTTTAGTGATGAGAATGCCAACTCTTGCCGAGTTATGTGAAAAATTATGTGTTAAATCAGTTTTAAGGTTCTTATAATCCCTGTTAGTTTAGTTCTTTGTTTTTAATATAACATAATTTACGTTAGATTTAGATTTATGTTGTATTAGATTAGACTTAGGTTTATTTAGGTTTATTTAGGTTTACCCACACACACACACACACACACACACACACACACACACACACACACAAGAAGAAGAGAGTTTTAACGTCGTAGGAAACTATCCCAAAAGACGTTAAAGATTAGGTTAGATGTAGACTTACGTTAAATAAGATTTAGGTTTATTTTTAGTTAGATTTGCGTTTATTTAGATTTACGCTTATTTACGTTAGATCGAGTCCACGCAAGAATTACTTACGGTTTAGGGTTTAGAGTTAGACGAACAGTGAAAAGATCTACTGTGAAAAGATGTTAAGATGCTGTGAAGTGCTACAGCTAGAGAAGAGGCAAAGGGGTTTATTCCACTACATGCAGTATCATGTAGACGTGGGTGTGTAGATTTCTTGTACCCACAAATATAGGTATTGACCAATAAAGACGAGATTATAACCCGGTGGTTCTGATCTCCGTGCACCTCTAGACCGAGGTGTGCGGGGATTGGACATGACTAGAGAATGTGAGGTAAAGAGAGAGAGAGAGAGAGAGAGAGAGAGAGAGAGAGAGAGAGAGAGAGAGAGAGAGAGAGAGAGAGATAAGACGAAGAATGCCAATAGAGTATTAAATTTGGTCTCCAGGTTATAAGATTTTTATCCTCATTATGAGTAGTGACGAGGATGTGGGACCGCCCAACCGAAACACCTATCTCTCAACGAGGGTCTTATGTCCTTGTAATCAATGCAAGCATGCTGTGCGACGGACAAGACGTGTTTCTTTGCAGCACGTTCGCGAATTTGGCGAGCTCGATCCATCTATTATAGATCGAGTTGTTGCCAATTATAACTCGTCGGACTCTGACGCTGGCCAACAAGCAGCAATCTTGCAACCCAATAGACGTGTTCCCAGGCGCTTTGGTCAAGCAGCATATGTGAGGCCACAAGATGTAGCCTCTGACAGCTCGGGGGATGATCATGCAAAGCACATTCCCAACGAGGCAATGTTTGAGCCCGAGATTGATGAAATGATCGAGACGATCATGGATTCAGAAAGGCTTATCTATGATGATATGAAAAGTGAAGCCGATACGCCATTGTATAATGGAGCACGTATGTCTAGATTGAAAGCACTCCTGATTCGTCTCAACATGCAAGCAAAGTTTGGATGGAGTGACACTAGCGTCACAACGCTTTTCAGGTGATCTATTACAATTAGTTTACTTTAATAAAACTCTAAATGTATAATGATCTGATAGATTTTACATGACTGTATCGTATTTTTATGTTGTGTAGATTGCTTAAAGAGCACATACTACCAGCTGACAATGTGATGCCAGATTCCCGAGATGAAGCAAGAAAGATTTTGCGCCAGGGCGATATAAAGTGGGGAATATGGATGTGTATCTTCGCCCACTGTTGGAAGAGCTACAACAATTGTGGATTGGCATAGAGGTGTTGGATATGAGCCGACACACAGGATGACGGAATGCTTTGATCAGAGGCATTCTAATGTGGACCATGCATGACTATCCCGGGCTAACAGAATGCTCAGGTGATCTATTGACACTCCTCACTCAGACACTGTAAATCTTGTTTTTTCCCATAGTTGATCTATTATCATGTGTATACATGCAGGGCTTCAAACAAGCGGATACAGAGCATGTGTCACATGTGGACCTAGACTGAATGCACGTAAGGCACCCTCACTGAAGAAGCAAATCTACGAAGGTCATCAAGCGTATCTTCCAGAGAATCATGTGTTACGCGACGGCTTTTTGGGAAGAGAGCCACCAAGGATGTCTGCACAAGCATGGTTAGAGCAGAAGGAGATGTGCGATGACGGATTGCCTGCAGGGATGAAGAGACTATCTCTATGGTACGAGTTAGCATACTGGCCCCGACTCATGATCAATCACTTGCTCGATCCAATGCACATATTCAAGAATGTGGGTAATCTACTATGGGACCATCTGACCGGCAAGAAAGATACTTTGGGAGCCAGAGTTGACCTTAGAAATGTGGATCGTATGGAGAAATATTGGCCGCAAACAGCGTCTGATGGATCGATAAAACTCCCTAAAGCACCATGGATTTTCACAGGATCCCAAGAACGCAAAGTAAAAGAGACCATTCGATCTTTGCGGACCCCCACTGGCGTAATGCACTCGCTCCGAACGTGTTTTACTAAAGAAGGAAAGCTTACCAGTTTGAAGTCACATGATTGGCATAAAATGTGTCAGGTACGTTCATAGTGGACTTTAATATCATTGCATAAAATGTGGACTTTAATATCATTGCTGCACATACTTTACAGTTTATTTTACCGGTTGCCATTGAGGGATGTTTGTCTCTCGACATCCGTAACACAATCTACAAACTTGCAAAGCTAGTGCAATGGATCTCACAAAAGGAGATCAACGTAGACTCCATACCATTCGCCAAACTAAATGCTGCGGAGCTTGTGTGCATGTTTGAGAAACATTTTCCTACTACCATGCTAACCATTCAGGTGCATCTTCTTGCTCACATAGTTGATGAGGTGGAAATATCTGGCACAGTTCATTCCAGATGGATGTTCTTCTTAGAACGTTTCATGAAAACCCTTAAGGGATATGTCCGTCAAAAGGCACGTCCGGAGGGTAGCATGGCAGAAGGTTGGTTGGTATCAGAGTCCCTAGTGTACATTGGAGAGTGGCTAGACGGATTTGATAAAGCCCGGGACAGGCTATGGCGAACCATAGATGATGAGCGCATATCTGGGATTGTCATGTGAAATCTCGGTGTTGAGAAGAAGATGACGGAAGATCTAGAGGCTAAAATCAACCGATTTTGCATGCTTCACAATCCAGTGATGCAAAAGTGGATTTCACAATATGAGGATGCAAAGCAAGAGCGACAAAGGGCACGAATCGAGTGGAGACGGGGAAGACGACCACCGATGCACTATCCAACGGTTCTGGAGAGCCTACCAACCTTCATGAGCTTAAGATGGTTGCACAACCAATTGAAAAGCGCACAACAATGCGGTGACAAAGTGACTGAGGAAGAGTGGGAGTACTCTCGGGGTTGCGCGACCAAGGTAAGTTTGGAATGTACGACTAGCAAGTGACTTTATTTATAAACGTTTGAACGGCCACTCATAATCTTTGTTCGTTGTAGTATAGGTCATACACAGCAGCATGGTGTAAAGGTCGACATTTTAGGGTGGAACGAATTGACAAAAAGCGTTTTACTCAAGATTGTGGAATCATGGCAAAATTTGAACAGTCTAGTCGACGACGTTTCTCTGATGCAGATCCTGTGGTGGCGGAACTCACTTACTTCGGCACGCTGCAAGAGATTTTGAGGATCGATCACAGAGGATTTTTTGTCGACTTGTTCGACGTGCAATGGTTCAAGATAATCATGGAGGGTCGCAATGCTACTGTGCGTAGAGGAGAGTCTGGTTTTCTTGAGGTGGATTCTACTAAGAAATGGACTGACCTGAGAGACACTTTCGTACTACCCGAGCATTGTGAACAAGTAAGTATGTAAATAGTTAACATCCCCCTTTTACAAGTTATGTGCTTGAAAGCTCTCATGTAAGTTATGTGGCTCTGGGAGGTAATATTTCATCCTACAAAGTCTACATCAAACTGGTGGTACGTCATAGAGGTAGCCCCTCGTAGTGCAAGGACGTATGAAGGCTACCATGTGCCAATCACAACGGCATCAATGGAGGAGATTAGAGAAGATGCTCAATCAGAAGCCGCTGCGGTGGTGCCAGACGAGCATCAAGATGCTACTACTCTATATGGGGTGCATGCAGAGGAGCTACAAAATGAAACAGAGGATATGTGTTTAAACGGAGAGCTCTATATAGATATAGGAAGTTATGCTGAGTTATGCGAGGATGAGAGAGAGATCTCTTAAAGCCACAAATATTGTATTTGAACAATTTTGCTCCGTGTTGTAAAAGCTCTGGCTCTCTAAGTACCTTCCATGGTGTATAACGCTCTTTTCTACTCGTGCTCACATCTTTTGATTGAAAATTATGAGTTTTCGACTTGCCTCTTCTATCACTCAATTCATTGCGTCATTACGTCATTGTATTTAATGGTCTTTGCGTCATTGTCTACTCTATTCATTCAATATTAAGTTTAAATATTCGTGTGTTTAACGCAGGTATGGATGATGAGGAGTTTCTTTCTTCTTTGTCACCGCAGCAGAGACAGTGGTACGTGGAGCGTCATCACTCTGGCGCATCATCGCGCGTTCCTACTCCATCCGCATCTCCCTCTCTTTCGGAGCATTCGGCGTGCTCCGAAGCTTCGGCGTCGACGAGACGAGCTTCACAGTCGTCTAGACACCGGCGCTCTAGTGGTGGCGGTGGCGGTTGTTGTGGGGATTCCGCCACCGATGCCTCCACACCGCCTCGTGTTCGACGAGGCTCTTTACCCTCCCCTTCTTTGCCCGCCCCCACACCAGCCACAGCATCGCCATCTATGCCAGGTTTTGCACGACTGACTGTTCCTAGAAGCTACACACCTCTACCTACTCCGCCAGGAGCCACCCCACTCGACACTCCTTGCTTCGGGGCCCAGACGCCGGTGGAGACACCTGACGTCCGTACCCCCATCGACACGCCGCTAGAGACCCCTTCCGGGACACCCAGGTTCACGCGTCACCGGCCAGAGGGCTTGTCTTACTCCATCGACTTCAGTGGCGGAATCATCATGGATGATGACGGCAAGAAGGTGATCTCGCGCATGCGTGGTCTTTGCTCTCAGCTGTTTAGACACTACATACTAAACAAATGGAGTGAAGTACCAAGTGATTTAAAAAACAGAGTCATCAGCATACTTCATGATGAGTTTCCCGTTCCAACACGGGATCAGCGCTTCAATGAAGACCTGATGAAGATTCGAATGCGCGAATACTGCAAACACAAGCGCTTCGAAGTGCAAAAAGCAATCAAGAATGGGTGGAACAGGCCAGATTGGCTGGCCAAAGAAGATTGGAAGAATGCGAAGAAAGCAGCGCGCGAGAATCCTGACAAGTGGAAGCAACAAAAGGATGCAGCCAGAGCGCGAGTAGAGGCAGGGAGCTCGCACCACTTGGAGAGCGGTGGATGGGCATCATTTGAGGCCGATTTTGTAAGTGTTTTCGCATTGCTCTTTATGTTCGATAGTTTAGTGTTTATGAGTTTTTTAATTCTAACATAATGAAATCTTTGTATGTTTTGACAGTGGTCGATGACAGGACATGATCCCACACCGTACGAGCGCGAGTACGCAGGCAGGAAGGGATTAAACGCCCTGATGGACATTCTCAGTTCTCGCGGCGGCATGGTTAGTATTAGGGTTTACTCTTTTCTATTTTTTGTATTGTTTTATAAATGTCGTTATATGTTTATACTTACTGAAAGCTCTCTTATTGTCTTTTTTTGCAGAATCTGACAGATACGCCGCTTGGACGCGATGAGACGTCTGACTAGACGACGTCAGTTTAGCCGTAGCTAGATAGCATTAGTTTAGGGTTTCTCATAGCTTATGTATCATGAGACGGATTTTATACGTCTTTTTGAACCATGTATATTATTACATTTGTCACCGCAGTTCCTTTTGCCAATCAATTCTTTATGCCTATGATGTTGTACAATTGTCATTATTACATTTGCCAATCAATTCATTTTGCCTATGATGTGTACAATTGTCAATTTTGCAAACAATGCGTCTTGTGGGTGACTATTTTGGGTCTATTATCTACCCTTGCACTTTTTTTAAAAAGTGAATCAAGTACAATATGGTTGATGGGTGGCAGGGCATTCAATGCCCTATCACCAAAATTTTTTTTCTCTCGGGCGTCGCTATAACCGTCGCTATTTATGGCTCTGTAGCATCGCTATGAGCGTCGCTATAGTCTTCTGTGTAAACGTCGCTATAACCGTCGCTATAGGCGTCGCTATATAGCAACGCTCATAGCGACGCATATAGTGACGCCTATAGCGACGGTTATAGTGACGCTCTCGTAGCGACGCTATTAGCGACGCTTTTAGCGACGTCGGGGGTTATAAAAACCCAGTGTATTTCCGTCGCTAACAGCGTCACAAGAGCACACAACCTCTTGTAGTGGTAGCATGCTTTTTTCAAAAGAGAATCCACCTTAAACAAATGAGGTAGGCTCCAATAAAGTTTGATTTATTGGGGATATACATTATATTTAAGATTTGTTGACCAACACAAGTAAATGATTCAAGAGTTGGGTCACATAGTGGTGGGGAAGGGAAGGCCTACAAGGTTAACCCTACCCTTGAGAGAAGATGGGTAAGATAAGTGCCCATAAATTATTTATTTAAAAATTATGGGATGTAGATAGATATTTAAATTAGTAAAGGTAATTAGTTAAAAGAATATGCAGTAAAAAAACTAGGAGAGTAGAATTAAGTTTACTATTTACATTTAGAATGAAGAGAGAAATATGATGTAAATGCATAAAGATCTAAGAAGGGTAAGGTGTTTGTATGGAAAAAAGCTATTACGGAAAGAGAGAATGAACACTAGGTTAAAACTTTGATAAAAAATATATACATTTGAGTAGAAATGTAGTTCAAATGCAAGGTTACCATTTAACGCTACTCACTATAAGTTCAAAAAAAGGGGACCCACTCCACCCGATAATGGGTCGCATGCATCTAGATTATAGGTACATAAATTATATTGGATGAAAATTTAGAATTTCTCTCTCCCTCTTTTTCCAAATTTAAAAAAAAACGTTGAATTTTCCTCCAACTGGGTGCTATTGTGGTACCACCAAAAGGTGCAAAAAGTGGTACTATCTAAACATGCTATCACCCAGATAGACTAAGGCATACTTGAGCTTGACTGGGTTCCCTATATTGAGCTTGATGGTCAAGATGTGTGCATATTTAACTAGAGAACTTGAGTCTGGTGGGGTTCACTAAATAGCTTTTCCATAATTGAATGCTTTGGAGATACGACGACACATACAGATCAAAGATTTGCGATGGACATTTACTTGATGATAAAGCTAGACCATTCATGATAGGGGTTAAATCTTATTTTTTTTTGCATGTACTTACAAATTATATGAGCTTGATGATGGCAAAGAGATTTAAGTGCTTATAAAAGATGCCGATTGAGGACCGATTGGCAGACCGAAGGCTTTGCAGGTTTAGAGGGGGTGGATGTCGTGTAGCTCTACTTCAATGTTAAGAAAAAGACTTAAGGGATGCAAATTAAGCTTCTTTGAAGCCTATATGTATATTGATCAGTGATCAGGGCTTGATAACAAGTTAGCTCAATGCTAAGTGTATGCCAGATGCGGCTTTATGGTACCAAGAAAGTATGTTGTTGATGCTAAAAGTGGAGATATTTGAAGCTATTAGAATTGGAATTTTATGATCTAATAACTGTAGTACTTGAAGTGGAGTCTGTCTTTACAACTCGTAGCTTGTCAATTAGAGCTACGGTGAGGAAGTTATGTTAGTTTGAAGTTTGAGTCGATTGCAGATCCGTACCAAATTGGGCAGCTGTTGATGAAGGGTGAAACTTGATATGAATGCATGGGCCTAAAGTGATCACTTTGTGGACTACATTCGTCTTTTTAGTTTGGCAATTAAAATTTTCAGTTGTCAAGATATTGCCAGTTTAATTTCCACCGAGGACCAGTTCCGTACCACTTGGATCACCTCAATCAGTGTTCCAGCTATAAGGATTTTTTTAAAGGCTTCAACCAGGGAATTCCAAAAAAGGATGCCATGTTGGCAGTGCTTTAGTTGATTTATATGTTGGATGGCTATGGCAAGGAAGTTTTGGGTAGTTCTGGCCAAATGTGAAGGGAAGGCCATTTGTTAAATGTAATCACCTATGCTTGCATCTTGAAGGCAAGTGGCACTATCCAAGGAATTAAGATGGGCAACAAAGTTCACAATGATATTGTCAATCAAGGACTGCTACAATTGAATTTCTTGTGAGGCAATGCCTTGGTCACTGTGCATGCCAAATGTGGTGCCCTTATGAATTGAAGGGCCAAATAGCCACCCGAAGGTTCAATGGCCGCCCATGTGATCCAAGTGTTAAGGGTATTTTTTTCCATAATGTGAATGGGGGAGGAAGAAGCATGGTGAACAGAGAACAAAGGTGAAGGGAGGGAGAGATGGGCTTGCACAGGGCTGGGGGAAGCTCGGATGAGATTCACAAAGAAATAAAATTGGATCGCCATCCCCTAGCGCTCCTATTTGGTGCCAAATTTGCCAGCTTTCGAGCACTTCCTCCATGCCAGCTACCACGTCATCACCCCACTTCTTCCCACGCCTAGCGACGATGGCGCCTTCGTTGCTTAGGGAGAGGGCGGGGGGTGCTATAAATAAAGAAAGAAGTTTTTCTATAGAAGAACATGCATGAAGCCAAGGAAGGAGAGAGAACGTGTGGGGGGGGGGGGGAATCTCTTGACCTCTCTCGACTAGGAGGCGAAGAAGTAAGCCCATGGAGGAGCTCGTGGTTTTCAAAAGCAGAGAACGTGGAGGTCAAGGGGAAACTTGTGGCTTGGCAAGCAAGTGAGAGAAAAGTGGAGAACCTGTGGTAGGGAGGGGGTTGAGCACGAGGCTGGAACGGCATGAGGATGCATGGGAAATCTCCCTTGTTCTCTCTCTATCTTTCTCGACTCCCCTCTCTCTTCCTCTTGACTAGGCAAGGCAAAAAGTAAGTTTAAGGCATGAAGAAAAGGGATTTAAATCATAGAGCTAAGAGAACTTTTGAAGACTTCTTGTTGTAAGGAGCGAGCTTTATCTTAGAGTGTGAGTCAAGGAGAGAACATTGGATTTATCCCACATGCAGTGGTGCAAGGCTATAGAGCTACTTAAAGCTCATTTCATGAATGAATAAACATAAGTCTATTTTGCATTACATCGATCTCCCTTGTTTATGGTGAGCTTGTGATGGGCTTAGCAAATACCCAAGATCATGTTTATGAGTCCAAGTTAATTGATCTTGGAACCTAATTCGCTTGAGTGATAATCTAGCCAACACACACTCACTTCTGTGCATGATGTTTCTCTTTCATCCACCCTAGCTAGCATGATCCCATTCTCATCAAGTGGTATCAGAGCTCCAGGTTATGCTAGGTCACATTAACACTTCTTCTTTTGTAAATTGTGGTCATTAATTAATCACCCTTCCATTGCACATTAGGATGCACTAATCCCTTTTGGAGGTTTGATAATGATGGGATATGTACCCTCATTGAGGATGTGCCACTACCTGCATTGTTAGGCTAACGTGAGGATAATTAGCATGCATATTTCATTGCATTTGCATTTTGTGAGTGATTTTGCATGATTTTGTTCTATTAATTACTTGCTACTTAAGCCTCAAACCATCGCATTAATTGTGTAACCTGCAAAGTGTGTTATTTTGCTCTCTGAAGCTTTTGCTGCAGTAGATCAATAATTGTGTGTGTGTGTGTGTGTGGGTTTTTTTGCACAATAAATGCTTGAAAAAAATTTCCCCTTTAAGTCACGCTAATGACAACCTCCTATAAACGGGAGAATAAGAAGACAAAAAGCCCAACAGAAGTGATGCTCGCACCAATAATTGGAACCAGTTGTCAGCCAGTGTGTACCATATACTCTCACCACGATGGTTTGCTCGGCATTCTTGGCTGTGGCTTGGAGTTGCACCATTTCACACCCACAAGGGAGGCGACCATCATCATCACTGTTTGCTTGACGTTATGCACTACTGAGCTACTCTCTCCGTCGTTCCATTTCACATCCAGAGGGGAGGTGACCATCATCATCACTGTTTGCTTGACGTTATGCACTACTGAGCTGCTCTCTACGTCGTCTCATCGCTTCAAGGAACTCTACATCAAGCTTTGCATTGGTATCAGCCGACTACTCTTCAACTGACTCCGAGCCCCGCATTGCTCTCATTAATTTGCCTTCGCAATTTGGTGGAAGCTCTTGGTGCTTAGCCTGTTGAAAAGCACCGATTCCCACAGGGACTATTTCACTTTGATTTTAGCAAGGCATTAAATAAAGTACACACTCACAAGTATTCTCACAATTTTTTTGGCGCTAAAATCTTCAAAATTTACCCGGTTTTTATCGTGGTGACCCTCCAAATTATCCATGAATTTCTCAAAGGTTTTGAGACTACACTGAACCAGTGAAGTGAAGGCTACTTAGAAAGTTGATTGAAGCCTATTTCATTGTAAGAGCACAATCCTTGTATGCAGTATTTACAATCATGAGCGTGTATGAGTGGTGATAAGGGGTGCGATTGCACGTTCGGTAAGACCACCCATCATTTTATGTATGCCAAATTTAGCTTCAAAAAGCTATTGTATATGCAATCTCTTATGGACAAGCAACACATGATCGAGTCAAAAAATGCCAATTCAACAGACTATGTGGCTCCAATGAGAAAAAAAGGTCGGGCATTGATCAACCAAGGGAGGATGACCAGAGGAAAATTGGGAGCAATAGCATTCACATCCACGTTAGTAGTTTTTGCATCATTGGTTTTCAACATTGCACTTGTTTTCCAATAAAGCCTGTTTGCACAACAAAAGGGGAAAATAAGCACTCGTTCGAGGGGAGGATACAAGCCATGAAGTAGTTGAAGACAAAGCATTGAGGAAGATGAAGGTGCTCTTGGATTAGAGCAAAGCAAACATGTTTTTGAATGTTGCTCTTGGATTAGAGCGTTGTTTTTGCTCCTGGATTAGAGTGTGGCTCTTTGATTGGAGTATTATGCTATTTGTCTCTTTGATTAGGGATGTATGTAGTCTGTGCTCCTGGATTGGAGTGCTGTCTTTCTTCATCAAGTTGTAGCCAAAGTTATTCCTGTAATGTTTCTTTTACAACAGTTGCACGTTGCTCTATAGAATTAAAATTGAGATCACTTTGCTCGTTAGATTTGTTAACACTTTGTTTATCAATAGAATTCATTGCACTTTGCATACCATTACTAGAATTCACCACACTTTGCTCTTGAGATTTCACAATGCTTGGAGACAAGCAGTAACACAAAAAGACTTCATCTATTAAATTTGATTTTTGTAAAATATGAAGCTCGGCTGTACATATAAGAGGTGTATATGGTATATTTTTCTCACCAAGCAAAAGCACATGTTTACCATTGCCCATAAAGGATAAGGAGTTGTGTTCATAACTAGTGTGCAATGTGTTTCCCAAACCATGCAGCCACTCCCGTCCTAAAACTATATCAGCACGGTCTATGTTCATAACTTGGAAGTCAAGGGTCATCATATGATCTTGAACAATAAGCTCAAACCCATGAACTACCGTGTCCCATACTTCTTTATCATTCTGAGACATCTGCTCCACCACATACTTGTGAGAGCAGGGAGTTTGTGTAAGCTTCATTTTCTTGACTAGCTTATAGTTCAAGAAGTTATGAGTTGCACCATCATCCACTAAAATACGAACACATTGTCCGTTAATAGTTCCATGCATGCAAATCAAATCATGGGGGCCAAAGGTGGGCTGCCACATTGAAGCAGGCACACAACACTTGTGCTTTTCTTCATATGAAGAATCTCTACAACAAAATATTCAAGAGATGAATCTAATGTGAGGCGTTGCACCGTGTGCATGTCCTTTTCTTTGCCTTGCGAAAGAGGACAATCTTTCTTGTTATGTTGGTCCAAAAGACATCTAAAACACAAACTGTGTTTCTTTGCACGCTCAAAATAAACAGTGTTGAGAGACCCACATGGAGTATCTCGTGATTGCTTAGGCTTCTTAGCCTCTTGTGGGCATGGAGAGGTAGATTGTCTCTTATTCCTCTTGGAACGTGTGGGAGATCTACCTCGCCATTGGCTCTTAGCCACATTTATCTTAGCAAAAGTATTCTTAGAGTAGGGAACATTTCCTTTCCTCTCTTGGTCATCATCATATCTTTGCGCATGGCTGATGGCTCTTCCAAAGTTTTTGGATGTTGGGTCTTGACATGAAGACAATAAGACCCCTATTACAACCCCGTATCTTTTGAAATTCATCTAGACCTTCTAGTTTTAATATGACTTCCCGATACTTCAAAAGGTATTGTGTGAGAGAGAGGCCAGACATGCGGCATGCATCCCATGCTAACCAATTCTTATCTTCTTCATTGGAGTTCAAAAACTCTTTGGAGCAAGAAGCTTGAAACGTAGCCCAAGACGGAGGACGAGCATCTATTGGAAATGTCATCCACCACTTATAGGCCTTGCCTTTAAGAGATAGACTTGTTTCCACAGCCGTCTTTATATCCGGATGTGTCTCAATCTATGAATATCACTCCAATTGTGTAAGAACGCATTGACTGCATCCTTGTTGCGATCACGCTCTTCCCCATGAAACTCAGGAATGGTGATATTCTTAAGTAATGCATTGCTACTTTCTGCATCTTTTGCAGTAGTTGTCTCTTGGACTCCTTGAGTTGTGCAAGCTTGGTTCCCTTGAACCGTGCCACTTGTGGCTCCTTGGGTCATCTCTGAATTCATAAATTTTACAAGTAACTCCGTAAGATTGGTAACATTTGCATTGAGTGTAGAGAGGTTGCTTTCAAGTACGCTTTGGTGATGTTCCAAAGTCTTGAAAGAAGCCATATCTACAAGCCCATGATCTCCTAGATCATCAACATCATGCATATTAGTGTTAGCAGCACCCATGGTGCCCTAATTTTGATCTACGTGCTCAAAATCAAACGTGTGTAGGTGGGATATCCTTACTGGCCATGGTAAACACACACTAATGTAAAGAGATTAAAAAAAATTAACAACTTGTATCTTGAGAAATTGAAGTCTTTGTGTTTTATATGCTCTGCAATTTGCGTTGCATGTGAACCTCGCCTTACGGGAATTTGAGCACTTCACTTGTCATTCGTTGTAAGAACACCTTTGTTGATTCTTCACAAAAACCCGTTGTTTTTGTGAAGGTTTTTGTTCATTTTGAAGGTACCTCCTTGAGAAAAAAAGAATATTTGGAGGAAAACATACCTTCCTCCAAGAAGTGAAAAGGAAGGGTGAAGCTACTTCTTTGCCGTTTGAAGCTTTCCCTTTCCTTCTAGTTTTTCTTTCAACACAAGTAGGCTATCTTTCCTTGTTATACACAACAAGGGTCAATAGCTTGATGGTAAAGTGTTGGCCTCTTCCCCTCATGGGGTGGGTTCAACCCTCCTTCATGAAAGGGTTAAGCGGGCCTTCCTTCACGTCGTGCATGCAACGACGCCAACGGAAGCGTTTGGAGCCTCGGTGCCGTCAAGTTGCCGGTCGAGTTTGCCTTGGTTGCCCGCTGTGGCGAATGCGATCGACTGTCGTCTGTCCACATGCTACGCACAAGAAAGAGTGCCTGTCTTCTTTTGCTGCACAACAAAGACGTCGTTGTCTACAAAACATGGGAGAGAAGTAGAGTGTCACACGCACATGCAACCCGCTTTTTGTCTCCTCCCAAAACTAGCTTGGATACCAGTGAAAGGGTAGTGGTAATGCGTGTGCTAGTCTCCACCCAACCCTACTATCTTATAGCCTCCCCCTAGAGTACACACTGTCCAGTTGTGCCGGTGGCCTTGCCCATAGGACCCATGTCCTTACATTTGTGTTGTCCCATAGGTTGTCCTTGTCTTGGCCGTCTCATAGGAATCCTTTGCATGTTATTCATCATATCATTCATGTGCTTAATCATGGCCTCTATAGCATTGACAAGAGCTGCGATAGTTGGTCCTACTTGTGTTGGAAATGTAGATGTGGCTTGCTCGCTTTGTGTGTCCTTATTAACAATGCTTTTCTCATAGTAAATCTCACAATTATTACTCAAGTCAATTGCATCTAGGCTACATGCTTCCCAACTTGCATGTTTTCTACTATAAAAAATGGCATTCAAATCCTTATTAAGCAATCCTTGTAGGAACAATGAGACTAGCCTCTCCTTGGTATCTACGGAAATCTATCAATGTATTGCCTCATCTGACTCACACAATCTCTCATGGTTTCTCCTTATTCTTGTTTGACGCTCTAGATTTGTGCCATGGTGCTATGCTTGATTTCCATTTTTTAAGCAAGCAGCAACAAATCTGATTGCCAAAGTCCATAGATCAGTTGTTGATCTAGGAGGTATGTCTTGGAACGAAGTCAAATCCTTGTCCTCCAAAGTCATCCCAAACTCCTCAAGTTGCATATGGAAGTCTGTTATATGTTGTTAGGAATTTTTTGGATGAGCATAAAGCCAGTAAATCATGCCAAAAAGCTTGCTAACTAGCCCCATGTATATATGTGTACACAGTGCTTCGAGTCTTGGGAGTGATCATGTAAAAATTCATGTATAAAGGCTTGGTTTTTCCGGGCTTTTTTATCAAAGTTTTGGGTTGTTTGAGTTCCCAAAAAAGGGTTTTCAATAAGTATTTTCAATTGTGCTTTATAGCTTGTGAATCGGACTTGTACATCATGAGTGATGTGCGTTCGAAGTGGGCGGTCTCGACTTAGAAAGTGGTTGCAGCTGCATGCGACAAAGGAAACTGGGCCAACTTGATGATTTAAATTAGAAATGATGACATTTAAATTTCTGGAAGTAGCCGAAGTAATGGGCCTCGAGTCGTGCATTATGGCACCGCATTCGGTGGCCGATGAGATGCACTATGCTCCTAGGAAGTTGGTCTTGAGAGGAGGTGGAACTGAGAATTTTCTATGGGGAGAGGAGGAAGTTGGAGAAGTGAGGGAGGAGGATGCCATGTTGTACTGAGAAATCCCACATAGGGGAAAGTGGGCTCAAAGGAAGGGGAGGATGGGGAAGGCTCTATTGTTGAGTCAAGTGAGAGAAAGGAGCTCTCTCCTCTTGGGCTATTAGGGGCTTGTGGGCTTCTTGGGGAAGGAGAGGTGCCCTTTTGCCTTCACACCAGCCTGCCCAAGCACCTGGCCCTCAATTTGGTCCTTGGATAATTTTTTTTGAGAGCTCATTTTTGAGCATAAGAGAGGACACCTTCAACTTCGAATGGTCACATCCCTCTCATCTTTTATCTGTTTTTAGCACATAGATGATCTACTGAAATCTACTTTAAATGAGCTACATCTTTATGTCCTTGGTTTCTCCTAATTTCAAGTGTGCTTTGTGCTAGAAGGTTTCTTCATAAATCTTTGCAGGTGCTTATCACAGGTGGTTTTAGCGGTGTAGTAGCTCTTCTTTTTGACGATGTGACTCGTGATAGGCTATAGCGGCACTCATTTTTCTTGTCATTTTTGTGCCCCCATTTAGGGTCAAGTGCTCATGTGCTCCAATTGTTGTGAAACATGTCTATTATACATGCAGAGAATGTAAAGGGGATGTGGGTCCTTATGGACAACCGCCTATGTATGTGCAAATTGTGGACAACACTTGAGGCGGTTTCTTAATTGGATTGCAGTCTTTGGAGAGTTGTGAGGTTTTGTGAAGCCAAGCACTGGGGGTTGGGTTACCCACTGTGAGGTGGATTAGGTATTGAAGCTATACATCAACATCCCTTGAACTTACGACATCACATGAAAGAGTTTTTCTAGTAATCGAACAAGTCGGACGAGTTTCCAGAGTTTCTTGGATTCCCTAATGAGGATGCATGGGATTTTATTGAGAAATTAAATGTTAATTGCTTATTGTAAAATATACTAGGTAAAGCTATATTATTGCGATTGTTGCAATACATTTTACAAGATGAGGCAAAAGTTTGGTTACAAAAATATGAAGAGGTGGTACAAGCACAAACTCCAGGGGTGATTTTCGACTACAATTGTGTGAAGCAGGCTTTTCTGGCACAATATACAAACATTGAAGTACGTGATGAAGCTTGGCATGAAATTTTGGGGTACACTCAAAAGGCTACAAAAGTGTTGATGATTTTGTTATGCAATTTACTCATTTATGGGATAAATGGGCCCGAGCTTTAGGGAATGAAATCCCTTAGCCATGTTAAAGAAAGACCATTGTGTGGAAACTTAAAGGAAAGTTGGAGTTCAAAGTTGAGCAGAAAAGACCCGCTACTTTCGAGGAAGCAGTCACCATCGCAAGGGAGAAAGAATGGAATGCTCAAAGGCTTAATGAGTATGGGAGAGTGGTCCATGTGCAAGGTAATGGTGGCCAAAATGAGAAAAATCAAGTAGAGGCTGGAGCCCACAACCTGCTCAAAGCGTTGCGAACAATGAACAATTACCAACAAATTATGGAAGACATGATGATCATGATGCAGAAATTATGGCTCAATGTTCTTAGAGGTGGTCATGGTCATGGTAGAGGAATGGCCCAACCATATGAAGATCAACCTAATGCTAATGTGGGTCATGGACAAGGTGTCTTTGAGCCACAAAGGAGGTTCATCCCTACCTGTTATAATTGTAGTGAACTTGGTCATATTAGAACTTAGTGTCCAAGGCCAATAAGGATGGGAGGTGATATGTTTCCACTTCCTCAGCAGATTCCTAACAAGGCTAATGATTATGCATTGGATATACGGGGAGATCAAGTTTTGAACAGGAAAACCAGGCTTCAACCTCTGGTGGTCATATGGGTATTGTGCGGGTTGAAAGGAAAGATGCAAATATGATGCCCTTAGAAAAAAGAGAGAGGGAAGGCTATGCTACTCCATGCTCCAGTAAGAAGAAAGGGAAAGAGGAGGGTGAAGATGCGAAAGTTAAGAGAAAGAGAAGACCACATAGACTGTTTGAAGTGGCAGATTTATCTTTGGGAGAAGGTCAAAGAGTTTACATTTAAAGGACGACCTAATTTGGTGGAAAGTAGATTGTACTTCTGGACAATTGATGAATATGGTGCCCAAACTTAAGAGGAAATGGCAGTCATTAGTGAATCTAGAGAAAGAGTGGAAGCATGGACAAGGCAGAGTGTTGGTGGTGGAAGAATTACCCGACATTTGTCTTGTGGTGAACGCATGGCAGAAAAGTGTAGGCATGGGAGAGGCCTACATTGATGGAGGTACTCAAGTTTGTGTTATCCTCCTCGAGATTTCTCTTGATGGCTTCTAGCTCATTCTTCGTGGCCTGATTTTCTTCTTCTAGGCGGCTTTGCATTACCAATGACCCCTCGACCAGCATCAGCGTTTGTCTTTTCTCTAATGTCAACTCCTTTTGGAGCTCCTTCATTTGTTCTTCAGACAGTTCAGTCTCTGAAGTGGTGTGAGTCAAGCTAGCAACTTTGACTCTGGCCGGAGATGCTCGTAGCCGTTGGATGGTTTGATCTTTTACTTTCATCTGGTCTTTTAGCTAGATGACCTCATCCTGGCTCGTTTCATGCTCTATCTCTGCATTCTCTTTGGCATTCCTTAGGGCTTCCACCTCCTTGGATTCTTCAGCAAGTTGTAGGGTTAGTTGTCCCTTTCCCTCTCTGCATCTGTCAATGACTTGCTGATTTTCCTGTATTCTTCTTCAGCTCTTTGAAGTCTTTGACCTGCTGCCTAATTTTCTCGTTCCATCTCCTGGCATCTTTGTAATGCCGTGGCCAGACTGGCTTGCAGCTCTGTTTGTTTCTCTATCTGCTCTTGGCCCTATTTTTGGAGAGAGTCGACTTCAGCCTTGATCTGAACTTCAGTGGTTTTAAGATTAGCAATCTCACTCTCTGTGGCCAATGATTGAGCCCGGTTAGCTCATCACCACATCCCAGTCATTGGTCGGTGGCTATAGGTCCATTGTATCAGTGGACATCTCTTTCAATTCCACTAACCGCAGGCTTTGCATTTGTTCTTTGGGCCTTGTGCTTGCCAGCTCAAATGGTACTGTAGCTGCCTCTTCTCGAGAGTAACCCGCAGCTAGTAGATCAAGAAATGTGCTAAACTTTCTTTCCTTTGGCTCTGGATGCTCATCTTTGGGCTTAGCTTCTTCTTTCTGCTCTTCCCCTTTGGTCTTCTCTTGCTTGGAGTATTCTTGATCATCAGATTTTTGTCCAGATCCTCCTTTTGTTGGGTTTGTGGAGCACTAAGAGGAGGTGGTGATGACGGTGGGCTAGACTCCGTGCTTGATGGTGGAGTTTCTGGCTTTTTCTTGAAATCCCTGTCCGCCTTTGTCTTTCTCTCTCTCTTGGCCTTCCTACTCTTCTAGCAGTTTTGCCATCGTACTTCATCCACTTCTCCTTCTGTGAAAGGGACATTTGGGATATTTTCTGTTGTAGCATCTAGGATCTCGAAGTTTTTGATGTAGTATTCAAACCTATCTCTGTGCACCCGTCGGAATGATCCCGACATGGCTTCAAGGGATGGCTTCCATAGCTTGTTCAAATCCCCCTTGAGTGCTCTTTTAGCTCTGAAGCTTTCCATTAATCTTTCTAGCCGTGCCGCTTTCTGTGACTTGGTCTCTTTGATCGGCACTTGTAAACTTTCTTTCTTTCCTTTCTTCGGCTTCCGCGGCTCTTCCAGTACGGTCTCTAAGCGGCGCTTCAACCGTGTGGCAACTCTGGGTGCCTTGGGTGGTTCCTCTTCTTTATCTTCTTTCAGATTTAGCCAGTCATTCTATGAGGGAGGGTCAGGCTATTTTCCCTTGGCATGTAGTGCTCCATAAACCACTTTCGTTATCAGCTCACCAGGTACAATGTAAGTGGGATTTTTGTTGCCCATCTTCACCAGGTTGTCATGGATGTAGGCAGCATAATTTATCACCTTTGGCTTGCTCTTCTGCATTGCCCAGGTGAAGGTGGTGGCAGTGGCTCCAGCCGGCATTCTGTACTTCTGTGGCCGCTTTGTACACATGTGGAAGTACTGGTTGTAGAGCTGGCTCATGACAGCCACTTTAGGGTTTGCAATATCTTCAAAAGTGTAGTTGTTCTTCTTTTCGGAGTATACCTTGAATTCATCTCTTCTCTTGGTCACACTATCTCCCTTGTTGGAGATGTCTAGTGCGGCTGCCACCACCCTCTCTGTGATGACAATCATGGTATTCGGCTTGCCCTGCAGATCATTGACTCTGGCCACTCCATCTTCTTTGATAGTGGTTACAAATTCTCACACTCTTTTGATGTCAATCCTCGCTGGCAAAGCTTCAAAGTAGTTATGGAGATCTATCTTCTCTAGGTAATCTCCCATCTTGCTTCTCACAAATTCATTGAGCTCCCGAGGTATCATGGGTAGCTCGATTGCATTTACTTCAAGATCTTTGAACACGCCTTGGTAGATCTTCAAATCATTGGACTCTAGAAAATCATCCTGAATCCATGTGCTGGTTGGCTTCAGGGTTCCTTCTGGGACGAAAAATGGCTCCACTTCTTCTAAATAGTCTTTTATTGTCATCCTCTTCTTCTTTGCCGGTGATTTTGCGGCTGCCATGGATCCTGTTGCACTCAGTAGTCCGAAGTTAGCATTTTTTCCGTATCAGCTGAGAAACTGAGTTCTAACTATCCAAATGACTTGAGAATTGAAAATAAAACTTGAAAGGAACTAGGAAAAATGTGCATGTGCTCATAGTATCATTCTGGCCAAAATTTATCATTTAGACATCCTACGCGTAGGATGTCTATTTCATCAGTTTTCGGTGAAACTTGGCAGGCTTGTGGTCCTTGACCTGTTGAACATGGCTATGTGATTGGAATTGGGTTTGGGCATCAAAAAGTGCATTTCTGGGCAGATTCAAGCTTTAGGCTCACAAATTGGGTAGGATGTCCACAACAAGTGGCAAATGATATCCAAATGGGTTGAAAGTTGATATACAGGCTCCTTGCACCATGGTAATGGCTCCCCATGAGGTCATTTCTTGCACAATAAGTCAAAATCATGCTGGAGACATCCTACACGTAGGATGTCTTTTTCATCAAAATTACTTGAAATTGGTTCTGTAGGTAGCCCATGGCATGTGGAACATGGCCCTGCTCTTGGATTTTGATTTGGACAAGATTTGGTGTTGGTAAGAGCATGTGTAGTGTTTTTGGGCTCAAAAAGTGAATCTTGGAGGTGTTGGGTGCCAAATGTGATGGGAATGGCTTGAAACTTGATATATGGGCTTATGAAGTGTCATAAAGAGATCTGGAACTGAAAAATACCAGAAGCTGGGAGCCAATTTGGTCATTTAGAAATCCTACGCATAGGATGTCTATTTCATCATTTTTTACATGATCTGACCACACAGATAGCTTGGCAATGTGTTCATGAGTGTATTGTGCAAGTTTCATGTGATTTCGACAAGTTTTGGTAGGTCCATGGCCCATTATTGCCTCTATGATTTGACTTTGCTTTTTTCTTTTTTTTTGGTGCACATGAGGTCAATTTTTTTCCAAATGTGATGAAACTTGGTGGCTAGCATGTATAGGCTATTCAGAAGCTATGTGTGATAAGAAATGTTAGGTTTGGTGCCCAATTTTGGCCTTGAGACATCCTACGCGTAGGATGTCTCCTGATGAAATTTTCATTGGAAGTACTACTGGTGCATGCCCTGAGCCCCCTAAGTCCCTTTTAAGAATTATTTCAACAAAAAGGTCAAATAGATAGAAAGAAACTCCCTGTGTGGATTTCAGAGCCTCCGAGCTGTTGATGGAGCAAAAGATGTTGTGCGCACACTCACACACCCAGACTACTCAACACAACACAAGGAATTTACTCGAATTCCTCACCTCACTCACTACCACTCAAAAGATCCCTAAAAACTCTACCCACAAGCTCAATTCAAACTCCAAATGCCTCGACCTACAAGCCCTTGCCTGCCCGCAGACACTACAAGGTGAGTCGAGGTGATCAACACTTGAAATCATGCTTGATGGTGACCAAAATATACAAGAAAAACCATCAAAAAACCAAAAACTCCATCCACAAAATGCCACTCTCAAACCATTGCAAAAGCTTCACCAAACTCCACTCTGCTGGACTCTTTGGAGTAGCACCAACCCTAATGGCACCGATACAGGGCCACGTAGTCTTGCAGAAAGCCGCACCTTCTTCCCTCAATTCCTTGCACACACACATCCATGGAAACCTCAGAACTTCCATAGACTCTCCCAAGTGCAAAATTGAAGAGGGAAAGCTCTCATTCACTCCTCCCTACACTCGAAAATACGACGGGAACGCAACCGGACTGCACTAGAGCACCTGTAGGAACCCTGCTTCCTCCCACACATAGAGGGGTGAAAGTGTTGATATTGCTCTTTGAAAGTCTTCCATCATCCTGGAACATCATGGCACCGTGAGTGATGTGGCAATTTGAAGCCATTTCACACCTTTTTTGACCATTTTTTGACCTTTTTTGTCCTAGTTTTGACCCCTGGCGGGCATTTTTCGCTGGGAAAAACCCCAAACAGACTCCAAAATTCACCAAATTTTGCACGCATGATCCTCGATAACCAAAGCACATTTCCACATCCCCACATTCCATTTTTGACCACTTCTAGGGCGATGCACGTATCACCGCAGATCATGCGGAGCAACTAGACAGTTACCGCATGTGCCAAACTTCTCGAGCGGGATGAGAGTACCTACACTTGTCACTTGAATTATTGACATTCTAGAAAGCTCAAACACATTATCTAGAGCCAAATTAAACCACCTAGAACCATATCCAAGGCCCCGATACCCTATCCAGGCATGTACGTATGCTCGACTGCCGACACACAAGCACGCATATTTACAATGTGCACACGTTGCACCTTTTTTCGAACTTGAAACCACTTTGCAGAACTCTCAAATGCATGTATTTACATCTTTTTGTACATATGATCATGCATATAAATGATACTTTATACACGCCAAAAGCGATCTATCATCATTGCCCACCCTCTAGGTAGAGCATTTATACTCAACCAAGAGACTATTTGCATCTGGAACCACATCCCTCGCAAAATATTTCTTCAGTATATAACCATTTATTCTGTAGCACAAACGTTCACCAGACAATTTTTCCAACTCATAGGTGCCAATAGAAAATACATGCTTCACTCTTTATGGACCCAACCATTTGTCCCTCAATTTCTTCTGAAAAGTAAAATCCAAGCGAAAATCATACTTCATCACCAAATCTCCTTCTTTGATCTCTTTATCTGGCAGCCTCTTATTCATTTCATCCATCCTTGTCACTACTTGTTGAAGATAATAATCACTGGCTTTCTCTCTATTCATTCGCATCAACTCTAGAGAAAGAATTCTTTCTTGCAGCTTGTCATTATGCTCACCTTGCATTTTGCACAACAACTTCAAGGCATCCAACTGCACTTGTATGGGCATAGTGTTGACACTCTATACGCAGTTCTATAAGCCCACAAACACTTTTCCAAGTCCAAGTCCCACTCTTTAGAATGCTCTCTAGCATACTTTGATAGCGTCTTCACAATTTGACCATTACAGTTCTCAACCAACCCATTGCATTGTGGGTAGTAAGGAGAAGAATGCCTATGCTGAATTTTCAATTTCTCCATGAGAGCAGCAACAAGTTTTCCCCTAAATCCTGGTTCACAATCAGAAATAATAACCATAGGAGCTCCAAACCTGCAACACACTTGTTCATATAAAAAAGAGGCCACTCTTTCTGCTGTTACATCTTTTACTACTCTTGCCTCCACCCATTTTGTCAAATAGTCCACAGCCACAAGGATATAACTTTTACCATTGTTGGTCTGGCATTGGACCTACATCATCTACTCCCCATTTTGCAAATGCATCAAAAGACATTATAGCTTTCTGAGGCTCAGCCAAAAGCTTCCGATTTGCAAACACTTGGCATTCATGGCATGACTTGCACCAAAAATAAGCATCTCTCATCATAGAGGGCCAACAGTAACCTGCTCTCAAAACACGAAAGACAACTTGATCCTTGCCTTGATGGCCTGTTTCTTCATGGAAGTGCTCCAAAATCAAATCTATCTCTTATTTGTATGACACTTTTCTCAAAATGCTACCCTTGCCATAAAGCATGAGATTCTCACATACCAATGTGTAGTTTCTTGCTTTTGCAACTATTCTCTTACGCCGAACCTTTGACATGCCCTTTGGACATTGCCCTTTACCAAGAAATACTTCTACATCTTGCAATGATTTCCTTCCTGCATACAAGGCTTCCTTGACCTTTAAAGGAGCTACCAAGGCATTTGTCCCTACCCAACTCATCAGCTTCTTTATTCTGCTCACGAGGAACATGCTTAAACTTTATCTTCTCAAACTCATGCAAAAGCTTCTTGATGCCATAGAACCACTTCTTCAAATTGTCTTTCTTAACATTCCACAAACCAAGCAACTGATTCATGACTAACAATGCATCCCCTTTTGCAATGACCCTCTTCAGTCCAAACTCAACACACTGCTTCAACCCAAGGAAAAGCGTGAGGTACTCGGCCTCATTGTTACTTTCTGCTTCATCAAGATCGTAAGCTCTAGAAAAGATTACATCGCCTTTTGGGTTCTTAATGACTACTGCACCACTTGCCTTTTGAAGAAATTTCCTATATGCACCATCAAACATCATTGTATACGCATCTGTAATATCTACTTCCTCTTCATGATCATCCTTGTCAACCCTTGGGTAAGATGGAAGCTCGCCCCCCTTATGTACGACTATGTCTGCCAAGTGAGCTTTAATAGAATGATCCACTTTAAACTCAAACTCATACTCTTGAAGCTGCAAAGTCCACTTTAAGATGCGCTTGCTAGGCTTCAAATGTTGTACTACATCCAGAAAAAGATTCGATGTGGTGAGCACATAGAACTTTTGGGGTAACAGATAGGTTTTAAACCTTCAACAAGCAAGAACCCAGGTGAATACCCACTGTTCCGTTTCCGTGTAGGAGAACTCGCTTATATTCTTCATCTTGCTCTCAAAATAAACTGGTTTGAAGTTCCTTCCTTGCTTTTGTAAGAGAACCGACCCAAAAGTTACTGACCCCACACTAATAGATACATAGAAAATTAACTGCAAGTTAGGAGGACTCATTGTTGGTAAAGCACACAATACCTCCTTGATGCCATCAAAAGCCTGTTGCATGTCTTCATTCCATTCAAACCCTTGAACTCTTTGACTCAATTTCTGGAGAGGATACACATACTGACATAGCATCTAGAAAAAACGTGACAAGTACCTGAGCTTATGCACAAATGATGCCAAATCCTTTGTGTTGCTGGGCGGATCCATAAGCAATAAAGCCTTAACTTTCTTTGGGTCAGCTTCTATTCCATTTTTGGAAACCACATGTCCTAGCAAATGGACTTTGGCATTAGCAAACTTACACTTCTTTGGGTTGAGTTGCCCACCCTCTTGTTGAAGCCTTTCAAAACTCAACCTCAACTTCTCCAAATGTGTGACCCTTGAGCTATAACACCCAATGTCATCCATGAAAACACGAATGAACTTACCCAAGTAGGGACCAAACACTCTATTCATCCATCCTTGGAAGGTAGCATATGCATTAACCAGTCCAAAAGGAATTCTTTTGTAGGCAAAACAACCCCAAGGAGTAATGAAGGTCGTCTTCAATCGCTATCAAGATCTGAAAGTAGCCAGAAAATCCATCCATGATTGAGTAACGTTCATGACCTGCAACCTGATTGAGGATTTCATCTAGAAAGGGTAGTGGATAATAATTCCTTTTTGTGGCAGCATTCAAAGGTTTGAAATTGACACATATCCTAAATCTTCCGTTCTTCTTGGGCACAATGACAACTGGAGAGACCCATTCAGACTCCTCCACTAGAAAGATGAAATCTGCTTCCAAAAGCTTCGTCACCTCTTCATGAAGTGCCTTCTCATGAATGACCCCCAATCTCCTAAGCTTTTGAACCTTTGGCTTGGCACCTTCTTTTAGATTGATTCTATGCTCGACTCCTTTAGCTCCTTGCAACTCTGTATATTCAGTGGCGAATAGCTTTGGAAACTCTGTAAACATGTCTTCATACTCATTTTTTTCTTTTTCTGTCAAGTCCTCTCCTAGCATGCTCCTTACATTCACTTTGGGAGGCTCTACAATTGCTTTTGGACTATCCTTCTCCTCCTTGACCTTCACATCATGCATCGATGCTTCCTTTTTAACACTTATCCCAAAAAGATCATAACATAATTGCATCAAGCCTTCCTCTACACTTTCTTCTGATGATGTAGACGAAGCATCACTATCGTATGATGTGGTTTCCGTCGAATCTGTATCTTGCATCTCCACTAGGGGCTGTGTACGGCTCTCATGTGTCTTCATGTTGTAGACAATGGTCCTTCCTTTCTCTTTGTCAGGGATGGTGATCAAGCCCGTGCCCCAATCCTTCTTAGCACCAAGGGTTTAACGTTCAAAGATATAAAGATCCACTGCCTCCTCAATTTAACGTTCAAAGCCACCAATTGACCAAAAGATATATTTGCCTTTTGATTTCGTATGTCTTCGACAATATCATAGTCTTCAACACCTTGGCCAAGGAGGTAGTCCTTTGGACCAATTTTCCTTCTTCTCCGCCTCTTACTACTTTCTGGTTTGTCTTCTACCTTAGCCTTTCCTTTCCTTGCTCTTGTTTCCCTCTCTTCTTTTGTCTCTTTCTCCCTATCATGCCTAGCTCTCTTATTGGCCAAAACATCCACATCTTGATGCTCAAGGGTAATGATGTTGATAGCCCTACCTTCTCCATTTGCAGGCAACGGTTGCGGTTGTTGTTGCGGCGGCGGTGCTTCTAGTGCCCGTTCTTGATGATTCTCTTCTATTCTTCCTCGACCACGTCCATATAGGGGGTATATCCCTCCTCTCTCCCTTGGTGGTTCAGGAAAATCAGGGGTGTAGTGACCCTCTTCATCACAATTGTAGCATCTTCCTTATAGCCTTCGTCCCCTACCTCTCCCAGCTGGCTGCACTTCTCTTTGGTTTCTATTCATTATGTTAATTCTTAATTCTTGCAATTGACCGGCAAGATTATGTAGAACCCGGGCCGTAGCAGGATCTGGATCTTGAACCACTCGCTCCACTCTATCATCCGTTGTCATAGGGACCATTGGTTGCACCACAACTGGCTCAGCGTGTGTCATGCCTTGCTCCCATCTTCTCTTGATCTTCTTGCTCTTGGCCTCGGAAATTTCCACAGCTCTTTCAAATGTAGCAGGCTCATCTTGATCGACCTTCTCCCTTACACTTGGATAGAGACAATCCATAAACTGACGCACTTTAAAGAAATCCCTTGGAGGTACTTGGGATGCCGCATCTAATTGAACCCAAAGCCCTTTGAAGTGTTGCAAAAACTCTTTAAAGTTAGCATGAACATCTTGCTGCAAACCTCTCAATTTTGTCGTCGCTTCTGTTGCGGTTAGTTTCTTCCCAAACCTGTCAAAAATTGCCAGCTTCACCTGCTCCGATGTCTGCTTTTTGTCTTTCTCTAAACCTTCAAACCACTCGCGAGCTTCTCCTTTGAGCGCAAGAGGAAATACATGAAGCTTTGCTTCATCATTCACAATGTGCATGCCAAGCGTATGCCATTCGAAGTCCGCAATCTAGTCCTTCACATCCTCCTTCCCTGTAAACACTGGCCGACTATACGCCATCCCTTTGAAGTTGCTTCTCCCTTGCGTGAGTAATTCCACAAAATTTGAAGTCTTGCACCTCAACCAAACCACCAATTTTCTTCAATGAAGCTCGAACTTCACAGTAAAACCGCTTCACCTGGGTGCACAACCGGCAAATTTCCGCTCCCCAGCAGGATCGCCAAAGGATGATGGAGCAAAAGATGTCGTGCGCACACTCACACACCCAGACTACTCAACACAACACAAGGAATTTACTCGAATTCCTCAACTCACTCACTACCACTCAAAAGCTCCCTAAAAACTCTACCCACAAGCTCAATTCAAACTCCAAACGCCTCGACCTACAAGCCCTTGCCTGCCCGCAGACACTACAAGGTGAGTCGAGGTGATCAACACTTGAAATCACGCTTGATGGTGACCAAAATATACAAGAAAAACCATCAAAAAACCAAAATCTCCAGCCACAAAAGGCCACTCTCAAACCATTGCAAAAGCTTCACCAAACTCCTCTCTGTTGGACTCTTTGGAGTAACGCCAACCCTAATGGCACCGATACAGGGTCACATAGTCTTGCAGAAAGCCGCACCTTCTTCCCTCAATTCCTTGCAAACACACATCCATGGAAACCTTAGAACTTACATAGACTCTCCCAAGTGCAAAATTGAAGAGAGAAAGCTCTCATTCACTCCTCCCTACACTTGAAAACAGGACGAGAATGCAACGGGACTGCACTAGAGCACCTGTTGGAACCCTGCTTCCTCCCACACACAGAGGGGTGAAAGTGTTGATATTTCTCTTCCAAAGTCTTACCTCAGCCTGGACCATCACAGCACCGTGAGGGATGTGGCAATTTGAAGCCATTTCACACCTTGTTTGACCATTTTTTGGCCTTTTTTGGCCCAGTTTTGACCCCTGGCCGGCATTTTTCGAAGGAAAAACCCCAAACGGAGTCCAAAATTCACCAAATTTTTCACGCTTGATCCTCGATACCCAAAGCACATTTCCACATCCCCACATTCCAATTTTTGACCACTTCTAGGGCGAGCACGTATCACCGCAGATCAGGCGCCGCAAATAGACAGTTACCGCATGTGCCAAACTTCTCGAGCGGGATGAGAGTACCTACACTTGTCACTTGCATTATTTACATTCTAGAAAGCTCAAACACATTATCTAGAGCCAAAGAAAACCACCTAGAACCATATCCAAGGCCCCGATACCCTATCCAGGCATGTACGTATGCTCGACTGTCGACACGCAAGCACGCAGATTTACAATGTGCACACGTTGCACCTTTTTTCGAACTTGGAACCACTTTGCAAAGCTCCCAAATTTTTGTACATATGACCATGGATATAAACGCTACTTTGTACACGCCAAAAGCGGTCTATCACCGTTTTTTGACTTTTGGAGTGCTTTTCGGCGATGAAATTTCTTGATGTTGTCTCCATAGCTTCACGGTCTCTTGGGGATCCTTGCCATATGGTTTTTGTTGACTTTGGCTTCACCGGAGCTCCGTTTGGCAATTTTTCGCTCTAGAAGCACCTGTGGTTGTGTTTTCATGTCTTCGATGACTTGTGGTGGTCTACCACCATAGGACTTGGTTGTTAATGGTCTAGGAAATCGGCTCGTGAAATTTGGTGGCAAACGGACATGCGGTTTGGCCGTGAGACCTATTTGACGTTTTGTGTGTCTGATGCCGTTTCTGAAGTTTAGTGCCGCTTTGGGTCACCTTATGGCCACGTGGGATATATAGACTTGTTGAGCCATGTCGAGATGCTCCTACCCATGAGTTTTGGTAGCATTTGGGCGCCTTTCCACCGATTTCCCATTTGGTGGCCTCTTGCGGGGCTCTAGGAATTAGGGTTTTTCCAAATGGTTTTCTACTGCCTTTGGTCATCCAAAAGTGGTCTCCTATGCTGGTGTAAGCCACCGATGAAGTCTCATTGCTTTTGGGTTATCCGTTAGGTGGTCACTTCTACCTGTAGGTCTCTACTGCCCTCTTCCCGTGCGAACCCTACGCTAGTTTTCGCGACAAAACAACAAACATGCGCGAAAAGCTCAAGGTGGTGAGCCTACTTCTCATGTTTGGAGCCTGTGGGGTGGTCGTGTGCGTCGTAGAAGCTGCTAGAAGTCCCGTTCGCTCTAGGTGGTAGGAGCTCTCTCTCAAAAGTCAATAGTAGAAATGAGCTTAAAATGAAGTGAAAAATCCTTATAATGGGGGTCCCCGAACCACTTTCCATGAAATTTGACATGTGCTCCCAACTTCTTGCGAGATGCAGTTTAGGCTCAAAAATTTATCGATTTGGACTCCATTTTCCGAGTTTCCGAGAAATTTGACGTTTCGGTCAAAATCTGGCCAAAACACGCTTTCCGCTTCATTCACATAATTGCACCCCCATTGTACCATAGGTTGTCCTATAGTCACTGATCATCCCCATATTTTTTGTTTTTCATTACGACCGTTTTTTACCTGCTTTTTGTATTTTTGAAGTTTTTTTGCCAAAAATTAGTAAAATTAAAAAGAAAATAGCAAATTAAACCGAAAAAATCCACAAAAATCATAATAAATAAAAACATCATCGCAAAACACTATATACACTCACATGCAATTTTTATGCCCGGATTTTTTCGTTCTTTCAATATTTTGTTCAAAAAATGGCATTTAGTTATGTACACACACCTAGGGGCTTGATTTGGCGTTTGGCCCCATATACTTGTCTATTCATGCTGTATGAGGGCATATGTACTTAGATTAGTTCAGAAAATTTTACAATCAAACGACAACCCTTAAAAATAGTCGAAAAACATGCCCTTTTGCTCTTTCTGCCATTGGGTCCGCATTTGAGAATGCCTCCCCCCCTCCTAGCCGGAGTCCTCCTGTACGACAAGGTATCGCCTCGGTGTATGTGCCATGCTTGGTTTTAAAAAATCGTGCTAATGTTGTGGCCCTATATGATGCATACTCGGTCAATGCATGGAAAAAATTAATGCGGTGCAAGAGGAGGTAATAAGCAAGATGGTAACTCACCCTGTTAGCTTCATTGGCATCACGGATTTGCTTCCACAGGTCATCTAGACCGTTACAATCCTTACCCATTTCTACCAATGTTTTAGGTTGGAACCCCTCACCTGTCTCATCTGTTGTATTTGTCACTATGATAATCCCTCCCCTAGACTCAGAGGCATTTGTGAGTCTTTCCTTCGTTTCTACTTGTTTCTCTAAAGTTGGTTCGATAGGGGTTCGAGCTCGTACTTCATGCCAACTTGCAGGTTTACCAAGTAGGTTTTCTATCAAAGATTGGGCTTTTTCAATCATCTTTCGACACATTTTCAACCTCTATTTTTTATTTCAGCATATGGATAAGTCATCCATCTTTGCTCTTGGGTTTGGTTTTTTTTTAGTCTGGCTTCGTAAGCTTTTAAAAGTGTGTCTAACTGCTCATTTACCTTTTCTTCCAACACTGATCCTCCTGATCCTGCACTTTTGGGTTCTGTTATTTCCTTGGGTGCTATGGTTGCCGCAGTGTTTGAGCTTAGGCTAGCTAGATCCTCTAACCGCTCTAATCTATCCTTTGTGTGTTTTAACTCCTCGGATAGAGCCGTTTGCTCTCGTTCTCTCCTGGCTTTCATACGCGCCTTTCTAGTTTTCCAAGTGCTTCTCTGATTTTTCATTTCTGAACTTGGGGCATCGGTTTTTGGCTCTTCAATTATGGGTTCGTTCGTCATTCTTTGAGCTTGGGCTCGTGTCACTGCCTGAATAGGTATTATTGTCTCGTTTTTTGACCCTCCACTGGAAGGCACTGCTTCCAGCATGTTCAAGGTAGTTTTTGCTCCTTTGCTCAGGTTCCAAGGACAATCAGGAATCAAATGAGTAACTCCACACTCGGTGTAATATGCCTTGACTCTAATGATTTCATCATGAGGACAGTCTCTTAGCCAATGGTCTCCACCACACTTGTAGCAGGGTCCCTTAGGCTGCTGAGGTGCTCCTTGAGCTCCTCTTTGTTGGTATGCATGTCTCTGCCCTCCCATGCCTCCATTGGCTATGAACAACAATGTTCGTTCATCCAAGCTATATATTCCTTCTCCTGTTGCCTGTGCAGCTGTTGGTGGTCCTGTAGTTCCTATCATGCTCCATGATTTTGAAGTTGGGGGTTCTTCCGGTGGATAATAGGCAGAATTTGAAGCATATCCATTGGGATCTTCATAATATGCATGCATAGGCACCAAAGCCTTCTCTTCTGGTTCAATTACTGTTGGTGTGTATCTTATGCCGACTAGTCGTAATCCTGGTTGGGGTGGTTGTTGCCCCATCACTGGTTGTAGTTTTTCTACAGCTACAGGTCCTGGTAGGTTGCCTACTTGATACCTAAGCATCGGTGGAAGTTGAGGAGATGCTACCTGAGCGTGGTTGTTGCCCCAACACTGGTTGTGGTCTTTCTATAGCTACAGGTCCTGGTAGGTTACCTGCTTGATACCTAGGCATCGGTGGAAGTTGAGGAGATGCTACCTGAGTGTGGGGAGTATAAGGTCGTTCTCTCACATATCCTTTTTTATAATAACATTCCTCCGTCCCATGGTTTGTCCCTTTTTGTTCAATAGCACACCACTTTGGTTGTTTAGTCTGAGGTTTGGCGTACAGGTTAGTCTTTTTTAGCACTTCCTCTACAAGCTGCTCCTGGCTTACAGCTACCTCTCCTTTCAGTGCCCTCTTAGAGGACTTGCTTCCACTTTGTTGTGAGGATGAATCGTCATCAAGATCTTTGAATTCACCCTCCTTGTAGACTGCACAATTGTCTACAAGGTAAAGAGCCTCCTTAGTTAACTCGTTTAACGTCGTGCTCCTCTTCATATGTTAGTCCTTCTGGAGATCTGCATTCCTTAGTCCTTGGATAAATATAAGCATAAGTCTGGACTGAGTTGGTAGTTCTTCCACAGGGCAGAACTTAACATATCTTTTTGGTCGTAGGACTGCCTTTTGCACAGACTCCCCTTCTTTCTGTTTGAATTTATGGATTTGTGAGACAGTATTATGAGCTATCCCCCTTTGTGAGAATTCCTCAATAAACTCATCAAATACCTCCTCCATAGACTCAAAGTCTCTACGCTCCATAGAGTCAAACCAAGTAGCAGCATCCTCTTCTAGGGTTAGTCCAAACCCTGCAAATTGGGTAGGGAAGTCTAACACCTCTTCATCTCTAATTATACGCACAAAGGCTGCTACATGATCTCTAGGATCTCTGTTTCCCGTGTATTTCTTGTTTACGCATTTTTGCACTTGAGAAGGTCTAATTCTGCGATGGTCTACAAATTTCATCATTGGATCTCCTCGTCCCAATCTATATACCTCGTCTGGTCTTCTGTAGTGGGCGAGTTCCTCTCCCAATGGTGCTCCTAAGCCATAATTTCTAACAGTTCTTGCGAGAGATGGTTCATCTCTTCAAACTCGTTCTATGGGTGGTCTTCCAGGCTCTATTGACCCGTGAGTTTTTGGCTTACTCTCGCCTTGATATCGTGAATAGAGTGGTGGTTCTTGTAAATCCCTTAGCCCTTGTGCATCTTGATAACCATCTCGGTTTCGGTCTTGTTCTAATGTTGCACTCTATCGAATCCATGCCTGCAATGATTGGTTGGGTTGGTGGTTGGTTTTGGTAGTTGAACGTCTGTTGTCGGGTTGAATGTGAGGTCGCGTCGTACTCTTTTGAAAATGGATTTGTCGACTTGCTAGGGGTGTATGTGGCTCTTGGCATTTCTTCGGGGGCATATGTTGATGCTTCTGGAACTGTTGCCTTTTCTACCTCCTCTAGGAGAATACGTTTGTATTCTTGCCCGTACCTATCAACAAAAACGATATCCTTCCCCATAGCAATTTCATAAGAGAATAAGTAAAGAGCCTTGTCTTTGCTTAATTCGTTTGGGTAGGGTTCTTTGCATCGGAAGTAAGAGACTATTCCCTTGCTCTCATGCTTGTAAATTCCCACATTCTCATTATGAGTAGAGACCTTGGTTGTTTACTTATCATACATAAAAAGCACTCCAAGTCGATCAATGTTTGGAGGTGGTTCTTGAGTTTCTGAAACCATTTTTCCTTTCGCCATGTTATCTCCATATCTATTGTAATCCTCAGGGTTACTAACTATCAGATAGTGGTTCCCCTTTTCGTCTTGGAATCTATCTCCACCATAATAGACTCGAATTATTTCCAGTCTCTGAGCAGGTCTTTCCTCAATACAAATACACTTGCGCCCTCGATAGTCAGAAAAAACTAGGGCTCCCCTCGAGTTTGTTCCTTCTAAGAAGATTATAGTGAACTTGGAATTGTTCAAAGGATTTAGGGAGGTGCTTCCTCCTGGCATTGGTCCTTCATAGGTGAAATATCCTGGCTGTTGACTACCCATCATGAAGAAGGACTTATCTGATGAAGTGTTAGTATCACTACCCTCCTCAATAATTGGTGCTAGTGGATCTAGCCTTGCCTGAGTTACACTCTCCTCGGTGGACACTAAGCTACCTTGGTCACCTGCCACCTTTTGGTCTCTAAAAATGTGTCTCCCTGATCTTAAATTCATTAAACTTAGAAATGAAACTTAACACAATCCAACCACTCACTTGGCAAAGGATTAGTTTCTGCACAACTTCTTGCTTTGCCATAGAATATACTTGTACACAAGCGTTTAATTTTGGCAATCGAATCAAAGCATTTAACTGCTAGAGGTGGTCTTAGTAATGATTGGCATAATTGGAGAGTTAACCTCAACCACTAATGTATTTTATACACTTTTGATGTTCTGGATTAGATATGCTAATCTGGAACTGTACTTCCCTCAGATGTTGGTCAATTTACATGGAAAGTCTTAATTCCGTCTTTGCTCTGTCCAAAAAGTCAAACAAGGTCCAAATTCACTTCTAAAAGAAGTTCTGGAACTCTTAAGTCAATTGGAACATCACTGTATGTCCTCAGTCAAGTTTTCTCTTCACTAAGCCCCAGTAGACATCCTACACGTAGGATGTCTCCTGCTCTGTTTTGCCTGGATTTTTGCACTATGGATTCCCTTTGATGTGTTGAGTCCACAGCTATTTTTACTTTTTGATTTGGACACCTATAAACTGGTCAATGGATCAGAAATCTGTTCCAGCAACCTGATATTGGTCTGACCAGTCAAATCAACTCCAATTTGGACCAAAATTGACTAGGAGGCTTGTCTCAGGCTATACAACACCCTGCTATGCCTATGTCAGCTTTTGGCTTCTAATTCATGCATTAGACATTCTACGTGTAGCATGTCTAACTGATAAAAATTGCTTCAAATGCAAAGCACAAACTCCTCTTGAGATGCTGATCACTTTGGTATGCTCAAATCTGGGTTTGGAGTGCCAAATCACACAAAACACATCCTACGTGTAGGATATCTTTTTGGCTTGTTTGACCCCAGACTTGAGCCACAGCTTCCCCTTGATGTCAGGAACCCAATGCTATGCTTAGATTTTGGTTTGGATTTCAAAAGACCCCAATTTTAGCTGTTCTAGCCCTTTTCAGTCAAAGATGCTAAAGTCTGCTTAGAACCCAATTTTCTCACCCAATTGAGAGGAAACCCTTCTCAGGCACTCAATAAATCATGCAGATCATGCCTATGCAGCCATCCTATGGTTTTGGTCTTAAAATAATGTCTTGGCACTGTTTGGGTAGGATGTTTGGCAATTTCTGTCTATCTGACCTTATCCTATCAAGATATGGTCAAATTTTCACTTTCCAGGTGAAATATAGGGTAAAACATACCTTTTGAACACACTGGTCAACTCAAAATTTCAAATTTCCACCAGATCAGCCTGTAGACATCCTACACGTAGGATGTCTCCTGACTTAAAATTTATTTTTTTCATGATAGAAATGATCATGATGCTCTGCAGCTCTATCAGAAACACTCATAGCAAATTTTGAACTTCACTTCAGCTTTCAAACACTCTTTTGCGTCTTTTACAACCTTGTGATGAACCTAACAGTAAGTATAACATGCATGAAGTGCTCTAGATCATGAATCATGATGTCCTACTTACCCTACTCCTACTCATCATGTGAAATGGTGATATTGGTGTTTCGGTTGCTTCCTGGCCTCTCCGGACTCTCAAGCTCTCCTTTCACCGATTCTACCACTCCAAATTCTACTCATCAACTCAACTAGGGCCTAAAAACTATCTAAGTCTACCTAAGTCGAAGGATCTAGGCCAGACACACGCTCCCTAGACTCCCTCTAAGACCTAGAGAGTCCTCCACCCTTTGATCCTATCTAAATGTAAAACGAGACTCTCGCAAGCCAGAGGATTCGTATCCTCAAGGACTAGTCTCGGTCACCTACCTAGGGTTTTCTTCCCCGGTAGTGGCGCCAATGTTGGCGGATACGCCGTGACGGACGTCAGCACAACGAGAACTCACCAAACAAGATTTGTCACCTAAGGACGAAGCTCGACCCGCAGGCGCGTGGAAGCAAGCATAGGGTGTCCATCTACACTCGACCGACTGTCGACTAATTCCTACAGCGGTCTCTACCCAATGTTTAAGCTACAACCTTCAGGAGTGCATAAGAAGAGGTTTTCTACAACGCTTCCAAGAGCCAAATACCCATCAAACATTCTCGAAACGCCACAGAACTTGAAGGAGACCCTACTATCACCAATAGGTTGCTCTCCCTAAGGTCTATGAACCAAAATCCCAACCCTAAACACTTGGTGCAAAATCACGTAGGATGTCTGGCCGAAATCTGTAGGTCGTCGTTTCCAAAAACTAAAGTGCCTAATGTGTAGCTCTACTCAATGCGAACGCGTGGATATGCTGCAATGCAAAAACGAACAACGTATGCTCACCGAATCACAAGATGAAGCTCGTAGGTCGAGCTCACAAAACTGGACCGTACGCCCACAATGTAGGTATCGACGCGTAGCTCTCATCGGGGGCAACACACTGCCCTTCTCAGCACTCGATTCCGACCACTGGTGCGCACGTAGCGTCAAGATGAAGCTCTCACTCTCTCTCGTACACAGTACGCTCAGTCATAGACTTCACTTTTTTTAGAATGACAAAAGGTTTTTTTTCATTAAGGTCAAAAGTGGTATAAATACCTTACAATCTCAAACCCTAATGTTCCAATTTTAACCATCTACTCAATCTAAATGTCAAAAACGGGATACAATCTGGAAACTTCTGTAAGCCCCAATATTTACAAAGGTGAAATGTTGGTTTTTCTCAATAAATGAATAATTACAAAAAATAATATTCCGCCTAGCAATCATTTTTCATAGGGTGTGTCCAACCGCTAACAAAGGCGAAAGTTATGGTGACCTTTTTTGTTATGCCAGCTAGCCTGGGAGCTTTTTCTCTCATTTTGGGACGACCTTGGTTGAGAGATGTTGGTGCTGTGCAAGATTGGGGCAAGGGCACAATATGTGTGTGGCAAGAAGGGTGAGAAGAGGGTGTTTGATATGACTACCGAGAAACCTTTGGCACTAGAAGATGTGAGTGAAAATTATGAACCCGAAGTTACCAGTGAAGACAATTCTCATGAAGATTCAGAAAGTAGCACTACTTCTAGTTCTAGTGATGAGCGTGAAGTTTCATTTTTACTGCTAGAGGAGGAGAAGAAATAAAACCATGAGGTGCTACAAGTGTCAGGGTATGTAAACAACTTGAGGAGTTGATGTAGCTTAAACACAAATTTCCAGTGAAGAAGGGGTTGATTCAAAATATGCTAAGTATTGATTTGACACAAGGAGATAGAAGGGAGTGCTTGAAAATGTTGGACATGTTTCCAATCTTTTTACCAATTCATATCAAGAAATAAGGGGTGTTGCTGGAAACCCTGTGAAGATTGAACTAGTTGAAGGGGAAAAGCGAGTAAGATAGAAATTAAGAAGGATGGGTAAGGAGCAAATGGATGCTTTCAAGGAAGAGGTGGATAAACTTTTGGATGCAAGGTTCATTGTGCCAGTTGATAATGCTGAATGGGTGAGCCTTGTAGTAGTCATTCCAAAGAAAGATGGGCGTTGGAGAGTCTGCATTGATTATAACCCATTAAATGCATTGACCAAGAAAGATCCTTATTCCTTGCCTTTTATTGATCAACTTTTGGATGCAGTGACTGGCTTTGAAAGATATAGTGTCTTTGATGGTTATTCAGGGTAATTCCAACTTATCCTTGCTCCTGAAGACCAAAAGAAGACTAGTTTTATCACTCCATGGGGTTGTTTCTGATTTTGCTGCCTTCCTTTTCGGTTGAAAAATGGGCTTTGGAGATTTTGAAAGAAAGTGGATTGGGTCCTTACCCCGTTTCTTGGAAATTTTATCAAAGGGTTTATAGATGATTTCTATGTGTACAGTTCACGGAAGGAGCATGTTCAAAATCTTAAAATAACTTTTGCAAGGTATGATGAATGTGGGGGTCAGTTGAACCCTAAGAAATGTCATCAGGTACAGCTAAGAGTGAAGCTTGTTGGACATGTAATTTTAGAAAATGGGATTGAGGCAGATCCAGAGAAAGTGGAAGCTTTGTTATTGCTGTCATCTCCAAAGGATACAAGACAGTTGGCCACTTTCATACAGAAGGTTGAATATCTGTCTCAATTCATACATTTGGCATCACAGTTATTGTATCCATTGCAGCAAGCGGTTAAGAATGATCCATTGGAGTGGACACATGACTATGAAGATGTTTTTGGCAGAGTTAAAGAAGTTTTGAGTACATTACCTATTATGCAAGCTCTTGATTGGGAAAAGGAGTTCTATGTTAACTGATCAATTGGAGATGATGCCATTGGGGCTATGTTGTTGCAAAGAGGGAAGGAATCTCAGTATATGAAACCTACTCATTATGCTAGCAGGGTGAAGACTCCTCATGAAGAAAGAGATTACTTAGAAATTGAATTAGTGATGACCAATATGGTTTATGCTTGTAGACGATTTAGACATTACATATTACAAAGGTCTTTCGATTTTTTCACTAGTTATTCATTGCTTCCTCAAAAACTGTTTAATAACTCAAATATATCAAAAATAGTGATGAAATGGGTTATTGAACTGCAAGAATTTCAGGTCACTTTTTTGGTGGAAGAGAGTACTCAAGCTACCCTGGAAGATTACTCACTTATAAAGAGACTCCTATTTTGGTTAAGGAAGAGGTGGTACAAAGGAAGAAAGTGGAAACTTTTGCCATATTCAATGCTTCACTGCTATACTTTGATGGCTCTTATCAAAGAAGTCATGATGCTACTTTGGGAGGAATTGTCATTTATGATGCACAAGAAAATCTTGTAAGGAAACAAGGGCTGAAACTTGATGCAAAAAGTAACAATGAAGCAGAGTATATGGCTCTTGAAGGTGGCTTGCACATCTGTTTACAGTTGGGAATTAAACATTCACATATCAAAGGAGATGCCTTGTTGATGTGAAGCAGGTATTGGGAGTGTGGAAAACTAAGAATCCTAAACTGAATAATTTATGCTTCAAGGTGAAATTGTTACTCAAAAAGTTTGAAGCATGGAGTTTTCACATATTGAAAGGTCTCAAAATGAAGAATCTCATGAAGATGCTCAAGAAATGATCACTTGTGTGTTTGTGCTAAAGGCTAATGCCCCTTTATATAATGGAAGGGAAGTGTTATCAAAGGAGGTGGATTTTTTGTTGACAGGTGTTTTACTTGAGGGTCTACCATCATCCAAAAACTATCCAAAAGTACAAAATGCTTGATGATGTGCTCTACATGAAGGGAAGTGGTTTAGTATTACGTCGTGTACCTTGGAAGGAGGAAATTTATGAGATATTGGAAGAAAATTATGAGGGATCTTGTGGAGGCCATTTTGCCATGAAGATTATGTTACATAAGATTTTCCAAGAAGGCTATGTGTGGCCAAGTATTCAACAGGATGCTAACCATTGGTGTAGATCTTGTTTATCTTGTCAGAAAATGGGGAGAATAATTTTGAAACGTGAGTTACAAAAGACAATTCTAGCTTTTGATGTGTTTAAAAATTGGGGTCTTGATGCTAGTGGACCATTACCCATGACTGGTAAAAGAAATGCTTACATTTTGACAGAAGTGGATTATTTGTCACATCGGGCAAAAGCTAAAGCTGCCAAACAGATCACGAGTAAGAAAATGGAAAAATTTGTATATGAACATGTATGCTGCAAATCTTGTGTTCCATTGGAACTACTTTCTGATAGGGGACTGGGATTTAGAGGAAAGATGTTTGATTTCTTGTGGGAAAAGCTCAATATAAAGCACAGATATAGTTCTCCTTATTATCCACAATGCAATGGTCTCAATGAAAGGCTCAATGGAGAGTTAGTAAGAATCTTAACAAAGATGATTTAGACACATGGGAAAACTTGGGATTGAGAGTTGCCTTGTGCATTAAGGGCTTATAGTACATCTATCAAAACAAGCACATGGTTTTCTCCATACCACTTGGTTTATGGGCAAGGAAGCTTTATTGCCAATTGAAGTGGATATTCCTGCACTTCAATTGTTGTCATTGGGAGATGAAGAGCAAAGCAATACTTGGCAAAAAAGGTTGTTGGACTTCCAATGTTTGCAATTGGACAGAGTTTTGGCTTTGAGCTATTATGAAGAAGTGTCAAAGAAATCTCAAATAAAGGCTAATGAGTGTGTGAAAGATAAGGAGTTGAAAAAGGTGATCTTGTTTTTGATACAATAGTAAGTTGGACAAAACTTTTCAAAAAAAGTTTCAAATTAAATGGGAAGATCCTTTAACTATTGTGAACAAGTTTGACAATGGAACATATCAGTTGACAATTTGGGTGGTGTAAAGCATAAGTATCGTGATAATGGCTATAGAATGTTTAGTATGTTTGATGGAAATTGTGACAGATGAGATGTTATCAGTGGAGGAAGACAGTGTGAAGATATCTAAAAATGTAGGTTTTTGGGAATGAACTACAACATTTGCTCACCCCAGAGACCTCTGCTTGTCATGAATGATCAAGAAAGCGGGGGGGGGGGGGTGGCAAGCTATGTCACGCATTTTTTGAGCATAAAGCCTGTAAATCATGCCAAAAATCTTGCTAACTAGCCTCATGTATATATGTGTACACAGTGCTTCCAATCTTGGGAGTGATCATGTAAAAATTCATGTACAAAGGCTTGGTTTTCTGGGTTTGTTTACTGGAGTTTTGGATTGTTTGAGTTCCCAAAAAAGGGTTTTTAATAAGTATTTTCAATTGTGCTTTATGCCTTGGAAATTGGACTTGTACGTCATGAGTTATGTGCGTTCGAAGTGGGCGGTCTCGACATAGAAAGTGGTTGCAACTGCATGCAAGAAAGGCAATTGGGCCAACTTGATGATTTAAATAAGAAATGCTGAGATTTTAAATTTTTGGAAGTAGCCAAACTAATGGGCTCCAAGTCGTGCTTTACGGCGTCGCATTTGGTGGCCGAAGCTGTGCACTATGCTCCTGGGAACTGAGAGGAGGTGGAGCTGAGATTTTTTTGTGGGGAGAGGAGGAAGTTGGAGAAGTGTGGGAGGAGGATGCCATGTGGCACTGAGAAATCCCACATAGGGGAAAGTGGGCCCCCATTTTTATAGCTGCAACACCTGCAAACAATCCAGAGAGCTCATTTTTGAGCATAAGAGAGGACACCCCCAACTTCAAATGGTCACATCTCTCTCATCTTTTATCTATTTTTAGCATATGGATGCTCTACGGACATCTACTCAAGATGAGCTACATCTTTATGTCTTTGGTTTCTCCTAATTTCAAGTGTGCTTCATGCTAGAAGGGCTCTTCATAAATCTTTACAAATGCTTATCACACAGGTGGTTTCGACGGTATAATATAGGACAGTGATTGGTCTATTATAGGATGTATTCTAGTTCTGGGCAGTTTGCTGAGTCATCTGAGAGGGTCGTGTGTGAGGTTTTTTGAAGCCAAGCACTGGGGGCTGGGTTACCCAGTGTGAGGTGGATTAGGTTGCTGGAGTTCCCCTCTACACGCATCCTCTTCGACGACTTTTACCCTTAGGATGTATGACTTTGTGTAGACAGTGGATTGCATCTTATGCGTCAGGCCGTTGAGGCATTGTTCAGGGTTCAGTCTTGAGACAGATACAGGTTGTGTCATCGCCCAGAGAGGAGACAGTGTATGCTTACAGGACAACATATTACAGAGATTTTTTAGATTTGTCACTGGTCAGCTATTTATGATTGTTTTTTGAGCTATCTTTTGGTTCCCAGAGCTCAGTTTACAGGGGAGACTCTGTCAAAATTTTTTCAAAATACTGACAGTTCCTGAGGAGAGGTGTTCAGCTTGTTGATTACAGCTTGATACTGTGTACAGCGGCCAGTTTACAGGGGAAACTCTGTCGGATTTTTCTCAGGAGTAAACAGTTTGGCAGATATGGCATCTTCTCAAAGTGAGACTCTTTACAACATAAAGAAGCTGGATGGCACAAACTTTCCATTCTGGAAGAAGCAGATTTGGCAGGTTTTGGTGCAGAAAAAACAAGTGAAGCCACTGAAGATCAAAGGGGAGAGACCAGAAGGTATGGCTGAAGATGAGTGGGAAGAGCTTGACGAGTTAGCTTGTTCCACAATCATGCTGACACTGGCAGAAAATGTTTACTTCAACGTAGCAGAAGAGACTACAACGTATGGCGTATGGCAAAAGCTATGTGGTATGTACGAGAAACAAAGTGCTGCTTCTCAGATTTACTGGCTCAAGAAATTGGTGGATTTGAAGATGAAGGAATGGACAGCCATGTCAAATCATCTGAATGAATTTCACACAATTTTCAGTCAGTTAACAGCACAGGAGATAGTCTTTCCAGATTCAGTGAAGGCTATGTTTCTCTTAATCACTTTGCCAGACAGTTGGGATACTTTTTGTACAGCGTTAAGTAATTCTGTCGCGCCAGAAGGTCTTACAAGTGCCAATGTAGAAGGCAGCTTGCTCACAGAGGAAGTGAACAGGAAGAACATTGACAAAGGCAAAGGCAATAGTGCTTTGGTCGTTCGAGGGAGACAACAGTTTAAAGAGAAGAAGGGTAAGAAGGCACAAAACCGAAGTAAGTCTCGTGATTCGAAGTCAAAGGATGACATAGAATGCTACCATTGTGGCAAGAAGGGTCACATGAAGCGAGACTGTACGAAGTGGAAACAAGAAAAAGGAAAAACGAAGAGTTCTGAGCAAGATGGAAAGAAGAGTTCAGTGAAGATTGAAGAGGTGAATGTCAAAGGATCTGGTTCAGACAGTGATTCTGGTATAGCAGCTGGTGACATCTTCCTTACAAGCAATCTTGATTCTGTTTTCTTGACTGCAGAGTATGGACATGCTATGAGTGATTGGATTATCGACTCAGGGGCATCTTTACATGTTTCTCCGCACAAAGAGTGGTTTACATCATATGTGGCTACTGAAGATTATGTCAGACTTGGCAATGAGCACGTTTGTGACATACTTGGAGTGGGAGATGTGCAGTTGAAGTTTCAGAATGGATCTTCTTTATGGCTCAAGAATGTCAGACATGTTCCAGCAATCCGAAAGAGCTTGATTAGTACAGGGAAGTTGGATGATGCGGGTTATGTGACAGTTTTTGGGAATAGCGCTTGGAAGATCTCCAAAGGTTCGATGACTGTAGCACATGGCATCAAGTCAGGAACTCTGTACACTTTACATGTTTCAGAGGTTAAAAACCATGTAATTAATGTGATTGAGCAGCCAAGTGTGTCACTGTGGCATCGTAGGTTGGGACATATGTAAAAAAGAGGAATGGAAATACTTTCTCATTATGGTTATTTGCCTGGATTTTCATTTCAAGATTTTGAGTTTTGTGAGCATTGTGTTTATGGTAAGCAAACACAGGAACCGCACAGATCAAAGAGGAATTGTAGGGACGAACGGTTAGCTCTTGTACACAGTGATCTATGCGGACCAATGCCTAGTTTGTCACTAGGGGGAGCAGCGTACTTTTGTACATTCATAGATGACTATTCTTGCAAAGTATGGGTTTACTTCTTGAAGCACAAGGATGAGGTGCTCAAGGTCTTTAAGACATTCTTGCAGCTGGTGGAGAATCAGAGTGGTCAGAAGTTGAAGTGCTTGAGAACTGACAATGGTGGAGAGTACGTTTCCAAAGCTTTTCAAGACTTTTGTGAAGCAAAAGGGATTAAGCGGGAACTTACTGCACCATATAATCCTTCACAGAATGGGGTTGCAGAACGTATGAATAGGACCATACAAGAGAAGGTCAGAAGCATGTTGTCAAATGCTGAGTTGCCTGATGGATTTTGGGCGGAAGCAGTGGCTACAGCAGTCCATTTGATCAACAAGTCTCCTAGTAGGGTTCTGGATAAGAGTGCAGTGGCCGAGATGCTATGGACAGGCAAGGCACCTTTGTATAAGCATCTCAGAGTCTTTGGTTGTGAATCTTTTAGCCATATTCCTAAGGAGTTCAGAAATAAGTTAGAACCAAAGAGCAAGAAGTGTATATTTCTTGGCTACGGAGAATCGGGCGAGATGGGTTACTGGCTTTGGGATCCTGAGTCCAGAAAGCTTATTCGTAGCAATGATGTGCATTTCAATGAAGCCAAGTTTCACGCTAATCCAAAGAAGACAGAGGAGATCAGAAGAGTTGTCTTCAGGGAAGATGGACCTAGTGATAGCACATCAAGACAGCATGGTCAGGCTCAGGAACAGCCTATAGTGGCTAGAGAGGCAGAATCAGTTGTAGTGAGACGTTCTGAGCGTGTCTCCAAACCACCTGATCGTTATGTGCCATCTCTAAATTATGTCATGCTCACAGATTGCGGAGAACCATCTTGTTACAAGGAAGCATTACAAGTGGTTGAATAAAAAAAATGGCAGTTGGCCATGTAGTCAGAGATGACATCTCTGCATAAAAACCAGACATGGAAGTTGGTTAAATTACCACAGGGCAAAAAGGCTCTACCTTGTAAATGGGTTTACAGGTATAAGAACACTGCTCATGATAGCCAGCCAAAGTACAAAGCAAGGCTTGTTGCCAAGGGCTTTAAGCAAGAACAAGGCATTGACTTTGATGAAGTCTTCTCTCCAGTGGTCAAGATGACTACATTGAGATGCTTTCTTGCATTGGTTGCTATATTGGATTTGGTGTTGCACCAAATGGATGTCAAGACAGCGTTCTTGCATGGTGATTTAGATGTGGAAATTTACATGCAGCAGCCAGAAGGGTTTGTTGAGAAAGGCATGGAACATTTGGTATGCCAGTTGTTAAAGAGTCTTTATGGCTTAAAACAATCACTGAGGGCATGGTACCATAAGTTCCACCAGTTTATGATTTCTCAAGGCTACAAACGTAGTGAGTTCGATCACTGTCTATATACAAAGAAGGCTAAGGATGGTAGTTGGCTGATCCTTATTTTGTATGTGGATGACATGTTGATTGCTGGCAAACACTTGGAAGAAATTTCAGCTTTGAAGTCAAAGATGGCAAAATCGTTTGACATGAAAGACATGGGTGAGGCAAGTCATATACTTGGTATGCGCATTGAGAGAGACAGATCAAAGAAGTTGATTTGGTTATCTCAAACAGAGTATATTGACAAGGTTTTGCAACGTTTCAAAATGGAGAAGGGAAAGGCATTGAGTGTTCCATTGCCACCATATGTGAAACTTAGCAAACAAGATTGTCCTGTGTCTGAGGAAGAAAAGGCTGAAATGGATAAGATTCCATATGCGTCTGCAGTGGGTAGTTTGATGTATGCAATGATTGCTACACGTCCGGATATTGCATTTGCAGTGGGAGTGGTTAGCAGATATATGTAAATCCCGACAAGAAACATTGGGAGGCAGTGAAAGGTATCATGAGATACTTAAAACATACAAAGAGTATGCGCATATGCTATGGTAGTCAGGATTTGAGTGTCAGAGGATACACTGACTCAGATTATGCAGGAGACTTGGATAAGAGGAGATCTACATCAGGCTATGTCTTTACATTGGCTGTAGGTGCCATATCATGGCGATCTCGATTACAAGATTGTGTTACGCAGTCTACTACAGAAGCTGAGTATGTTGCAACAAATGAGGCATGCAAAGAAGCTATTTGGCTTGGTAGATTGGTTGCAGACTTGGGAATCAAAGTAGATATGCCAGAGTTATATTGTGATAGTCAAAGTGCTATACAATTGGCAAAGAATCCAGTGTTCCATTCGAAGACTAAGAATATTGATGTCAAATATCACTTCATTAGGGAAGTACTTGAAGACAAGCAGATACAACTGCTGAAGATCCACACCAAGGACAATCCTGCTGATCTACTCACAAAGGGACTTCCAGGAGAGGGCTTTGTGCATTGTCGTGAGTTATTGGGCATTGGATAGATGGCAGCCATGTAAATCTTTGTACATTTATGTTCATAGATTTACAGTTACTTAAAGTGCCACATTGGACTTTAAGTGGGAGGTTGTTGGGATTAAAGCCCAAGTGGCCTCTTATGCGGATATGGCTGGCCGCCCGCCTAACTCACTTCCCTCTAACTCTTTGTATATACTAACTTATACTTTGTGAATACTAAGGTATTGGGAGATAACCCTTCTAACAGCTCTCTGCGTACTATACTGTGTAGGCTCACTCTGTGTGTGTGTGTGAGAGAGTCGACCCACGCTCCGCTCCGCGACTTCACTAATTGTATTGTAACTGTAGGAGGAATCGAAGGAATTCAAGTGGCGGTGCAGTAACAATAGTGTTATTGGTTCCCTTTGGGATCCAGTTCTTTGTGATTACTGGCCGCCGCTACATTGATCCTGCTTGTTTGGGAACCCATACTTTTCCTTGCTTTGTTTTTGTTTGAAGAGACTTCTTTGGGTGAGTCTTCAGTGGTCTTTGCTTCAGCTCTTCTACTTTGGTTTGGCGACAAGATTTAGGCTTTGGGAGTTGATGCTCTTATTGTTTTGGAATCCAAATGAACTACTGACCTCTTTGTGCTTGAATCAACTTCTTTGAAACCCAAATCTGAGTTGTGGAAGCTTGCAACTTTGGGATTTTTTTGAGACTTTCTTGCATGTTTCAAATGTTTTTCTTTTGGTGTCGGATCACGTGGTTCTTCATTAGAGATCTTCATCTTCTTGATCCATACATGTTTTTGGCCAATCTGGCTCTTTGGTATCCAGATTTGTCAAAATTTTTGGTTCTGACTTGTTGTTCTTTGCTTCTGGCCTTCTTTGGTTGTTACGGAAGCTGCTAGTGATGGTGACGACCTAAGTTGCTCGTAGGGAATGTCATAAGAATCATCACTATTGCTGCTATCCTCAGCAAGGTTCAATTCTATCACTTTCTCTTTGTGGTTTGGATGGTTATGGAAAGTGACTATCTGCTTGCTCTTCGTTTGTTGTTCTAGGATGACTTTTCTATCCACTTGATTAGAGAGTTGTTAGCTCGTTGACATGGCTGTGCTCTTCTTGGTTGAGTCGTTTCTTCATGTATGGGAGCCACGTATGAGGATGCTTGTTGCTCTTGCGTTTTCATCAAGGATTTTGAAATCCACTTCTGATGCACTTCATGCTTGTAGTAGTGACACTGGTTCTTATTTTTTTGATCTAGACAATCATAAAACCAACATTAGTTAAAGTTTTGTTTATGTCACCTACTGGGTCGTTCAGTTTTCCGTTGTTGATATCTTCTTGAAGCTCCAAATGTTCTACAGAGTCATAGAACTCGTATTATTCTTCGTCTTTGTTTTCTTGGATTACACTCACTGCAAAGTAAGGAATGACATCAAAGCCATCTTCATCACAAAACTTCGTTGTTGGACTTTCTTGAATAGTACACACATCAAGAGTAGCCAAGATGTGTTCCCATCCACGTGGCTCTAATTCTTCCTCAAGAAAGGGTTTTGGGATATAATCCTCATATTCAATTGCCCTTTCTAGGATGACTTCCCCTAGTGTTAAGCTTCTGCATTGTGAAGCTCCACATATCAGCAGTTCTTTAGGCTTTCCCAACCATGCTGGAAGTTCTGATCCTGCTACAGTAGCGGAATCAAACTCCTCCATAGGTGTTCTCATCACATCCTTGGTCCTTCAAGTTTATCCTTGTCGTGGTTTCCATATGTCTCAGGTAGATATGGTCATAACCCCAATCTTGGACCATTTTCAGTCACATGAATGGTCTTCCTAGAATGATATCATAGTTGTTCTTCTTGCCAAAGTCAACAATAGAAAAGGTTTGCTCAAATTGAATGCCACAAGAGGTAACAACCACTTTTTCTAGCAGTCCTATGGGCCTTTCCATGTGTCCATCTCTGCAAGTTGCAGTTTCATACCTTGTAGCCCTCACTGCTAGTTTTCCCCATTTTTTCCAGACCTCTTTTGCTGCAATGGAAACACCCACTCCATTGTCAAGGATTGCCATGGTTTTCACACCTTAGAATTCCACAGGAAGAGTGATGTTCCCATTTTCTCCCTCATAATACTCACCTACCTTGTTTATTGGAACTGGCCTACTGTTTAGCTGAGGCATTTCAAGATCTCTGATCCCTTCCTCAATTTGAGTCATTCGTTTTTTAACACCAAATTTTCCTAAGCATTTTCCCACAGTAGCCCACATGTTTGGTCGTATTCTTAGCAACTCAGCTAACATTATCGTACAAGTGAATGGGGTAGATAGAATATCTATCAGCCCTTTTGAATCAATGACCTTCTTGGGAGACAGTCTATGTGATGGGACTGCAATAACATCAGACTTGGCCTCGTACTCTCCCGTATAGGATGGTAGTGTTCTTAGTGAGTGGGGTTGACTGTCCATAGACTGTACAGATCCTTTGTCTCCCCAATACAATTCCACTTCTAGATTCATTTGAGATCCAATCTCAATTTCCTCTATTGGTGGAAGAGGCACTCCTCTTCCATCAATCGTTTGGTTTACTCGTCTACTTAGATCACTCGTTTCATTGGCCTCTCTGACTTGTTTCCACAATTTTTCGAGATCATCTATGTCTTTACAACTCTCAGGTATGTTTATGTGAAATCCCTTGGAAGAGTTATCTATGGTATTCAAAACTATTCTTGTCTCTAATGTGGAGTCCTTGAACTTTGGTCCGTGCTCATGGCTGGAATCTAGCTCGTTTCATTCCTAGTTTGGTGGGATTACTGGTGCAGGTAGAATAGGGATCACACCCTCAGGTTTTCCAACTTGTGGTTCTAGTAAATCTTGGGCTTTTTGAATCATTTTCTTGCACATTTCAAGCCTGTCCTTTTCTAGTTCCAATATAGATAGGTCATCCATCTTTGTTCTTGGGTTTGGTTGTTCGTGAGCTGTGTTTCATAGTCTTTTAGGAGGTCATCTAAATGCTCATTAACATTATCGACCAACACTGATCCTCCTGAGCTAGAACTTCTTGGCTCACTCTCCATTGATGGTTGATCTGTTGGAGGTTGAGATGCCTTTGCAAGAGAAGATGCAACCCTTTCCTCATGTTGTCTTATCTTTTCTTCAGCTTGGGTAAGTTTCTTAGCTAGGGATTGCTGCTCTCGTTTTCTATGTTCTTTCATCCTAGCCTTTCTAGCTTTCCAGCTGTTCCGTTTGCTCTTGGTTTTTTGACTAGGTGGGTCGGTCATTGGGTCACCCGTCTCTTGACTCGCACCAGTTTTTGTTTTCTCTGTCTCTAGGTTCTCAGCTTCTTTTCGAGCTTGCGCTCTCGTAACTACTTGAACTAGTACGACGTTTTCCTTTTCCGAGCTACTAGGTAAGTGAACAATTCCTGAGAAATTTTTTGTGATCTTTCTGACTCGGTTAGGGTTTTTTGGACAGTTGGGAATCAAGTGAATGACACCATAGTCAAGAAAATGGGCATTCACTTGAGTGATCTCCGTTTGAAGACATTGTTTGACCAAGTGGTTGTCATGGCTTTTGTGACAATCTATATCTCCGGTTGAGGAGACTCTTCTTCCAATTCCTCTTGGATTTAAACAGACTCTGACCTAGCTAAGCCTCTATTAGAAATGAACCACAATGTCCTTTCGTCCATCTCGTATCTTCTTTCTTCAGGTCAAAATGCAAGAGGTGGAGGTTGTACATGCCTCACCATTTCGTGTGTTCTTATCTTCAGACGCTTCAAAGGGTAGTACCTGCTTTGAATGCTATAACACATTGTAGCTTGTACTAGCGCATGTTTGGTAGATGCTTCCATCATCGGCATGTATCTCATGTCTGTAGGCATTCTAGCACATGGAACTGGAGGTATTTGTCCGAAAAGTTGTGGCTTTGCAACTCCCACTGGTCCTAGCGCATTCCCCATAGCATATCTAGGTGGAGTATATCTAGGTGGAGTAGGTGCTACTGGAAAAGGCTGTACATACCTTTCCCTAGCATATTCCATTCAGTAGTAACACTCTTCTCTCGTATGGTTTGTCCATTTTATCTCAATTTTTGCACCATAGAGGTTCTTGGAGGTTGGATTTAACTAGAGGAGCAAGTCTCTGAGCTAATCCTTCTATAAGCTTCATTTGCTCACTAGATACCTCTGGCTTTATTGTGGGTTGGGTTCTTGGTGAATCACTCCTGTGAGAAGATATGTCACTCTCAGTAGCATATCTTCTCAAGGTTCTGCTCTTATTTGGATAGAAGTTAGTTATAGGGGGTGGTGATGGTACATATGGTCCTGTTGTGGCCATAATTCCACCTCTATAAAAGTCATGCTCTATGGTTGCATGTGGGTACAACCATGGTCCATTAGGAAGATTCACTTGAGGAGGCATGTCTGCCATCTCTGTGATCATTTCATCTCTCGTTATCGATCTAGAACGGAATCCAGGTGGCTCCCTTTTTGGAATTCTCGTATTTGGTGAAGGTATCTGTGGTCCTTCATTGACCAAATATCCACCTCTTTCTAGTGCATTGCATGGGTTTGTGTCAAAATGTGGATAGATTGGTATTTTAACACTTCTAGCTTGGCTTGCCATACCTCTGGATATACCTACAAAAGAATTGGTAGATTGGATTTGCATCCTGTTGAACTTAGCTTCCTTAATGTTAGGCCCACTCAATACTCTCAAGATAGTCCTTAATAAGAACCTTTGGCCGTTGATTAGGTCTCTAAAAGTCAAGAATTTGTGAGTCTTTCGGTCTCTAGAAACTAGATCTGGGTACCCTAATAGTTTGGATTTAGGAAACTTGGGAAAATTCAACAAGCTTTCTTCCTAGCTATACATGACTCAATTTGGAGTTGTCTATCAAAAGTTAGAGCAGCTTTGGTGAACTGCACTTGAAACAACACTTAAAACAGTTTCAGGACCGAGGATTTTTGCTTGTATCTTGACCAAATATGACCCAAATTTGTTGAAATTTGGTCACTAGGCTTAGTTTACAGTGCTTAACACTTCTAGAAGCTCACTGTGAGTTTTCACCTCCAAATTAGGACTAGAGACATCATACGCATATGAAGTCTATGTGCTCAAAATTTGACAAAATTTGGGTTGTAAGCTCTCCTTGATGTGCTCTACCCACTGGTGTGCTCAATTTGTGAATTTGACCTTATTTTGTCACTTGAGACATTATACACATATAAAGTCTTTTGTGGCAGAATGAGGTGACTTTTGTTCCATTGATTCCTTATTGCTCAAGCAACTCTCAACCAATTTTAGAATTCAATTTGGATAATTTTTGAGCAATTTAAGAACAATACAGGCCTGAATCTGCATTTTTGTCTTTTGCTCTTTGCAAGCCCAAATGAGCTCCAAATTCTATGAAATTTTCACCAGGGACTTCTTTTATGCTCTAGGACACTGAAGTATACTCAAATGTCTGATTTGACACAAATCTGGCCTATGAGACTTCATACGCGTATAAAATATTTTTGCTCATATTTCACTTTTATTTCTACCCAAGGTACTCCTTGATGCATACAACAAGAATATGTGATTACAACAAAATTTGGATGTCAAAATTGCTCAAAATCACCTCTTTTTCACCTTTTCAGTCTTGTATCTGCAAAGTCTCTTTAAATGCAAAAGTATATGTCCAAATGAGATGAAATTTTGTGATCAAAATTAACACATCATTTCCCAATCCCCTATGTGGTCAAAAGTGAAATTTGACTTTGAGATCTGGCCTTGACACTTCATACGCTTATAAAGTCTATGTGCTCAAAATTGCATAGAATTTGGTTTATGAGCTTGTCTTGTTGTGCTCAACATCCTGGTATGCTCAAATCTCAATTTTGGTCTCTAAAAGTGCCCTTTAGACTTCATACACGTATGATGTCTTATTGGTCAGAATGAAGTGAATTTCACTCCAAAGGTTCCTCACTATACTGGCAACTCACATCAAGTTTCAAAATGATGATTTTTTGGACAAAACGCCATCACAGGCATTACCCAAGTGTTTAGCACTGGTTTTTAAGCACTTCTATCAATTTTCATGCAAAAATGTGTTCAGAATCTCAAGCTTCTCTTTTTTACATTTCTGACACTGCGTCTTTTGTCTTTTGGGTGTCAAGAGTTGGTCAAAACTCAAGTTTCAATGTATACTTAGGGTAAAACCCCCCTTCTGAACACACCTGGTGTAGTCAGATTTTCAAAGTTTTGTCTCAGGATGGTGCTGGAGACTTTATACGCATATAAATTCTACTATCTCAGATTCCAGATCTGTTTCTATTCTATGTTCCCCTTATCATTAACAACATGTACATGCGTTTACAACAAAATTTAAAGCTCCAAAGTGCTCACAAACCCAAGTTTTTGCTTTTTTAGTGAGAACCACTCTATCTTTTGTCTTTTGGTCCCCAAATCATGCCAAAAATCCCCACTGACATAGATGACACGATAGGCACACGGAGGAAACCTCTCTAGCTTGTCAAGCTGAGACCATCCTACACATACAACAATCTAAAAAGGCCAACTAAACCACATTCTAGAATCTAACTACTCTCAACTACACCACCTAATCCACATACACACAAACGGAATGAAACTCATCAGATCATGCCAGGATCATACAAAACTCAAGGAACACCATCTCCTCACTAGGATACACCTGCCCCTAAGCCTCTACACTCAAAATCCTAGCTCTAGACCCATCTGCCAAAACCGCATATAAGGACAACCGGATTTCAAAAGTGCCCAAAATTGAAATCTATGAGTACCTATGCATAGATTATGTTGCTACAATTATAATGACTACTTGCAGGAAGAATTTGGACATCATTTGATATACTTATAACCGCAAATAGCTCATAGATGCATGAGCGTGTTTGCTCTGTTCCGCGAGGAATGCTTGGCATTGTCATGTAGCTCTTGCAGAGGCTAGCGCGATGGTGCAGTTGGATCTCCAATGTGATGAACGAGTGGGGAGTTGTGTCAGAATGAAGCTCATGCTCTCTCTCTCTCTCTTCCTCTCTCACACAAAGTAGACGACAACATTAAAACTATGATTATGATAAAAGTTGTTTTTACAAAAATGACCTAGGTACCTTATATACTAAAGTCACCTTAGGCTAACCAAAAATAGAGTTTGAGGGGTCATATGGCTTTGTATTTACAATCTGTAAGTGCCATTGCACACCGGCTTCTGCAACTAGACTACCTACTTATTAGAAATGATGTTTATAACCATAATCTACAGCATTTAATAACTCTTGGAGAATAAGGCTTTGGTATGGAAATTGCTTCATGTCGTGTTGTTGACCTTGCCGTCAACACTCCCCCCCTCCGCAATCATGTCGTCCCTGACATGATCTGGTTGTCGATGTTGGTGTGGTCTTTGTTGTCATTTTGTTGATGAAGAAAGTATAGATTGTAGGCTTTGCATGAGCTCGTCCAATTCTCCCAAGATGTATATAGTCTTCACATGATTTAGGAAAATCATAATTGATGAGGAACATCTGCCAATTTTGTATCATTCTCAATTTTTAGAAACAGCTTCTACATTTGTAGAATTGAATGATTGGCTTTCAGATCTTGTGACCAATGACAAATTTGTAAGGATTCTATAGAGATTGTATGGATAAACCTTCAACTTCTTTAGGCCAAGTTGCACTTCAACACAAAGCTTGTCTGTCAAGCCGAATCTGGAAGATGATTTTTCTCATTCAGTTTTGAGGTTCAAACTTGATGTCCAGCATTCAATCTTCCTCATCAAGGACAAGATATGTAAACATGTGAAGGTCGGTTTTGTCCATCATTTGTGTCTTATCTTCTTTGTTGGTGACTCTTTTGTTCTTGCATCAAGGTGATCAAAGCTACATTTGCCACTATCAGCTTTTGTGTGACTTGTAAATCATTATACTGCTTCTACTTGATACATGACTTAGTTAAAGTCTGACAAACCCCAATTAATTCCCCAAGTTAGTAACTTGATTTGAAAAGGGCTTATCCAACAACAGTCATCATTGATGAGCTATCATTGTCCATTTGTCCCTAAAAGTCATCTTCATATGGAATCTTTAGAGAATCTTTGAGGAATCTTCATGGAAGCGTTGTTGAAAGGTTGGCCTATCAGCACTCTCCCCCTTCTAATTCTTGTCGTCCCCGACAAGACCCTATGTCTACAGTGGCCTTGACGAGTGCTTCATGTTTTGGTGTTGGTTGAAGATTTTGTTGTTTGCAGTTGCTTCTTCTAGATGCTTTGTATGTTGTAGAGTTACCTTTTTCTTGTACATGTAGTGTAGTTGAAGCCATAGCTCTCCCCCTCCGATTGGTTGTTGTATCGTGAATAGGTTGAGTGAGGTTTGTTGTTGCAGCAAGTCTTTATCTTGGCAGCTCTGTAATTGTTTGTTCGTTGGGTGTCATCTTGCATGTGTACCTGTAAACTTGAAGCCTTTTTGAAATTTGTTTGGGCCGCTCCCCTTCAATTTTCTAGTTGATGAGCATGTAGTTGTTTGGGGATGTCGTTGGTCTGTTTTTCTGTGTTTATATAAATAATAAAATATTAAGAATAAAATGTGGCATATATTACAAAATGAAGGTCTTGGATACCTGGATAGGACTAAAGGGAAAAACCCAGTAGGAAAAAAATGCCTTTAGTCACAATTAAATGTGAGGCTATATGTACTTATGTTTTGATGTAGCCAAGTTTTTTTGAGTTAAATTACTTATGGCCGTATGAATACTATTATTGACTGGATATACATTGGATAAGTGTTAGTAGCTTGAAGTCAGAGTCGTTGTTGTTGAGAAAATGCTTATGAAACCTGTTACCGCTTCTTCATCCTCATTTTGTTGTGTAAGTGCATGGGTGGAACACAAATCGTGTCAAATAAAAATGTCCAATGATGGGACATTATATATTCTTGCACAGATAGATGCACGGGAAACAATATGTTGTGCGGGAAGAGATTGAATGGGTGCTTCTAGGAGTGAACGTAGCTATAGAAGCAAAAATATATTTGACTTCAAGAGCTGCCGTTACCCACAAGAAGGGCTGTTGATGCTCAAGGTTTTTTCACTCTCCTCACTGTGAACAGGTGCTGAGTGTTTTGTGGATTACTTCGCCTCTCCACCAAATAATTTTTTTGGACTTTGACTCTTCTGCTCACCTATCCAGCATGAGCGACTCAATTTTACAATATGCTCAACTCTTCCAGCTTGAGCTATAATCTAAATATCTAGACTCATAGACCACAAAAAATATTAAGACATGAAGCTTGGGTCTGACGCTTGCTCATTTAGTGGCTCAGCTGCCCGACTCTTGACTCTTATGCCATGATTTTTATGGCGACTTGACTTACTCTTGGGAGATTTCGACCAAGAATAGGTTTTGAAATTCAAAACTCCCATCCTCGAAGAGAGGATTTGTAAAGGACCATACTGGCAATATTGGTTTCTTTTGCCATACCTGGGTGACCTTGGTTGTCAAAATTTCTTTTTGTTGTTGTTGGTCCCTTGGTTGAGAAGATTGGCTCGCTCCATTGTCCGTAACACTTTGTCTATCATGTCTTGACATTTCTTGAGAGCTAGAGATGACTTCAATCTTCTTTAGCATGTGTTGTTCTTTTGGAACCCATTTGTATCTGCATCATGTGATTAGCGTGTCTTTACAGATATCCTTTGCCTTGACTGTGACATTGTCCTTGATTTTGCCTTCCGTGAAATTGCGATTATTTTCAAGTTGAAGTCGTCTGATTGAAGAATGTTTACCTGGCATCTTTGGTAGCCAGATTCTCCGATTTCCTTGATAGTAACCTTGTGCTTGAAGAATTGTAGATGGCACTTCCCATGATGTTTTTGATGTCGTATTGAGATGTACAAGACTGCCATTTTTGGGATTATTTACCAATGAAGTCCTATGTTGGTATGAAGGCCAGCTCGATTTGAAATTTCCTGCGTACCTTTGGCAAGCCTTGTTGGTTGGTCTCCTTTGGCGATATAAATATGAGCTTTGTTTCTTCTGGGGATGCTTTTTGAAACCTTTATCCACCGCATAAGCCGAGGTCTGTGGTTTTGGTAACCAAAGTTTCTTTTGACCCTCATAATAACCTTGCTCTGCTAAGCTGTAGGGGGAGGCTATCCATCCCATGTGTTTACATTTCATCAATTGGCTAGGATCATTTACCCATATTGGGTCTTTGACCTTTGTTTCTTCAACTTTAATGTAGACCTTTGAGAACCTTTGGCGGTGGTGATCTCGCAGTGTAGGGTATTTCGGTTGAAATATTTTCTTTGGAGTTTGCCTTTTATGTGTAAGCATGTGGTCAGTTGATATAGAAGCTTTGTCTCAAAATTTTCTGGGTTGGATTGAAGACTCTGATTTAAGGGGCTGCTTCTGTTGGTAGGAAATTTGTGGGCTCATTTTGTCTTTGCCTTTGTCGGCAACCGATAATCTTGAAGCGGTAGTAGGCTGGCTTTATTGAGAGCTAGTCGTGATGACCATCATTGAAGATTCAGATTCTTCTTCAAGTGTTTTTGCCCATAGCTTGGACAAAATCAAATGTGTACTCATTTGGGAAGAATCCACTACTAGGAATTTGTCTTTAACTATCTTTGACCGTAGTTTAGGGTAGCTTCTGCAATCCCCAAACATGTGACCTTAACTCCATTTGATAGAGATACCTGTACGTGAATTTCATACAGTTTTGTCTTATCTCGAAGTAACCATAGCCCATAAGACATGACGCTAGTCGTGGTAGTGCAATCTATCTCTGCTGTAAAATTGAATTTCAGTTTCTCATGCGCATCCAATGAGAATTTAATCTTCTTGTTGGATGCCAAGTAACTAATGTCCTCTTTGCTTTTGGTACTTGTCTTGGACTTTTGTGCCTTGGAAGCTTTGTCATCCTCTTGTATGTTGAACTTCTTTGTCATTTGACTGGTTGTAGAATGTCCCAAGTGCTTACTATCTTCTGATCTATAGCTTTGGGGAAGGTCTATAGCCTAGGCTGCTTGTTGGTCTTCATTGCTAGTTTCTAACTGTGACGCCTTGATTCTTGATTTCAGAAGCTCTCTGTCACTATTTACTTCTTCTAGCACTTGAAGGTCATTCAATGGTGACTTTTCTCCTTGGAAATCTTTTGAAGCTTGTGTAGCAGGATGTTGAGGTTGACTCTCTTCTTCTGATGCAACGGTCACCGTGGCCTTTGGTTCCCATTGTTCCATGGGTTTTTGTAGAGTCTGTTCTTGAAAATATTTATTCATATCCTGCATTGCTTGTCCTTGGTAGCCAATTTTGGAGTTGGTCATTTCCCTTTCTTCTGTGGGTTCTAAAACTTCAGTCACATTTTCTTTTAGCTTCTTTTGGTCTTTGATTTCTTCAATCATCCTTGTAGAGTCTATAGTAGAGGAATTCTCTTGTAGAATTTCAGCTTCATCCATTGATTCAACTTGCATGTCTTTGTCTCGTGAGGTGACACTAAGTTTTGTTGTTACCTCTGCCACCTCTTCTTGGGTTTGCTTACTATCTTCAGAATTTTGGATTCTTTTGCTCTCCAACCTTGAACTACGAGCTTTATCTTCATCACCTTGTGGATGCTTTGACTTGTCCTCACTGAGGTTCTTTAAGCGATCTTGAATCAGCTAATTCAATTGATCTTTTTTGAAATCTTGATTCTCTATGATAATGTCGTTGACACCCTTGACTTCAAGCAACTGTGTCTTGAGCCTATCTTTTGTGCTATGCGACAAGATCTTCTTCTTTTTTTTTGATCTCGTTGGGGATTCTTGCTTTCGTTCCTTTGTTGTCTCACTGTCTGAACTTTGCTTTCGGCTTGTTGCATCTTCTTTTCCATGTAGAGCTTTGCTGTGCAGTCCTTCACTAAATGACCAATGGCACATTGGTTGCAATATGTCACTATCTCAACATGTGCACCCTTTGGACGAGGAAGCTCTCCATAATACTGCAGATAATGGTCTCTTGTGGTATCTAGATACAGATATGACCTCTTCTTTGCATGCAGTAACCTATAGATTATGACTGACTTAGGTGTATCCACTGCCTTTTTCTCTTTATCCTCCATCGTCTTGTCCTTGAGAAGCTGAAAATAGCTTCCATTATTTCTTGCATACAAGATCAAATCACTATCCATGCTTTCTAGAAGTCGTAATGCTAATTCTTCCATCAGCATATGGTCTTTGATGTGGGGCTTCTGCATAGCCTTAGGGCTATGTTTCCGAGTTGATTTTGGAGAGGTTTGCACCGAGGGTGAAGATTGAACCGAATCTTTGTTTTTCATTTCCCTGGATGGTGCTTTTGGACGGGGTCCAAGTATGTGACTTACAAGTTTTCCACAAATGCTAAACTCATCCATATTTTTCACATCGGCTATTTCATAGTGCCTACCGTATTTGTCGACCACAATGAAATCTTGACCTGTTGGGTTCACAGAAATAAACCAATATAACTTTTTCATTTTACTTAATTCTCTAGGTTTGGGATCTAAGAATATGTAGTATGTGGTAGACTTAGTCTCAGAATTCCAAAATTTGTATAATCCCACATCCTCTTGATCTAAGTCAACCATATATAGCTCGCCTGACCTTCTACATTTGGCATTGTGAATTTCCGGTGGTCTCTCCTCTGGCTCAGCATCTTCCAATGCTTCTTGAAATTCCACTTGGGCTCTTAAAAAGGACACCGCTTCTTGTAAAACTAGACTTCTTAATCCCACTCTTGAAGAGATAGGGTCTCTTTGTTGTGTTTGAACTCCCCCCATCCGAGAGGGTTCCATATCTGATAATGGACTTTGGTTATTGCTTGATGATATGACATGCTGTGCTATGTTAAGTAGCTCTTGAGACCGAGCTAATTATTTTTAGAGTTGTGCTATCTCCATAGCTGATACTTCCAGTGTATTCCCTGTTTGTGCAATTTGGTGTGTTTGTGCTTTGTCTTGTGCTAGTGCGGTGCACGAGACTTGTGCCGTGTCTTTCCATGTTGTGCCACTCATTTGTGTAGTGAAAGCTGTAGTTGTTAACACTAGTCTTGTAATGAGCCACAAAACTGGTTGAAGCCACTAAAGTGGCACTGTCAGGGGTTTAGTAAACAAGCCATAACTTTTGTATACTGCATCAAAATTTGGTGAAACTTCTTAAGCAAGGTTTGGATACACAACACAAGCTTCCAAACTCAAATTCTACCTAAAACTATCAAAAATATAAAAAATGTTTTCAAAAAATGAGCAAAATGTATGAAAAACTGCACCATACTACCTAGCTTTGATGAGTACTAGAAGTTGTCAGTCTTTATAAATAGGTCATAAAAGCTTCATGACTCTACTACATACCTATAAAAGATTTTTTCAAAGAAGTTTGGGTGTGCTTTGAAAATATTTGATCCAATTTTGAGAGAAAATTGAAAAAAAACATCCGTCTTAACAAAGTAGTCATTGAAGTTGACCATGAGAAGAGACCCTTAGCTATTTGATTAGCTTTGTAGTATTTTTTATCAACTTATGACGAGTGTTGGGAGTACTTCCCCCAAACCATATTTTAATTGGACTTTTTTTGTAGTGTCATTATAATTTTGTACAAAAGTCTCTCAAAGCCACAAAAGTGGCTATTTTTTTACAGGACTAGTGTTAACACTAGACTTGTAATGAGCCACAAAAATGGCTAGAGCCACAAAAATGGCTCACATCAAGATTCTAGTAAATGAAACATAACTTTTGTATATGACATCAAAATTTCATGAAACTTCTTAAATATGGGTTCAAGATATGAAAAAGGTTTCTAAACAAACAAGTTACATGAAAATCTCAAAAATAAAAAAATTACTTTTCTAAAATTAGTAAATTTTACATAAAACTTCACATCAACACTTAACTTGTAGAAGTAAAAAATGTCGGCAGTCTTTGTATATGAGTTTAAAAAGCTTGGTACATCTATCACATACCTATTGAGGGATTTTTCAAAGAAGTTTGGGCGTGCTTAGCAATGATTTGATTTATTTTCAAAAGAAAATAGGAAACTTTTGTCCATCCGCACAAATTAGTTGTAGAAATGGCAATGGAAAGACACCTTCAGACCTTCATTTATCTATGTACTATTTTTTATTATTGAACCTGCACCAGATCAGTACTTGTACTTATGTTTAATCAATCAACTCTTAGTCAGTCGGAACTTAGTAAGTTGGAGTCTTGATAAGTCGGATTTTCGTCAATCGGATGTAACAGTTATAACTGTTAGAAGTTACTACTTAAAGGTCATGCTGGTTCATGCGAGTATGTAATTTTGGCTGAAATGGAAGTCATCTTTGGACCAAGATGGATCAACTGTGTAGTCTCTTTCTCTATGATTCATGTTTGTTCTTCAGTCTGCTGTGTCGGAATTTGGTGAATGGTGAAATGCTGATGAGTTGAATGTGTTTGCCTTTGTCTAACTCTGTCTTTAGTGTGTGTGACATGTTGTCAACACCTAAGTTCTATGTGTGTTGAAGAACCCCAACACTTTGGCGATCCTGATGTTGTGAATCTTTGGAGAATCATGTATGTCACAACAAGAGAGGAGAGTATTATACGAGGGCACGGGTGCGAGCAGGAAACCTTGATATTGATCCTTTTCATTATGATGATGCCTCTGATGGAGAGGAGGAGTTCAATGACAGTGAACAGGAGTTATTGAACCAAGGGGCTGAGGGTTTTGAGAGGGCATATGGGAGGCAATTTGTTGGAGCACTTGCCTTGATAGGAAGACCTATAGGGACAAGAAGAAGGCTTCAGTTTGACCCACTACAGGGGGCTACCAGAGGTAAAGACCTAGGAGATCACCCAGAAATCCTCCCATGGACCATCCAAACCCTATGGTGAAAGCAGCCAAATTTAGAGGAAAGTTGAAAGAAGATGGTGACTGTCATGCTGCCCAGTTTGAAACAAAGTGGCAGGCTAGTGGTTATCAGGCCTTGTGTAATGACCAAACAAAGATGGAGCAATTTGCAGCTACATTAGAAGGCAAATCCATGAGTTGGTTTAGCCAATATGGTATAGCCCATTTTGCTACCTATAATGCTTTGAAAGTAGCATTTTTACAGAGATTCAGAAAGGAGAAGACTCCTACAGACATTTTGAAGAAACTCAGGGTGATCAGACAAAAGGATATGGTGGTTGAAGATTTTTCTCAAAAGTTCAGAGTTTTAGTTGAGAGACTTCAGGGCAATGAGAGGCCCACTGATGAGATGTTGGCAGGATATTTTTTGACAGGTTTGAGGAAAGATTTAAAGAATACTGTGGCAAGTGTGGATATAGGTCCAGGTTTTGTTGCACTGGTTGATGTAGCAGTCAGAGTGGAGAAAAGACTTGGCAGACCCAAAATGAAGAGCAGGTCCAAAGAAGATGATGATTCTGATGATCAGTCAGACTCCACTGATGCCCATGAATTAGATGAAGATGTTGATTTAGATGATGATACTGAGTCAAGTGATGCTGAAGAAAAGTCAAAGAGTAAGAAGAAAAGCACAAAGAAGAAGTCCAAAAAGGATAAAGCAACTCAGGAAGGGGAATTGGTGAGTAAATTAAAGAGCATTGGTTATTCAGTGTTGGCACCCAAAGCTAAGTTGTATTGTGAAATATGTGACAAAGAAGGACATGCACCCTCTAGGTGTTGGTTTAACCCCAGGAATAGGGAGCAGCCAAATGGAAGAAGAGGTAGAGGTGAAGCTGCAACAAATCAGGTAGCTCCATTTAGAGAAAGACAACCATTTAATAGACCACTAGGACCTCCAAGACCTCCTTGGAGAGAGCAAAACAATAATCAGAGATGAGGAGACAGAGTGATTCCTTGTGTCTATTGTGGATCACCAGACCTTTGGGTTGGTCTCAATTGTCAATTATGGGCTAGACACAGGGGAGAAAGAGGGATGCCAATTGTGAGGCTTGGTCAGGCAGACCAACAGGGAGTGCAACAGCAACCACATCATAATCAACAAGCTCAGGCTAATGTTATTTTGGTGGACATTTAGGAGCAGCAAGAACAAGAGCCAGTCATAGTACATCAGACTGAGCATAAGGAACATGAAGAAGGATGGTATTGTGATTGTTACCAATGTGGCCAGGTGGAGGAAGATGAAGCATTGGCAATCACAAGAGAAAAAGCTAAGGGACCAATTAATTAGAGAGAGCAGAAAGATGTGAGGAATAAGGTTCATGAAAAAGTGCAGAAGGAGTAGGTTCAATATGTAGAGGAGAAGAATGAAGAGTTGGAGGTATCCAAGAAGCAACATAAGCTTGACAAGCCAAGTTTGATGCCAACAGAAGAAGACAAAGATTGTTTTGAGGTACTTGTGAACTCTCCCTTGCAATTGTCATTGGATCAATTATTATGTATAGTTCTAGCCTTTAAGGAGAAATTGTTGAAGAAGCTTCAGGGTCAGCAAGACCAAGTGTTGGCAAACCCGTATCCTGAAGTAATGCTACAGCAGATTGATCCAATAGATGTGGATTTTGTAGTACCTATTGTGGCAGTAATGTTTCAAGGCATGCTATTTAAAGAGGTATTGTTGGATGGAGGATCAGGGGTGAATATACTTCCTGAGGAGGTTTGTAGAAGACTGAAGTTAGGAGAAACATTAGCTCCAGCACCATTTCAAGTGAAGATGGCAGACCAGAGGAGAGTCTAGACTTTAGGCATTCTCAAGCAGCAAGCAATTGAAATTGCACGTATGGTTTTCTTTGTGAACTTTGTGGTACTTAGAATGAAGGATTCAGATTCTTCCTACAAGATGCTGTTGGGAAGACCCTGGTTTAGACAAGCTAGAGTTAAGCAGGATTGGGCAGAAAATGTTGTCATGATGAGAAAGGGAAACCAGTCAGTAACCATATCAATGCAGGGAAGAAAAAAAATCCCTCCAAAGACTAAATCATTATGTGCTCAGACCATAAACTTGGCAGATGCAGTGGAAGATGATGAAGAGGAGGAATTTTTGAGAGCTAATCTCACTATTGTGCCTGTCTTTGAGGTTGATGTAGAAGGGATAATATAGAAGGATGAAGATCAGGGTGAGGATGAATTAGAAATAGTTTCAGGCTAGGAGATTGCTGGATCTGAAGTGTTGAAGATGATGGATTGGAATTTAGAGGTGCCTCAGAAAGAGAAGATTGATAAAGAGGAGAAGGAAGCAAGAGTAATGGCAAAAAAGATCTATGATAAAAGGCTTGGTACCTCTACCACGGTAAAAGAGGATAAAGTCAAAGAGTTTAATTTGGGAAATGAAGAAGATCCCAGGATGGTCAGAATCAACATCCATGCTGAAGGTGAATTTTTGAAAGGTTTGATTCAGCTGTTGCTGGAGTATAAAGATGTATTTGCTTGGGATTATTCATAGGTGAAGGGCATTGATCCTGAATTACATCAACATCACATTAATCTCAGAGAGGATGCTAAACCAATCATACAACAAAGATACAGAATGAACCCCAATTTTGCAAAGCAGGTAAAGCAGGAAATAGATAATTTATTGGCAATAGGATTCATCAAGCCAGTTAATGAAGTGTCATGGTTGTCACCAATTATTGTTGTGCCAAAGAAGAATGGGAAGTTGAGGGTGTGTGTGGATTACAGGAAGTTAAATGCTACAACTATTACTGATCCATTCCCTATGCCATTTTGTGATGCTATGTTGGATGCAGTAGCTGGACATGAGATGTATAGCTTTCTTGATGGTTTTTCAGGTTACAAGCAGATCAAGGTAGCTCTAGAAGACCAACGCAAGACAACCTTCATCACCGAGTGGGGAGCATTTGTGTATACAGTGATGAGTTTTGGTTTGAAGAATGGTCCACCTTCCTTCAACTTTGTGGCTCATAAGACATATAAACCTTATCTTCACGATTTTATGAGGGTTTTTGTAGATGACTTTTCAGTATTTGGAAAGAAGGATCAGCATTTGGTTCACTTGAAGTTATGTTTGGAAAGATGCAGACTGTTTCACATGGCTTTGAATCCATATAAAAGTGTACTTGCAGTCAAGAGTGGTATCTTATTGGGACATGTAGTATCTGCTACTGGGATGGCCATTGATGCCAAAAAGATTGAGGCAATTTAGGCAACCAAATCACCTTAGAATGTGAAGGAGCTTAGCAAGTTTGTGGGCCAGTTGAAGTGGCACTCAAGGTATATTAGATATTTGGCTAATATATGTGCACCTTTGACTCATCTTACAAGGAAAGATGTTGCCTTTAGATGGGATGAACCACAGGAGACAGCCTTTCATATGTTAAAGAAAATGCTATCAGTAGAACCAATATTGCAGCCTCCTGATTGGACATTGCCTTTTCATGTTTTTGTTGATGCATGGGATATGGCAATTGGAGCTGTGTTGATGCATGAAAAGGTTAGAGGATGGTATAAACCATTGTATTATGCAAGTAGGATGTTGACCCCATCAGAAAAGAATTATACTGTGATTGAGAGAGAGGCTTTGGACATGGTATATTCATTGAATAAGTTCATGCATTACTTAGTCAATAACAAGGTTATGTTTCATGTTGATCACCAAGCTTTGTTGTACTTGGTTAAGAAGCCCATGCTTACAGGGAGATTAGCAAGGTGGATGTTGCTTTTGCAAGAATTTGAGTTTGTGATTATTCATACTCTTGGGAAAGAGCATGCTGTGGCAGATTATTTGAGAAGACTGGAAACAGGGGAATCTCCAACATGTGTGGATGATCAATTACCTGATGTAGATTTATTTTCAGTTCAGGAGGATGTTCCTGATTCTTGGGATGATCAGATGTTGGTGTACCTAAATGATGGGGTTATGCCAGGAGAGTTTTCACCTGATCAAAGGAAGAAATTTGCATTGAAAAGGAGACCATTTTTGGCGATTGTAGGAGCATTATACAAGAAGGGTATTGATCAAGTGATAAGAAGGTGTGTTCCAGAATTTGAACAGTCAACAGTTCTATAGGAAGCCCACTATGGACAAGCTGGTGGACATTTTTTAGGAGACATTACAAGTAAGAACATTTTGCAGGCAGGTTTGTGGTGACCTACTTTATTAAAAGATGCACATGAGTATGCCAAAAGATGTGTGGTGTGTGATAAGCTTGGTCAGCCAGACAATAGGGACAGGATGTCAGATCATCCTATTCTACCCCTGGAACCTTTTAATAAATGGGGTATGGACTTTGTAGGACCAATGAATCCCACTAGCTCTAGGGGGAATAGGTACATTTTGGTTGCTAGAGATTATTGTACTAAGTGGGTGGAAGCTGTAGCACTAAAGGATAACAAAGCAGCCAGTGGTGAAAAGTTTTTGTATCATAACATTATGACAAGATTTGGGTGTCCAGTTGAGCTAGTGAGTGATAGTGGGACACATTTTTTGAATGAGGTCATACAGGAGCTGACTAAAACTCATATGTTATTACACAATAAGTCTACCCCATATCATCCCCAGGACAATGGACAGGCAGAAAGTAGCAACAAAATTTTGGTTAAAATTCTGAAAAAGATCGTGCAGGATGATCATAAGGATTGGGACCTGAAGTTGGATTTAGCTATGTGGTCATTCAGGACTGCTTTGAAAGTCACCATAGGGATGACACCTTTCAAGTTGGTCTATGGGTTGGAGGTTGTAGTACCTATAAAATTTGTGGTACCTAGCTTGAGAGTGTATGCTCAGAAAATGTCTCCTGCATTGTCAGTAAAGCACATATGTAAGTATTTGATGCAACTAGAAGAGGATAGACTGGTGATTTCTTACATCATTGAGATCATCCAGAGGAGAACAAGCCTGGGTAGCTATGAATGTCAAGTTCACACTGTTCACACTGGGAGATTGGGTGATGCTGTATAATTCTAGGCTTGGTCCGTTTCTAGGGAAATTGACTTTGAGGTACAAGGGTCCTTACTAGATTGTTGAAGATTTAGGCCAAGGCACATTTATAGTTGCTGATGTATTTGGAACCAGAGTGGAAAAACGAGTTAATAGATTCAGGTTGAAGAAATTTCAAGGTAAACCACCTCACCTTGACTAGTTGACACCAAAAGTGGTAGGTGCTGCTTTGTGTGAGGCAGTTGAATTACCAGATTTTCAGAGTCAGCAAGCAGTGCTATATCAAGTGAGCATGATATTAGAAGCAATGTTGATACGGGTTTCAACAGAGAACAGGTGATGAAGGAAGGCAGGAGGAGTGCTTGGCAAGTTTTTGATGGGTGGAAATTCACTTCAAATAAACATGATCCAGTATGCAGTCATCTAGTTTGGTGCATCGGATGTTGGTTGATCGGAATTTGGTGCATCAGAATTTTTAAACCTGAAAGTAAAGGGTTTAACGTTCAACAATATTTGGGTTTGTGGGAAAATTATTCGCCACTATCTGAAATCATTGGGACGTGGGAGCTATCAAGGAGGTCACTCAGTGGATGCATGCAACACGATTCTTATGAAATGTTCATCTCTTCGCCGTGAAAATATTTGGGTTTGTGGGAAATTATTCGCCACTAGCTGAAATCATTGGGGCGTGGGAGCTGTCAAGGAGGTCACTCAGCGGATGCATGCAGCGCGATTCTTATGAAATGTTCGTCTCTTCGCCGTGCAAGTACCTATCTGCTAATTACTTCTTGCAGTCGCCTTCTTCATCTACTCCTTCATCAGGCACTATGGCCCCTAAAGCAAAGCCTGTAGCAGTAGCCATGAGACCAAAGGCTGAGACTGAGTCGACAGAGCCTGTCGTAACCAGGCTGAGGAGGAAAGGACTCAACCTGCGGGTGGATGTAGGTGATGAGGAAGAAGAGGAGTTCTCAGAGGAGGAACCGCCACCTTTGTCGGCAAACAAGATGCTTCAGAGTTGATGGACCTGTACACAGATCTCAAGATTGAGATGGAAGCTGATACAGAGAAGAATGAGAAATGGCTCAGACAGTTGGGGCTTTATGAGTATGCAATGTTTCCATGGAAAGAATGGAAAGGAAAGTTTTTTGCCAAGTCACAAGCAGAGTTGCTGAGGAAGACCAGAGGAGCAATATCTGACAAGGTCATGTTGTGTCCACAGGTGATTGCTGTAGTTTTCAAGCTACCATTTACAACAGTTACTCTTCCACCAAAGTGTTCAAATGATTGTTTGAAGAAGGAGTTTGGGTCTAGAGAAGGGACAAGATTGTATTACATGCTTAAGAATGTGGAGTATGGCTGTAGGGAACAATTAAAGTGGTATCTTGAGAGAGTTTGTTTTCTGGCTAAATTTGACTATATGTCAAAATAAAACTATGCTCCATTGGCGTTTGTAGAGTAAGGAGGCTGTTTCAGCTGGGCCCATTGGGTCCATGACAAAATTCATGTAGAGGTGTTTACTCAAGATAAGAGGAAGCATCAGCAAGGTATAAGTGAAGAGTTTAATCTGTTTTTGGGTCAATTTGAAGATTGTTGGGCAAAATTAACGACAACCATGCAATTGGCTAATGGGGACTACTTCAAGCTGGACAAATTCATGGCGTTTCTGCACCCCAAGGTGAGAGAAAAAGTCGATTATGAAAGCCCAAAGAATTACAATGGTGTGGTAGCAATTGTACGATGGAAGAGCAGAAAGATAAAGAAAAAGATAGAGCAGGGTGTGTCGGGCTACGAGACGATTTCCCCCCTTCAACCGCAGAGTCCGAGGGAGTCTATGCACGAAGAAAATCACGGAAACCAAGGTTAAATGTTGTACCACAAAAATGCATACACACAGTGCAAGATTTGTCCGAGCAAATGCAGGAGTTACGGCTTAGCGTCATGGATAGAGGACAGCCAAGAGGAGCAAGGGGTAGGTCAAGGCTGCTGCCAGGTAGGTGCTATAATTGTGGAGAAGAGGGTCACTATGCACTCGATTGTCCTCAGCCACAAAGAGAGAGAGGAAGAATTTACCTGCTATTTGGTAGAGAGCGAGGTTAAGGGAAATTCAATGGTCCAAGAGAGCAAGTAGTGGAGAATCTTGTGTAGCCAGCTCCGCCAAATGGACGTGAAGGTCCCAAGAGTGAATATCATCGGGGTGGATAAGTAGGATGTCAAAGTTTTGACCAATAAGAGAGCAAGAGTTGAGAGAGATGCAGAGACAGAGTGAGAAACCAGGGCTCGCAAAGGTAAGGAGAAAGTGTACAAAGGTAGAGAGAAGCCCGAGCCTAGTAAAAGAAGGAGGCATCACAAAATCAAGCAAGCGGATTTAGGGCGTGGCTATCCGGAGTACAACCAGGTAAGTGATGTTTAAAATCGCAAAGCAAACATTACTTTTGGTCAATTGTTATCTTTAAATCCAAAATTGAGGAGGTAGTGGTCCACAAGTGTTAGCACGAGGCTGCCAAGAGCTAAGGGGAATGTGCAAGCGGTTGCAGAATATGGCTTTGAGGGTAGGTAACCCCACTGATGTTCTTTTGCTGGTGGATGATGTTATAGAAAATAGGATGTAGGTACAAGCTTACATAGATAGAGGAGCGCGGGTTTGCGTCATGACAGAAGTAGCCATGAAAGAGATAGGAGTCAAGGCAGTAGTCAAGTTGAATGTGAGCATGAGGATGGCTAACCATACTAAGGCTAGATGTCTGGGCTGGCTCAAGATGTGAAGGTGAAGGTGAAGGGCATAGAGTGCCCGATAGACTTTTTTGTGATGAAGGCAGAAGATAATGATCATCCAATCATTTTGGGTAGGCCATGGCTTTTGGAAATAGGGGCTAAGCAGGATTGGGAGAGCAAAATGTTCAACTTGCCTGACAAAGAGAAGGGAAGACAGATTGTGCTAGATTTGAAAACCAAGGAGAGCAGCTCTTGTCCTATGGCAATTAAAGATAAAGGTGACACGACGAGCTATGAGTACAAGACAGAGACGGGCTATGATGAAGGCTACACTAGCACAGAGGAAGAGGAGAGCGAGAACGACATGCTGAAGATAGATGCAGAATTATTTGGAGTCACCATAGACAACTCCCCAACTAAAGAAGAAGGTATGAAGGCTCAAGCTCATGGATTAAGCATAGAGGAGGTTTCAAGCATGTTGAGTGAGGATTTGACCAAGGATGAAAAGGAGGGTTATGTTCAGTTATGTGAATCCTATCCAAACTTGTTCACGATGGAGTACAAGCATTTGCGTGGTGCAAAAGGGGTAGAGCACCAGATTGTTCTTAAGGAGGGACATAGGCCTAAAGCATAGAAGCTAAGAAGACTAGGGGGAGTCCAAAATGAGGCCCTTTGGCAGGAGATCAATAAGTTTCCAGATGCAGTCCTTATATACCCTGTGAAAGAGTTAGAGTGGGTCTCACCAATGGTTATAACCCCTAAGAAGAATGGGAAATGGAGGGTGTATGTCGATTACAAGCCACTAAATGTAGCGACCAATAGAAATCACTACCCATTGCTGTTTCAAGACAAGATCCTAAACCAGGTGGTTGGGCATGAGAGATACTCGATTATGGATGGCTTTTTGGGGTATTTTCAGATAGGGATTGCACTTGAAGACCAGTTGAATACCACATTTATATCTCCAATGGGTTTTTTTTGCTTATTGTAGGATGCCATTCGGATTGGTAGATGCATATGCCACCTTCCAAGATTGGATGAACATGGTATTTGTTCCATACTTGGGCCACTTTATCAGGGTCTTCATGGATGATATAGGCTGTTACAGTTCAAGATTGGAGCACCTATCAAAGTTGTAGTTATGCTTTCAAAGGATTGATGAAGAAGGAGGTCAGCTGAACCCAAGAAGTGCAAGCTAGCACAGTCTTGAGCGCAGCTGTTTGGTCATGTGGTGTTGCAAAATGGTAAAGAGGCTGATCCCGAGAAGGTGAAGGAATTTGTGTTGATGGAGCCACCATTAGATGCTCAAGGTTTGGCTTCATTTGTTCATAAGCTGAAGTATCCATCACGTTTCTTTTGGATGTTGTCACAATATGTGCATCCTCTTCAAAAGAGAGCTCAGCAGGTGCATGGTTAAGAGTGGGATGAGGAATCTCAGGAGGCTTTTGATAGGGTCAAGGAAATTTTTTGTCAGTTTGCTAGTGGTGTGTCCTCCCAATTTAGAAGACTTCTATGTGTCTATGAAAATGGGCACAATTGCCATTGGAGAGGTTCTACTACAAAAGGTAGGGAGAAGCTACACGCCAATATACTTTAAGAGCAGGGTGATTAGCCCAAGAGAGGCTAACTACACAGATGCAAAGAAATGGGTGATGGCTTTAGTATTTGCTTGCAGGAAGTTTAAAGTGCATTTAATTATGTGCAAGTTTTTTGTGTTAACAGTGATGAGCGCAAAGCACGACATGGACCCCGACGGCCTCAAAACGCAAGGAGCTGATGCGTGCTGATCTGGCCACGGTGAGATGAACAGGGGGCACCACCTAGATTTGAGCGGCTAGGATGCGGACAATGGTGGTTTGAAATAACTCAAACTCTACACATTAAGAGAGAGAGAGAGAGAGAGAGAGAGAGAGAGAGAGAGAGAGAGAGAGAGAGAGAGAGAGAGAGAGAGAGAGAGAGAGAGAGAGAGAGAGAGAGAGAGAGGGAGAGAAGGAGAGATGTGATGAAAACCCCTCGGGGTGTGAGGGGAAACTTATTTAATGCAATATTTACAGAAACCATATCTTTGGCGAGGTGGCAACCATGGTGACAAACAGATATAGAGAGAGATAGTGAGCATAATAGCGCGTTCTCTAGAGGTGACTCATAGACACAGAGATTTCTACTAGCGTGAGTGTGTGGCGACCATTGGAGTCAAGGTGTAGACATGGCTTCTTCACATAGTGCTAATTCCCAAAATGCTACACTAAATCCCATCTCTCTTGATGCAAGTGTTGCCAATCTCTCCACTAAAATGTTACTAAGTGCTGACTCTCCCAAAAATGCTACCAAGTGCTGACGCCCCCTGATAGTGACCTCTCAGTGCCTTTTTATAGGTGCTAGATCCTTTAGGTTTAGGGCAGTCTGATTAGGTTAGGGCCTTAATTAGGGGAGACAAAGCAAGAAAGTGGGTCCCAGATGGTTGACCCTTGCTTTGTCTTAGGAGGATTTAAAAAATGAAAACTCCTAGGTGGGTCTTCGTGGCCATCACCTAGAGAGAGGTGATAATTTACAATTGGGGTTTTTTATAAGATTTGGTTTGAAACTGGGAAAAATGATGACAACCTACGGATTTCATTGAAGAGGGTGTCGTGGACGAGATGCCATTGGCGTCTTTTCTTGTTTTGGTGTTGGGGTCGTGCAAGTTGGCCGTCTTTATTTTAGGCGTTGATGTCGACTCCTTCAAGTTTTTTTTTTTAATGTTCTTGTGTGTGCGTGTACTGTGTGTGGATATGTGAGTGCGTGTAGGCGTTGTGCTTGTGGTAAAAAGTTCTCTGAGTGTGTGTGCGTATGGCACCGGGTGGTGTGTGGGTGTGTAAGTGTGTGTGTGGGAATGAGAGAGAGAGAGTGACTATATATACATATATATGTATATATATATATTTTTATGTGCAGGCTCTTATTATAGAACAAGGGGGGGAAAGAGATGGCATGAGTGAGAGGGGAGATGGGGAGAAGGTGTGTGTGTGTGTGTGTGTGGGTGTGTGTGTTTGTATGTATCTAGGTGAGAGAGGGTTCTGTAATGCGGGCGGTGCCCGCGGGCTGTGACGAGCGAGAGAGCACGAGAAAGAGAGAGAGATAATGACGTTTGAGGGTGAGGGAGAGAGGGGAGGAAGGGGTGAGAGTGGTAGTGTGTGTGGCCAAGCATAGAAGGGGGTGGTGAATGTTTTAAAAAAACTTTTTACTGGTTTTTCCGGTGAGTGGCATAAAATGGTAACCATCTTTTTGCAACATTTGTCAGCCTACTCAACGTCCTCTTCCTCATATGTGTATATATTTTTCTACGCTATTAAGTTATCTAGAGTAAATTCCCCCTCTTTGTTTAATCTTTGTGGCGACACATACACTGTACTCTTCCCAAAAATGTCACCTTAGTCATATATTTATATTACCATCCTTTTCTTTTTTGCTTTGTAAATAAAAGTAAGCATACAATAACCAACTATCTACCCCCAAACTTTCTTACCTCTTGTGAATTAGTAGTAGAAAAATAATATATCCATCTTCCATCCCATATAGATAAACTACCATGGAAATCAACTCTTCACTTTTCTTTACCAAAGATTATGGTCCCTCTCTACAAGTCTTCTATGTCCCCTACATAGGTAGCCCAATATCTCTTAAGAATATACATATAATTTTTCTCCTTTAAAAAAGACTCCAATTGTATATTCTTTTCACAAGAAAATAATATTGGGCCCTCCTCTATTTGTTTAAGCATCATAGCCTTTTGAAAAAAACATGATTCCCCTTGGATTCATACAAGCAAAGGGCCCATACAAGAAGACTTGGAAGCAAAAGGTTCCCTAGCCTAGTGTGGACCTTCCAAACCGAATTCCTTGGTGCATGGGCGTGAAGAATAGTCCAAATTCATATCAAACATGTTGACAAGGTCAAATTTGCCTTTTGAAGCATGTCATTCCGAGCTACAGGTAAAAAGTTATGGTCAAAATAATGTAAATCTGTCAGATTCGCAGCAAAAGGGAACTGTAAATCAAGTAAATCAATAGGGTGAGATCTTATTTTTCCCCTACTCATTTTATAGAAGAGCAATGAGTGTTCAAGGTCACTTGCATGTGATGGGACTAACCTAAAGCTGGTTTCTAAATGCCAAGACAGACAAGTTGAGATACCCCGCAGGAGCCACCCATAGTGCCTCATGGTGGGGCCCACCTACCTTATGCACCCCTATGGAGCCTTCACAGTCTAAAATGATATTTTTGGTGAATAAATAGTCCCTTTTATGTCCAATATTCAATGAGTGGTCAAAGGACACTTAATTAGGGCTAATCACTTACCCTAATTAAGTGTAGCATAATCCCACTCCTACACAACTATAAATAGCCCCCCTTGGAGAGACTCAAGGACACACGCCTATATTTTCAACTTCATGTTGTTTCTTGATCAATAGTAGAGAAAACCCTAGCTCTCCCTCTTTCAAATCCTCCCTCCTAACCCTCCTCTTTGGAGGAAGTGCAACTCTATCCTCCACTCTTTCTATTCTACAATCTCTTACTCCATCAACCCAATCAATCATTTTTAGCACCTCAATAACTTGTAAATACATCATGATCTCTCTCATGGTTATGTTGATGATCATTAAATCATCTTCAAAAACTTTCAAGTGTCGCAATTCGTGATGGTTAGCCAGCGTCTGTCCTCCCCTTAAAAGTTGTTTGGATGTATTATGGTTTTTCTTATAGGGAGAAGGTGAATGCTATTCCACAAATTGCATATTTCATTTGATGCACGGCATTGGGTTGCATAATCGTTGATGATGTTCAAATTCCAAAGTGTATATAGAGTAAGGGGGTTTTCAAAGTGTGTTGCTTGAGTGGGTGAGTGCAAGTGTTATTTTGATTGGTTTCCTTCTCCACTCCCAAAAGAAGGTGGTGCCCCAAGTAGTGAGCGTACCTCTTTACGAACATTTTGTGAGGGTAGGCCCATTGGTTTGAGTTTAGAGGACCCATTTCAAAAAGCTCGCCCTCATAAAGTGGTGCCCCCACGGAGGAACATATTTCCAAGTTACCTTCAAATTTTTTAGTGATGAACAATGGAGTTCCCTTCTATCCATTTCATTTTGCACAACACATTAGAGTAAATGTTCACATAGATAGAAAAGTCTTTTTCCAGCAACGCATTGTTTTTATGTTTGGTGCAGAAAGACTTAGAGAAATACTGGCATCACCCAATCCAATTATACTTCCAATCATCAATTATGAAACTTATTTTGATGTTCACATTTTCATTTTGTTTTAAAGGCAGGAACACGGAGTGGTGAAGGGGTGCTCAAGGGCCATATGAAGGAACGAGGTCTTTAAACCAACAATGAGGAGTAGCACATGAATCACAATCAAAACAATGAACCTTTTAGGCCTATTGCTTGGCAATTCATTCATATAATCATTGCCACTAAGTTTAGGTTTCAATCTATCATAAGGAGGATATTTGGATCCACTCTCCTCAATGAAATCAATGCTTCAATTAATCCATTTATTCTACCTATGATAAAGTACAAATTAACAATGGATGTGTACATCTTCATTTTAATGTAATCAGATTTATAGTGTCAACAATCTTGTGCGGCCCGTAAGAGAAAAGTTTCTTTTAAAAAAAGAAATTTCAAAAAGTCTAAACAAAATGTTAAGTTATTTTCCCACGTTCTATGCAAGCAAGTGGGGAAGATGCGCAAGAGTTTCTTGATAACTTGGAGATGGCACATCTCATATCCTGGAGAGATGAAGAGGAAGTAAAGCTATGAGCCTTCCAGTTGGTTCTAAAATCAGAAGCTAAATCATGGTATGAGACCTTGCAACCCCAAATCAAGTCCAACTGGGAGAGACTACGAGCAAGCTTCCTCTCCAAGTTCGGGCAAGGTGATACTTCTGAAGGACTATGGAAATGTCTTATTGGACATAAGCAGGTATCACTTGAAGACTATACCTCTTATGAAGCAACCTTTGTCAATCTTTGGGGTAGGTGGGAGGCTACATTAGAAAATCATGGTGGTGCACCTAACTTTCTAAAAAAAGAGAGATTCATGGTTGGCTTGTATCCACTTTTAAAGGCTAAAGTAGAGCTAAAATTCCCATCCACCTTCGAAGAAGCACGTGAGGTAGCCATCATCAAGTTTAGAAAACTACACTTCCAAGCACATGGAGCAAGGGGTTTGAATGAAGTGAGTGAGAGGGAGTCATCACAAACCATGGAAGCACCAAGTAGGGCCCCTCTTGCACAATCTTCACAAATAGGAGATAACTCTCAACAAGAGGTTTTACAAAGGCTAACCCAGCAGCTTGAGAACCTCACTCTGAATCTAGTACAGGGCCTACCTCAACAACGACAACCAAGAGAAGGGAATCGCAATCAGCGAAGACAAGCTCAAGAGCTGCGATGTTGGAATTGCAATGAAATGGGCCATGGAATGTACAATTGTCCACATCCAAGGAGACTTCTGGGAGACATATATCCCCCTAGATTGCCTCCTTTCACTCTACAGCAAGAACTAGCTCAAGGTCCACAAATCCTTCGTCGAACACCACCACCAGCAAATATACCTCCCGTCCCACATGAGGAGGAAGAAAGAGGAGTCAACATCATCAAGCTAGAAGAGGTAATAGATGAGCATACTCTAAACTTTGATGTTATGCCAGCAGAAAAACGCACAAGAGCACATGATAAGGATGAAGACATGAGAAGTGAAGGAACAAATTCAGCCAGAAGGGACAAGAAAAAGAAGTCAAAGATGGAAGAAGATGAAAGTAGCAGGAAGAAAAGATCAAGGCGAAGGGAAATTGGTATCAACAACTTCCCATTGGAAAAGGAGCTAGAGCCCTACAACATCCTCGAGGATTTACAAACCCAAAAGCCAAACATTTCCTGGCCTCAACTTCTACCCCTATCAACCAAAGTAAGAAGGCAATGGCCAAAGTTGGTAAGTACAAGAATTCCAAAAAAGAAAGCAAATCTTTCCATTAAGGTTGTGGCCTCAAAGCTACAAAAAGATGTGGAACCCATTGTGGATGCTTACATAAGGGGTAAAAAGGCTTCTAATGTATATGTTGATGGTGGAGCTCAAATGTGTATGATCACGGAAAAATCAATGAACAGGTTAGGGCTTGAAATTAAAAAGTCCTCTAATTGTCAAGCTAGGCTAGCCAGCAACTCAAGTGTGAAGTGTTTGGGGATCATTGAAAATGTAAAAGTCTCTGTATGTAACATAGATGCATGAGTGGATATGTATGTCATGCCAGCTAAGGGGGAGGGATATCCCTTCATCCTAGGGAGGCCTTGGCTCATTGCTGTGAACGCAGATCAAAAATGGGGAAGTGGTCATTTGATTCTTAAGAAGGGTCAACCGGTGGTGTATGATTGGCGAGAAGGAAAGCAACTAGATATCAACTATGAAACCACGGCAGATGAAGAGAGCGAGGAGGAGAGTCCTTACTCAAGTGATGAGGAAGCATCAACCAGTGCATCAACTAGTGAAGAGGAGTCTTCTTTGGAGGTAATGGGAATTGTATTCAACGCCAACACCCAAGATGTTTCTATAGAAGAAAATCCAACAGACAATCACACACGAGGGGATGAAAGATGCCACCACCTTGAAGAAGGATTTGAGAAGATTCTTGCAAAAGATCTTACTTGTGAGGAGAAGAGGTCCTACATCAATATGTTAAGGAGGTATCCCAATTTGTTTATCACTGACTACTCACAAATAAGAGGTGTAGATGTAATAGAGCATCGAATTGAATTGAAACTAGGGACCAAACCCGTGGCTCAAAAGTTAAGGCGACTAGGATCTGTGCAACAAAAGGCTCTCCTACAATAAGTGAATCGACTCTTGAAGGCTGTCTTCATCTATCCAGTATCCAACTCCGAATGGGTATCACCTATTGTAGTCACTCCGAAGAAGAATGGTAAGTGGAGGGTCTGCGTGGATTACATACCCCTCAACGCTGCGACAAAGAGGGACCACTCCCCTCTCCCTTTCCAAGATGAAATTTTGAATGAAGTAGCAGGTCACGAATGCTACACTGTGTGTGATGGGTATTCATGATATTTTCAAATTAAAATAGCAGAAGAGGACCAACCAAAAACCACCTTCATCACACCTTGGGGATGTTTTGCATTCAGAGTAATGCCTTTTGGGCTCACCAATGCTCCTAGCACCTTCATGAGATTCACAATATTTGTATTTCAGCCATTCTTTGGAAAATCTATAAGAGTTTTTATGGATGATTTCTGTATTTATAGTTGTAGATCACTTCACTGCCAAAAGGTTGAAGAGAGGCTTAAGAGGCTCCATCAATTTGGGGGACAACTCAACCCAGAGAAGTCTCATATCGGTGAATCTCAGGTGGTTTTGCTAGGCCATGTGGTTTCTTCACAAGGAATTCAAGTGGATCCCTCTAAAGTAGAGGCCCTTTTGTCATTATCTCCACCAACAACAACTAAGGAGCTAATGACCTTCAACCACAAAGTGAGGTACATGTCTTGCTTCATCCATCTCCTAGCAGAAGCCATTGCCCCTTTGCATAGGTTGGCAAGCCAATCTACATTTGAATGGGGGAGGGAACATGCAAAATGTTTTGAGGAAGTGAAGGGCATTCTTAGCTCTCTCGCAATCCTAATGCCACCAGATCCAAAGGAGACCTACTATGTCATTCCAAGTGTAGGTTTCGAAGCAATTGGTGTTGTTTTGATGCAAAAAGATCTTAAAACATCATACATGAGGCCGATCTATTTTGAAAGCAAGGTGATGACTCCGGCCGAGAAGGGATACACTGAAATGGAGAAAGTGGTCTTTGCAATCTTGTTTGCGGTAAGGAATTTTCGATCGTATCTTCTCCCTGTGCCATTTGTTTTTCTCACCTTAGAGCACAATCTACCATATGTTGTACAACACATGAGACTCTCATCTAGAATAGCAAAGTGGGTGCTTGAACTCCAAGAATTTGAATACACTTTCCTTGTAGAAGATAGCACAAGAGCAGGACTTGCAGACATTCTCACCTACAAAGTGAGAGAAAGGGAAGGATCACGACTACAAAGAGAGGAAGGCTCAAAACAGTTCAAAGTGAAGGAGATTTATAATGCCCATACTTTATGCTTTGACGGAGCTTATCAATGCCAACAAGACAAAGCAGCAAGGGGGATCATCATTTTGAACCCACAAAAGGAGTTAATGGTTAGAAAAGGTATCACTCTAACCAATGTTCACTCTAACAATGAGGCTGAGTATGCTGCTCTAACCCTTGGGTTAGAAGAATGCAAAGAATTAGGCATACAAAGACTTATTATAAAAGGTGATTCTTTGCTAGTGGTCAGGCAAATCCAAGGGACTTGGAGGTGCAAGAATCGTACATTGTTTGAGTGGCTTAGTAGTGTAAGAGCTTTGATGAAGGGTTTTAAAGCAACACAGGTACAACACATTGTGAGAACTCATAACAAGGAAGCAGACTTACTCGCAAATGAAAAGCTTCAAATGGCGGTAGGAGGTGTGAAACTACATGAACCCAAATATCAAGGTCAAGAGGAGCTAAAAGACATTATCTTCTTTCTACAACAATTGAGTGTCCCAAACACTTAGACAAGGTGCAAAGACATAGACTAGTTAACACTAGGTTGGTAATGGGACACTTTTATGTCCTATTAAGTGACCATTTTCCTTGAATTATGTCAAGAGTTTCAAAATGGATTTTGAGGTGCTTTCTATCTAGAAATTTGTCTCATGAGCTGAAAAAAAACTCGACATTTTTTTGGAATATCAATTCCATCTTTAACCTTCTCCTTGGACAACATTTTGCAACCTAAACTGTGTGAAAAAACGAGTCCTCTTTTTGGCTTTTTTCAACTTTTTGCAACTATACCACTCCAGAGTTCATCTTTGTGATGTCTATAATGCTAGAGAACTATCTTTAGTAGTCCTCAACATGTCCTGATGCTTCTAGGGAGAATTAAATGTTAAAGTTGTAAGTTATGATCAAATTACAAAAATTGTCAAAACCTGTTTTTAAGCCAATTTCAGCTCTTCTATGATTTTTTTGGTGGTTTTCATGATATCCAAATGAAATTTTGATTTTCTATGTCGCATATTGTAACATAAAGATAATATTCCTTGAGTTTTGGGGCACCTAATACCCTATTTTTCATAGTACACAACGATGGTGATTTTTTCAATTATAGAAGAAAACAAAACATTCTAGTACTTCAACTATAGCTTTTTCAATATTGTTAGTTTCTTGTGACAACTATATGCATTTTGTAGGTAGTAACCATATCTAGCCATAAGGATCAAATTTGGCTAGATATTGAATAATTTCTATGGGATTCTACAACTCATAATGTTGAACCCAATTTTTTGATGTTTGCTGTATTTAGCACTTCATCTTTGTCCCAAGATTCCCCTTGGTAAGAGATGTATTATGATTTTGACATGCTCCATGGATCCCTATGAACCTAAAGGCCAACAAGGAACTAAGAAAACATGCATATATTATTTGTATTGAGCGTGGCTATAGAAACTCTGATGATAGGTTCGCAGAATGGTAAAAATTCATCTTTTTTATACCTATTTCTTTTGGCAAAACAAAAAATAGTGAGTGACAAGCAATCATATGTTCTGATCACCAACCCATTGAAGTCAACTAGGGAATTTATCTCAAGTCCTACAAAAATCCCTAATCTTATTTTTATGCAACAAAACGTAAGAAACAACTGTTTTGATGAAAATGTACTGGTCCATCAACTTTGGAGTCTTGGTGTGACCAATAGATGAGAAATTTTACAAGTTTCTTACTTTTTCCATGTGTAGTAGACCTTGAACTATAACCTCATGAAAGGATTTTACAAAATGAGTGGATCTACTATGGTTTTGGAGGTTTTTTTCAAAACCCTGAAAGGACACTTTTATGTCCTGTTAGGTTACCAACCTAGTGTTAAGAAGGCCACACCTTACCAGTTGATTGGGGATGATTTATATCACAAAGGGGAAGATTTGGTCTTGAGGAGAGTACCAGGTGTGCAAGAGATAGAGAAAATTCTTCTTTCATGTCATGATGATGTCTGTGGTGGTCACTTTTATCAAGATATTACAAGCAGGGTTTATTTGGCCGAGCTTACACCGTGATGTCCAATATTGGTGTAAGGCATGTAAGCCATGCCAAATTGCTGGGGATAGACGACTAATATATGAGCCTCGAGTCCCAATAATATCTTATGGCCCTTTTGAAAAGTGGGGTGTGGATGCAATAGGTCCCCTACCTTGTACTTCTACAAGGAAGGTTTTCATCATCATGGGTGTTGACTACATGACACGATGGGCAGAAGCAACAAGCACAACCCGAATCACAGCTGAAGAGGTATCAAAGCTTATTTTTGACCATATTTGTAGTAGGTTTGGATCACCCCTAGAAATCTTATCAGATCAAGGCCCGGGTTTTAGGGCTGACCTTCTGAATGATCTCTTGAGGAGGTTAAAAGTGAAACACCTGCATTCCACACCCTACTATCCTCAATGCAATGGATTGGTGGAAAAAGTGAATGGAATGATATGTAAGATCATTTCTAAGCAGGTTGTGGACCGGCCTACTGATTGGGATCTCCATTTGATGGTTGCTCTTTGGGCGTATAGGACATCTTTCAATGTATCTACCCAATTCACCCCTTTTCATCTAGTTTATGGACAGGAGGCACTTCTCCCCATTGAGGTAGAGCTCTCAAGCTTGCGTGTTCTTGCAAGAGTGGCAAAAAAACCAAAAGAGGTTCTACATGAAAGGATCTTAGATCTCCAATGACTTGAGCTAGATAGAGAAGAGTCCATTGATCACTACATCACCAAAGCGACAAGCCAAAGGGACAAAATCAACAAGAATCTCAAGGGGAAAGGATTGAAAGAAGGTATGTTGGTTCTTCGCTATGATAACTGACTTGATACTCGACTTGACAAAAAGTTTTTGCAAAGATGGGAGGGACCTTTCATGATAAAAACAAAGTTTGGGAATGGTAGTCACAGATTAATAGATTGATCAGGAAAACTCCACAAGACCAGAGTCACTGGATGGAGATTAAAGCCCTACTTTCAACATATCAATCCGTTGATAGGAAGTCATCTGCCTACATCGTCTAAACTCCAAATTGGCATGACTCCCTTCGGCTTGGCAAATGCTCCACCTATTTTTAAAGCTTTGATGTGCAAAGAAGAACCAGCTTTGGAATGTGAACATACCCAGGGCAACCCTCCCATCTCCGATTTATGGGATTGAGGTAATGAAAAGAAGGTCTAATGGAGTAAAAGAGTGCATGACACTCCTCCTATTGAAAAAAAGAAAAAAAAAGTGGAAAAGGAAAAATGACAAAAAGAAGAGAAAAAAAAAAGAATAAAAAGAAGCAACACCGTCCTTCTAAAGATATGAATATCTCTAAGCTTGGGGGAGGGCTAATATGAGTGGCATAAAATGGTAACCATCTTTTTGCAACATTTGTCAGCCTACTCAACGTCCTCTTCCTCATATGTGTATATATTTTTCTACGCTATTAAGTTATCTAGAGTAAATTCCCCCTTTTTGTTTAATCTTTGTGGCGACACATACATTGTACTCTTCCCAAAAATGTCACCTTAGTCATATATTTATATTACCACCCTTTTCTTTTTTGCTTTGTAAATAAAAGTAAGCATACAATAGCCAACTATCTACCCCCAAACTTTCTTACCTCTTGTGAATTAGTAGTAGAAAAATAATATATCCATCTTCCATCCCATATAGATAAACTACCATGGAAATCAACTCTCCACTTGTCTTTACCAAAGATTATGGTCCCTCTCTACAAGTCTTCTACGCCCCCTACATAGGTGGCCCAATATCTCTTAAGAATATACATATAGTTTTTCTCCTTTCAAAAAGACTCCAATTGTATATTCTTTTCACAAGAAAATAATATTGGGCCCTCCTCTATTTGTTTAAGCATCATAGCCTTTTAAAAAAGCATGATTCCCCTTGGATGCATACAAGAAAAGGGCCCATACAAGAAGAGTTGGAAGCAAAAGGTTCCCTAGCCTAGTGTGGACGTTTCAAACCGAATTCCTTGGTGCATGGGCATGAAGAATAGTCCAAATTCATATCAAACATGTTGACAAGGTCAAATTTGCCTTTTGAAGCATGTCATTCTGAGCTACAGGTAAAAAGTATGGTCAAAATAGTGTAAATCTGTCAGATTCGCAGCAAAAGGGAACTGTAAATCAAGTAAATCAAGAGGGTGAGATCTTATTTTTCCCCTACTCATCTTCTAGAAGAGCAATGAGTGTTCAAGGTCACTTGCATGTGATGGGACCAACCTAAAGATGCTTTCTAAATGCCAAGACAAAAAAGTTGAGATACCCCGCAGAAGCCACCCATAGGGCCTCATGGTGGGGCCCACCTACATTATGCACCCTATGGAGCCTTCACGGTCTAAAATGATATTTTTGGTGAATAAATAGTCCCTTTTATGTCCAATATTCAATGAGTGGTCAAAGGACACTTAATTAGGGCTAATCACTTACCCTAATTAAGTGTAGCATAATCCCACTCCTACACAACTATAAATAGCCCCCCTTGGAGAGACTCAAGGACACACACCTATATTTTCAACCTCATGTTGTTTCTTGATTAATAGTAGAGAAAACCCCAACTCTCCCTCTTTCACATCCTCCCTCCTAACCCTCCTCTTTGAAGGAAGTGCAACTCTATCCTCCACTCTTTTTATTCTACAATCTCTTACTCCATCAACCCAATCAATCATTTGTAGCACCTCAATAACTTGTAAATAAATCATGATCTCTCTCATGGTTATGTTAATGATCATTAAATCATCTTTAAAAAATTTCAAGAGTTGCAATTCGTGATGGTTAGCCAGCGTCTATCCTCCCCTTAAAAGGTGTGCGAGAAATCAAGTAAGTGTTATATTCTCAATTTACCATTGGTTTGTTTCTCCACACTTATTCAATTGGTTTAAATAAATTTCTCACTCCAACTCTCTTTTGTTTCATTACATATGCATGTGGCTACCTCTCATGGTGATTTTATTTGTGTCACGACATTGCATAGATGGAGATGAGCTCTCTATGAAAAGTGTGTTAGTTTGATGTAAAATATTCTCTTCTGTGTTTGAGAGGCAAGTCTTGTTATTAACCCTCGTGGCTCACGGACACCCTATCGCCTACGACGGACACTGTAACTGTATTATTTATTTAAGTAGAGTCAGGCACTGGGCTTGTCGGTCCAATAGGGAAAGGTAGAGTGATCGCCGATGAGAGGCGCACTCTAACACGAACATGCTAGGGTTAGTTGGCTAAGCATGGGCGCCCAAGTGTGAATGGGGTGAGCTCATATAAAAGCCAACTAAACCTAATTTTTACTCATTCTCTCATTGTGCAATAGAAGCTGCTCTTGCTCCATCTCCACCTTCTCCTTCACCATCTCCTTGTGTGTGTGTGTGTGTGTGTGAGAGAGAGAGAGAGAGAGAGAGAGAGAGAGAGAGAGAGAGAGAGAGAGAGAGAGAGAGAGAGAGAGAGAGTGAGAGTGTGTGTGCGATCGAGCGTTGCGGCGGCACGACGGCGGCGAGGCGGTTGAGCGCGGCGTAGCGGCGTCTCCCTCTTCTTCGCGGCGAGGAATCATCTACGGCAGGAGCATAAGGCGGTGAGTGACACACCATTGCCCTCTTTGAGCTTACTAGTTTAACTAGTTGTGTGCTTGGAGCCGTCTGCGGCTCGTACACGGTGTATCGGCAAGTCCCTTGCTTCGACAGTGCGGCAAGGAGCGCACATTTTTGGCGCCGCTGCCGGGGATTAGCCCTGCACTAAGCCCAAGAGGCACTTTGTGCTTCTTGTATGAGTGGTTTGCAGTAGGAAAGAAGAGGGAGAGGAAGGCGTATTTTTTCTGCAAGTGTTAATTCTGTTTTTCTGTTGCGCACAGTTTGCATTTTCTGTGTTTCTGCTGCGTACATTTAGTGTTAGTTAGACAATTAGCAAAATTCTGTTTTTCTGTTTACACACAGTTAGCATTTCTTGCTTTTTTTTCATTTTCTGTGTTTTCAGTTCTGTCAAGTTTCAATTTCTGCATTTTCTGTGTTTTCTGGTTTGGGCACAGTTAGTTAATTAAGTAGGTTAGTAATTAGGTGAACCAGTGATTAGCAGGTCAGTAGGTAGGTGAGACAGTAAATAGTTAGGTGAGGTCAACGCGCACCAAAATGCGTACCAAATAATATCTCAAAAAAAAAAAAACTTTTGGTTAAAAATAAAATAAAAATAAAAATTTGGAAAAAAATAAAAAATAAAAATCGAAAAATAAAAACGCGAGTGAGTGGGAGGTTAAATTTTCGAAAATAAAAAACGTGAGTTATAAAAACGTACGGGTGGGTTTGTATAAAAGTTAGATCGGGATCGGGATCATTTTCCCAAGCCCAAGCCCAAGCCCAGGCCCAGGCCTCAGTCCTCAGTCTTATGACATATACTAGACTCACTCTTATATATATACCCTACTCCCTCAAGAGAGAATGAGAGCATGTGGGACAAGTCCTCCACTCTCCTCCCTTCTCTTCCCACTTGCACCCTTAGACTTTCTAGTTTGGGCCTAGTTCCCTATTGGAAATTGACAGTTTTAGGGATTCCGAGGGCATAGAGTGACCAAACGGAGGGCTGTAAAGCACGGCACGACCCTCTGACCAATACGCTTGTTTCGAGCTATCACACGGCCCATTCCACGACACGTTCTAAAAAATCTAGCAAAAAAACAAACAAAAAACACGCTAAAAACTAGTCACAAGGCCTCCTAGAGCAGCTTTTTGACACCTTAGGGTATCAAAAGCACATGCACTTACGCTCTGGGCGGGTGCTAGAACGCGAGCATATTGAGGGTGCCTCTGTTCATACGGACACCCATTACCCATCCACGATAGGCTCTAGACCCTCAGCGGGGACACAAGGTAGCACCACCCAAGACCCTAAAATAGCCGCTAGTGATTCCTCCTCCGACACAGAAATCATGGAAGCATACCCTACCCAAAACACTGAGAGAGAAGGCCATGCACCTCACGAAGCTCCACAGCCTAGTACTAGTATGTTTAGTCGTTTCATGGAAACATTAGGTAGAGCTACTCGCTCGGAACCTGATGCAAATGAAGCACACGAAGGGGGTGGGGAAGTGGACTCTCCTTTCACATCGCACGTGGACCCCACACCCCCAAAGAGTGTCCATGTGGATATCATGCCAGCTTCTTACCAAGAAGGCCCTGTTGAGCTGCCTCCTTCAGAAGTTCCCTCTAGAGTACCGTTGGTGACAAGTAAAACCACGGGGAGCAACATTGCTTCTACCTCACAAGAAACCGTTAACACGTCGACTCTAGAAGGATTGTTCATTAATGATCATTGGACATACGACCTCCACACTGAGGTGTTGACGGATCTACACTCTGGCCACGCCTACCATGTAGGATGGATAGAGATTGTACAATCCACCTCTAGTGCCACGAGCATCGAAGATCAACAGAAAATGATCTGTAATGTTATCCATGGTATTATTCAATCCGAAAGGCAAAACCGAGGGGTAAATATACTCTCAACTGGCCCCATGAGATTTCTGGATACGAGCAAGGCTCAACAACCTACTCTATCACAAATGGAGACTCCTCTAATGAGTCCCATGGACCCATCTTATGTCATTTCACCTGGGGTCTCTATGCAATCTGAGCCTCCGAGCGAAAACTTTAGCTTCCCTAACTTGGCTCAACCCTCTATTAAGGAAAACACAGTGCTCACTCCAGGGATAAGCCTGACAGAGAATGTACCGATGACATCTACGATTAGCGCAGTGCCACTACCTAGTGTCGTAGTACCTAATATGGGGCCTCGACCATATGTGCCTCTAGCCCCTTATGCACACATGGCCCCCACACCTCCAATTGTACCACTTGTTCATGCTCCTCGAGTGCCACTCCCTAGCCCTTATCCGAGTGGACCTATGCCCGGTTATGTTCCATATCCTACATCATCCACACATATGCCAAGATCGGTACTCGTCCCTCTCCCACATATGATTCCAAGAGTACCTCCACCGGCCTTGCCTCCTCACATAGGTGACTTGGCAGCGTTTGCTCAAACCATAGGTCGATCTATCACGGAAAATATGCGTCATGCATCTGATAGAGAGCCTAGAAGTAAGGCAGTACAAATTGCCAAACTCACGCAAAAATTCAATGGGGACAAAGATGCTAGAAAACACATTGAAGTGTTTGAACAAGTATGTGATTCCTTAGGGGAACACAACGAACTACATAAGTGCAATGCCTTAAGCTTGACATTAAGTGGGAAGGCTGGAGATTGGTATAGGACCCTAAGGGTGGACAAGAAAACAATCTACCCTACCCTTCAAAGGTTGTTTCTAAAGGAGTACATACGAGAAGGTGTGCTTTGGGGTGTAGCATCTCAGCTACAGAAGGCCGAACGTAAGGAAGGAGAGTCAGTAAGGGACTTCATTAGTCGTCTAAAGCACTTAAACTCTCATTGCCCTGTAAATGAGCGCTTCAACAATAACCAACTGCTTGATCGATTCATTCGAGGGTTGAGGAATGAAGGAATCTATAATGGACTAGTGATTAGAGGTATCACAACCTGGGAAGATGTCACTGCCAATGCAATCCAACTAGAGGACAACTTGATGATAGCAGGCATGAGGGTGTCTACTGACACGAGATCCACTAGCTCACAAGCCATTGAGTATGAACCCATGACTGCAAAGCCCATTGCCAATGAGCCAAAGGTATTTGAGACATTCTTGACAGACCTCACCAAGGCAATCCAAGAGTCTCTTAAGGATAATCGACCCCCTCAAAATAGTCACATGTATCCAAGAAGGGAGCAACAATGGTGTTCCATTTGCTTAGGTTCACATAGCACTAGTGAGTGCCCTACGTTTAGAGTAAAATTTAATGGAACTTGCAACGCATGTGGTAGGTATGGTCACCAAGCTAAGGATTGTTTAATGATCAAACGTATGATGGCAAATAGACCACCTGTAGCCTGGAGGGATGCACCTTGAGCTCCTGTATTGATGCCTGCTCCACCTGTTGAGCAACTACCGCAACACATGGTCCCTAGATCTCAAAATGTTGTACAAGCTACACCGTTACCACCTCCTGTGCTAGGACCGCAGCCCCCGCATCCAAGGGTCACCCCTATGAACCAAGTGGGTTGCGAGCCATCTAATGCTTATGCAGATGGTTGTGAGGAGGAAATAGACACTAGTATTTCCTACGGACTTGATACATTGGAAGAGTGTCCTATATACTACATGGAAGATTGTTGGGGGCAAGTCAAGCCGGTTTAGCAAGCTGCTGCTCTCGCATCCAGAGGTCAAAATATCAACACCCAGGCTAGGAGGCCACCTCTTCAATGCTACGAGTGTGGTGGACCACATCGGGCTAGTGTGAAATCGCCAATACCACCCGTCGCACCCGCTTATGCGATTACACGGTCCATGCTTCAAGGGCCACGCCATATCCTCGAAGAGAGAGATACCGCGTCAGTTATCCGAGCAAAGAAAAAGAAGACACAAAGGAAGAGGTCGCAAAATACGGGAAATTCAAAGCCAAGTTCCAAAACAAACATAGGAACAGGAGATGACCCCGTGTATATGAATGACCTCGAGGATGATTCAGATTCAATCGAGACAATGGAGACTAGAACCAATACCACAAAGGGAAAGACTGACAAAGAAAACCGTAACATGGAACCAAATGAAAACCGAATAAGAGAAAACCATAAAGAGCCTCTGAAAACACCACAAGTGTTTCCAAATCCAATCCAAGACCCCCAAGATAAACCGCAGGGGCAAAAAGGGAAGAATCGTAAAAAGAAGATTGGGACGTACCCAAACCCAGTAGACGAGATTGAGCAAGTGAGACATCTAAGAGGTTTAGTGGAGGAGACTCAAAGGAAACTAGAACCATAACCCATGCATGTCAAAATTCATGACACAGTGTTTCCCACGCAAGTTCATCCACCCCACATGAACCATAGACCGTTAGCCATATCTAGTATCATCCAAGAAGGGAGTGAGGACGGGACATCAGAAAGTGAGCATACACCTTTCTTGTTGGAAAGGATGTTTAACGAAGGAATACCTGATCCCATTGAGGAATATGAGATTCCATCCTCACCAGTTCCTAGTCAAGGACCTACACCCTGCAAAACGCCAATGAATGTTGCCAAACTAGTGGACTTCATGTCTTCTGAGGTCCGAACCACGATCATAGCAAAGCTGTATGGAGATCCTGAGTTATTCCTTGCACTTCGAGCATTCCTTAACGGAGAGCTACGAACGGGATTACCGCAGTTTGCGCAACCAAATAGGCCCAACTCGATTATGATTGATGAGGAAAATCATGTGCAATCACTTGACTTAGATGGACACGAGTCCGTGATCGAGGTACCCATTAACGAATTAGGGCAGTATTTTGAAGGCGACGAGTCTAATGCGACCCTACCCATCACTACCAAGGGATTAACTATAAAGGGAATTCTTGATGGTGGTGCGGGAGTTAGCATCGTTACAAAAGATTGTTGGGAATCCATGGGAAAACCCCGCCTCAGTGTTACTAACATTGTGGTAAAGATGGCAAATGGTACCATAGCCAAACCTATGGGGATGCTTAAGGATCTTAAGATCAAAGTTCTAGGACACAAGGTACGACATACGTTCATTGTAATGGATTTATCTAAACACCTTATGTCATATGAAATGATTTTAGGATGACCATTCATGAGGGAAGCACAAATGGTTCATGATTGGTCTAAAAATCATGTCTATTTGCAATTCCAAGAATCTGTCCTTAGAGTGGATTTGGTGACTGGTAAGGTACACCCCTTAGGGAGTAAAACCATTATTGATCATCGCTCTGACACCATAGTTCACTCGGCCCCACTACAATATTGTTACACTTGTAAGAAGGATACAGACATTGGCCAAGATTCTCCTTACATGGATGTGTTACCGGGTATGACGGAATCAGACAACGTAGACTGGGTACACCTAGCTGCAACCATAGATACCTGGGGAAATAGAGGAACCACTTGGGTCACACCAGAGGGGGAAGAGGTACCACAAATTGCACCTCTGAACATGATAAGTTCCATACATGCATCTTCTAAGGGCAAGGCAATTGTGGACCAATCTGACAGTGACACCGATAGCTCAATAGAAAACTTTGACCAACACGACCTGGACACTGACTCCCAGAGTGAAACGGATTCTGAATCTCATGAATTAGAGAGTGGAGCAAGTTCAGAGTCAAAACATTCGGAAGGACCGAGCACATCAACCGATGATAGCTCCCCTGAGAGTGAAGAGGACACCAACGAGGACTCCTTTAGTGAGCCAGATCTAAATGCACATCAAAAGCAGGTCTCAAATAAGAAAAAGAAAAACCTTAAGAGGCGTCGATATCGAGCCAATGTACGTGCTAGGATAAAAAAGAAGAGATCCTCAGCAGAATGGCTCAGTTATATAGGGGCATGTGATGCTCATCGGAAATTGGTAGACAATTGGGGTGAATATCTCCAAAATGTTATGTGGTGTAGACCATGACCCCATGACATAGCCCAATTAGAGATCATAGACAAGCCAAGGTTGAGCCGCACTGCAAGGAGGCGTCAAAACCAAGAGTTAGCTCTTCAACACAAGAAAGCAGAAATGAAAGCACAAACCAAAGCACAACCAGAATCCACAGACTTGCACCTTGCACCAGAACATTTCAAATCTTACACCACAGGGGAAGCAAAGGTCGTGTACACAAAAGCCCAAAGAATACCTATCGATGGGAATAATGGAATCTATGATGGTCCGGCAATAGTTAAAGAAATAGAATTAGCTGACCTCGATGAAGAATCAAAACCTGTTTTTATTGCCCAAGACCTCACAGAAGTTGAAGAGGCGGTCCTCAAAGAGCTTCTCAAGGAATTCAAGGACGTATTCTCTTGGACATAACATGATATGAAAGGTGTTCCACCTTGTGTGGTCCAACATACAATCCCTATGATTAGCACTGCGAAGCCCGTACAACAAAGACCCTACCCGATGAATCCTAAGTACGCAAAGATCATTCAAGAAGAACTAGAAAAGCTTATCAAATGTGGGTTCATATATCCTATTGAACACTCTGAATGGGTGTCTCCAATAGTTATCGTGCCAAAAAAGAATGGGAAACTCAGGGTGTGCGTGGACCTCAAAAAAGTTAATGCAGCTACTAGAAGAGACCATTACCCCCTACCATATTCCGAACATGTACTCGAAAGAGTTGCAGGCAAGGAAGCTCATAGCTTTCTAGCTAGATGGGTACTCAGGCTACAACCAAATCACGATAGCGCTAGAGGACCAAGCTAAAACTGCCTTCATCACAGAATTTGGCGTGTTTGCATTTCGTGTGATGGCTTTTGGCTTAACAAATGCCCCTGCTACATTCCAACGATTAATAAACACTGCTTTTAAAGAATATTTGAGAGAGTTTTGTGAAGCTTTCTTAGACGACCTTTGTGTTTACTCTTCTTGGAAGGAACATCTATCATGTTTGCGGAAGGTGTTTGAAAAGTGTAGGTTATATTGTATCTCATTGAACCCGTTCAAATGCCAATTTTGGGTCAAGCATGGAGTTATTTTAGGGCATATAGTATCCAAGAATGGTATCTCAACCGATGAGAGCAAAATTAAAGTGATTCTAGAGTTACCACCACCAACCAATTACAAGGGAGTTCAAAGGTTCATGGGACACGTGGGTTATTATCGACGGTTTATTTTATTTTTCGCTGAGATAGCACGTCCTTTACAAGCTTCTCATTGAATTTAAATGGACTGAAGAGTGTGACCAGGCCTATGAACAATTGAAGAAAACACTAGCAAGTGCTCCGATTTTAAGGACACCTAACTGGGATGTCATTTTCCATGTGCATATTGATGCATCAAACTTTGCTATTGGGTGTGTTCTCACTCAACCAGGAGAACATAAATTGGACTATCCCATTAGCTTTGCAAGCCGTCAATTGAACGATGCTGAAAGGAACTACACCACTACAGAGCGGGAAGGTTTGGAAATGGTTTATGCAGTAAAGAAATTTCGCTACTACCTTCTGGCAAACAAGTTTGTATTTTATGTGGACCATTAAGCGTTGTTGTATCTGGTAAACAAGCCATGCTCCACAGGAAGAATCACACAATGGTTGTTAATTCTTCTGGAGTTTGATTTCACGATTGTAGTGAGACCCGGTAAAAGGCACGTCATGGCTGATCATTTGTCTCGCATACCCAATGGTGAAGCGCCTACAGGAGTTCATGATGAATTACCCGATACTTCCTTATTCATGGTTGAGACTATGCTTGAATGGAGTGAGAACACTGTTAACTTTTTAGTTAATGGTTTTCCACCCAAGGAACTTCGTAAGGATATCGCTCGAAGGCTAGTAAAAGAATGTGAACCCTATTGTTTGATTGCCGAAACTCTGTAGAGATTAGGCAAGGATGATATTCTTAGGCGTTGTGCCCGCGAGGATGAATATTTGTATATCTTGCAAGAAGCACATATGGGCATAGCAGGAGGACATTTTTCAGGAGACCTGACTGCTAGAAAGGTGCTGCAATCAGGCTATTGGTGGCCAACTTTATTTAAGGATGCATCACTTTTTACAAAAGGGTGTGATGAGTGCCAATGTTACAAGACCACACAACGCAAAGACAGAATGCCCTTACATCCTATTAAAGTTACCCAACCATTTGAGAAATGGGGCTTAGACTTTGTAGGTCCAATTAGTCCCGCAGCTCGCAACACTCAATCTCGATATATTCTAGTTGCTACGGACTATGTAACAAAGTGGGCTGAAGCTAAGGCTTCACAAAAAGCTGACGCGAGGACAACAGCTAAGTTTCTTTTTGAGAACATTATCACAAGATTTGGTTGCCCTTTTGAAATTGTTAGTGATAATGGTACCCATTTTATAAATGAGGTAATAAGAGAGCTTACCACGACCTTTATGATATCCCACCATAAGTCTACACCTTATTACCCGCAAGCTAATGGACAAGCCGAGAGCACCAACAAGACTCTAATCTCTATTTTAACCAAGACGGTAGAAGCTAATCGCACTGTTTGGGATTTGAAGTTGACATCTGCTCTATGGGCTTATCGTACTGCTTATAAAGTGGCTATTAATTGTACGCCATTCAAAATGGTATACGGCCAAGAAGCGGTTATGCCTTGGGAGTTTGTCATTCCTAGTCTTAGGGTAGCTTCGCAAGAAGGATGGAATGGTAACCCCTTAACCGAGCGTTTGTACATCTTAGAAAAACTAGACGAAGAGAGACAGTTGGCTGTGCAAAATGCTCTTGTGGAAAAGGATAGGAGAAAGAAGTGGTTTGATCGCCATGTAAAGGACAAGGACATCAAAGTTGGTGATAAAGTCCTTATGTATGGAGTACGTAAAGAGAAGAAAAAGTTGAAATATGCTGGTAAAGGACCATATAGAGTATGTGAAATTACCCCACAAGGTACCCTTCGTGTGGAAACTCTTGATGGAGTTGAAACCATTGGATTCCTCAATGGGAGTAAATTCAAAAGATATTATGATCCTTTAAGCCAAGAAGAACTACGGGCCATTCATCAAAAGAAGGCCGCCAAAGCACAAACCGAGTTAAACAAGATACAAGCTCAAGCTGAGGCTAAGGAGCGACAACAACGTATAAGACAAAAACGAGAGGCTAGCCTTGGAGTCACAAATGCATTCCACGTGGAAATCGAAGAGGAGGGGTTGGACTCTGACACACCTCTACGATACCCTATTGAGTTAAACAGTGCCTATGGAAAAGTTCTATATAACGCCTTATTGGACACGGGTGATAAATATAATCTGCTATCCTATGGGGTGTGGTGTCAGCTAGGGAAGCCACCTCTATCTGAGAGTATTATCCAAGTCAAGGGTGTCAACAAGAAAAAAACTACGGTTTTTGGAATCTGGCACACTTCTGTCAGTTATGACAATGGAATTGTAGCTCAAGACTTTTTGGTCATGCCTACTGGAACTATGGAGGGTAATATAAACCTAGGCCGCACGTGGATGATAGCCACCAAATGCACTATTGATTGGGGGACTGGGGGTGTTACAATGCAAAAACCAACTCTTAGCCCTACCACTCAAGCCATAGTCCTTGAGATATTGCCTAAGGAAATAAAACCCAAGACAGTGCATGTCCAGGAGGTTGAACCATACGTCCCCATAGCCCAACTCTCTAGAGCTTCAACTGATGTAGTTGAAAGAAATCTTGAGACACACAAGAACCATCCTAATATAACACAGAAAACATACAAGTGGGTCCCTAAAGCCTCTGTAGTGAGCATGGTTGATGCAAAAAAACGGAAACCTAGTAAGAACCGTCCCACTCACTCCAAGAAATGTAAAGAAACGTTGCGTTGGATTCCTAAACGACTATTGGAAGCCCAAGGATACTATGAAGGAAATGATCAAATCTGGGTGCCCAAACGTAAAGTGTACTCTTACCTGTCACCTGGCCCATGTAAACCCAATCCTGTGGCTCCAAAACAAATTGAAAATCGCGGAAAGGAAAAATTCGTGGAATGTTACACACCCGATCTAGAGCTAGTGTGGGTACCAAAGAAAGAACGATTTGTTCCACCTAGCTCAGGAACAGGGAAATCAAATGAAGCTTCCTGATCTTCATGTAGTTCCTATACGCGAATAGAAGCTTCGACACAACCTCCACCTACCACTGTACATATCCATACAAGCACGAAAGAGTTTGCACCTCCCAGGGTAAGTTCACCACCTACAACAACGTTGCAAATAAAATCATGGGAGAGTACCTTACCACCCTTGCAACTAGATGAAACGCATAGGGCGGTCGAAAACTATTGGTTAAAACCTTCAACCATAACAACTTGGAACAATTGGTTTCAAAAGGTGACGACCTCATTCCAAAAGGTATGATCTACCCAAGGAAGGGGGGAGTTTTTGCTAACATCAATCATTCACTCGCTCCCCTCTCAACCTTCCTCCCTGACCTCTCAATTCCAATCTTAGGGAATGTATATATATAGCCTTATACTCACAAAAAACAAAAATAGTAAAGAGCAAGAGCGACTAGCAACGAGAGAGCACCCTATCAGATCTTACATATAAGTCCAAATTCACCGTGTCAATTCAAGCAACACACAAAAACAACTCTTATGTATTAAAGGCCTAACCAAATCTATCTGTCTTGTCAGAAATGGCTACTTCACCAGAGGCATGCACTTCTATTTTTGATGAAAGGTACCCTTTGTCTTTTCAACAAGTGTTCTACGTATGCTACCCTATACTTTCTTGCGAATGGGATTTGATAGAGAGCCTTGCATGTGAGAGAAATTTTGAGGAGTTAGAATGGATGATATGTCTATGGCTAACTAGTGATCCCTACCCAGTAGCGAATGTGTCTCCAATGGCACATGCTTATTCTTTTGCACAAGATGAGTATCCACGCATCACGAGGTTCTTGATTAGCATGCTTGCACAAGAGGATGATGAAGAGGAACTAATAGAGACCGAGGAAGACTATGGCCTCACGGACAACGATTTTATTTATCTAGATGATGAGGATAGAGGCCTAGCCTTAGGGTGGCCACCCGGTTTATATAATATCCTCTTTCCTTGATTCCAAAAGGGGTGACAGATAGGTAAGTTAGGGGTCTAGATTGTGTTTTGAGTTTGTTTTTTAGGAGTTTTAATTTTTCACACTGACATGCCTCCTAGAGGTATAGTGCGTGTTTTTGGATGTGTTAGGTAGTACTTATATGGATCTCCATCCACATGGCTGAGGACATCTGCTTCAACGAAATGAGCCACTCCATACCTCCAGGTGTACTACTTTCCATGATTCATGTTGGTGGATATGTGTAATTGCTAATAATGATTTTTCATTCTTTGTTTGAGTACAATAGTTATGATTGTTATCTGCCATTATAGATGTATAAATTTGTCTTTGCTTAAGTTGATTGAACTCCAGTTTAATCTTATGGATGAGCCTGGAGATTAGGAGACCGTGACTTTAGGTTAACTCGTTTACTTGACCACTAGGCCTAGCTAATAAAATTATCCGAGTATTTGAGACCTTAGGAATGTTTTAGGCAGAGAAAGGCTTGCTCACTCAAACAACAAAAAACACTAGTGTGAATACCAAGGAAATGGAAGCAAAAAAAAAAAAAAAAACATAAGTGCCACAAATGAAAAATCTTACGCTGGAAGAGAAATCCTGGCTTGAATTGGTACTTCACTCACATGTATTGTCTATGGTACTAGAGCCCTAGAGGTTCCCAGTGTGGGTTGCTTTTCCTTGAGAAGCAAAAAACCCCGGACATACAAAATAAGCACACACGTCACATGATTGTGACCCAAAGTAAAAAAGTATAAAAAAAAATAAAAATAAAAAAGAAAGTAAAAGACTTCCATTAAGCTTACAGTTAACATTTCAAGCTTTTGTTTGCAGTTGTGAGAGCGAGGTGGCTAATCAAAGCTGAAAAGCATAATTAGGGAATCTTGCATTTAGATAATCTTCTTAGCTTAGCTAGTACTAGAGTAGTTGTTTTAACCTTAGTCATAGCTAACTAATTGATAGACTCACCCATAAGCTCAAAACTCTTGATTAATTAATTTACTCAAAGTGCAATTTATTTGTCCTTAATGGCAGTCTAACATTTCATAAATCTTGCATTTACTCGTTTCCACATGTACTTTACACTCCCTCATGATTTATGGCAATATAATTCCGCTTGCTAAAACAGTGACTTTGCCTTGCAGATTCAAATCTAGATGCTCTACAACATGGACATACCAAGCTTCAACTCAATAGCTTCCGAGGACGGAATCTACATCAGGAAGGGGGGCAATGTTAACCCTCGTGGCTCACGGACACCCTATCGCCTATGACGGACACTGTAACCGTATTATTTATTTAAGTAGAGTCAGGCACCGGGCTTGTCGGTCCAATAGGGAAAGGTAGAGTGATCGCTGATGAGAGGCGCACTCTAACACGAGCATGCTAGGGTTAGTTGGCTAAGCATGGGCGCCCAAGTGTGAATGGGGTGAGCTCATATAAAAGCCAACTAAACCTAATTTTTACTCATTCTCTCATTGTGCAATAGAAGCTGCTCTTGCTCCATCTCCACCTTCTCCTTCACCATCTCCTTGTGTGTGTGCGTGAGAGAGAGAGAGAGAGAGAGAGAGAGAGAGAGAGAGAGAGAGAGAGAGAGAGAGAGAGAGAGAGAGAGAGTGTGAGAGTGTGTGTGCAATCGAGCGTTGCGGCGAGGCGGTTGAGCGCGGCGTAGCGGCGTCTCCCTCTTCTTCGCGGCGAGGAATCCTCTACGGCAGGAGCATAAGGCGGTGAGTGACACACCATTGCCCTCTTTGAGCTTACTAGTTTAACTAGTTGTGTGCTTGGAGCCGTCTGCGGCTCGTACACGGTGTATCGGCAAGTCCCTTGCTTCGACAGTGCGGCACGGAGCGCACACTTGTGCGCATGATTTTTTGATGAGTGCTTGAGAGAGGAGGAGTTTGGATGTATTATGGGTATTCTTATGGGAAGAAGGTGAATGCTATTCCACAAATTGCATATTTCATTTGATGCACGGCATTGGGTTGCATAATCGTTGATGGTGTTCAAGTGTCCAAAGTGTATATAGAGTAAGGGGGTTTTCAAAGTGTGTTGCTTGAGTGGGTGAGTGCAAGTGTTATTTTGATTGGTTTCCTTCTCCACTCCCAAAAGAAGGTGGTGCCCCAAGTAGTGTGCGTACCTCTTTACGAACATTTTGTGAGGGTAGGCCCATTGGTTTGGGTTTAGAGGCCCCATTTCAAAAAGCTCGCCCTCACCGGTAATGTGCTCCTCCTTTATTGGGGTTGGTTCTTGTGGCGGCAGTTTCAAGAACCGGTTGTCATCAGCCCTCCCATTCGGTTAGAGGCATTCATGCTTCTAGCCCTACTTTTGATTCTTTAGCAGTGGAGATGGAGGGTTCTCAATCCTCTGGAATATCTAGCATGAACTCTGGGTCAAGCCTTAAAAAGTACCTCTTGAGCCTCCATCCATTGACTCTAGTCTTGTGTATTCTCCCATCTGCTTCCATCAACTTGTAACTGTCGTTGGCATAGTGCCTTTTGACAATGAATGGCCCTTCGCATTTGAGTTGAAATTTCTTGTCCTTCCTAGTGTCAAATCTGTTGTCATATCTCAATACTAACATGCCTCTCCAGGCCCTTTTCCTTAAGCCCTTGATTGAAGGTGAGCCGGTGTCGCTATACTTGTGCTGCATAGTGATTGATTGCATCTTCCCTATCTAGTTGGAGTCTTTCGAGATCCAGGATGTGGTTGCAAATATTAACAATTGGGTGTTGTAAATGGCTAGCCACGAATCGCAATCTAGCTATCTGTACCTTCATGGGTAGAATGGCCTCTTTTCCATAGACTAGAGGAAAAGGCGTGAAACCTAGTGATGTTCGGAATTTCATCCGGTATACCCATAGAGCGACCATGAGATGTTTATCCCAATCACCTGTGTGGTTATTCACGTGCTTTGTGATGATTTTATAGATCATGCCATTTACCTTTTCCACTAGGGCATTACACTGTGGACAATATGGTGTGGAATGTCGGCGTGTAATGCCTAAATTTTTCATTAGTTCTCCCACCAGGTTGCCTCTAAATTTTGGCCCCCTATCAGATATTATCTCCTGAGGTGTGCCAAAACGACAACAAATGTGCTCAAATATGAACTTCTCCACCTCTTGGGCTGTAATGCGTGTGGTGGCTGCTACTTCCGCCCATCGGGTCATGTAGTCTACACCAACTAGAATGTATAGTTACCTGATTGTTCCCTTCGTACAGGATCGATTGCCACGTACTCTGCTTCATTGTTGGAGTGGGAGTGTAACAACTTCCCAATGGAGAATACTTTCTCCCTTTGCTCATTGAAAATGATGATGCCAGTTGTAGACTGGTCCACTGTTCTTTTGTATGCTCCATCAAAGAAAAGAGAGTGAGCTCTTTCTAGCTTAGGAATTTCTATCATTGGTGTCACTTCTTTACCTTCCGTGTTGACCTTCAGCTTCTTCTCATAGTGACGATGAATAAGAATACCTGCTAGACTATCCCTGGTGGAGTTTTCTACCTGCATGGTGTAGTCAAACTCTTGTAATCTAACTAGCCACTTAGAGATCCTAGATAAAACATCCATGTGTCGCATAGCATACGAAAAGACCTCCATTGTCAGAATTACAAAGGGTCTAGGCAGCAGGTAAGAGCAGAACTTTGTAGTGGCAAACATTCATGCGAGCACCATGTGCTCTACTGTGGTGAATCCTTTTTCTGATGGGATCATGACACAACTAGAGAAGTAGATAGGACGCTTGAAAGAGGTTTGGGGGTCCTTTTGCATTAGTACGGCTCCAAGTGTATCACTTCCTACACTGGGGTTCACATAAAATGGCTCGCCCATCTGGGGGTGAAATGGCAGGAAGTGTGGCCAGGATTTGTTTCACTTTTGTGAGTTGTTTCTCATTTTCTTCACTTCACGAGAAGACATCTCTATGGGTGACTTTTTGTAGAGGGAGAACCACCTGATATAGCAAGTGAATGAACCGGCTTAAATACCTTACCTTCTGTAGGAAAGAGACCAATTGCTTAGCTGTGGTGGGTGATGACAAAGATACCAAATCTTGAACCTTTCTAGGGTAAGCCTGAATCATTTTTGCTAAAATCACATGGCCAAGGAGAGTGACCTTGCTTTCACCAATGTGACACTTATCCACGTTGAGCTGGCTACCCAAGGTTTGCAGCTTGGTCAGGCCATCACACACTTTGCTCAAATGGAGGGAGCGTGAACTATAGATGTAAAAATCATCTACGAAGACTCGTATTGACGTTCCAAAGTATGGCTGGAAGACAAAAGTCACATAGCGCTGGAATGTGACCGGAGCATTGGTGAGGCCAAAAGGCATCACTCTGTAAGCAAAGCATCCCCAGGGTGTTATGAAAGTTGCCTTTGTCTGGTCTTCTTTTGCAACTAATTTGAAAGTAGATTGAGCAGCCACCACATACTGTGTAGTGCTCATGACCTACTACCTCAATGAGAATCTCATCTTGGAATGGGAGGGGAAAATGATCCCTCTTTGTGGCTGCATTGAGAGGTTTGTAGTCTACACAGACTCTCCACTTGCCATTCTTCTTTGGTGTGACTACCACTGGAGAGACCCACTCTGAGTCTTTGACGGGGTAAATGAACGCTTCCTGTAGTAGATTCCTTACCTCTTTGAGTAGTGCTTCTTGTTGGATTACCCCAAGCCTTTTGAGCTTTTGTACTACATGCTTACTTCCTTCCTCGAGTCTTATGCGGTGTTGGACCACTGCGATTCCTGTGATCTTATCATAACCATCACTGAACAATGTGGTGGAGCTATCTAGCATGGAGACATATTCTTTTCTCTCTTCACCAATTAACTCACTAAAGAGAATCCGATGTAATTTACTTGTATCCATCAAGGATTGCGTACCTGATGATCCCTCTTGGTTTGTCGGTGGTGCTCTAGATTTTGTCAATATTTTTGGGTCTTTGAGGATAACCCCCATTACTTCGATGCTACTATCACTTTCTTCAGTTGTTGTTGTCTCTTCTCTTGAGGTGGACAAATAGTCACTAGTGGAATCATCTTCGTATGCCTCCAAGATCATGTTGCATTGCTTCCCAGTCCTCATGTCGTAGAATATGGACTTCGCTTTAGCATCCTTCATTTGAATCATTCTGGTACTCCAGTCTTGCTTAGCTTCCATAGCCATGAGCTAGGGTCTTCCAAGAATGATAGGGTAGCCCTCCCCTTTGTGTGGCATGACAAAAATGTCTACCTCCACTTCTATGTTGAATGCCTTCACTTTGATTGCATTCACAATGCCTTCACATTTCACTCTTACGTTATTTGCCATTTTCGCTTGGCACGGTGACGGTGGTGCAGCCAAACACTATCGACCCAAGGAGAAGCTATCGGTACCTGTGTTAATGTTAGCAGGTAGATGATGCAGTACTTGTGTAGCTGCTTGATGCAAGGTATGGCCGGCACTGTCGGGAAGTGTATGTCAAATGTGGATTTTAGCAAACCAAAGGAGGTTTTCATGCTCAACTCGTCGGGATTCCCAGAAGTGTGGGTGCAATCGTCAGGTAGTGCCATGATATGTTATATGTTGAATGGTTTCACAATTTTGCGAATTTCGAGGCTCTCGGGATCCATGAAACTGCTCAATCGGATGTTGTTTGAAGGTTGCCACACTTGTAGCGGTCCTGCTCTTCTCAGGGTGATGTGCGGGATTGACTGTGACCCGTTTGCATCGCCATGGGATTGTCCACACTAGGGTAGAGGCACCAGTAAGTAACAGGGCACCAGAAGAGAGACAAAAGTTAGAGACATAAATGACCCAATGAGTATTAAAATAAGGGCCTAAAGAGAGGCAAAATTTACAACGTGGCTCATTAAAAAATTGAAAATGTTGAAGAATTACAACTCAAGGCCATGTTTTCAACTTTCGATACACACTCTGCTCCTCTTTACGCGCGTACCCCTCATAATTGGTGCGCTCCACAGCCTTAAATCCTACATTCCGCATCTCCAAGTGACTCGCCATCTGCTCAATGACAACACACCCCCATCTCAGCAATAATGAACGATGCATTTATTTTTAAGAATCATGAATCAACATGAGAATTTCACGCCAGCCTCAAGCAGAGCCTTTAACAACAATACAGAACCTGACCATGACTCAGACCAACATAAAAGCAACAACAAAACACCATCCCTACTAGATTCCAGTTTCCTAGCCATAAGCAAGCATACATGACCAGTATGAACAGAGCATATATCACTTAACCAAAGCAAAGTTCAATGTTGCACACACACTCTCATCCCTACGTTGCAAACCAGATTCACAGTTTCCAGCCTCACTGTCCCATTATGCAAATCCTCCTCAATGGCATCTGTAGCTCCCTGCGAGTGTAAAGCTTGCCGACTTGAAAGACACCCACAGTTGGAAGGTCTACTTTGCACATCTGTTTTAATACATAAGCACGGTGGTCGAGGGTGTTGCTGCGGAAGAGTACATGTACAGCCCATTTACCATTGCAAAGGCCCCAAAAGAAAGCAGGCTCCTTTCATCGGCATCAAGCAAAGCACTTCAACGCCAAAACCCACAAAAAGACCAGCAAGCCCTGAAGAAGAGCAACTAACAGATCCGGAGACAACGCAACATGTCCCAAAGAAGCGCTTCTCTGTAAAGGAATACGCAAAACTTCTTCTCGATTTTCAATAATTTCCTTGATAATGTAAGTAATCTCTTTCAATCGTCTATATTTCAAATCGTCTGATTTAACAGTATGACCTAATATCTCTAGTTTGAGAGTTGATAATTTCATATTTACCTTGAAATTAACTTTTGATGACTTAAAAAAAAACCACAGCCATTAAATGTGTGCATATTTCAGTACTCTAACATAGGTGCATTTTCCCAATTAATAATCCCTCTTCATTTCTCACTTAATCAAATCTGTGTGCAGAAATCATGGCAAAGAAGTATACTAAGACTGCAGCCAAGAGCCAAGATCAGCAGTCAACAGAGAAGAGTACTTGGACTGCAACCAAGAGCCAAGACAAGCAGTCGACAGAGAAGAGTACTAGGACTGCAGCCAAGAGTACACGATTGCCTCGTCCTATCACCAACAAACAATGCATGAAGAAGGTAGCTTTCACAACTCCACCAGACAAAGAAAAGGTTGTCATCAAAAAACCACACCATCCACTTGAAAGCAAAGACAACAGAATTAAGAAGCGATCGCATCGAAGATCAAACAAAAATCCTCCTCTTGCTCTCATAACAAAAGCCATATTTCAAAAGTCAAGATCAAGTACACCTACTACTCCAGCCCAACCTCTCCCAGAGGTAGGAGAAGATCCTCCAAATACACCAAAGAGGCCAATAGCCCGCACGAAGTTGTCATGGACAACAGAAGATATGGCCAAAGCTCTCCATGCACGAGAACATGGACTTTCTCTAAACAAATGTTCCATACAATTTGGCATTAGCAGAGGTGCAATTGCTAATTGGGAAGAGGGAAGGACTCAAACAAAAAGGAAAGGACTCCCCACCACTCTCACTACCACCGAAGAAGAAGTATTGCTCCAATGGATTTTTTTAAAGTGTGACTCTGGTCATGGAGTTTCTGTGACAGATGTAAAGCTCAAAGCTGCAGAAATTTGTCAAACAAGGAACACACTTTTTTCAAATGGCATTCCAGGCAGAAGCTGGTGGGATGGATTTCGCAAGCGGCACCCAACTCTGGTTTTTCGAGTTACCGAGAGCCTAGACTAGTCAAGGGCAAGCAAATTCAGGCCAGAAATAGTAGAAACATTCCACAAAAAACTTCAAAAGCTTTACTCAAAACACAACTACCCGTCGTCAAATATTTGGAATGCAGACGAGATAGGATTTCAAGGATCTAGAGATAAGGGTATGAAAGTGTTAGCCAAGAAAGGATCAAGGTCAGTTTATGGAGTTACATGCGATTCATGTGAGTGGATGGCAATACTGTGTTGTGTTAATGCAATTGGTGAAGCAATACCCTCTTACTATATTTTTAAGGGCAGTCGCATAATAAGTAACTACATTAGGTTTTGTGAACCTGGAGCTGCCATGGCTGTACAGAAAAAGGCATGGATGACATGAGAGTTGTTTCAAGCATGGCTTAAACACTTCGATGATGCTATTTCACTACAAGGCAAAGAAAACAGACACCTCTTAGTCCTTGATGGACACGGAAGTCATGTCTCACTTGAGGTAGTGGCCAAAGCAAAAGAGAGCGGCATAGATATTGTCACACTGCCAACCCACACATCACATAAACTTCAGCCATTGGATGTATCAGTATTCAAGCCATTAAAAGTGCAATTTCGGAAGGAGAGGGATAAATGGCAACAGAGAACAGCTTCGAAGCAAGCAAGCAAGACAGAGCTGGCTTCTATTGTGACAACAGCAATAAGTTTATCTTTAACGGAAGCTAACATAACAGCAGGGTTTCGAGCAACAGGGATATGGCCACTAGATTTTGCAGCAGTTAAGTTTGAAGGTATGCCCTGCAATCACATTAACCTTGTTGAGGAGACAAGTCCACTTGACGAGACAGAGTCACAAGTACCCAACACGCCAATTGAGCAGCCCATAGAGGATGAGGTTGAGGCCATACTAGCTCTCAATACTCTCGCATCTCAGCTCCAAAAAGAAACTAGAATTTCTTCTCAGCAAGAGAATCGGACACATGCAATAAGCTTCACCCAGCTTTTGGAGAGAGCTGAAATTTCAAACTACACACCTTGCGACTCAGAACCACATTTCTTCATAGAAGACGAGTGCAATTGGGACATAACACCCAACCAAATTACCACGAATTACATGGAAAACCAGGTAAGTTCTCCTACTCTGCCAGTACAGCCACAAAGAGATCAAGATGCGCGATTTTCTAATGAAAATGCAGCTCAGGTACAAAGAGTTCAAGATGCACAATTTCCTAATAGAAATGTAGCTCCCGTTTCGACTTTTCAAGCAAGCATAACTCAAACCAGACATATCACTGATAGTGCTCGAATTCCAACAATAACAAGTCATCAAGAAGCAAGGTTTCCTAATGAAAATGCAGCTCCAACAACAACTGTTCAAGAAGGCCTAACTCAAAACAGATGTGTCAGTAATGTGGTTCAAATTCCAACAACAGCAGCTCATCAAGAAGCATGGTTTCCAAATTCAAATGCAGGTCCAACATCAACTACTCAAGAAGGCACATCTCAGCAAAACCGTATCATTGATATGCTCCGAGTTCCAATGTCAGAAGTGTGTGTGCGTCAAGCAAACCGTGAGGCTTTTGTAGACTACACAAATAGTCTCATTTTAACATCTACACAATACATTGAAAGTATGAGAGCAAAGAATGCAAAGAAAGAAGAGATAGCCAAGGCAAAAGAGGAGAAGCGCATTGAAAAAGAAAAGAAGAGACTTCATTCACTTGCAGAGAAAGAGGCTGCTCGACAAAGAAAGGCCCATGCTCGGGAAGCCAAACTTTCGAGGAAAGATTGGGAAATTCAACAACAGCTCTTTGAAGAAAGATTACGAGCAGTCTTGTGGGAACAAGGTTCATTAGAAGGCTTACAATTGAGGCCACTTCAGATAGATTAGCCTTATCACGCCTTGGTGCGACGGCATCAAATGAAAAAGTTGCGTGCTAAACAAGCTCGAGAATGACTGCATTACTTAAGCTCAATTTTGAAGCACTTCACTATTCTAGGCGAGCCCTAAACTTTTTGGAGTAGTGTTTTGTATCAAGGTTAGGTATTTCAACAAGCTTTACAGCACATGTTAAAACTCAATCTCTCCTACTCGCCAGCCCAATCTTGGGGTTGTACTCCTGCAGCAATATACCTAGTTTCTATCAAAGCAATAATGTAATACTACCAATCGGTTTCTGTTTCATGCTTAACATGCCAGCTGCCCTTTATGGTGTATAAAAGTACTTATATGTAACAATTGAGGGTGCAACAGGTAAAGTTTTGTTTTATGGTTAGTATGTTAAACACATGATACATCCCCATTTCTCACACAACATCAACTACTATCTATTATGACAACACAAAGTTTATCATTCACATTTCTTCATACCATATCCCCTTCCTATTAAAGTCTTACTGCAGCATATGCATTTTGTCTTTCAATGCGTCAGCTACATTTTGTCTTTCAAATGCTTGTTTTATTCTTTGGGACAACCTTCAAATACTGTTAGCCTCACACACTATTAGCCATTCATTATGGTTTTCAGCCAAAGTTTAACCTCAGTCACATTTCAAGCAGTAGCCTGTAGTCAAATCAAGAACGTTTGCAAAGATTTTAGTTCTCAACAAAGGTGAATCTCGGCCACATTAGAAGCACTCAAACATGAACATTCACATACATCCATTATTGATGATTGAGAGTCCTCAGCTCAAAAGTATATCTCTGTACAAGCTCCACATATTAACACTCCCTAAACATTCACAAGCATCCATTATTGTTGAGTGAGGTTCGAGAGTCCTCACCTCAAAGTAAATTGTCGCATGTTGCTCCACAAGTTATTAGCAGTCCTGAAAGAAAACCTTAAAGTCAAAGGCAATAGACTGCACATCAAATCAAAAACCAAAAAAGTGCAGAGAACAACAATTACTCTTGTATTTGCAGATGGAAGATGCAGGCCTGGTTTCGCTCTGTCGGCTGACTCTTTTGGCATCCTCTTGCAAGGGCTGAGAGGGGTGCGGTACAGATAAGAGATCTTGAGAGGCTGCGGCTACCATATCTACCCCGATCTCCATCATAGGAGGTTCCGCTCGAGCACAAGGGCTAGTGGCATCCAATCCCTCTCGACCTCATTAGCTCTGTCGACAGGATTGCCTCTTGCAAGGACTTCACAGAGCATGCGTCAAGCATTCGCTCATCATTGGAAAGGCAGGGATACAATAGGCTAGAGGGGGGCACCGTCAGGCAAGCTTCGGCTTTGACTACAGGCGAGCCAGGGAAGACGACACCCGCGTGGGGAGGCAACGCAGTGAAAGGGCAATGGGCGAGCTAGGGAAGACGAGGCCCATTGTGCCGAGCTTGAGCGCGTGAGGAGGCAACGCAGTGAACTCGTACAATGTGCCTTCAATGTACACGAGGTTGGCACCTTAATAGCATGAAGGGATAGCATCTCGCTGAGGAGCCTCCAAGTGTCTACCTGGGAGTGGGTACATACCCCATCCCAAACTGAGTGACTGAGAGCATTAGTCGTCTCTCTTCTGGGTACTTATCATCCAAAGGGAGAATCCTAAGTGGAAATGTGCAAGGGGGGGGTTGGTATCCCCACTCACGCTCTACTTTTTAGCAAAGGAATCAAAGAATTTGTGTGGAAATCCATTTTCCTTCACTGCCATCTCACCATCTTACCTCCAGATGTTCAGGGACAAGTGGCGGTGTTGACCAATACCCTAAGCGTGTGATTTGGCCAAAAATCAAGCATGATACCACCTTGCCAAGTTAGATGTCTCTATACTGGCTCCTCTACCCTAAAGATTATGTCTATGAAGGCTTTGTTGGATCAGCAATGTTTGGCGTGTGCAAGGGGGCCAAGCCCAAAGGTTTTTAAAGCTTTCAATTGAAGAAAAAACGCTGCATGGAGGTGGAAGAATGCTGCAGTTCCATGGGGCAAGGAAGTCGCCAGGTGGGCGGTAAGGGAAGCTCAAGTGAAGAAGGAAAGTGGGCATGATGATGCCATCTGGAGGGAGTTGTCACTTGCAAGGAGGAGCTGGACGTAATAGAGGACCTAAATGGGCAAGCTGGAACGCTGGAGAGATAGGAAAGGTAGGTAAGGCCAGAGAGGGTCGGGCTGATGTGCATGGCAAGCAACAAGGGAAAGTGTTGCAGGGCTGGAGAAGGTGTTTCGAGAAGCTAGAGAACCAGGTGATATCAGAGGAGGTGTAGAAGGCTGGAGGCTACCAAAACCAAAAACAGATGGCGCTGCTCTTTAGGGAGAGAGAGCCGTAAGCAGGAAAACTATTTGCCGTGAGGGAATTGGGGCCATTGCAATGCATGTGAGCAGGGCTACAAGCAGAAAGAGGAAGAGGCCCATGAGCTGGGGATAATATTGGAGGGAGAGAGAAGCTTGGTATTGGGTTGCAGCCTTCAAGGCTATGAACCAGAGAAGGAGCACCATTTGAAGGGTTGACCATGAGAGCGGGGCTGGATAGCGCAATAAGGAGGGGAGCCATATTGCAGTAGACCTGGGGAGGTCACCCCCTACCAAGAAGGGCATTCAATTTTTTCTCTCTCTCTAGATTGTGCGAGCATCGAGAAGGGGGTCACCTTTGCAAGGTCTGCAAAGGAGCCGGGATGGTGTTTTCTAAAGAAGATCGCTCATTCTCCCTTCTCAGATTGGAGCCAATTTAGTCGGCATATTCATTCTCTTTGGAATTCAAGTGTCCGCTTTAAAGATCCGCCACATTCTCTCTTGTTTTTTGTGTCGAGTGGAGTATGCTATACACATGTGCTTTTGGTATATATCAGATGTATGAGTGTATAATGTCGGGAAGTATTGTATGCCAAGAGGATGCCAATTTGTAAGGGAATTTTGCATATTAGGGATCTTTCAAGTGTGTGTATATCGGTCGATGTTGAATTGCAAATCTATGGTCTGTGTATGTAGTCGAGGTCGGTCGGGAACGGGTAGGGTTAGTTGTGGATTCCACATTGTGTATCAAGGTGTGTGTTTGCTATGGGATAGGGGTGTTGTGGAACCACTGGGCTATAGAGAGGCATTTACTGAGTATGGTGGGTGTGTTCCCATTTCCCCCTTTCCATCTTGTGGTGCCCCCACTAAGGATCCACTGATTGCTTCCTAACAAGGTGTTCGTGAATCAAGATGAAGTAGGAGTTTGGTCTAGTCTTCAAAGGAGATGAAGATGTAGATGATTGGATTGCCGATTTTGAGCTATTTATATTGGCAGTATTGTAGATGCCAGGTGATGAAGCAAAGCTCCGGACTCTACCTTTGGTGCTGCGAGGTAAAGAAAAAGTTTGGTTCGATGGCTTAGAAGTCTGCACACAAGCAGACTTGGATCAGATCTCGTGAGCAATTCTTACAAAGGTATAAAAAGCTGGTGCCGGCTTCGGAAGCAGATGCGAAGATCAAAGGTTTGCAGCACGATGTAAGTGCAGATTTTGATGCTTTTGTTGATAATTTTGAAGCTTATTGGGGGGATTTTGGGGCTGCTACCCAAGCAACCAATGCGGGATAATTTAAGCTCGAACGGTTTCTATCTTGCTTGCATCCCTATGTTCATGAGAGGGTGGACTACGAAGATCCAAGGACCTTTGATGAAGCTGTCAGAGTTGCCAGAGCAAAGAGTCGAAAGATGAAGAAGAAGATGGAGGCATGACTGTTGCAGTCTATAGTTGCGGCAGCCAGTGGACTTAGGCCCAAAGAGATTGAGGAGCATCAAAAGGTAAAAGCTCATTTTCTTGATATGCATTTGATCAAAGCACATGACGCTGATGCTAGGCTAGAGGAGGTAGCAGAAGTGTCAACCCGGTCTCAAAAGATACAGTGAGGCATATTCAGAGTACCACCTAGTTTGCTTCCTCAAGAAGACGAGGTGATAGAAGATCTTAAAGAAGAGATGTCAGTTCTAGAGCCAGCAACGAGGCTGACAGCAAAGGTGCAAGAACCGACAAGATCATAAGAAGAGTCCAACATTTCTCATAGCTCCAACAGCAGTTTGGACACACATGCTACATGGGAGACAGAATCCATGTATTCTAGGTATGAAACTTATGATGTTTTTCATGTAGATGAAGTGGAAAAAAATGTATGCAAGTTGCCTACCAGCTAGCTAAAGGTCAAAGAGAAGTATAGTGTTACACCTTGTGTGAATAGGCCAGTCGGGCAACCTATCAAATGTCTTGTGATGGTGAGTCCCTATTGGAGGAAGAGGTATGGTTTGATTGTGCATCATACATAATTGAAGAGCAGGTTTCTGAAGATGACTTGCAGGAGCTAGGAGCAGAAGCTGTGGTAGGTCAAGTTGATTTATCTATGCAGGGGGTGGAGCAACCTTTCCTTGATGGGCATGTCGAGGTGCACTTTGAAGTTTCAGAGTTTGTGTGTAGCGGTGGAGAGATAGCTCGCACAAATGACTCTATGGAAACTGTTATAGGTGCAGTCTATGAGAGTGAGGCTCCATGAAAAGAGGAAGGTGCCACCAACCTTGCAGGTGATGAGGTATTTGAAGAACAGGTTGAAGCTCTAGCAGGTCATACTCTCGGGTATGAAAGGGTGGCCTTGGAGCCATTTACAGAGGGCTTAAATGCAGGTATGCAAAGGGAACATGTTTGCTTGGCTATGCAGCATGTGGAGGCAAATGGAAAGGTTTGGATACTTTATGCTATGCTATTGATAGCTATGTTGTTCTAGGTTACTTTGCAAGGTGTACAATGCAGGTTTCATTTCTCATATGATAAAGGTGATGATATGGAGAGTTCTTTAGAAGGTGACATGATAGCTGCTTATGGTACCAACGCTTCAAGTGGTCGAAAGTATGATTATGGTTGGCAGAAAGGATTATGGATGCAGGGTGATGAAGATCCATGCTATGAAGAACTGGAAGGGTGGCATGGCTATTGGCCTACAAGTGCAAAGGAAGGCTTGGATATACATGCTTTATAGGTGGATGGCTACGGCCAATGTTTTACGTTTGATCCAGGTGGACTCTATGCCATGCTCGTGGAAGCTTTGAGCTTTCCATTTGACCGTGGAGGGTGATACATTAGCAGATAATTTTGTCTCTATCTCTATCCTATCTATAGAGCCACTATATTACCTATTTTACATCCTTCTATCATACACAGACTTCTTTTACTTAAATAATACTATGGTTGAGCATGAATGCTCAACGAGGGGGTGGGAAATGATGGTGCATCCAAACACTGTCAACCCAAGGATAAGTCATCGGCACCTGTGTTAAACTTAGCAACTAGATGACGTAGTACTTGTGCATCTTCTTGATGCAAGGTATGGCCGGCATTGTCAGGAAGTCTATGCCGAATGTGGATTTTAGCAAACCAAAGGAGGTTTTCATGCTCAACTCGTCGGGATTTCCAGAAGTGTGGGTGCAATCGTCAGCTAGTGCCATGATATATTATATGTTGAATGCTTTCACAATTTTGCCAATTTCAAGGCTCTCATGATGCATGAAACCGCTCAATTGGATATTGTTTGAAGGTTGCCACACTTGTAGCGGTCCTGCTCTTCTCAGGGTGGTGTGTGGGATTGACTGTGACCCATTTGCATCGCCGTGCGATTGTCCACACTAGAGATTATGTTTATGAAGGCTTTGTTGGATCGGCAATTTTTGGCGTGTGCAAGGGGGCCAAGACCAAAGGTTTTTAAAGCTTTCAGTTGAAGAAAAAATGCTGCATGGAGGTGACGGAATGCTGCAGTTCCATGGGGCAAGGAATTCACCAGGCGGACGGTAAGGGAAGCTTGAGTGAACAAGGAAAGTGGGCATGATGATGCCATCTGGAGGGAGTCGCCACTTGCAAGGAGGAGCAGGACGAAATACAGGACCTAAATGGGCAAGCGAGAGCGCTGGAGAGCTAGGAAAGGTAGGTAAGGCCAGGGCAAGGGCTGCCAGAGAGGGTCGGGCTGATGTGCATGGCAAGCAACAAGGGAACGTGTCGCAGGGATGGAGAAGGAGTTTCGAGGAGCTAGAGCACAAGGTGATATCAGAGGAGGTGTAGAAGGCTGGAGGCTACCAAAACCAGAAACAGATGGCGCTGCTCTCTAGGGAGAGAGAGCCGTAAGCAGGAAACTATTTGCCGTGAGGGAAATGGGGGCCATTGCAATGCATGTGAGCAAGGCTACAAGCAGAAAGAGAAGGAGGTCCGTGAGCTGGGGATAACAGTGGAGGGGGAGAGAAGCTTGGTATTGGGTTGCAGCATTCAGGGCTATGAACCAGAGAAGGAGCACCATTTGAAGGGTTGGCCATGAGAGAGGGGCTGGATAGCGCAATAAGGAGTGGCGCCATATTGAAGTAGAGAAGGGGCGGTCACCAAGAAGGTCATTCAATTTTTTCTCTCTCTGTAGATTGTGCGAGCATCGAGAAGGGTGTCACATTTGCGAGGTGTGCAAAGGAGCCAGGATGGTGTTTTCTAAAGATGATATCCCATTCTCCATTCTCAGATTAGAGCCAATTTAGTCGGCATATTCATTCTCTTTGGAATTTAAGTGTCTTCTTTAAAGATCCACCACATTTCTCTCTTGTTTTTTGTGTCGAGTGGAGTATGCTATATACATGTACTTTTGGTATATATCAGATGTATGAGTGTATAATGTCGGGAAGTATTGTATGCCAAGAGGATGCCAATTTTTAAGGGAATTTTGCATATTAGGGATCTTGCAAGTGTGTGTATATCGGTCGATGTTGAATTGCAAATCTATGGTTTGTGTATGTAGTCGAGGCCGGTCGGAAACGGGCAGGGATAGTTGTGGATTCCACATTGTGTATCAAGGTGTGTTTGCTAGGGGGTATGGGTGTTGTGGAACCACTGGGCTATACAGAGGCATTCAGCTAGTGTGTTGGGTGTGTTTTCATTTCCCCCTTTCCAACGGCCTACTTACCTCTAGGCCTAAATGGTGCATCATTTTCTCACTCATGACGCATATCTATGTGCCACCATCTATGTAGATGTTTAAGATATGTTTCCCCTTGATGTGGGCGTCTATGGCTGGTAGGATGTCATCAAGATTCTTCCCAGAGATAGCCCTAGCTATCCTTGGTCTTGCTTTTCTTATACTCACCATCTTTGTCCATTGTCTTCTCATCCATGGTGCAAGATGGAGTAATTGGGGCCAAGTTATCTTTGGACCCTGCATCAACACATCTTGAACTACGTCATATGGTTTAGCATACTCATCCAATGAAAAATCCACAATGTCGATCTTTCGTCGAGGCTTAGATTCCTGCTTGCTAGATTCTCCTTTTTCTTTCATCTTTTCCTCCCTTGGAGAGGCTTCTTTGTGCCTGGCACGCTTCACTCCCATGGCATCCACTTCTTCTACCTTTCCTTTTCCTTTGTTCTTATCTTGGACCAGTTCTTCTAACTTTGCCTTCCCTTTAGCTTCTAGATTAATAACACTCACTGCTTGGTTTACAACAGGTGGTGGAGGTAGCGATGGAATGAGAGGTTGTGGTGGTGGTTGTTGTACAGGTGGTCGAATGACTTGGACCGGTGGAATCGGCACTGGTTGTGTGGGTGGTGGTGGTCTTGCCCTTGGTGGAGAGATTTGATTCTGTCTTCCTCCTCTATTGAAGTTATGCGTTCTCGGATGTGGGCAATAATACATACCATGGCTATCTTCCCCACAATTATAGAAGTGGACGTACTCTTGGTTTTTCCTTCATTGTCCTCTCCCTTGCTCTAGATTTTTGATAGGTGCATGCCCTTGCTGCACCAGATGCACGGATAAACTTTCAAGCTGAGTGGTGATGCGACGCAACAGGTCTTACTGCTCTTCTAATGCCTCCTGTGGTTGGGTTCTATGAACAACTGTTGCATTCACTGGGGTTAGTCAGACTTAGCTCGATTCCTATGAGTCATTGACTCTTGCTTGCATGCACAGCTTCTTGTCTTTAAGGCAGGCTACTTCCACTATCAACTCATACGTTGCTGGGAATCTTCCCTTCACCTTTTCTTTACGCGGTGACCACAGGCCAGCAATGAAACGGTCCTTCTTTAAGAAATGAGGCACTCCTTCACCTTCCTCCAGTGAGGCAACCCATTGCTCCCACAAATCCACAAACTTGGATTCGTAGGTGGGATACTCTAGCAGGCTTTCCTGCTTTAATTCCGTCAGCAGCTGCCATAACTCTTCTGAGGCTGTGCCTCCACCAAACCTCTTTACAAAGGCAACACGTAGTACATACCATGCATTCTTGGTAGCTTGGGGCAAAGCATTGTACCAAGACTTGGCCTCTACTTTCATCAATAGAGGAAAAATTTGTAGTCATGAGGCATCGTCATCCTTGTTGGAAACCACACAAGCGATGTCGAAGTCATCCGAAAAATCAGTGGTGATGTCTTCTCCCTTCTTTTCACTGAATGTGAGAAAAGAGACACTTGCCATGGTAGTAACTCAATGAGCAGGAAATTACAAACTTTTTTTTTTCAATAACATAAATGACATTAGCGGCCCATAGCGGCTTTTTATAGGGTTGGGTGGATGTATTTAAAATAGGATAAAAATGGAAACATTGGTGGTAATCCAATACAGGGAGAATAATAGGGTTTGGGGAGCTAAGGATTTCCCTAGCACTGTAACACCAAATAGATACACAATCTTCTACTGGTAGAAGATTTTCTTATCTACATAAATACTCACATGCATGTGTTGCAGAAACCTAAACGGGAAGGCTGTTGGTTTGTTTTCCATGATGCATAGAAGGTGGAGCACATACTTATACTCTTATCGTGCCGGTCTTGATGAGTTGCCACATCCACAAGAGGTCGTCGCCTTTCATAGGCTCCACTTTTCCTTTGTCGCTTAGTATGTACGGGGTGATGACGATGTGTTTGACTACTCCTAGCCTTTTAGCTAGGAGCAGCTGTAGGTAATTACTGTAGTCAACGCGTTGCATGAACTCCAATCCATTCAGTTGTAACTCGTCTCCAGCGCACTGGGTCTCACCTGTGGTGGAGAGTTTCTTCAAGATGAGCTGTACGGGGAGAGGAGGAAGACCCTCTACCCGTCCTCTAAAGCAGCGAGGTCAATAGCCAAACCACTCCTCCTTAAGGCATGGGAACATTCTTACCACTTCTACTTCAGGATTGTTGAAATGGATTGGCAGTACTTGCATGCACCGCACGAATCGATAGGCGACCTTCCGCCGCTTTGCCTCGGATGACTTTCTTTTTGGAAAACTAGGCATGACCCGGCTTCTCGAACTTGAAGCACTCGTGTGGCCAGGTGCTTCTTCCTTTGGGATCATGTGTGACTGGACTGGCCTAGCCCTTCCTTCCCTTTGGCTCGAACAACCCCTTTAGGCCACTTAGGAGAAGAGGATATACCTTTTCTTGTAGTTTCATTAGGAAAGAGAGGCCTTACCGATATTTTTCCTCCCTTGATATGTACGACCTCGTCGCGGTGAATGTCGATGTAGATAATTTTAGCCCTTCGTTACCTTTGTTACAAGCACTCATTGATAGTGTGCTTTGGTTGACAATATTGATGGAACTTCATAGCCTTCCCACCTGATGCTCTTAATTTGCAGCTAGCACAAGCAATACGAGATGGGGAGCTTACCTCTTGAATATTGATGACGCTACAGCCTGGTAGTAGTTCATCAATGAAGGCGGTCAATGCTTCTTCAGTCTCCTCCTCCTCCGTTCTCTAGTTGGAGAATTATTTCAGCCATTCGTCCATGGTTGACGATGTGCATTGTCTTCAACATTGCAAACCAGAGGTTTCCAAGAATCCCTCCTCAGTGGGGGCACCAAATGATGAGCACAAATTGCATTACAGACCCCGACGGCCTCAAAACACCAGGAGCTGATGCATGCCAAGCTGGCCACGGTGAGGTGAACAGGGGGCACCACCTAGATTTGAGCGGCTAGGACGGGATAATGGTGGTTTGAAATTACTCAAACTCTGCACACTCTGAGAGAGAGAGAGAGAGAGAGAGAGAGAGAGAGAGAGAGAGAGAGAGAGAGGTGATGAAAACCCCTCAGGGTGTGAGGGGAAACTCATTTAATTCAATATTTACATCAACCTTATCTTTGGCGAGGTGGAAACAATGGTGACAGAGAGATATAGAGAGAGATAGTGAGCCTAATAGTGCGTTCTCTAGAGGTGATCGACTCATAGACACAGATATTTCTACTAGCATGAGTGTGTGGCGACCATTGGGGTCAAGGTGTAGACATGGCTTCTTCACATAGTGCTAATTTCCAAAATGCTACACTAAATCCCCTCTCTCTTGATGCAAGTGTTGCCAATCGCTCCCACCAAAATGTTACCAACTAACCCCCCTTGATAGTGACCTCTCAGTGCCTTTTTATAGGTGCTGACTGCTTTAGGTTTAGAGCAGTCTAATTAGGTTAGGGCCTTGATCACGAGAGACAAAGCAAGGCGATGGGTCCCAGATGGTTGATCCTTGCTTTGTCTTAGGAGGATTTAAAAAAATAAAAACTCCTAGGTGGGCCTTTGTGGCCATCACCTATAGAGAGGTGATAATTTACAATTGGGGTTTTTTATAAGATTTGGTTTGAAACTAGGAAAAATGATGACAACCTACGATTTCACTGAAGAGGGCGTCGTGGATGAGATGCCGGCGAACCGTGGGCTGGTGCGTCGATGTAGTGCGGTCACCAGTTTTGGGGCCGGCCAGGGCATGCCTTCGTCGTCTTTATCTTGTTTCTGTGTTGGTGCCGCGCGAGTTGGCCGTCTTTATTTTGGGCGTCGATGTCGACTCCTTCAAGATTTTCTTTATGTTCTTGTGTGTGCGTATATGCGTGCGTGTACTGTGTGGATATGTGAGTGCACATAGGTGTGTGTGCTTGTGGACGTATGTGAGTACGTATGTAATGTGTGAGTGTTTTTTATGTTCTTGTGTGTGCGTATATGTGTGCGTGTACTGTGTGGATATGTGAGTGCACATAGGCGTGTGTGCTTGTGGATGTATGTGAGTACGTATGTAATGTGTGTTTTTTTATATAAAGTGTTGTGAGTGTGTGTGCGTATGGCACGGGGTGGTGTGTGGGAGTGTAAGCGTGTGTGTGTGTGGGAATGAGAGAGAGAGAGTGATTATATATATCTATATCTATATCTATATATATATATGTGTGTACATATATATATATATATATATATATATATATATATATATATATATGTGCAGGCTATTATTACAGAGAACGGGGGGGGGGGGAAAGAGATGGCATGAGTGAGAGGGGGGGTGGCAAGGGGATGGGGAGAGGGTGTGTGTGTATTTGTATGTGTGTAGGTAAGAGAGGGTTCTGTAATGCGGGCGGCGCCTGAGAGATGACAAGGGAGAGAGAGAGAGAGATAATGACGTTTGAGGGTGAGGGAGAGAGGGAGGAAGGGGTGAGGGGGGTAGCGTGTGTGGTGGGGGGGTTATGAGAGAGAGAGAGAGAGCTGTTTATCTGTGCCTTCGGCTAAACTGACAGAGGAGAGAGAGAGATGATGGCGTTCGAGGGTGAGGGAGAGAGAGTAGCACTGTTTGCTGACCCCTTCGGACGAGAGAGCATGAGATAGTTGAGGGAGATGATGGCCTTGTGACCACTGTCGACACGAACCAGGGGGGGGGGGGGGGGGGGGGGAGGTTGGGAGAGTAGAGGGACAAGGGAGGGTGCGGCAGAGGGGTAATCGGACTGAGGAGAGTGTGAGTGTGTTGGGTTATGTGTGTGTGTGTGTGTGTGTGTGTGTGTGTGTGTGTGTGTGTGTGTGTGAGAGAGAGAGAGAGAGAGAGAGAGAGAGAGAGAGAGAGAGAGAGAGAGAGAGAGAGAGAGAGAGAGAGAGAGAGAGAGAGAGAGAGAGAGAGAGAGAGAGAGAGAGAGAGGATATTATGCGTCTTCGGGGACGCTTACACAGAGATCAAGAGAGAGAGAGAGTTAGAATCAAGGGAGGGAGAGAATAGGGAGAGAGAGAGATAATAGGGTGAAGGTCTGAGGGGGTAAGGGAAGAGAGAGAGAGTGAAGGATAAATGAGAGAGAGAAAACGGCCCGCCGAGAGGGAAAAATAAGAGGGGGTTGGCGGGGTTGCGAGAGAGTGGGAGAGAGAAGATTGAATGGCGGCCCGCCACCAGAGGGAGAAAGACAAGCGAGGAGGGGTGTGTGTGTGTGTGTGTGTGTGTGTGTGTGTGTGTGTGTGTGTGTGAGAGAGAGAGAGAGAGAGAGAGAGAGAGAGAGAGAGAGGAAAATAATGAAAGAGAGAGAGGGAGACTTTGTAAAATCATGGCGACTTGCCAGTGGAAGAAAAGGGGTGGCGGTTTGTTTTATGTGCCCTTTGGCCTGGGTGACATAGGGGCAGAGATAAGAGAGAGATGGTGGGTTGGCAGAGCCAAACAAGGGAGAGAGAGACCTCTGTCCTTTGGTGATAATGGAGAGAGGTGTGGCCAAATTGGTGGCGGTACGCTGTGTCCAAGCATAGAAGGGGGTGGTGAATGTTAAAAAGCAACTTTTTATCATTTTTTCCGGTAATGTGCTCCTCCCTGATTGGGGTTGGTTCTACAAGCTTATGAATGCATTAATGGAAAAGCTAAAGAGTCAGCATTGACTTTCCTCACCCTATCACCCCCAATGCAATGGTCTGGTCGAGAGTGCTAATGAACAAATCGTCAAAATGTTAGACAAAGTACGTGTATAAGTAGGAAGATGAGTGGGAAACAAATCTAGAAAAGTGTTTGTGGGCGTATAGGATGTCCTATGAAGTAGCCACAAATTTCAATCCATTCGAGATAATCTATGGTAAGGAGGATGTATTACCAGTGCATGCACAATTAGGTGCTTTAAAGGGCATGTGGAGTGTCAATGCCACTCAACAAGCAGTTCTATAGGATCGGATAGCCAGTTTGGAGGCTTTGTAGATGGACAGAGAGGCAGCGGTAGACTACTATGTGTAGCAGAGAGAGAAGCGGGTTGCCAAGTTCAACCAGAACCTGTCAGCATACAAGAGAATCGAAGAAGGAGACCTGGTCATGAAATACGAAAGCTACCTGGATTTCACATTCTAGAAGAAGTTCAAGAAGAAGTGGATGGTCCGTATAAAGTGCAAAAGGCCTTTCCGAATGGGACCTATCAGCATGTAAGAGCAAATGGCAAGCTTCTTAGGAACAGCGTGAACGGTGTGCGGATCAAGTTGTATTTTGAGAGGGATTTAGTACTCGAGGTGCATCAGATTGTAATCAAGGGAGGTGGGCAACCTACCTAAAGCATGTGGTGTGCGAGGGAAGATGAAACTTTTATACATAGCCTGTACATAGGGTTGCAGTTTTTTATGAGTGCTTTCAATTCCCAGTTTGATATGCCAGTTTTAAAGTTCTCTACATACTCTTTTGGTCAAACATAGATGTTTGATGAGGGGACTGTCAAACGGAGCCCCGCTGCGCAAGATACTGAAGTATAAAGTTAGAAGGTGTTGCAGATCCCCGACGGGTAGGACAACTAGGGACATGTGGCCCAGGCTAATGTTAGTGGATGCATGTGTAAATATTGAATTATGGAGCATGGTTGTCTTCTCGGAGCCTGAGATAGCAAGTTGTGATCAATTAAGGATTTCTGGGGGGCTGGGTTGGTGCCCACCTGACCGCATGGGAAATTGGGCCATCTAGCATTTTTTACGTCTTGACAAAGTTCAAGCAGATAGAGAAGATCATGGGGAGTCAATAGAAATTGATGGCTCATGATTTTGAGCCCTGAACACCGACCTACGGCCTGAGACAGCGTGCGATTGTTGGGAGTGAAGTGGTTGCAGATGGTTCTTTTAAATATTGGTCGCCTCGGATCGCGGGCCCGGGGAATTTGGAGTGTCGGTGAGCACAACAGAGTTCAAAGTAGAAAAAACCATGTTCCATCGACCGAGTTTTGCGGCTCAGGAAACCGGCCTCTGAGTAGAATACAGTAGGCTTGTGGAGTGGGGCCAAAACAATGAGTGTGTGGGATTTTTTTACAAGGCCTTGGAGACTACCCTCTTGGGGGCGTCCCAATTGCTGCCACGTGGCATTGAGTAAATCCCACATGCACTAAGGAAGGCAGGGAATGTGAAGTATATAGGCAAGGCCATTTGGCCTTTTGCAATTATAAGGTGGAGTATGGGGAGCTGAGAGCCCCGTGGGCTATGGCGTGAGTAGTGACGGTGCCTCCAGCGCTGTGCGCGAGCGGAGCAGGTGGCCGGTGGGGTGCACAAGGTGGTTTTCGCCAGGCTAGCGGTGTCGGTGGCGCACGCCCTTGTGTGAAGACTCTATGGATGTGACTAATGACGTGGCTGCCTGATGGGGACCTATTCCCATGACCAATTGAAGGCCACTTTTTGAAGGTAAAAGGGGGAGGGCAATAGAGCCCTCGCTAATGCCCCCGTTCCACAGGCATAATTAAGGAGGCATACCCACTAGAGAGAGAGAGAGAGAGAGAGAGAGAGAGAGAGAGAGAGAGAGAGAGAGAGAGAGAGAGAGAGAGAGAGAGAGAGAGTCACCCGATGAAAGGGACAAGCGGGCAGTTTCAAAGCCAGCCAAGCGAGTGCATCTTGATGGGAAAGCGAAAGAAGAGGGCAAAGAGGAAGGCCGGACCAAAAGAGAGAAATAGAGACGAGGCTGGTGGGGATAGGTCAAGAAAGAGTTGGAGAGAGGTGGTCAAAGGCTAAAAAAGAGAGTGCAAGGTTTGGGCAGTTCAAAGAGGTAAAAAATAAAGGAAAAAATAAAAAATGTCAAGGGGCAATAGCGACATCGCTAATGACCCTCCCCCCAAGTGCAAAGAGGGCAGATAAAACATGAAGCAGCTACCTCTCCCAAAGATGCCAAATTGGGATGCTAGATGGTCAAATGAGAGGGAAATTTCCAAAATTGAAGACCCCCCACTATAAGGGTCACTTTTTAATCAAAGTAGAGGCTTTTTTTGGAGCTGTTGGAAGCCTGCAAAGTGGAGCTCTCTGATAGACCTATCTCTTTGTAATTTTTTCGTGACAATGGCCATGGAGATGACAGTGCAAGCCATTGTACATGCATTTTGAAGTGCAGTCAAGCCACTGTTGCCCCGTCTTGTTGTTGTTTCCCCTTCCCCCCTTCTCTTTCTCCTGCTTTAATGTTTCCCGTTGGTGCCACCAGTGTGGATGTGTGTGCCCCCCTGGACCAACGGTGTTTTGTGTAAGAGAGTAAGATTGAGCGGCTGTGTGTGTGTGTAAGGGTGCAGATAGACCGTGGCAGTAGGTGGGCTTTGTGTGGTGGATTGGTGGAGTGTGTGAGCAGTAAAAATTGGGCAAGCAGTGGTGTGCTAGTGTAGTCTAGTGTGTTTTCGAAGGTGTTTTCTGAGAGGATAGGGGTGTTGTGGATACCATGAGCTATAGAGAGGCCCATGTGTTTGTGCTGGGTGTGTTTCCCCATTCCCCCTCTAACACCATTTTAGATAATTTGGAAAAATCCCGTTTCTCAAATTCTTAACGTGTATGCTAGGATTGTGTTATTTTATGATTTCCTAGTTCTAGTTGCCTTTAATTTAGATAAAAATTATCATGATTGTATGAGTCTATTTTAATTTCTCTACTATAAAATTTAAGAATAAACCTTCAATATAGTTCTTGAAAAGAGGATTTGTATGACATCAATGCTTTTCAAAATTCAACAAATGCTTCTAGAAGTAGCTTCTCAAAAAATGAGGTGTCAAAAAAACTAATTGATATGATTTTAAAGCAGCATATAGATTGATTACAGCAGTTAAAAGAGATAATATGTAAAGATAAATGCTATTAAACACTCTTGTCATAAATTTGGCGACCTTAATCCATTTATAACAAAATACTTGGTCATGGTTTTGTAGAATGCTATCAAGTTTTAAATACACTATAATTTAAACAACATTCAACTAATATTTCACACTTAAAAAGTCAACAATAATATAGAGTATCCTATGACTATAAGACCATGAGATTCCATCTATTGCACCTATGGCCTTAAGGCCATATAGTGCTCTTTGTAGATATATCTATGACTTTAAGATAACCCAAAATATGTCTCTTTATGACCTCAAGGCCAGAGGGTTAGGATTGTTAGCTGGTCTCAACGTATAAAGAGATCCAGTGCTTCAAAGCCATATGGGACTTTATTTATGTGCCACCCTATGTCTCTAAGGCTGTAGGTTGTCTTAGGTCCACAAGCTGTTGTTTATGTCAATAAGAAACCCTTCTATGCTCTATGTTGGCACTCTATGTCCCCAGGCACACAAGGTGTGTCTCGTATGCTAGTTAGAAACCCTTTATTCTATATGTTGTCACCATATGTCCTTAAACCATAGGGTGCCCTCTATGCTAGTAAGAAATCCTCTATACTCTGTGTTTTCACCCTATGGACCTAGGGCCACAAGGTACCCTCCATGCAAGTAAGAAATCCTCTACGCTCAATATTGAGACCATGTGGCCCCAAAGCCATAGGATGTCCTCTATGGTAGTGAGAAAAACCCTCTATGCTCTATGTTCACAAACAATTAAAAAAATCTAAACAATAATAAAGAGTATCCTATGGCCCTAAGACCATAAGATGTCATCTATTGCACCTATAATTCCATTTGTTATTTTATTTAACTATAGAAAGTTAAATGAGGCACTTACTAAGATAAACTATCATAGTGCTAACTTTGAATTTGTTTCGTAACATAAAACTACAATATAAAAACTCTTAATATAAATTTGTGCCAAAGAATCTATGTTAAGATGAAGATTTTTTACATCAAGTACATGCTTTAAAACTTCATTCAAAGGTTTTAGAGATGGTGTCTCAAAAAAAGGAGGTGTTTAAAAACACCATTTGATGTGAATAATACGAACTGTATACATTGATTATGTCAAAATAGTAAAAAGTATAGGCACAAAGATTACCACCAACAACTTAAGAGTTTCATAAAAATGATGGTCTTCATCGCATGTACAACAAAGTACTAACTAGAAAGAGTATGATATCCCCAAGATTGAGGTTATTTAAAAAACACCGTTTTGTAACACTACCAAATGTCAAGAACATTCTGATTGTTTGCATCACTTAATAAAGACAATTACTAAGAAGAAAATATTAACAATACCATAGAAGCATCAAACAATGAAACCAAAGAACTTGAATGAGAGAACTCTCCTCACAATAGGATGCACTTCATTAAAAAAAATATCTTAAAGATTTTTCAAGCTATCCCACAACTTTCCATCAAGTTTAAAATTTGAAAAGTACACAATGCCAAATACTTGGTAGATGCTATTTAGAATACTTAACTAGTACACTTGAGGTGGCCTCCTTCTCTTGAGATTTTGAGTCCTTTGAGACATATAACATTGCATTGCATAGTGAGTCTCAGGATTAGGATGGAACATTACAAAATTTCTTTTGGTATAGTCTCTCTTGTCTTTAGCATACAACCATCCACATAACCATAGAAAAATTTCATCTTTTAAAAAACTTTGAAGCAATTGAGTAGGTTGGTTCCAAAAATTTGGAAAAATCATACAAGTTCCTTCCATATTCCACATCATTCGGTATGGACTATCATCAAATATTATAGTGTTGCCCCCATCTAAATAATCAAGTAGCTTCCATATGGTCAAAAGATTTTTATAATAGGCTCTTTTGTAACCGATCATCAAATTTGAATTTTGGCAGCACCTGTTATCCATAATCATCTTGAATTTGTGACTTTGTGTAGGAAAACAGGTCTTGATTATGTGTTGAGATTTTTGTAAACGATGGCAGCTCCAAATCCAAACCTCAAATAACTCAAAGCAAAATCTTAAGAAATACTCTGCATCTGGACGCACCGCATACACCTCATTCTTATCTTCTACAATGCACATTTACTTGGTCGAGGTTGGCCTTGATTGAAGCTCAAATGTTGCGAGAAGTAAACCCTCTAAATCCAAGATAAGCGTTCTTTTATCCTGTTTGAATGATGCTGGTAGATAATGAAACCATTGCTCTTGGTTTGAATGTGATATTTGATGTAATATGAAAGGGAGCTCCTCTATTTTGTGATAATCTAATAGCAAAAAAAAAAATCTTAGAAGCTCTGAAATGAATTAAAAAAAAAGTTAATATAGAGATCTTAAGTGTGTTGAAGATCTTAGGGACATAGGGTGCTAATTTGTGGTTACACTTAGTAAATCTTATGCAAGAACACATACCAAACTATGACCCTATGGCCTTAGAGTCATAGGGTGTTGAGATTATAAAGTGCAATTCCCCCAAGGTCATAGAGCAAGATTTGACCTTATGAGCATATAAATTGTTCTTGATGGCACAATAAACTCAAATTTCAAAGAAAACAACTATAAAACCTTTTAAAAAAAGGAGAATTTGGCATACGCAACTCAAAAGTTACTCAGAGTATTGAAAGACAAATTAAAAAACTATTAATCATTTACATCTTCATATATCTTGAAACCCTAAGCACTCTAGCAAAGTCCCTGAGTACATAAAGATCTTTGTAAATGAAAAAATGTTACAAAACATTGAGTCATCATTTCTTGATATAGGGCTATTTGAGATCATACTAAATTTTTAAATTCCTTATATAATTCCTCGCTTCATGACTTTGATCACAGGCTCCTTGTATCCCAAGTTTTGGGCAAGCATGATTGCTTCTGTACCTTTCAAGGCTGATAGAGATTTGGTATTCTTTAAGACCCTTACTTTTTCTCGATCACGTGTTGAAAGTTTCTTGTCTTGACTTCGAGTGGACATTCCACTAGTGCTAGATGTTGCAACTTTATCATCATGAAGAGGACGAGAAACTTCTGGTAGCCTTCCTGTGGAGTAGGTTTTTCGTAGAAAAATTAGATTCCTCTCCTCCCACTCTTCAACAACATCGTGTATACGGTTATAAAGCTCATGACCTTGAGCAATGGGTGCTTGTCCTTATAAATGAGACCCTGTACTTGTGCGAATGTCATTAACATGATTAAGAGCTTTGATATATGGTAGCAGCTCCCCAAGGATGATATTATTCTCCTCATCATCAACATTAAATGATGGTGGAAAAATACAATTCAATGCAGGATTCATGCATCCCTTTAATGGTTCATCATCTACAAGAAGCAATCTTCTTGCATCAAGCCCAAATTTTGATGATGCAATAGCCAACCGTTTGAAAAGTGCTTCTACTCCTGGATTATCTAAGCGAGTGATCCTTGATTCTATGCATGGTTGACATTCGCTTTGCCCCCAGATCATAAAGAATGGAAATTTTTCTTTAGCTTCCTTTTCTAAATCTTGATGATGTCCACAACATGCATGTCATTAGCAACTGACCATATCCCTACATTGAAAATGCTAAGTAGAGCCTTTAAAAACTCAATGCATCCTTGACGAAGAACAATATGCTCATGTCCAAACTTTAAGCTCTTCATTTTCTTGGAATTTTTCCAGTATCTCCTCAGGAACAATCGACACAAGTTCACTATTAGTCAACATTGATTTGTTGGTGGATGGAAGGTCTCACTCACCATGCACTTTGATTTCCAAATCCTTGGGTGCTAAAATATTTGTGTTGGATTCTCCTTTCGGCGTTGCACATGTTCTGGAACTTGCATTGTCTTCTACTTCCATTGTAGTGTCATGCAATTCAATTCCCAAATCTTGGGCTACTAGAACAGTTTCATTGGATTCTTCTTCTTGCCTTGTAGATGTTCCGGAACTTTCATTGTCTTCTTCCATTGGATTATTCTTTAAATTTATCTCCAGCCGTTGTAGCAGTTGACGTTCAAAAACTTGTAGATTCTTGTCATCTTCTTCAGAAACTCTTTGGTTGACATGGAGATTGATAGAATCTTTCTCAGTAGGGTCAATGGCATGAGCATCCTCTATACCAATGATCTCGAGTAAAACTTTGCCAGCTGTAATATCTTATTGAAGGACTGCAAGTTTAAATAACACCTAATTTTAGATTCCAATTATCTACATTTTGATAAATCTTTTTTGTCACACTCTTAAAAAAAACTAATAACAAATAGCAAATTTACTAACTGACAACACATCTACAATGAATTTATTTTTATGCTCCTCATTGTCTAGAGATTCCTAATCTTTATCTAGCTACATTATTTCTTTGTCCATGATTGTGGTGCCTAGAAATATACTTTGTCCATGATGGTGGTGCCTAGAAGTATACTTGGAGAAACATTTATGCCTTTAAGCTCTAGAGCACAAGTCTCATTTTCTACTGCCATGATCTTCTTACATTGGATGATTTCCTTGACTAAGTTTCTTATGTCCTTCAGGCCATAGGGTTCTCTTTGTAGATATCTCCATGACTTTAAGATAATCCAAAATATGTCTCTTTATGGCCTCAATGCCATAGGGTTAGGATTGTTAGTAGGTCTCAATATATAAATAGATATATGGCTTCAAAGCCATATGGTACTTTATTTATGTGTCACCCTATGGCCCTAAGTCCATGGGTTGTAATAGGTCCACAGGATGCCCTCTATGAGCACTAGTTAGAAACCATCTATGCTCTACGTTGGCACCCTATGGCCCGAGGGCCACAAGGTGTGCCTCTTATGCTAGTAAGGAACCCTTTATGCTACATGTTGTCACTCTATGGCCCTTGGGCCATAGGGTGCCCTCTGTGCTAGTAACAAATCCTCTATGCTCTATGTTTGCACCCTATGGACCTAGGGCCACAAGATACCCTCTGTGATAGTAAGCAATCCTCTATTCTCTATGTTTGCACCCTATGGACCTAGGGCCACAAGGTACCCTCTATGCTAGTAAGAAATCCTCTATGCTCAATATTGAAACCCTATGCCCCCAAGGCCATAGGATGTCCACTATGGTAGTAAAAAAACCCTCTACGCTCTATGTTGGCACCCTATGGAGACTTGAGGGCCACAAGATACCCTTTATAATGCTACTAAGAATCCTTGTATGCTCTAGGGGAGCACCAAATAGCCCTAGGCCACAAGGTTCCCTCTATGCTACAAAGAAAACCTCTATTCTCTACATTGGCAACCTACATCCCTCGGGCCATAGGGTGCATCAAATGGCTCCTAGGCCACAAGGTTCCCTCTATGCTGGAAAGAAAACCTTTGCGCTCTACGTTGCTCTAGGGCCATAGGGTGCCCCCTACGCCTAGTAAGAAACCATTGAAACTCTATACTAGCATCTAAAGACCGTAGGCCGCAAGGTGCACTCTATGCTAGTAAGAAACCATCTAAACTCTATGTTTGTAAACTATGACCCAAAGGCCATAGGGTGGCCAAGTAACCCTTTAGGAGAAATCCCCACAAAGACCACCTTATCACCCCGTGGTGATCTAGTTTCCTAGGTGCCCTTTTTAAGACTCTTCTATTTTGGTATCATATGGCCCCAGAGAAATAAGCTATCCTCTATGCTATCAAAAAACGCTTTATGCTCTTTGTTGGAATTGTATGGCCCCAAGGCCATAGGGTGCTCCCTATGCTAGCAAGAAACCCTCCTTGCTATATGTTTGCAACCCTATGGCACCAAGGACACAGGGTGTCCTCCATGATAGTAAGAAACCCTCTATGCTCTATGTTTGCATCCCATTTGACTATGTTGACACCCTATGGCCCCAGGGCCGTAGGGTGCTCCCTATGCTAGTAAGAAACACTATATGCTCTCTGTTGGCACTCTATGGTCCCAAGGGCCATAGAGTGGAAAATGTGACCTTTGAGAGTATTCCTTAGCACGTTTGCAAAGACCACCTTAGCCTAGGTTCCATCTTAGAGACTCTATATTGTCACCCTATGACCTAGGGCCATACGGTGACCATTATCCTATAAAGAGACCCTCTATGTTAGCAATAAACCCTCAATTCTCTATGTTGGCACCCTATAGCCCTAGGGCCACAAGGTGCCCTTCATCCTAGGAAGAGACCCTCTATGCCCTAAATTGGTACTCTTTGGCCTCAGGGTCATAGGGTGCCTTCTATGCTAGTAAGATACATTATATGGTCTAGGTTTCCACTCTATTACGTAGGGCTGAAAGGTTTGCTCTATGAAGAGACCATGTATACTATATGTTGGCAGTGTATATCCCTAGGGCTATAGGGTGTCATTTATTCTACTATCATACGGTCCAAGGGCCAGATGGTGACCAAGGTGTCATGTGTGAGAGAATTCTCTACTACATATACAAAAACCACTTTATGTCACTATGGCGTCCCAAGGGCAACAAGGTGCTAATAAAAATCCCTCTATGCTCTATGTTGGCACCCTATGGCCCCAAGGCCATAGGGCGGCCTTTATGCTAGTAAAATCCCCTCTATGCACTATGTTTACGTGTATACTTATAAGAAGCCATTTATGCACTATGTTGGCATCTTATGACCCTAGATCCATAAGATGTCCTCTATTGTAAAAGAGAAATCGTACATGGGCTATGATGGCATCCTCTGGTCCTAGGGCCATAGGGTTTCCTCTATGCTAGAAAACCCTCTATGCCTAATGCTAGCACCCTATAACCCTAGGGTCACAAGGTAGCCCTCCATGCTCTATATAGGCACCCTATGGTTCCAGGGCCATAGGGTCATTCTATGCTAATAATAACCTCAATATGATTTATGTTGTCACCCTATGGCCCTAGGGCCACAAGGTTCCCTCGAGGCTAATATAAACCCCTAATGTTTCATGTTTTCACCCTATGGTGCTAGTACCACAAGGTGTTGTCTATGCTAGGAAGAAACCCTATGGTCCTAGGGTGCCCTATATACTACTAAGAAACACCATATGCTCTATGTTGAGACCCTATGGCCTTAGGCCATAGGGGGACCTAAGGCCGTAGGGTGTCCAAGGTGTCCTTGAAGAGAATCCCTTACTACATACATATAGAATACTTTATGGCCCCAAGACCATTGAGTGACCTAAGTGTCCCTTTAGAGACTCTATATTTGTACCCTATAAACATTGAGTGACTTACGTGCCTCTTCATAGACTCTATGTTAGAGCTCTATGGCACTAGGGTCATAGAGTGCTCTTTATGCTACTAAGAGCCCCTATATGATCTTTGCTGGCACTCTTGGGGCCATAGGGTACCTTTCATGTTAGCAAGAAATTCTACATACTTTATGTTAGCACCCTATGGCCCTAGGGACACTTGGTGCCCTCTATGCTTCCATGCTAAAAGGAAATCCTCCATGCTCTAAGTTGGCTTATGTCCCAAGGGCCAATGGTTGTCTTCAATGCTAGTAAGAAACACTACATGCTCTAAGTTTGTATCCTATGGCCCAAGGGACATAGGGTGGCCAAGGAATCCACCATACATTCACAAATGGATCTTGATCATGATGTCATTAGAGCACATAGCATTCTTTCTAATATTAGTAATTTCAATAAAAAAGGTCAAGTTGTTTTAGTGATCTTAAAAACCATTTATACAGGTGATATATGTTTTGACATAATTTTCAAGGATGAATACACATTAAAAATTTTCATAATAAAATAGTCATGAAAAATACAAGTGTATATCCACATTAAAATAATTATAGGTGGTATATATCAACTTAATTAGACAATGATAGTTATGAAAAAATCAAAGTGTTTACTTTTTTTATAAAATCTCAATGTATTTATGATCTTATTAAAATGTGTAAGTTAATATTGCGGTAAATATGCAATCCAATATACAAAATTGAATCATTATCATACATCATACATCTGTTGCTTTGCCACACAGTTGAAGGGGTCTTTGCCTTCAAATATCATAATAACATTCAAACAATTAAATAAAATTTGCAAGTACTTTAATTCACAAATGCATTGATCTGTTGGTGGGTAGAAGGTCTGGCTCACCATGCACTTTGATTTTCAAATCCTAGGGGGAAAAAATATATGTTTTGGATTCTCCTTATGGCATTGCACATGTTCTGGAACTTGCATTGCCTTCTACTTCCAATTTACAAACTTAAACAATGGTTATACATTATACAATCATTTCTTTGCAATAAACCTTGATACAATTTTCTGATTGCTACATGACAAGCTAAAAAATTGTACTATTCCTAGCTTCCCTCTATTGAGAAAAATTCAAGATATAAATTCCAATTCTCTATGTCATCTAGAAGAGAAACAAAATCATAGTTTGGAACATAATACTTGCACTTGATATCTTTGAATAAAATCTTGTTACAATTAAAGAACTAGATCTTCACATAATCCAAAGGACAAATGCTTCAATAATCATTTTAACTCTCATACTCGATGTTTACTATCTAAGAAAATAATTGGCATTTACAACAAATATTGAATGTATGTTTAATTTAGTTAGTTGCAATACAAAGATAATTTTTCAAACGCTTACACCATCAATTCACTGTAGAAGAACTTACACCCAACAAAAAATGATCATACATCAATTGTTCAAACTCTCATTTTGGAATTTTGAGGACTAAATACTTTTTAGTTTTTTCTAGTTTATTTCATTCTCAATAGAATATTAAACCTTAATCACAAGATAAGAAATATATGTCCCTAATGTATATGGACACAAGATAGTAAGGCCAAAGAAAAATGTTTTTGAAACACTTAAAGAGTCTTTAGGTGACCTAGAATAACCAACCTATGGTCTAAAGGCCATAGGGTGTCATGTGATAATTTTTAAGATGTGTAGCTAAGTGATTTTCATCCATGGGGTGGTTTAAGTGCCCCTATGGAGATTCTATGTCACCACCCTATGGCCCTAAGGCCTAAGGGTATCCCAAATGGTCTTGGATAACTTATGTTTCCTTCTATAATAGCCCAAATACTTATGTTCCCTTTTAGAGACTTTATGTAATCACCCTACATCCATAAGATTGTAGGGTAGCCCAAATGCTTTTGGGGGATTCTATGTTGACACCCTATGGCCTTAAGGCTGTAGACTAAACCAAATGCTTATGTGCCCTTTTAAAGACTCTATGTAATCACCCTATATCCGTAAGATTGTAGGGTAGGCCCAATGCTTTTGGGGGATTCTATGTTGACACCCTATGGACCTAAGGCTATAGAGTAACCCAGATGCTTATGTGGCCTTTTAGAGACTCGGTGTAGTCACCCTACGTCCGTAAGGTTGTAGGGTATCCCATTTTCTTTTGGGGGATTCTATGGCCCTAGGGCCCTAGGGTGTCATGTCTACAAAGAACTCTATGATCCTAAAGTCATAGGGTGTTCTTCCCAAACCTCATATGATCATTTAACTTTAAAGTATTACATAATATATCTTATGAACATATATAAATGTAGAATTCTATTTACCACAACATGTTTATATAATATCATACAGTTAAGTCTAATTCATTTATTGTAAAAAAAATAAAACTGACAAGTTCACATTTTTTCAAAGAAAATAAATTGAGAAAAATAACAAACCAAACATCAATGTTTTTAACATCATGGACATATTTGAGATAGGACAAATAAAATAAAATGACAACAATAATAATCTAAATATCAGTAATGTAATATCATGGGTGGCTAGCTTAACGTGTTTCCTGTAGAATTTCTAAAATGGCCTCAGCACTTGCATCCAATGGTTCTTCAATTTCTTCTTCCTTTGAATCCTTGGCATTGACTTTCTCTATGTTATCCACACCTGCTCACCTTCTAAGATCAAGGTCTTCTTCCACTATGGAATGGCAAAGAGATTCCAATTGCATCATTTGATCACTACTACATCCAACTAATATCCAGCTTTCTTTGTTGTTGTAGTGCCTCTTTAATCCCATAACCTAATGAGAAGATTTCTATTACTTGATCATCTCCTTTGAGACAGATGCATTTGATTGCACGACGCACAAAAAAGGCTTTGGCCGTAGTCACAACATCATACTCGTCGTTGTTGATGCAGAGAGTATGCATTGGCTCCAACAATGACTCTTTAGCACTAGAGTAGTTGGTGTACTGCTCTCCTTGACTGAAAAATGCCCAAACCCCAAAAATTACTTCACAAAGAGCACATGTTTGGATGGTCTCTGATCCCATTAAGGAGATCAAAGGGAGCATTTCATACCATTTAGCGTTTTTTTGAAATTGTCTTCTCTAGGGAAGCAGCATGTTGATACTTGACTAAGCCAGCAGTTAAAAACTCTAATGGTTGATGTGCTCCACATACTCCAGCAATTACTTTACCAAATTGGGTAGCACTCCAACCACTAGACTTCCAAATTATTTCCAACACACTTGATTGTCCATGGTAAAATGAATTGCAAACTAGAAGTGCCATTCTTTTGTGCAATGATCCACTGCACATATCCCCTAGTGATCTCAGGAATTTGCTCTTTCTCCTTTCCTTTTCGTAGTAGGAGATTTAGCCATTGTGTACAACTCGTGAAGAGAGATTTGTAAATATCATTTGCAATGTTATAATGAGACTTACATTCATCCCATGAAGTACCTGCTATTGCTGATGGATCTATCTCTTTAAATGCCATCAGCATTTGAAGATCAAAAACCCTGGTCTGCTTTAAGTTCGTTGCACGTACAGTGAGGTTGAGCATGCACGCTTGATTTGGTTGCTTACTAAGCAGATCTTCTCATTTGTCAGCTCCTATTTTAGTAGATTGAAATAATTATCTTCTAAACCATTTAGGCATCTAAAGGTTGTTATGCTTGGTTGTTGCCCACGAGCAGTTGATGTGTAATGCTTCTCCAAGATGTTTATCCATTGATCATAGATTTCATCATTGTACATGACCATGTGTGCTTCTTTGTTGGAAAATGATTTATGGTTGAACACAATGTTCGCCACATTTACAAAGGCCTTCAAAATAAAGAAAAGAAAATTAACTTTATTTCAAGAAATATTTGTAACAAAAAAAAGCATAGGGAAGTGGAACTTACATCCCAAGGTGCTCGACTCGGATGACCGACAGGAACACCTGTCTTGGGTTTTGTTGGTATAGAAAATGCAAGCCATTGACTACGACCATTGGTTTTGCTGGTGTTTCATTATTGTTATTCTCTCCATGTTCTCCATTTTGGAAATTCAAACAACAACCTCTTTGGGAGCGTCTACCACTATCCTTGCAATTCTAAACTTGTAGAACTCTTTTCTCAAAGCATACTTAGTGCTGTTGTTACGCAAGAAAGCTCAAACCGCTATGATGGAATGCTGACCAGCTAGAATCTAGTAGTGGTATGTTGATAGCTTGTCTCCATGCACTTCAGCTATTTGTAAAGGCATTTTTGTAATTGGGTTATACGGAATCAGGTCTACTACGCTGGAGACTGGCCTAGAGTGCCCTCCAAATTGCTTCAAGAGATAGTTCACATACACATCTGACAATGGTCTGCATTTATAGCCATCTGGTGCAAGGTTGCATTACTCAACTGGGATCAATTGGGTAAATTGTACACCAAACTTAAAATACCGTGCAATTCCAACGTATCCATATAGCCCACTCTTAGAAGTTTTGGCAACTTCTTTATCAAGATCTTTTTCTTTGGGTTGTATAATAGAGTCTAGCATAGCTAAGGATACTAAGTCCACAACCACTACCAATGACGGGGTTTCAACTGTTAGGGTTGCAAGTCCACTAGAATCTCTTGCTTCTTCAGTCTGTAAGGGTATAACTGAAAGATTTTCTTCGGCCACATTTCCACTATTGTCTCCAAGTTAGGGAGTCTGACTCTCCTTGAGAGTCTTAGATTGATTTGCTTTACTTGTGTCTTAATTCTTTTGCTTCTTATTCTTCTTCGTGCTGATCAATTTACATAAATAAGTCTATAAAGTTCTCACTTGGATATAAGTCTATAAAGTTCTCACTTGGAGTGTCGTCTTGAAGCTCCACCCACCCTGCTTTCATCATTGTCACTCCGTCATAATCAACTTCACCAATTTTTGAGCAAAGGCCACAGGCTCCAACAAGTAGGAGTCTCCATTGAGTAGTTTTACTCCAAGGCATGGAGACATTTCAAGATCTGAACAATATTTCTTTATCTCCTGGACAATACCATAGTCCTTGAAGGGCAATTGCTCTTTATCTTGAAAGAACAAGTGGAATTTCTCATCACTTCCACCATTTGGGAAGTGAAAATTTTAGATACCAAGAACTTGATGTTGAGCCTGTTGCATCAACTAACTTTGACTTTCTCTTCTAAGACATTTTTTGTAAAAGAATGACATATATCTAGACAAGATGGATATCAATACATCCATATTGACCTAGGGCCATAGAGCCCCTCTATGTTAAACCATGTGGTCCTAGGTCCAAAGGGTGCCAACAAAATGGTTCTACAAGTGTACCTAGGCCACTCTATGGTACTGTGATCACATGTTCTCTTATGACATTAGAGGAACCTCAAAGTAGTATCCCTTGAATGGACTAAATACCCCTTTAGAGCCTCTACACAACCACTATTTGGCATCATGTGGCCTGAAGGCCATAGGGTCCCCTGCATGCTAGTAAGAACCTCTCTATGCTCTACATTGGCATTCTATGGCCCCAAGGCCACAAGGTGGCCTGAATATTTTGAAGAAACGCTTCATGAGAGTTTTCTGGCAACCTATGGCCCCGGGGCCATAGGGTGCTCTCCATGCAAGTACAAAACACTATTTTCTCTATATTGAGGAGACCTTGTGGGCTGAAGTCCATAGGGTCCCCTCTATGCTAGTAAGAACCTCTGTTTACTCTATAATGACACCCTGTGGTCTGAAGGCCATAGGGTTCCCTCTAAGCTAGTAAGAATCTGTTTGTGCTCTATGCTCTATCGTCTATGCTCTATATTGACTTCCTATGGCCCCAAGTCCACAAGGTGCTCTCATTGTTTCCAAAAAACCCTCATTGTTTCGCTATGGCCCCAGGGCCATAGCTCTCTATGCCGGTATAAAGCACTATTTGGTCTATATTAGCACCTAAGGCCTGAAGGCCATAGGGTTGGCCTCAAGGGCCCCAAGGGTGCTCTATATGCCCTTGGGGGGATCCCTATGTGTAAAACTACCATATCACGTGCACTCAAGACATGTTTGTAAAACCCCTTATCTGTGAATTTTGTTAGAAATATAATGCACCCTTTTCTATTTTAGTTTGTAAATTTTTTTCAAATTTGAAAAAATAATGCTCTTTTGTATATATATTTCTGTAAGTTTCAAGAACTTTAAATACCCTTCTATTGAACTCACGTGATAGGTTACATTTTTATTAGGTGACCTCCCCGGGTGTATGCCAATGAAAAATACTATTTTCTCTATATTGATAAGACTTTGTTGGATGAAGGCCATAGGGTCCCCTCCATGCTAGTAAGAACCTCTATTACTCTATGTTGGCACCTTGTGGCCATAAGGCCATAGGGTTTCCTATATGCTAGTGAGAAGCTCTCTATGCTCTATGCTCTATGCTCTATGCTCTATATTGACATCCTATGGCCCCAAGGACACAAGGTGCCCTCATTGTTTCCAAAATACCCTCATTTTTTTTGGCAACCTATGTCTCCAGGGCCATAGAGTACTCTCTATGCCGGTATAAAGCACTATTTGCTCTATATTGGCACCCTAAGGCCTGAAGGCCATAGGGACCCCTCTATGTTCCACAAGGTTCCCTCTATGTTTTCAATTTGAAGAAACCCTTCATGATGGATTTTTGACAAACAATGGCCCTAGGTCCATAGGATGCTCTATATGCCAATAAAAACACTATGTGCTCTATATTAGCACCATGTGACTTGAAAGCCATATGGTCCCCTCTATTTTAGTAAGAGCCTCTCCATGCTCTATATTGTCACCCTTCGGCCTGAAGGCCATAGGGTCCAATCTTTGCTAGTAAGAACCGATCTATGCTCTATATTGGCACCTTATGGCCTGAAGGCCATAGGGTCCCCTGAATGCTAGTAAGAACCTCTCTATGCTCTACACATCTGATGACCCGAAGGCCACAAGTTGCCCTCTATGTTTTGAAGAAACCCTGCATGAAGGTTTTTTGGCGACCTATGGACCCAGGGCCATAGGGTGATCTCTATGCCATTGAGAAACCCTCATTGTGAGCGGACCCTGTGGCCCCAGGTAAAAAGCACTATTTGGTCTCTCTATGCTAGTAAGAACCGATCTTTGCTCTATATTGGCACCCTTTGGCCTTTAGGCCAAAGGGTCCGCTCTCTCCTAGTAAGAACCAATCTATTCTCTATATTGGCACCCAATGGCCTGAAGGGCAAATGGTCCCATGTATGCTCGTAAAAACCTCTCTATGCTCTACACATACTATGATCCCAAGGGCACAAGGTGCCTTCTATGTTTTGAAGAAACCCTGAGGGTTTTTTGGCAACCTATGGACCTAGGGCCATAGGGTGCTCTCTATGCTAGTAAAAACACTATTTGCTCTATATTGAGGAGACCTTGTGGGCTGAGGGCCGTAGGGTCCCCTCTATGCTAGTAAGAACCTCTATTTTTTCTACGTTGACACCATGTGGTCTGAAGGCCCATTAGGAGATTTCGGAGGTCTTTTGGAGGGCCTTTTGGAAGAGAGAGGAAAATAAGCTTCTCCAATTAGAGAAGAGCCTATGTTACGTAGAAAAATAGATTGATATTAACAAAAATATAAAAGGTGTCCCTCTCCTCATTTAATAATCTAGTGGTCCTTGAAGACGATCACTCTCTTTCATTTAATGCGAGCACCTTTTTCAGAAGGTAGATTCGGTGCATTTGATACGGCTTACGTCATCACTAGAAGTCAAAAAGTCACAAAACTATCAAGTGGTGGAAAATTTTGAAAGTTTTGATACTGTCAATGCGTCGGGAACGCCCAAATATCCTCGAAATGAATGTCCAATTGCCTTGCTCCGACATCCAAAGAGGCAAAAAATGTTAAAAACCCCTAAAAGAACATTTTACTAACGGCGCGCGAGGGGGCATTCCAAAATTTCGGAATGCCTCCTCGCGCGCCGTTAGTAAAAAGCCAATTTTTTCCTCTTTATAGAGAGCTTTTTGAGAGGAAAATGTCAAAAAACCTCTAAAAAGGGGCTTTCTTGAAAGATAGGTATCCAAAAACCACTAAAAGGAGCTTTGTACTAACGGCGCGCAGGGGAGCATTCTAGAATTTTAGAATGCCTCCTCGCGCGCCTTAAGTACAAAGCCCATTTTTTGTGGTTTTTTGACATTTTTTGCCTCTCCGAATGTCGAAATGAGACAAATAGACATTCATTTTTAGGGTATTTTGGCGTTATCTATGCTCTATATTGGCACCCTTTGGCCTCAAGGCCATAGGGTCCACTCTTTGCTAGTAAGAACCAATCTATGCTCTATATTGGTACCCTATGGTCCAAAGGCCATAGGGTCCCCTATATGCTAGTAAGAACCTCTCTATGCTCTACACATCCTATGACCCCAAGGGCAGAAGGTTCCCTTTATGTTTTGAAGAAACCGTTCATGAAGGTTTTTTGGAAACTAATGGACCGAGGGCCATAGGGTGCTCTCTATGCCAGTGAAAAACATTATTTGCTCTATATTGAGGAGACCTTGTGGGCTGAAGGCCATAGGGTCCCCCCTATGCTAGCAAGAACCTCTGTTTTCTCTATATTGACACCCTGTGGCCTGAAGGCCTCTATGGTAGTAAGAAGCTCTCTATGCTCTATGCTCTATGATCTATGCTCTATGCTCTATATTGAGATCCTATGGCCCCAAGGCCACAAGGAGCCCTCATTGTTTCAAAAAAACCCTCATTGTTATGGCACCGTATGGCCACAGGTATAAAGCACTATTTTGTGTCTCTATGCTAGTAAGAACCAATCTATCCTCTCTATTGGCACCCTATGACTTGAAGGCCATAGGGTGTCCTGTATGCTAGTAAGAAACTCTCTATTCTCTACACATCCTATGACCCCAAGGCCACAAGTTTCCCTCTATGTTTTGAAGAAACCCTTCATGAGGGTTTTTTGGCAACCTATGGACCCAGGGCCATAGGGTCCCCTCTATGCTAGTAAGAACCTATGTGTTCTCTATATTGAAACCCTCGGAAGTCCATAGGGTTCGCTCATAGGAGAAACTTACACAGCAAAAAACAGCAGAAAAAGAGTGAGGAATTTGGAAAAATGGACAGTGCCATCGCGTCCGGAACGGCCCAAAACTCCAGTCTACAATGTCAAAGTGCTCAAATCGGACCTCCTATGAGCAGTTTAAGGCCAAAACAAGCTCCAAAAACACCAAAAATACACCTGCGGCTGTTCCTCCTCTCTTCTCCACGTTTTTTCTGGTCTTTTCTCTGTTTTTTCAGTTCCCACACTTAGCTTTATTACTTGGGCACCCTTGTCCTTTTAGATGACCTCAAACGGACCCTGAACATGCCAAAAACTGACCTCGCAGTGCATAGTTGTCACCTTTTTGCATCATCCGCACACCTGGCACTCAGTTTTTCCAAATAATGCATCCTGCAACCACGTGAAGTGGCCCCAAAAATTGGTCCTCATGATTAATTTTTTGCATAAGTATCACAAGAAAACACCCACGTCATGTCCGTACTTCTCCGTGTGCAAGTATTGACCCCATTTGACGTCCTGACGCCACTCGATGCCATCTGACGCACCTGCTTACCTCATGTCGTCGACCCGCGGATAGCTTCCTCAAGAAGTTTTACGCGCTACCAACTCCTCATTATTATAGAAACAACACACTGGTACTGGTGATAGTGAAAATCGCTGCACTATGTACATGCTGTCCTACCTGTACACATGTGGGCCCCACGTAACCACCTGGCTCTGGAAAATGGGCAATCCTTTATTCGATGCACCATGCATGGATATGTACATATGTGCAATTCCTTGCTCCAAAAAACTCCTGACATAATTTGCCCACCCCCTAGCCTGCTAGAGCATTCATGCTCAGCAGCAGCACTAGTAGATGCTCATTCCACCTGGATCAAAAGGCCAAAGACATATCGCCTCCTTCACAAGAAGCATCATAACACCACACCTACATTTGTCAACAATCAACCAAAATTCACCATAGGCATATCCAACTAACACATCCGCCCTGTCTAGAGTTCCAAAAGCATAATTATTGCATGCCACATTCAACCCAACCGATAGAGACAACTCAAGTGACTCATCACCCGGCATCTTGGCTTCACCAGCCATAGCAAAAACCTGCAAATCATGCACCCAAGTAGCTAAAAGTATCGTGTGAAGGTAAAGTTGTTGATATCCAAAACACAAAAGTACCCCCGCAGCACACATATCCCTAGCATAGGCATCAACATAGCTAAGATTGGACTCGTATATGCCAAACCCCTTCTCATCATCATAAGCATACTCATCATCACACATCACTTTATCCCCATCATAATCATGGCTAGCACCACTATCCATAGCTTCTAGCATGGGTTCATCAGTCTCCAAGAATACAGATCCCTGCTCTTAACCACAATCATGCTCACAAATCGGTTCAATCACTGCACATACATCAAAATATGGCTTCAACACAGGCTCCACATCCAACAAATCCACAAAATGGCTCTCAACCTTGCCCTCTTCCCTAATTTCCAAAGATACGTGCTCATCATCAATAACCTCAACCTCACACTCACACCCAGAATCACAAGGTACACAAGTAGCCAATGCATCCTCTTTAAGAATTTTCAATCCTATATCCAAAGCATTACTCACCTCTTTAGGCTCTTCCATAAACCTGTCAACCTGCAAGACCTCTTTATGCTTCACAATAGACCTCGGGAAGAAACGAGAAACATCATAGGATAGGCTACTTTTCACCTGCTTAGGCTTAACTTCATCTTCCATGTCAAATCCATTTTGCACATGCATACCTGTACTGATACCATGTTCCTCAAGACGCTTAAACTTCCATTCCTTGTGCTTTGCAATGCATACTGCATCTTCAAAAGACTCGAGCCTCTTCAACTCAACCTCGAACCGCAACCAAGGTGACAAACCATCAACAAAAAAACTTTTCTTCAATGAACAAGGGTGGGTCTCATCCTTAAGAGCAACACACCAACGAGTCCATAAATCTGTAAAACCTTGTACATAGGCATCAACACCTTGACAAGAACCTTGATTAAGAGCATTGAGCTCATTCCATACTGCATTTTCATCTTCCACAACCTGGAAACGCTCTAAAAAAGCTTCTATGAACTTGTCAAGACTCAAACCATAAGAAGAAGCCACTGCTTCTTTAGCTTCCAAATCCATGAACCAAACACGTGCCTCATCTTTCAAAAGCAATCCAAATAGCCTCAAAATCTTCTCCTCATTACACATATTGTTGCTTATGCATGCCACCTCGACTTGCTCCAGAAAGTCTTCCGCATCTTCACCACTTCTTCCACGAAATTCCGGATAAGAGAAAGCCATGGCTACCCAAGCTACTATGCTTTGAGAACCCCTTTGAACACACATGCAAGAACCCAAGACTTCACTACCCAATCCCCAAAAACTTCAATGGATCTTAGTTTTAGATAAGGACAAACAAATGCACATCAAATGAGTTTTCATAGTTGATCATTGGAATTACAACAGGTAAAGGACATTCCAGTATCTCTCTTAATCTTCTTGGCCCGAACATAAAGACTATGCGCTGCTGAAAAAAAATCTTCCTGGACACATGAACATTTATCTGGATTCTTTGAGTTAAATGAAATGGAGTGAATTGAGGGCCATTTTGATCATCCATTAAAGCCAACCATGCAGCTCCCAAGAAGGCACACCTGACTTATCCTCTGATTTTGCCAAAATTTCAACAGCATAACAGCATAAATGGATCAAAAGACCAAGAAACCAGCCATCAAAAATTGGAAAAATTTTGACAGAGTTTCCCCAGAAGTAGAGCAGTAGGAACCCAAAATATAGACTGTATATGTATGCATAAACTGTCAACAATAGAACTCAAGCATTAAACAGGAATCACTAATACATAGCCTATGGCGAGGTCACGAAAAGGGTGCTCCAGCTACCTGTATCACCGAAAGGATCTCCACATTTGAGAATCCCCCAACTCAATAAAACCTCACGCTATCGACCCTCACATGAAGGCTAATGAAAATCGCGTATAATCAAGTCTCAGAAATGACTATCTTCCACACCAAGTCTCAGAAATGGCTGGGATTGCCAAATAAAACCAAGTATGGCTCCACAAAGGCGTACAATGGCAGTTTCCAAAAGTAACGTACAGTACCAACAGACAATGCACTCAAACAAGCGCCAACTGATGTATACCCACAACAACTGCAAGTGACACCATTGCTAGTATATCACTGTACTCCAGCTACCTGTACCTGTGTGAATCACTTGTACCTGTACCTATCCCTGTAACCTGTAACCTGTAACCTGCAATCCCGAATCTTGAAGCTTGAAGCTCAAAGCAGAAGGTACTCGAATAAGATCCTCAGTGGGGGCGCCAAAAGAATGTGAGCGGGATGGAAACACACAGAACGCCTCTATAACGACCCGACACACACTCTTGGAAAGATACACACACACACTATGGGGCACCACTCGGCTTACACAATCCATCTGGCCGAGACAGGGAACACACCTCTGGAGTGAGAGGAGAGAGACTATCCACTTTCCCACTCCACACACACACACACACACACACACACACACACACACACACACACACAAAAAAAAACTCAGATCAAAAGAGGAGAACTTCTGATAATTAGATACAAATGAGCTCGGGCCAACACCAAGGGGCAAATAGCTCACACAAAATGGGTAAAATATACCAGATACACTCACAAATTGGAGAAGAAGCTTGGCTCATAGGAGAAACTTACACAGAAAAAATAGCACAAAAAGAATGAGGAATTTGGAAAAATGGACAGCGCCATCGCGTCCGGAACGGCCCAAAACCCCAGTCTACAATGTCAAAGTGCTCAAATCCGAGCTCGGATGCCAAAAACTCGAAACGGTTGCGGTTTTGAACATAGTTTTGACTTTTCCCTAACCAAAGAACTTGAACACAGTGGACTAAGTCTACTTGAACCAAGCAAAAGCTCTTAAGCCCAGAAATCATGTCTACCCTAGATTCAAGCGCAGCTTACACAAGCTTGGAGATCCCGACAAAAGAGGAATATCCTCCCACAATGGATCTTCCAAACTTGCAATTGATAAAGATCCATCTTGTTGAGAGAGTTTGGATGATTGGTCATGAGAGTGAAGGACTATATAGATACATTGATGAAAATGGGGTCAATCTTTATAGGTGCTCAGATCCATACCTAGAAGAGATAACCGATTACAAGCTCTTATATGTCTATACATACGGAGTCGACTGTCAATGGAGATCTATAGTTGTCGACAAGTATGGACGAGAATATAGAGTTGTAGAAAGCACAAATCCACAAAATGTACTAGTAAGAGGTGGATATTTGGTCAATGAAGGACCACAAATGCCTCCACCAAACACAAGAATTCCTATAGGAATTCCAAGAAGAGAGACACTAGGATTCCCTTCAAGAGCGATAACGAGAGAAGGATTGGGAGAGTCTCTGGTTAGACTTGTAGACAATCCACGAGTTAGACCATCCCAAGTCCATAACTGGGTAAACAGAAAATACTCTGGAGATAAAGATCCGAGAGATCACGAAACGGCTTTTAGGAGAGTGATTAGAGCAGAGGAAGTTTCAGATTTTGCGACACAGTTTGTGGGATTTGGATTGACTCTAGAAGATGATGCAGCTACATGGTTCGACTTGGTGGAAAAATGGGATTTTGAGACCCTAGATGAGCTCTTTGAGGAGTTTATTGAAGAATTCTCGCCAAAAGGCATTTCTCACAACACGGTCTCGCAAATCCATAGTTTCAAACAGAAAAAGGATGAATCAGTACGCAAAGCATCACTACAGCTCAAGAGATATGTTAAGCTCTGTCCGAGAGCGAAATTACCTACGCAAGCACGATTGATGCTGATCTTTATCCAGGGAATGAGACATGCGGGCCTTCAAAAGGATCTGCATATGATAAGGAGGATGACGCTAAACGAGTTGATCAAAGAAGCTCTTTATCTAGTGGATAACTGTGAGACATACAAACAAAAGGACTTAAAGAGTCAAGGAGAAGACACATCCTCTCAGCACAGTGTTTCACAGATAAGTGAGTCCATTGCCAAGCCAACGGCACCTATTGATCAAGAAAAGCTTATCGTCGACGACTTGCTCAAGAGGTTGATTCCTCTTGTAAGTTCTGATTCGGGAGAGCCGAAGTGGTGTGAAATTGAGAGAAAATGGACGAACCATACGGGGGAAGAGTGCTATTATAGCATGGAAAATGCTAGGGAGAGGTATGTACAACCTATTCCAGAAGCACCTACTCCACCTAGATACATTACGAGGAATGCGCCAGGACCAGTACGAGTTTTAAGGCCACAGCTTGTCTTAGGACAACAACCTCCGCTGCCAGGTGCTAGAATGCAGGTAGACATGAGATACATGCCAATGATGGAAGCATCAAATAAACCAATGCCAGTACCAGCTACAATGTGGTATAACAACCAAAGTGAGTACTATCCTTCAGAGCAACAAAATGAGAGAGAAACACATGGACTGGTGAGGCCGGTACAACCTCCACCTCCTGGGTTTCAGTCAAAAGAAAGAAGGTATGAAATGGATGAAAGGACATTGTGATTCATTGAAAATAACTTTTGAGGCTAAGACCACATATGTGGACCACAGTAGGAAAATGCTTGGAGAAATTCGGGACAAAAACAACCAAACCCAAGAACACAGGTGGATGACATATCCCTATGCGGAACTAGAAAAGCAAATGTTTGAAATGTGCTAGAAAATGATTCAAAGAGCCCAAGCTTTACTAGAACCACTAGTTGCAAAACCTGAGGATGTGATCCGTGTCATGCCTACATAAGTAATCCCAACAAACCAGGAACTAAAAGAGCCAGATTCTAGTCATGAGCACAGACCAAACCTCAAAGACCCAGCATTAGAACCAAGGATAACACTGAATACCACGGATAACTCTTTCGAGGGATTTCACCAAGCTATACCTGAGGATTGTAAAGAGATAGATGGTCTTGACGAATTGTGGAAACAAGTCAGAGAGGCCAATGAATCCGATGACCTAAGAAGACGAGTAGACAAGACTGGTGATGAACGAGGAGTGTTTCTACCACCAATTGAGGAATTTGAGACTGGATCTCAAATGAATCTAGACATACGATCGTGTTGGGGCGACAAAGGATCTGTGCAATCTATGGATAGTCAACCCCATTCGCTAAGAACACTACCGTCCTACATGGGAGAGTACGAGACCGAGTTAGATGTGGTTGCAGTCCCATCACACAGACTATCTCCCAACAAGGCCATTGATTCAAAGGGGCTAGTAGATATTCTATCTACCCCAATCACCTGTACAATAATGTTAGCCGAGTTGCTCATAATAAGACCAAACATGTGGGCTAATGTGGGTAAATGTCTAGAGAAATTTGGTGTAAAAACCCCAATGACTCGAATCGAGGAAGGCATCAAAGAGCCTAAAATGCCTCAACTAAATACTAGGCCAGTGCCATTAAACAAGGTAGGCGAGTATTACGAGGGAGAAGATGGAAACACCACCCTTCCTATGGAATTCAATAATGTAAAAACCATGGCAATCCTTGACAGTGGAGCTGGTGTGGCCATTGCAACCAAAGAGATTTGGAAAAAATGGGGAAAACCTGCCTTGATATCTACACGAATGACCCTGCAGCTTGCAGACGGACACAAGGAAAAGCCCCTAGGACTGCTAGAAAAAGTAATTGTTACTTCTTGTGGCATTGAATATGAACACACTTTTGTTGTTGTTGACTTTGGCAAGAAGAACAACTATGACATCATTCTGGGAAGACCATTCATGCGACAATTGAAAATGGTCCAAGATTGGGGTTATGACCATATATACCTGAGACATATGGAAACCATAACAACGATAAAATTGAGGGACCATAGCTATAGGGATGTGATGAGAACAACGATTGAGGAGTTTGATTCCGCCACAGTAGCAGGATCAGAACTTCCAGCTTGGTTAGGTAAGCCTAAAGAACTGTGGATGTGTGGAGCTTCACAATATGGTAGCTTGAAACGTGAGGAATGTATCCTAGAGAAAGTTATAGAGGATAGGGACTATATCCCAGAACCATTTCCTGAAGAAGAGTTAGAGCCTTTTGGATGGGAACACATCTTGGCTACTCTGGACGTGTGCGTCGTGGAGGACGCTCCCACAACAAAGTTTTATGATGAAAATGGCTATGATGTCGTTCCTTATTTTGCACTGAGTGTAATCCAGGAAAACGAAGAGAACCAGACATCAACAAGCTCTCGAAATAAGGAGGAAACAAAGAAATGTGGAGAATCAAAAGATGAAGAAGACGCCGAGTTCTATGACTCTGTAGAACACTTCGAGCTTCAAGAAGATCAACGATCCGGGAATCAATGTCATCGCTACACAAATAAAGTGCATCAAAAGTGGATTCCAAAGTCCTCGGTGAAGACATAGCCACCACAAGCATCCTCATACATGGCTCCTAATAAGGATGCAAAGACTCAGCTAGGAGGAATACGACCAGAGCAACAAGCTAACAATGCTCTAATCAATGGGCTAGAAAAGTCCTCCAAGAAACTACCACCCACAAGCAAATAGACAGTAACTTTCCACTACCAGCCAAAAAATCAAGGGAAAGTACAAGAAGTCAACCTTGTCGAGGATAGTAGCGATAGTGATGAATCTTATGACATCCCCTATCATCAGCTCAGGCCATCACTATCACCAACCCCTTCAGCAACAACCATGACAGGTCAAAAGAAGAGGACAACAAGTCAAAGCCAAAAAGCTCGACAAATCTGGATACCAAAAAGCCAGATCGGCCAAAAATAGATATGGATCAAGAAGACAAAGATCTCTAATGACAAATCACAAGATCCAATACCAAAACAAAAACAAGGAAAGCGTGCACGAGCGGGTAAGAATATCACAAAGTCGCAAGCTTTCACAACTCACGTTTGGGCTCCAAAGAAGTTGATTCAAGCACAAAAAAGTCAGGAATTCATTTGGATTCCAAAACAACCACAATATCAACTTTCAAAGCGTAAATCCCGTCCCCAACCAAGCGTACAAGGGCTGAAGCAAAGAACACTGTTGACTCACACAACAAAAAGGTGGATCCCAAAGAAGTCGCTTCAAACACAAAGAAAGCACAGGCAAGTATGGGTCCCCAAACGAGCGTGAGCAGAAAAACAGCCAATAATCGCAAGAAATGGGTCCCAAATGTTGGAGCTATATATGGCTCACTCTACTGAACTTGGTCTCACCTATATATTTGTATCTTGTCCTCAATATGAATCAGTCTTTGGGAGCGTATATGGTGTGTCTCTTGTCTCGTCTCTCTCTCTTTCTCTCTACATCTCAACACGGTATCAGAGCGGTAAGGATCACGCGCCAATTCAATTCATGGTGACACAACAGTATGTGTATGCGATTCGCATGTAAGATTCAAAATTGCTACAAATTTTATTTTTGAGCGTTGATTCTTGTTAATTGTGATTGTTTTTTATTAAGAAGAATATGATTAGTGTTTTATGTGGTGTTTATTTCTAATCAATCTAATCGTTGATTACGTTTTCTTGTTGATGACACCCTGAAGTTCATCTCAATTTTTCTTGTTGTTCTGATTAAAATTTGGAGAAACGGGAAAAGCGCAATGGAGCGTAGCACAATGGCACTTTTCATCCAAAACTTGTTCGTGTCCTCGAGCTCTTTGATTTGAGTTCTAGGTTTGCATCAATCGGAGTTTGCAGCAGAAAGTTATGCTGTTTTTATTGCAATTGAGCTTGACGCAACTTTCTTTGTGAAGCGTCCGTGATCGTGTTTCTTATTTTGGCGTTAACTTTTTCGAGAAGATTTAGCTTTTTTCTATTCGTATTGTGGTCGTCAATCTTGCGTCTCACGCCACTCTATTTTGAGGACTCGTCTATTATTAACGTCTCCTTTACCCTGCCTTTTTTGGGTGACATCTCTCACATCTTTGGACGTTCCTTGAGCATCCTTCTTACGTTTATAGTTGACAGAATACAGTACTCATATCTTTCTCATTCTCAATTGCGGCCTTCACCATATATGGTGTGCAGATTCTGCGATCTTATCTTATACGTCTTCTCGCAACAAGATATGGCTATGAATATTCTCGTCAACGGCTTTCCTTCTGGCTAGCAGTCTGTTCCTCCTTTCCAAGGTCAAGGATTTCCAGGCTGGAAAGCAAAGATGTTGTTAATTCTTGAAGGCGATGAACTCTCCGATGTTGTTCTTGGAAATCGTGTTTGTTCGCCTCAGCCTGTTGATACGGATAATGATAACGTGCTTATCACTGAAGGACCTATATTTGAAGATTGGAATGTTGCCTATACGGATTGGCAACGACGTGATAAAGCAGCTCGTCGATATATTCTTTCTGCTTTTATTGATTCCCTTTTTCTTGATATGTATGAACTACCTACTTCCCACGACGTATGGAAGTACCTTATTGCAAACTTTCAGAAGAAATCTGTTACATCAATACTTTATTTGAGAGGGTTGCTTAACAAGTTACAATATGAAGTTGGTACTGCCATGACGGGACATATTGAATCTTTCAAATCTATTATTAATCAACTTGCTGCTGTCGGTGATCCTGTTCCACAAAAGCAACTGATTACACTTCTCCTTGATACGGTGAAGGACTCTTCTTATGATAACATTGTTACTATTCTCTCTAATAAAGATGGTCTTGATTTCAACCAAGCCTGCATGTCTTTAGATGAATACTCTCAACGTCAAGAACGTCGGAATGCTGGTCATAATACAACTATGATTCACAAGAGGAGACTGAGTCACAACAGATGGAACGTGCTTTTTATGTTCGAAGGCATCCATTTCAACGAGGAAACCGCAGAGGTGGCCGTCGCGGTAATATTTTCTCTCGTCTCAAATTTCCTAATAAGCAATGTTCTTACTGCAATAGAAATGGCCATACTGAAGATAATTGTTGGGCACGTCAATATGATGAAGAACACAATATTACCACAAAACAACCACGTTTATCTAGAGACTCTTCTTCTTCTTCTTGTGAATATTGTGGACGATCTGATCATCCCACTCATATGTGCTATAAGCATCGATTCGACACAGATCAGAATAGAGCATATGCTATTGAACATCGAAACATCATTGTACCAGAAACAAGCTGTGTCCTATGTTCAGTTGCTCCAGACAGAATACTTCATGTAAGTGATGGATCACTTTTTATTGTTGATTCTGGTGCTACAGGAAATATGACATATCAGTCTAAGTGGCTCCATAACTATCATCCACTGCCAGTTCAACGTGTTGTTTATCTTGCTGATGATACTACTTGTCAAGTAAAGGTTATTGGAGACTTTTATCTTGGTACCTTATCTTCTTCCACTCGAATTTTGCGAGGAGTATTACATGTACCAGATCTTCAACGTAATCTTCTTTCAGTTTCTAGACTTGTTGATCTTGGTCTGTTTATTGGATTTGATCATACCAAATGCCGAATTGAGAAAGATGGACAGACTATAGCCACTGCTCCTTGAAACAGTAATTTGTTTGAACTCTCTCTTAACGATGTTGTAGAAAATATTGTCACTTATCCAGGTGATCATGATTGCAAAGTATGGCATCACCGTTTTGTTCATGCTGATTTCTCAAAACTGCTTGATCTTCAATGTCGTGATCTTGTCCATGGCATGGATCTTAAAGCCCATCCCCATATGGGAATTTGTGAATTTTGTGCTCTTGGGAAACACAATCGTAAACCCTTTCCTCTTTCAAATAAAACTCATTCTCATGACATATTGGATCTTGTTCATACTGATATATGTGGACCTCTACCTTCTTCGAGATCACAATATCGCTACTTCATTACTTTCATTGATGATTTCTCAAGGTATACGACTGTATTTCTACTTAGACAAAAATCCGAAGCCTTATCTGTTTTCAAACAATTTCACAAAGCTGCAGAACTTCAAACTGGTCGTCGCCTTAAGAAGCTTCGTAGTGGCAGTGGAGGCGAATATGTTTCTCCAGAGTTTGTGAGTTACTGTGCTGACATTGGAATTCATCAAGAACACACTATTCCATATTCGCCTCAACAGAACGGTGTTGCTGAACGAAAGAATCGCACTATTCTCAATGCTGTAAGATGTATGCTAATTCATTCTGGCTTATCTCGTGTTTTCTAGGCTGAAGCTACTTTGACAGTAGTATTTATTCAGAATCATCTTCCTACTACTGCACCCTCTGGTAAGAAACCCATCACAGCATGGACAGGTGACATTCCTTTTGTATCTCATTCTCGAACCTTTGGATGTATTGCTTAGATTCATGTTCCCAAAGAAACACGAACAAAGCTTGATGCTCCTGGTCTTAAAGTTATTTTTATTGGATATTTTGACACTTCCAAAGGCTACAAATTCTATGACCCTTCCTCCAAGAAAGTAATTGTGAATCGTGATGCTACTTTTAACGAACAGCTTATGGGAGGCTCATGGTCCATGGATGATTCTGATGATACTAAATCATTGCTTCAGGCTTTTCCATTTCTTTCAGAAGATGAAACTCTTCCTATAGAGCAATTTTCCTCTTCACAACCATCCATTCCAAATGTTTCCAATGATGATATTGATATTTTTGTTGATCTGCCTATTCATTTTGAACATGGCTCATGTCATGTTTATGATGATGATATTGCTGATAATGCTTTTTCTACTTCTGAAGATCCCGTTACTTATGATGAAGCTATCTCTTCACCACAAAAGGATCAATGGCAAGAGGCTATGGAAGCAGAGTACGATTCTCTTATCTCTAAAGGTACATGGATACTAACTGAATTACCTCCTGGTCGTACAACTATTAAATGTAAGTGGGTGTATAAGACAAAAGTAAAAGCATATGGATCTTTTGACAAGTTCAAGGTGCATTTAGTTGCAAAAGGCGCAATTTTCCTCTTCACAACCATCCATTCCAAATGTTTCCAATGATGATATTGATATTTTTGTTGATCTGCCTATTCATTTTGAACATGGCTCATGTCATGTTTATGATGATGATATTGCTGATAATGCTTTTTCTACTTCTGAAGATCCCATTACTTATGATGAAGCTATCTCTTCACCACAAAAGGATCAATGGCAAGAGGCTATGGAAGCAGAGTACGATTCTCTTATCTCTAAAGGTACATGGATACTAACTGAATTACCTCCTCGTCGTACAACTATTAAATGTAAGTGGGTGTATAAGACAAAAGTAAAAGCAGATGGATCTTTTGACAAGTTCAAGGCGCATTTAGTTGCAAAAGGTTACTCCCAAGTAGCTGGTGTTGATTATCAAGAGACTTTTTCACCAGTTGTTCGCATTACAAGTGTTCGAGTTTTATTGGCATTTGCTGTTCAATTTGATTTAGAAGCTCATCAAATGGATGTGCGAACTGCTTTTCTAAATGGTGACTTGGAAGAGGAAATTTATATGGAACAACCAGAAGGGTTTGTTATTCCAGGTAAAGAAGACCTTGTTGCTCAACTCCATAAGGCACTATATGGTCTCAAACAAGCTTCGTGATCCTGGTATACAAAATTTGATCTTTTTCTCACCTCTAAAGGATTCATCTCTTGCTCGTCAGACCCCAAATTATACATAAAACGCCAAGGTAGCAGTTTTGTGATTCTTGCTCTTTATGTGGATGATGCGATCCTTGTTTCCAATGATTTGGGATTTCTTCAGCAAGTGAAAAAGTTATTGTCTTCTGCATTTGATATGGTGGATCTTGGAGAGATTCACACTTGTCTTGGAATTCAAATCCAACGGAACCGTACAAAAGGTATTTTATTCCTTCGACAGTCAAAGTTTATTGCAGATACTTTTCAAAAATTTGGTATGGAATCTGCACATTCAGCAACCACACCTTGTCTTGCGAGCTCTACGAAGAACACTTCTGACAATGGCGGTCAACTTGTCACAAATCAATCTTATGCTAACTTGATAGGATGTCTTCAGTTTGTTGGTATGAACACTGGTCCTGATATGCTATTTGCTGCTAATTATCTTGGACAACATCTTGCATGTCCTTCTCTTAAGCATTGGTCTGCTGCAAAGCGTGTATTGAAATACTTGAAAGGCACTACAGATTTTGGTTTAGTCTATCGACGACAACTCACATCGGATTCTATGCAATCTCTTTCTCTTCTAGGTTACACAGATGCAGACTGGGCAAGCTCACATTTATCTATGCGATCTACTAGTGGAAATTGCTTCTTTATAAATGGTTGTCTTGTTTCTTGGACCAGTAAGAAACAACGTTGTGTTGCAGTTTCTATGACTGAGTCAGAATATGTTGCGGCATCACTTGCTGCTCGTGAGTTGATTTGGCTTCGACAAATGTTGGTTGATATTGGTCACTCTCCTCTTTCTAGCACACCCTTGCGGTGTGACAACCAAAGTGCTATTAGTCTTGCAAAAGACTATGTTCAACATAATAATTCAAAGCACATTGCTGTCCATTATCATTATGTCAGGTATGAAGTACGCAAAGGAACCATTATGGTGGAACACTGTCCAAGTGACCAGATGATTGCAGACATTTGGACCAAATGCCTCAACAAGTCACTTTTCATCCTCTTGTGCTCGGAGCTTGGAGTTGATTCGGTCTCACTGTTTCTAGATTAGCTTCTTTTCTATCGTAATAGCTTTGTAGATATGACATTGTAATCTTTTAGGTACCATGCACTATGCACACTCCACATTTGCACATTGTGATCTCTGAGTCATTTGAGTATTTGTACATAGATGCACAATTCACTTTCACATCATCATCGCTGGTTCATATTTTCACATTGTATAGGGGCTTGTCTTTTTCCCTTAAACTCCCCAAGGGTTTTTTCATCCAAAGCTAGAGACCTTTGTTTGAGAGGGGGTGTTGGAGCTATATATGGCTCACTCTACTGAACTTGGTCTCACCTATATATTTGTATCTTGTCCTCAATATGAATCAGTATTTGGGAGCGTATATGGTGTGTCTCTTGTCTCGTCTCTCTGTCTTTCTCTCTACATCTCAACACCAAAGAAGAACAACAAAACTGTTGTCAGTGCATCGCCGCTTAAATTCTTACAATTCTTCCTACGATTACAGTACAGTTAGAAGAGAGCAAGTCGCTTCAATCAAGCAACGATACAGGAGCTTCAAAGACCATTTTATTTCTTAGAATAGGAAGCCTCGCCAACAAATTCCAATAAGAAAATTTCTTATACCCACATCTTGCACAACATAAATCTTTTCCATGCATTGACTGTGTATGCATAATAGGGCTACATTACAAGGCCTGCATAGGCACAACTTTTAATTTCCCAAGCACAACACATACCCTTTGCGATACCCTGTCGTGAAGGATGACTCCAAATAGGAAGGGGGGAGGCATTCTGAATGCGGACCTAACATTATGACTATTAGAGGGAAATGTTTTGTGAGATGCATTGAAATTTTGGGTTTTATTGTGATAATTTTTTGCCAAAATTTAGAGTATATGCCCTCATAGTAGTGTTACAGAGGAGTATGGGGACAAAATCCATATATGAGCCCCTAGGGACATGTGTATAGTGTACATAGCATTTAGATTTCTATTTGAATGATTTTTCTTTTGTTGAGTTGTTTTAAGATTTTCTTTGTTTATTATTAAGAAAAGAATAAAAAAATCCATAATCCACATGAAGAAAAGACTGACGAGAGGCCTGAGCACTACAAAGAGAAGAAGGTACAGGAAAACGACGAAACTTCATGAAGTATGTCTTAGCAGCCACTACAACAGCCGAAGAACTTGTCACAAAGGAGTGTCAACATGCAACCGACAAGTCATACAAGTCACAGTCGAGTAGCTAAGCCACAAAATGAGTGAGGTGTTAGTCCCAAAGCTTCAAGTAATATTCTCTGTGGTCTAAGCGTCTTAGCTATTCTAGGTACTGCTCAAGCTGAAAGAGTTGAGTATATTTACATTGTGTCGCTCATGCTGGTATAGGTGAGCAAAAGAGACGGTCCAAAAGACACTCACGTATTGAGCACAGTGAGATACAAGTGGAGAAACTTCAACATTGACAACCCTTCTTCAAAAGGTGGAAGCTATTGAGACATCTTTTGATGTCACATGTGCTACATTTATTCCTCGAAACACCCATCATCTCCTTCTTTCACATTGCATGCTTTTGTCGACAAATTTCTCATATGCATATAGAGTATCCCATAATTGGCACTTGCATCAGGCACTCTTTCCGTGTTTCACCCAGGCACTCACCTTTCATGAACATGTACTTCACGTTCAACTGCTCAACTCCAATAAGAGCGTATACCAAAGGCATTTTTTTCCCACCGGGTTTTTTCCCTTTGGTCATCCAGGTTCCTTCTACATCAACAATAAGGAAATGCTACTCTTGTACATATTCCTTCTACATCAACAATAAGGAAATGCTACTCAAGTCAATTGACAAATGAATTGGAGCACCAATTTCTGATCATAGCATACTTCTCCTCGATGGCGAGTCGAAGAATGCCCTACAATGATAAAGCTGCAGACAACACTAACAACATGATTGCGCAGGAACAAAGAAATTCCCAATGAAGAAGAGCAGACATAAAAGTAATCAGAGGATCTCAAAAGATGAATGGTTACGATGGTAGATGTCCGCTCTAATGGATCATAGTTATTGTAGTGGTTCGACAAAGATACAAGCAATGCAACAGATAAAGCCAAACAACAGCAAAGTGTTGACCGCTGGGTCAACAACACAACATAACTCAAGAACAAAGAAGTCCTCAATGACAAAGAGCAGACATAAGGGTAATCAGAGGATCTCAAAAGATTGTCCTTGATAATGCGCATTGAATGCTCGGCAGGGTTTTGAACCTCAAATTAGAATAATTAAGTCCTGGATTCGGCCTGTTAGACAGACTTTGCATTGGAGTGCAACTTGGCCTAAAGAAGTTTAGGGTTTAGCCATACAATTTCTACAAAATCCTTACAAAGTTGTCATTGGCTCACAAGATCAGAAATCCAATCACTCAATTCTACAGATTTTAGAAGTTGTTTATGAGAATCACAAATACTATGAATTGATAGATTTGCTTGAGTAAGTGATGGATGGAGCTTTCTCTATCCATGATGATAAGAGTCAATTTAAACGATGTTGGGAAACAAGCAAACTAGAACACCTCTATAGTGATGTCACCCAAGAGCGTTCAAAGAGAACTATAAGACACCAAAAGCTTCGCAAAATCCTTTTGAAACACCACAAGTCCAATAGGAGTAGACCCTTGGGAATTTACTAGCCGTCGCCCACCCAAGAGACTATGTCACATAGGAGCAAAACCCTGCCAAAGCATGGATTTACAGCACACGCCGACCAATGCATATGAAGACAAGAGCCTCTCCTTTCACAATCAAAAATCACAAACCCACAACTTCAACATCAATTCCACAATTCATAGATACATGCCCTCCGAATCTGTCTACACACAATTTGCCACTAGGCTGCCATAGCCATAACCCTGTAGAGAACTAGTCGTAACCTGATGAGCACAACTCCAATTGGGGCACTTTAAAGCTTGAGAGAAATCTTGAAAAATGATTGGCGAGAAATCTGAAGATGACTAAATTGATTCCATACGCCCCCATGAGCAAAATTGACGCGAATAGAGAGCTGTCCCAGCACGACTACACGTAGAGAAGGCTAGTCGGGGCAAAAAACTGCATCCAAGAGCACCAAGGAGACAGAACGAGCTAAAACCTGCAAATTTCTGATGTTTGGATGAACTTTTTTTAGTTTTTACATGAGTTTAAGTTATATACAAGGCTCACTTCAAAAAACTCACTCACGGGCACTTATAGTAGAGCGACAGCTGTCACTAGACTAGCGACTTGCAGTGCATGTACATGTGCTTGCTAAAGCAAGCTAAAAAACCCACAAAAAGAAAGACCACAAGCCCTTTTGACATTGGGCGTCATGTCCATATGTACAAATTTACAAAAAACGGGGTGTCAGAAATGCGCCCAACATAGTTTGACACACCCCAACCTGCTAGATCATTCATGATCAGCAGCACAAAAGAGATCCTGTAAACCACATGAGGGAGTCTTCACCTCATCTTCATCATTAACCACATGATCAGAAAATTCTTCAAAAGAAGGCTCATCCTCAATCACAGTCATCAACCTTGCAATATACTTCTTCAACCTGTAGCCATTCACACGTGCTTTATGCGGGGTACCATCCAAGTCAGCAAGCTGATATGTGCCATTCGGAAACCTGTTTAAGACCAAGAAAGGACCTTGCTACTTGATTTGAAATTTCTTTTGAAAAGTTCTATCAAGCTTACTATTGTAACGAAGCACCATGTCACCCTTCTTGATGTCCTTGTTCTTTACCTTCTCATTTTCCTTTGCTTGATTCTTCTTCAAGACCTGCTCATAATGCTCAAAAGCTAACACCCTATCCAATTGTACACATTGCAAATATAAAAGTCTTTCCTTGAATGCATCCTTGGGCTCTTCTTCAAGCTTTAGCATCATCTTCAAGGATGGTATCTCCACCTCAATAGGAAGTAAAGCCTCTTTGCCAAAAACTAGATGGAATGGAGAAAAACCAGTACCTGATTTGATGGCAGTCCTATAAGCCCATAGAGCACAAGGTAGCTATAAATCCCAAGTCTTCACATTGTTTCTTGTCATCTTTGTAATCATCCTTATGAGCTCTCCATTAAACCTTTCATTCATGCCATTGCATTGGGGATAATATGGAGTAGTAAACCTGCGATGCACATGAAGCTTTTCACATAGATAATCCACCAACTCTCCCCTGAAACCTGGACCCTTGTCAGAAAGTAACTCCAATGGCATGCCAAATTTGCAGCAAATATCTTCATATATAAATAAGGAAACATATTTACTCGTGATGTACTTAACAGCTCTGGCTTCGGCCCTTGGCTTCGGCCCACCTGGATAGATAGTCAACAACAGTAAGTATGTAACATTTGCCTCTAGCTGTCATAGGTAGAGGACCTATTGCATCAATACCCCACTTCACAAACACATCATAAGCCACAATGGTGCCTCTAATTTCTGATTTGAGAACCCTATTTTCCATGCTTTGACACTCTTTACAAGACTTGCACCAATGATGAACATCACGCTGAACACTTGGCCACACATAACCCTCCTGCAAGACTTTATGCAAAGTGATCTTTGCAGCAAAGTGACCACCAGAAGAACCCTCATGATTCTCCTCTAAAATTTTGTAAATTTCCTCTTTCCAAGGCACTTTTCTCATCACAAGATCAGCCCCCTTCATATACAAGGCATCACCAAGTATAACATACCTTTTGGCACGACGTAGGAAGGCGTACTTTTTTGGCTTTTCCAACTCTGATGGAAGCATACCTGTTTGTAGAAACTCTTCCTCCCTCTCTAAAGCTTCCCTTCCCAAATAAAGAGGAGAATCAGCCCTTATGACATACAATTGCCCAATTGAAGCTTGCGCTGCACCATGTGCTTCTTCATTTTGAGACCTGTCCACATGCCTTAAACTCCAAGCTTCAAAATGCTTAAGCAGATTCTTCACTTGAAAACACATATTTTTCAGCCTTGGATTCTTACTTTGCCACACCCCAAGTACTTGCTTCACCACCAAAAGAGCATCACCTCTTATCCTCACACGACGGATGCCAAGCTCAAGGCAAAGGTTGAGACCTTTCTCCAAAGTAGCATACTCAGCTTCATTGTTGCTTTGTGATGTAAGCTTCAAACTCCTTTTAGTTACCAAAGCACCTCGAGGATCATAAACTACCACACCTCCTGAAGGTTCACCATGCACTTTCCTATAAGAGCCATCAAAAAACAATAGATAGGCATTGTCTATGTCAGGAGCTTCCATGTGTTGCTTCTTCACTGCATCCTCCTTAAGAAGAAGAGGGATTTCCTTATAGGTAAGCAAATCAGCCAATGTATCCCTTGTACTCTCCTCAACAAGAAAAGAGAATTGGAATTCCTGTAGCTCCACAATCCACTTCATGAGCCTCTTTGACAAAGTAGGGCTATTCACCAATTGAGGTAGAAGAGTGTAGCTAGTGAGGAATGTGAATGGTTTAGGGAGAAGGTAGTGCCTAAACCTTCTGCATGCATAAATCACACTCACCATAATGAGCTCCACCTCAATATAGCCTCTCTCCACCTCTAGCTTCACCCTGCTAGCACAATAGATAGGCTTCATGTAGTGGGAATTGTTACCTCATTGAAGAAGCATAGCTCCAATAGCATCCTCACCTACTGATGGATTCACATAAAACTCCTTATCCCAATCAGGAGCTTGCATAGCAGGAAGTGAACCAAGAAACTCTTTGATACCTTGAAAAACCTCTTCACATTCATTTGTCCATTGTAGAGGATCCAACCTTGCTACTTGTTGTAGAGGATAAAGAAGTTGAGAGGACAAAGGAATGAACCTTGCCATATACTTCACCTTTTGAATAAAAGTAGAAAGTTGCTTTGTATCTTTAGGTGATGGGAGGAGCACCAAAGCCTTCACTTTGTCAGGATCCGCTTCAATCCCATTCTCTGAGATCATATGCCCCAAAAACTTCACTCTTGGTTGAGCAAGATGAAATTTCTTTGGGTTGAGTTGACCTCCACTTTCATCATATTGCTTCAATGCCATCCCAAGCTTTGCACAATGATCCTTTCTAGAGCTATAAACACAAAATTCATCAATAAGATCCTTCACAAACTTGCCAAGAAAGGGAGAGAACACCTTGTTGATGCGCTTTTGATACCACGCACAGCCATTCATAAGACCAAAAGGAAGTACACAATAACAAAAGCATCCCCATGGCATCATGATAAATGTGGTCTTCTTTTGATCTTCCAAAGCCAAGGTGAGCTGAAAATATCCAGAGAATCCATCACATACGCTATACCTCTCATGCCCTGCAATAGAATCAAGTATGTCATCTATGAAAGGAAGAGGGTATGGATCCCTCTTCATGGCTGCGTTTAGAGGCTTAAAATCAACACATATCCTCCACTTTCCATCCTTCTTGGGTGTGACAACAACAGGACTCACCCATTCTGTAGTGCTCACAGGACATATGAAACCTGCTTCAAGAAGCTTGTCTACCTCTTCCTTTAAAGCATTAAGTTGTACCTGTCCCATTCTCCTTAGCTTTTGGCGTACGGGCTGAGCTCCTTCCTTGATTCGAATGTGGATTTCCTCTCCCTTAAAGCCTCTAATTTCCTCATAAGAAGTGATGAATAAATGGGGAAATTGTTGTATCATATGTAGGTACTCACTCTTCTCATGACTAGTCAAGTCGGGAGGCAACATACCTTGTATCAGCTCTTGTTTGACATTAGGTTGAACTTTGGGTTGCATCAACTCTTCAATTTTCTCATAAGGACCAGAGATATCCTCATTCTCCATAAGGCCAAGAAATATTTGTTTCTCATCATGATCTTCTTCAAGAAACAAGGAGGAAACATCTAGATCACTATCGCTGCTATCTTCCACTTCACTGCCCTTATCCCCATTGTCTTCTTCTTCACTTGAGTACTCTTCTTCATCACTTTTCTCATCAAAATCAGCATCCAAAGATTGCTTGCTAGCCATGTCAAACCTCTTCTTATCACCCCTTCTATTGTAGAGAGTGATGGTACCATGCCCCCAATCCTGTATAGCTTTGGTTGCTTGTAACCATGGTCTTCCAAGGATGAGAGGGAATGCACCAATACCCGCGGGTATAACATGGAAATTGACCAACACTTTAACATCAAATACATCCACCTCCAAGTCCTTTACAACTCCCAAGCACCTCACCCTTGATTGGTTGGCAAGCTTTATGCAAAAACCTGAATTCTTCACCATGTTGAGTCCCAACTTTGATACACAAGCTTGAGTAATAACACATACCTGTGCACCTCCATTAATATAAGCCTCTCCAATTAAATTACTCTTATGCCATTCATACATAGTAGGACATATATCAGGTAGCTCATTCAAAGATAGGACTCTCACTGACCCCCTTGTAGGCTCCTTCTTGATGGGATTGACTATGTGCTTCCATTGCCTCTTTAACTTGGGACACATCTCCATGAGTTGCACAAAGGTAACATCAGCCTTTCTACCCACCAAATCAGCCCTTAAACTATAATTTGGTTGCCCTTCTCCCAAAGGAAAGTCAGATGCATTGTAATGTTTCCTGGGCTTTCTCTTCTTCTTCTCTTTACCTGTACCTGTTTCAACCTGTTTCCCTCTTTTATGGTTGGGACTTGTATCACTCATGTCATGATCTCTTGTAACCCTCTTACCTACAGACATGACCATAGCTCCCAAATCATCCTCTTTCTTCTCCAAACGGATTATGCTTACCACTTTTGTTTTGCCCTTCTCTTCTGCTGTCAATTCACTTGGTCCTGCTTCCCCTTTAATCTCAATACCATAATCTTGAGCTCGAGAAGGAATTTGTGGAGGAAGAGGAAACATGTATCCACCCATTCTCTTTGGCTTGTCACATTGAGGGCTTTTATGACCGCATTCACCACAATTGTAGCATTTAAACATATCCCCTCTTCCAGCCATGCCTCTTCCTCTACCACCTGTATAACCCTCATTGCTTCCATAACCACGTCCATATCCATAACTCTGACCTCTTCCACCTCCCATCATATGCACACTAAGATTCTTCATAAGACCTACAACCTCTTGCATCTCCTTGCGAAAGGCATTCACATCATGAGAAGCTTGTTGATCATAACTTGGCTCCCTGATGAGGACCCTTGGTTGCTCTATCACTTTCACTTCAAGCTTTGGCTCGACATTGATTCCAAGTTGATGAAGACGCTCTGCTTTCCACTCTTTATTCTTTGCAATTTCAACTGCCTCCTCAAAGGTCCTTGGCTGCTTAAGCTCTACCTTCAAGCGTAGGTTACTCCTCAAGCTTGCAAGAAACCTGTCCTTCTTCAACATGGTTGGAGTAATTTCAGCCCTCAAAGATGTACACCACTTTGCCCATAACGCATTGAATTCCTTGACAAAATCTTCTATGGTTTGGCCTTCATCTTGTACTAAGCCTTGAATAGACTGACTTACCTTTTGTGGGTCTTCCACCTGTTGAAAGTGTGTAAGAAAAGCATGCCTTACCATTTCATAAGTCATAACTTGAGGAGGTTGGGCTGATTGTAGATCCTTTTCGTAGCCTTCCAACCATTCCCTAGCATCTCCCTTCAAACAGAAGTAGAAGATTCATAGCACCAACGCTGGGTCTTTCTTGTCAGCAAGAAGGCAAGCAAACTCCATTCTCTCAATGAAAGCTTTGGAACTTTCATTTTATTTCCCACTAAACTCCGGAAAATTAAACGCCATGTCTTCAAAACCAGTAAACTGAAGGTAACTTGAAGCGATTCCTCGGTGGCGGGCACCAAAACACTGTTGGGAAACAAGCAAACTAGAACACCTCTATAGTGATGTCACCCAAGAGCGTTGAAAGAGAACTACAAGACACCAAAAGCTTTGCAAAATCCTTTTGAAACACCACAAGTCCAATAAGAATAGACCCTTGGGAATTTACTAGCCGTCGCCCACCCAAGAGACTATGTCGCATAGGAGCAAAATCCTGCCAAAGCATGGATTTACAGCACACGCCGACCAATGCATATGAAGACAAGAGCCTCTCCTTTCACAATCAAACATCACAAACCAACAACTTCAACATCAATTCCACAATTCATAGATACATGCCCTCCGAATCTGTCTACACACATTTTTCCACTAGGCTGCCATAGCCATAACCCTGCAGAGAACTAGTCGTAACCTGATGAGCACAACTCCAATTGGGGAACTTTAAAGCTTGAGAGAAATCTTGAAAAATGACTGGCAAGAAAGCTGAAGGTGACTAAAATTGATTCCATACGCCCCATTGAGAAAAATTGACGCAAATAGAGAGCTGTCCCAGCACGACTACACGTAGAGAAGGCTAGTCAGGGCAAAAAACTGCATCCAAGAGCACCAAGGAGACAGAACAAGCTAAAACCTGCATATTTATGATGTTTGGCTGAAATTGTTTTAGTTTTTACATGATTTTAAGTTATATACAAGGCTCACTTCAAAAAACTCACTCACGGGCACTTATAGTAGCCCGACAGCTGTCACTAGACTAGCGACTTGCAGTGCATGTACATGTGCTTGCTAAAGCAAGCAAAAAAACCCACAAAAGAAAGCCCACATGTCCTTTTGACATTGGGCTTCATGTCCATATGTACAAATTTACTGAAAACGGGGTGTCAGAAATGCGCCCAACAACGACATTGGGTTCTTTTTGAATTTAGATCTGGCAGTAGACCTATAATGACAGAAACAGATGCTGCAGCTTGGAGCGTGGATGTAAAATACATAAATTTTGTCATCAATTATGATTTTTCTAAATCATGTGAAGACTATGTACATCGGATTGGACGAACAAGATAAGCTACTGCAAAGGCTATAGTCTATACTTTCTTTACAACAACAAAACGGCAGCAAAGACCACATCGCCATCAACAATCAGGTCATGTCAGGGACAACATGAACGCGGAAGGGGGGAATGTTGACCGTTGGGTCAACAACACAACATAACACAAGTTTCGTACAAAAGTCTTATCTTTTGCGAGTTATGATGCTACGGATTATGGCTATAAACGTCATTTGTAATGAGTAGTTATTCTAGTTTCAAAAGCCGGGGTGCAATGGCACTTCTAGATTGTAAATACAAAACCATTTGACCCTTTCAATCCCATTTTTGGTTAAACCTAAGGTAGCCTTAGTATATAAGGTACCTAGGTCATTTTGTAAAAGAAGACTTTTTCATAATCAAAACTTTAGCGTTGCCGTCTACTGTGTGTGAGAGAGAAAGAGAATGAGAGTGAGCTTTATCCTCTTGCTATGCCCGGCTCGCTCAACACATTGGAGATCCGACTGCACCATTGTTGTAGGCTCGAGGAGAGCTACGCGACAACGCCAAGCATTCCACGCGAGACGAAGCGCACACGTCGACGCATCTACGAGCTATTTGTGGTCGTAAGTGTATCAAACGATGTTTGTTTTCTGCGTGCTAGTAGTCTATAGAACCATGGTGACATAGGCTACGCATAGGTACTCATAAATTTCAGTTTTGGGCACTTTAAAAATTCTGCTCTGTCATCCTACGCGTTTTCCGTAGATGGGTTTAGAGTGAGGGTTTTGAGTGTAGAAGCTTAGGGACAGGTGTATCCTAGTGAGGGGACGGTGTTCCTTAAGTTTTGTATGAATCTGACATGATTAGGTGAGTTACCTTCCGTATGTGTGTATGTGGCCAGGTGGTGTAGTTGAGAGCAGTGAGGTTCTTCATTGTGGTTTAGTTGGCCTTCCAGAGTGTTGTATGTGTAGGATGGTCTCAGCCTGACAAGCTAAAGAGATTTCCTCCGTGTGCCTATCGTGTCATCTGTGTCCTCGACTGACATTATGGTAATCTAGGTAGTGTTTGCATGCACTTCATGGGTGTGTGAGTCGCTCCCGTCTAGCAGAGCATATGCTACTGAACATCGAAACAACATTTTACCAGAAATAAGCTGCGTCCTATGTTTAGTTGCTCCAGACATAATACTTCATATACATGATGGATCACTTTTTATTGTCGTTCTGGTGCTACAAGAAATATGAAATATCAGTCTAAGTGGCTCCATAACTATCATCCACTACCAGTTCAACGTGTTGTTTATCTTGCTGATGATACTACTTGTCAAGTAAAGGTTATTGGAGACTTTTATCTTGGTACCTTATCTTCTTCCACTCGAATTTTGCGAGGAGTATTACATGTACCATATTTTCAACGTAATCTTCTTTTAGTTGCTAGACTTGTTGATCTTGGTCTATTTGTTGGATTTGATCATACCAAATGCCAAATTGAGAAAGATGGACAGACTATAGCCACTACTCCTCGAAACGGTAATTTGTTTGAACTCTCTCTCAACGATGCTGTAGAAAATGTTGTCACTGCTCCAGGTGATCATGATTGCAGAGGATGGCATCACCGTTTTGTTCATGTTGATTTCTCAAAACTCCTTGATCTTTAACGTCGTGATCTTGTTCATGGCATGGATCTTAAAGCCCATCCCCATATGGGAATTTGTGAATTTTGTGCTCTTGGGAAACACAATCGTAAACCCTTTCCTCTTTCAAATAAAACTCATTCTCATGACATATTGGATCTTGTTCATACTGATATATGTGGACCTCTACCTTCTTCGAGATCACAATATCGCTACTTCATTACTTTCATTGATGATTTCTCAAGGTATACGACTGTATTTCTACTTAGACAAAAATCCGAAGCCTTATCTGTTTTCAAACAATTTCACAAAGCTGCAGAACTTCAAACTGGTCGTCGCCTTAAGAAGCTTCGTAGTGGCAGTGGAGGCGAATATGTTTCTCCAGAGTTTGTGAGTTACTGTGCTGACATTGGAATTCATCAAGAACACACTATTCCATATTCGCCTCAACAGAACGGTGTTGCTGAACGAAAGAATCGCACTATTCTCAATGCTGTAAGATGTATGCTAATTCATTCTGGCTTATCTCGTGTTTTCTAGGCTGAAGCTACTTTGACAGTAGTATTTATTCAGAATCATCTTCCTACTACTGCACCCTCTGGTAAGAAACCCATCACAGCATGGACAGGTGACATTCCTTTTGTATCTCATTCTCGAACCTTTGGATGTATTGCTTATCTTCATGTTCCCAAAGAAACACGAACAAAGCTTGATGCTCCTGGTCTTAAAGTTATTTTTATTGGATATTCTAACACTTCTAGAGGCTACAAGTTCTATGACCCTTCCTCCAAGAAAGTAATTGTGAATCTTGATGCTACTTTTAACGAACAGCTTATGGGAGGCTCATGGTCCATCGATGATTCTGATGATACTAAATCATTGCTTCAGGCTTTTCCATTTCTTTCAGATGATGAAAGTCTTCCTATAGAGAAACTTTCCTCTTCACAACCATCCATTCCGAATGTTGCCAATGATGATATTGATATTTTTGTTGATCTGCCTATTGAGTTTGAACATGGCTCATGTCATGTTTATAATGACGATATTGCTGATAATGCTTTTTCTACTTCTGAAGATCCGGTCACTTATGATGAAGCTATCTCTTCACCACAAAAGGATCAATGGCAAGAGGCTATGGAAGCAGAGTACGATTCTATTATCTCTAAAGGTACATGGATACTAACTCAATTACCTCCTGGTCGTACAACTATTAAATGTAAGTGGGTGTATAAGACAAAAGTAAAAGCAGATGGATCTTTTGACAAATTCAAGGCGCGTTGATGAGGATTGGTATTACAAGTGTTCGATTTTTATTGGAATTTGCTGTTCAATTTGATTTAGAAGCTCATCAAATGGATGTGGGAACTGCTTTTCTTAATGGTGACTTGGAAGAGGAAATTTATATGGAACAACCAGAAGGGTTTGTTATTCCACGTAAAGAAGACCTTGTTGCTCAACTCCATAAGGCGCTATATGGTCTCAAACAAGCTTCACGAGCTTGATATACAAAATTTGATCTTTTTCTCACCTCTAAAGGATTCATCTCTTGCTCTTCAGACCCCAACTTATACATAAAATGCCAAAGTAGCAGTTTTGTGATTCTTGCTCTTTATGTGGATGATACCATCCTTGTTTCCAATGATTTGGGATTTCTTCAGCAAGTGAGAAAGTTATTGTCCTCTGCATTTGATATGGTGGACAATTTGATATGGTGGATCTTGGAGAGATTCACTCGTGTCTTGGCATTCAAGTCCAAGGGAACCATACAAAAGGTATTTTATTCCTTGGACAGTCAAAGTTTATTGCAGATACTATTCAAAAATTTGGTATGGAATCTGCACATTCAGCCAATACACCTTGTCTTGCGAGCTCTACGAAGAACACTTCTGACAATGGCGATCAACTTTGCACAAATGAACCTTATGCTAACTTGATTGAATGTCTTCAGTTTGTTGGTATGAACACTGGTCCTGATATGCTATTTGCTGCTAATTATCTTGGACAACATCTTGCATGTCCTTCTCTTAAGCATTGGTCTGCTGCAAAGCGTGTATTGAAATACTTGAAAGGCACTACAGATTTTGGTTTAGTCTATCGACGACAACTCACATCGGATTCTATGCAATCTCTTTCTCTTCTAGGTTACACAGATGCAGACTGGGCAAGCTCACATTTATCTATGCGATCTACTAGTGGAAATTGCTTCTTTATAAATGGTTGTCTTGTTTCTTGGACCAGCAAGAAACAACGTTGTGTTGCAGTTTCTATGATTGAGTCAGAATATGTTGCGGCATCACTTGCAGCTCGTGAGTTGATTTGGCTTCGACAAATGTTGGTTGATATTGGTCACTCTCCTCTTTCTAGCACACCCTTGCGGTGTGACAACCAAAGTGCTATTAGTCTTGCAAAAGACTATGTTCAACATAATAATTCAAAGCACATTGCTGTCCATTATCATTAAGTCAGGTATGAAGTACGCAAAGGAACCATTATGGTGGAACACTGTCCAAGTGACCAGATGATTGCAGACATTTGGACCAAATGCCTCAACAAGTCACTTTTCATCCTCTTGTGCTCGGAGCTTGGAGTTGATTCGGTCTCACTGTTTCTAGATTAGCTTCTTTTCTATCGTAATAGCTTTGTAGATATGACATTGTAATCTTTTAGGTACCATGCACTATGCACACTCCACATTTGCACATTGTGATCTCTGAGTCATTTGAGTATTTGTACATAGATGCACAATTCACTTTCACATCATCATCGCTGGTTCATATTTTCACATTGTATAGGGGCTTGTCTTTTTCCCTTGAACTCCCCAAGGGTTTTTTCATCCAAAGCTAGAGACCTTTGTTTGAGTGGGGGTGTTGGAGCTATATATGGCTCACTTTACTCAACTTGGTCTCACCTATATATTTGTATATTTTCCTCAATACGAATCAGTCTTTGGGAGCGTATATGGTGTGTCTCTTGTCTCGTCTCTCTCTCTTTCTCTTTACATCTCACTAGGACCTGGGTGCCATATATAGAGAAGCCATATATTGAGTAGCTTCACTTATAAGCTCAACACCCCCGCTCAAGTAAGGGTCCCTAGATGTGGATGAAAAAACCCTTGGGGGATCAAGGGAAAAATCCGCAGCTCTATATACACCCACCGTTATGTTATAAAAATCATTGAATGTGCAAATGTTCATGAGGAGCTACATCACTCCTTTTACAATGAATATTTAATGAGGAGCTACATCACTCCTTTTACAATGAATTTTTTATGAGGAGTTACATTACTCCTATCCTATCAAATACAATAATGAATACAAAGATTCAATAAAGAGGTGTAAAAGCTATTGATTAACTCGTAATCAGAGATGTCTTCGTGAATCTGCTGTGTAGCTTGTCATCAATATGGTATCACCAAACATGTCTTCATAAATATTTTATTGTCACCAAGTTTGTCTTCATGAAATCAATTCTTTGATCAATCCAACATAGATCATAGACTCAAAAAACATAGTCATGAAAATTATTAGCATTGTTAGTGAAATAATTACGTTCACAATGCCATAAGAGATGGTTCGCGATGCCACTCTTTGGACGACATATATACGCACGACAACATATGGTACATAAAGTATATATGAACATAAAAGTACAAGATACCTGATTACATGATGCAAATGACATGTGTATATACCACATAAAACGACATACAATAAACGTAGTGATATCAATGAATATCATCAAAGTATTAACAAAACATCATCATTATATCAATAAAAATGAATAAATCATCATGGTATCAACAAAAAGCATCATGTTATCACCAAGAATAATCATTGTATCAACGAAACATCATGGTATCACCAAGAATAACTATGGTATCAACGAAACAACATCATGATATCACCTAGAATAATCATGGTATCAACAAAACAGCATCATGGTATCGCCGAGAATAACCATGGTATCAACGAAACAGCATCATGGTATCACCGAGAATAACCATAGTATCAACAAAACAACATCATGGTATCACCAAGAATAACCACGGCATCAAAAAAATATCATCATGGTATCACCAAGAATAACCATGGTATCAACGAAACAACATCATGGTATGACTGAGAATAACCATGGTATCAACTAAACAACATCATGGTATCATCGAAAATCACCATGACCAAAGTACTATAACAAAACATCATCATGATACCATCAAAATCACTATGGTATCAACGAGAGATTATCAATAAAACGACGTAAAATATACCTCTAGAATAATAATTATATGAGAATCAATGAACGAATATATCATATAACAGAAGATCATGTACCATCATTAGCTCGACAATATTTGGACGATCATCAACGGCTCGATTGAATGGGAACGATATTCATGGCAGATATCCATGAAGAGATCTATAGATATTTGATATCTGGAAATATAGGTTTCCAAGAAAAAATCACCAGTAAATGTCTCAGAACGTATTAGACATCTTGAAATAGTATAGACTTTTGAGAACATATATCTATAGCACTGATTCGATTTGTAATTGTCCTCTGCAACAAAGTTACATCAGTAACAAATATATGATTCATGAAGAGAAAATATAATTTATAAGTTTTCAATTATGAGGAAAATCAAAAGCAAACGGTAAAATTTGCTTTTCAAACATGTACGCAGTCCGAGAACAATAACCCAAAATCGGTGCAAAATTTAGAGAAAGTTTCTTCTGCAAAGTTGTAGACCACATCGATTTCGCTCGCTCAAGCAAATAGTTTCTACAAAATCGTTTTTAATTAGGAGAAAATTTGAAAAACAAAAAATGAAAGTTGCTTTTCAGGCATGTACGTAGCTCGCGAACGATAACTCAAAATCAGTGCAGAATTACAAAAAAAAAAAATCTTCTGCAAAGTTGTGGACCACATCAATTCCCGTGCCTCAAGCGAGGTGTGTTTTCAATTAGGAGAAAAATCAAAAACAAAAACCCGAAAGTTGCTTTTCGATCATGTACGCAGTCTGCAAACAATAACTCAAAATCAGTACAGAATTTGAGAAAACTTTCTTCTGCAAAGTTGTAGCCCACATCGATTCTGGTGCTACTTAGTAACTGTTTTTGCAAAATCGGTTTCAATCAAGAGAAAAATCAGAAACAAAAAGAAAAGTTGCTTTTCAGGCATGTATGCAGTTCGCAAACAATAACTCAAAATCAGTACAGAATTTGAAAAAACTTTCTTCTACAAAGTTGTAGACCACATCAATTTTGGTGCCTCTTGTGAGCTATTTCTGCAAAGTCATTTTCAATTAAAAGAAAAATTAAAAACAAAAAACAAAATTTGCTTTTTGGACATGTACGGAGTTCGCGAACAATAACTCAAAATCGGTGCAGAATTTGAAAAACTTTCTTCTGCAAAGTTGTAGATCACATCGATTCGAATGCCTCTTGCGGGTAGTTTCTACAAAATCATTTTCAAGGCAACCCACGTTAGGGGAAGAAAAGTGTCATCTCTTACACGACGTAAGCAGATGGTAGGTAGGATTAGGCATACTGTCATCATCCCCGATGGGAAACCGCAGAAGCCAAGGTAGCCCACGTTAGGGGCAAGAAAAGTGTCATTGCCTACACAAGGTAAGCAGATAGTAGGCAGGGTTAGTCAAAGTTATGTATGCGAGGACCAGTTCGAGGTCGTTGATTTTGTTTCTGATCTGCGCGAGGCCAAGCGACTAGGTAGCATGAACGTGGTGTCAGCGGTGAGGCCGACTGTCATAGATCTGCTCTGATACCATGTTGAGAGAGAGAGAGAGAGAGAGCACAAAAATAGAACCCCAAATGTAGAATACACACATGAGATGATATATATATAGAGGGGACCTGGGTGCCATATATAGAGAAGCCGTTCATTGAGTAGCTTCACATATAAGCTCAACACATATTTCATTGAGTAGAAACTAATCAACTTTGGATCGTGCATGAGAGGTTGTACAAATTGCAAAATTTGCTTATGTAGAAGCTCATTTTATCTCTCATGGTTGTTATGTATGCATTAATTTTCTACTTTAGAGCATATGTGCATAACCAAAGGTACTTTTTTCCCTTGGGTTTTTTCCCTTTGGCAAATTCGGGTATGCAAGACCCTAGCTTTAAATTTTCATTAATGTTTCTTGTGTGCTTTTGCCTTTCAATAATTGGCTTTTGTAGCTTGTGTTTACACTTAGCTTCAAAAAGCTTGGATTGTAATAAAAGATCAAGAGACTTCTCTACACAAAGGATGCTTGCTCAAGGATGCAGAAAGAGCATGAATAGGTGTAATCCTTTCAAGATTTTGCTCTTTTTTCATTCTCTTGCTTGGCTTAAGTAATTGTTGGTTCTAAACTATGGTTCTTTCATGTTTGAAAGCTAGGCATCCTAAAGTTTCAACACTTTGCTTTCTGAAAATTAACTCATCAGAAATTAGGTTTTATGTGTGCTAATCATAGGTAATTGGCGTTGACCTTATATTAATTTAGGTTCATTTCTCATTAGTCCTAGACTCTTAGTGATGGTCTTAATACTCCATTCTTTTTAACATGACCTAGGGCTATGATTAGGCTTTAGTCCTTTAGTCCAACTGCCATTAGCATCTCATAAAGGAAGCAATAAAAAAAGTGTTAAACAATGAATGAATGAAGCAAAAAAGTGTCAAGAAAAAGTAGCAAAAAGTGCTACTAGACACATGAAAAGAAAATTTATATGTTATGTTGTGTCTATGTGAGGCGTAGCGCCTTATTGGCACTTGGCAGGTGAGGGGAATCACCTTGACTCGCTTGGTCAAGGCCCTAAAACGATGCCGTGGGCTGATAGGGGTTAGCGGTCGCCTTTGTAGGCTAGTAGGATTTTGGAACACCTTCTTGAGGATTTAAGGAGCTGAGAGTCGCACCTAGACTTGCCTTGGGGTGGTAGCCTTGTATTTTGCTTTAATTTTTTCAATGAATGACAAAACACAAAACTTCTATGAGCTTCAAAAAGTTGTGACAATGTAGTAATAGATTAAGAGCTTTTTTATAGCCCATAGTCATGATAGACTTGAATGATTTATTAAGATTGGCCACATAGTTTTTAGGCTAGTAGGTTTATGAACTTGAATTAGCCTAAGGTCTTAATTGATTGCTTGTATTTCATGCATAAAACTGAAATTTCCAAGTGGTTTAATCTTCACAATAGTATAGGTGTCTTTTTTGCTTTATGTTGTCTAGTTTTTGACTATAATTGACCCATCTTTTAGAAGCAAAAAATCACTTTGCATGATTTTCATTTGTACTTCATGTTTTATTCATTCTTGGTGGCCTTTGATGCTCATTACTTGTTCTTATGTTTTGCAGCTCAACATTTCTTCCATGGACTTGCTTTCTACCATGTCACTATGTCTTGCTTCACCGGCACACAAGGACGTGCGCCAAATTAGGAAGGGGGGAATGTTAGCAATGGCTAACACAGGCTACACCAATTATGCACCAAGCTGTAGATGTGCTATAGTGCACAATATTCTCTTTTCATTGTATAGGGCCTTGGGCTCATGTAGGAGTTCCAAAGTTGTATGAGTCTAAGCTCGAGAGCTCAACTTTATCCCATAGTTAAGGGTTTGAGGTCCAAAGCTATAAAAGAGCCCTATGCCTAGTGAGAAGTCATTCTTGGGTGAGTTTTCCTCTTTGTAGATTGGATGGTCATGAGGCTCATGGGCTTTCCATGCCCATGTAGCTCTTGATTTCTAATAATCAATTACACTTTCTTTCTTATTAGTCTTCTTTGTTTCATTATGTGGAGTGAAATTGTATTAGTGTGATGGTAGATCTGCTAATCCCTTTTTTGAGTTAATATATTATATCCACACCATTGGCCATGGTGTGTGAGGGCTGTGCCTTTCTTCTCTTCATCTCTCTCTACAAGATGTGCGGTTAGTGTGTGTGCATACGTAGTGGCATTGAGGGGTTGTGCCGGAATGGACACACTAATGCGGATTAGGTATGTTAATTGCATGCTTGTGTAGTTATGTGATTAAGAGTTGTGAATAAGAGTGATTGATGTGAGAGGTTAATTTCAACCACATGATTGTGTGCAAGTGATTAGCAAGTAGGAATGTGTTGTTGATTAGAGGAATCCCTTTCCATGGCTTCTCTCTATGATGAGTAGAAGGATCCCTTGAATCCTCTATGTCTATGCATCTTAGGCTTGTGCTTCCATGCCCTCACCGGGTTACCGATCCATGATTTGACAATTTTGTGGGTTGCGATTAGGTCGTGCTACAACGTTTCCCTACAATACACCTATCCCTATCCCTCTAGCACTAGTTTTCAATCACTTGTACTAATTTTCATCCAAAAATGAGCTTAGAATCACAAGTTTTTATATTTTCTGTTTCAGGCACTCCTTTTGTCTTTTGAGTGTCAAGAGTTGGTCAAAACTCTAGTTTCAATGTACACTTGAGGTAAAACCCCCCTTTTGAACACACTGGTGCAATCAGATTTCCAAAATTTTGTCTCAACATGGTGCTAGAGACTTTATACGTGTATAAAATTTATTGTCTCAGATTTCAAATTTGTTTCTATTCTAAGTTCCCCTTATCATTAGCAACATGCTCATGTGTTTACAACAAAATTTAAAGCTCAAAAGTGCTCACAAACAAAAGTTTTTTCTTTTTCAGTCGCAACCACTCTATCTTTTGGCTTTTGGTGCCCAAATCTATGCCAAAACTCCCCACTCAAGGCGTTCCAAGGGTAAATGATGCCTTTTGAACACACTAGTGCAGTCAGATTTCTCAAATTTGGTCTCCAGATGCCCCTTGAGATGTTATACGCGTATAAAGTCCAAGTTTACAGAATTACAGTTTTTCAGCACAGAACCCTTGCACATGCCCTCTTATATTCTCAACATCAATCAGTCATGGAAAATTATCAACAGAAAGTTATTTTTTTGCAGTTTTACTCTCAAAAGCATACTTTTCAATGATTTCAAATGCAAACAATCACTTTAGTGAATAGCTCTAGATCAGAATCAAATCCCTTACCTAAAGCTGCTCCTACAATTCATATGGGGTTTTGCATCTATGAGTAGAAAAACGCTTCAATGCCACACATGGAGTAGCAAATGATTTTATCACATCACAAACCACTCGACCACCACAAGAACTCTAATCTACAAATCCTAACTAAATCTACCTAGTCGGAGACCCTCGACAAGACACACGCTTCCTGGCTATCCACTTGATCTCGGAATAACCTCTTCTGGATCCACTTAAGATAAAAGCCATCTTTAGCCAAAATTAAAGCAAGCAACCATCACACGAGTGTTAGTAAGAATACCTACTTAAGTCTTTGTATCCCCGGTAATGGCACCAATGTTGCGGGAGCGAGTCACACCACCCATAAAGTGCATGTAACACAACCTAGATCAACATAATGTCAATCAAGGACATAGATGACACGATAGGCACACACAGAAAATCTTTTTAGCTTGTCAGGCTGAGACCATCCTACACATACAACACTCTGGAAGGCCAAGTAAACCATAATCTAGAGTCTATCTGCTTTTAGCTACACCACCTAGCTCACATACACACAAACGGAAGGAAACTAACTAAACCATACTAGAATCGTATGAAACTTAAGGAGCACCATCCCCTCAATAGGATACACCTATCCCTAAGCATGTACACTCAAAACCCCAGCTCTAGACCCATCTGTAGAAATCACATATAAAGAGAGAGCCGAAATCTGAAAGTGCTCGAAACTATAATCTATGAGTGCCTATGCGTAGCTTATGTCACTATGATTCTAATGACTAATTGCGGGCAGAAAACAAACATCATTTCATATACTTACAACCACAAATAGCTCGTAGATGTGCAAGTGTGTATGCTCTATTCCGTGAGGAATGCTTGCGTTTTTGTGTAGATCTTGATGAGGCTAGCGCAATGGTGCATTCGTATCTACAATATGATGAATGAGCGGGGAGTAGCGCCAGGATGAATCTCACGCTCTCTCTCTTGCTCTCTCACACACTGTCAACGGCAGCTTCAAACTTATTATTATGATAAAATTTGTGTCCTTACAAAAATGACCTAGGTACCTTATATACTAAGGTCACCTTAGGCTAACCAAAAATAGACTCTCAGGGGTCAAATGGCTCTATATTTACAATCTAGAAGTGCCATTGCACCCCGACTTCTACAGCTAGACTGCTTACTTGTTACAAATGATGTCTATGATCATAATCCGTAGTATTCCATAACTCTCGGAGAATAAGGCTTTGTTGAGTTATGCCGTGTTGTTGACACAGTCGTCAACAGCTGCCATGTAATCAAAATATGATGTACTTATAGAAAATGACACATGGACTTTATGTGATTTTCCTCCAGGCAAAAAGACCATTGGTACGAAGTGGGTTTACAAGTTGAAATGCAAGCCGGATGGTGAGGTTTATTGCCATAAGGCTCGACTTGTTGCAAAAGGCTATGCGCAGAAGAAAGGCATAGATTATGAAGAAAATTTTTCTCCCACTTGTCGTATGACTATTGTGTGTTTTCTATGTGCATGAGCAGCTCATTTTGGTTGGGATGTACACACTACCAACACTATCTATACTGACAGTCAGAGCGCATTGGCAGTTGCGAGGAACCCAATTTTTCATGCTCGCACAAAGCACATTGAGGTGCATTACCACTATGTCAGGGAAGAGGCTCTCAACAGGAGAGATCAGCTTGTCTTATGTGCCAACAGAGGACAACCTTGTAGATTTTTTCACAAAGGCATTGTCTCGTGAGAAGTTTGAAGCTTTCCACAAAGCTTTGGGCTTACTCCACTTTGTGGACTGATCATGTCCTCAGGGCATGGGACTTCCCTTTACTCCTATGCAATCTCTCGTTCACCGCATCACGCCAAGGAGGATTGGTTACCATATACATGTGGTAGTGATGTGTGTGAACACACTAGAACCATCGGGGCATTTTTATCCTCTTCAGGAGGTGTTTTCCCCCGTGCATTGTATATACGCCAATCACTCTAGGGCTATCTATCTTTCCATTGCACACTAAATAATACACTCTCTATTGTGTGCCTTGAGCTTCCTTTTGTCTTCTCCAAGCTATGTGTGTTTTCCTGCAACCCTAAACCAAAAGAAAATCGTGTATCTCATAAATAGGGTTTTTTTATAGGAAAAGCAAGTAACTTTGGATGGCACCTACAAGCTCACTGTTAGAATGTGTGTTTGTCAAGACACTAATAAAATGAAAATTATAATAGAAAACTTGTAGCAGGACATGCCAAGTGTGCCCAAGAGGATCATGTAAACTCTAGTTCAACCCAATACCTTGCACATAGGACTAGGTCATATTTAGCTAGAAAAGTAAAAAATAGTGTTCATTATCCTCATTAAATTTTGCTATGTATGTACTTGAGTGAGTGCGGGTTCTTTTAGCATTGACAACGATTGCAAGCGATTGAGGTGGCCTTGTACTTATCTTCCCCACTAAGCCAGATTGTGTTTTAATACATCTTTCTTATTGACATGTAGAAAGTTGAAATTTGTTCCATTGAAGGTCCATTGCCATGCCTTCTCTCTCTCTCTCTCTCTCTCTCTCTCTCTCTCTCTCTCTCTCTCTCTCTCTCTCTCTCTCTCTCTCTCTCTCTCTCTCTCTCTCTCTCTCTCTCTCTCTCAGACACACACACACACACATGCACACACACACACACACACACACACACACACACACTCATAGCATGGGATGATCTGAGTGTATCATAGCAAAAGTCTCAGATAATACACATGCTCCATAAATACCTAAACTCATGAAGTACCATAAAATCATGTAAACATTTAAAAAAAAACATTGTGCCGAAATACCAAGCTGACACTATTTCCAAGATGTGTCTTGATCTATATTCATGATTATGACTGTACATGATGGTTTATGCATAAGAAAACTGTGTCAGGAGGTACTTTGCCCAACAGTTTTCCCTCGGACAGCATATGAACATGATTTTCACTCGGCTTGGGTGAAGGAAATGCTATGGTTGAAATTGCAAGCTTTCTGCTTTTTAAATGTCCCATATTTGGCCTAGCACATGGAAGTGGTGGTGGGATACTATGGTGATTGGCTTACTATATATAGCTGGGCTCTAGCTACATCATGTTATTTTTTATTACCTTACCTAATACCAATTGCGGTATAATCACTACCTCACTGGCACTGCGTCTAGCACTGTCCCCGATTTTATGGTATATAGTGGCATGCATATACAAGGTTTGTGCAAACTACTACCTACGTACATGCACACATGTGCAAGCTTACCTTTGGTGTAGGATAGAACTCTACCTCGTTTTGTATATCAAATGTGGCAACAAGAGTACTCCTAATCAATAGCTAGAGCACCCACACTCATATATACACCAGCAACCACAAGGTTTTCCGTATACTTGCAATCCTTGTCCCTCGGGAAGACGTAGTCTCCCTGCTGATTTAGCAACAAAAGGCTCTACTGCATCCTACTTCACATTAACATATGGCATCAACTAATCAGGTAGGTTGTCATACCTACTACATTATTTATATTCAATGCTTAAGTAAACTTATGTGCAATTGTGTTATTTTTGCCTCATTTTGATCAGCTATACTGGTTTTTATCTAAGTATACAAAAATGCTCACTATTTGTTTCTAACACAAACACATGGTAGAATTGTAATGCTGTATTTGATTAATTTAAGGATTAGGTAAATAATGTGGTTTGAGAGCATAACATAGCTATTGTGGGTAACATAATAGCCTGTTATGTTTAGCATAATTTCAATACCTTTAAACTTCAAACATGGTATAATCAGGGATAGATAAATAACCTACTGAATGGTACTTAATGGGTCAATAAAATGATATGTCCTGGTCAAATTTAATAGTGTACGTGATGGCATAATGTTGATATATGGTATCTTTTGAAAATAGACTAAAAAACCAAACAAAACGCTAGCAACATTTTCAAATTTTTGGCATGGTACAGGATCTGTTCTAACAATAACTTTACTGGAATTTTGTCCTTATGATAGTAGCATTTTTTGATGGTATATGTGGATTTTTTTAAAAATGTATATGGCAGTAGATGACTTATGAATTCTAGATTTATCGAGAGGATTTCTTTGAATCTCCTAAAAAAGAAAAATCTTTTATCATGCTGTTGTGATGGGAGTTATAACTAATTGCTTAGCACGCATTAAAAAATGGTATCACTTCTCACCCAAAACTCAAATAGCATTGGCATACTTGTTGTGGTATGGTAACTGGGACTAGTTTTTTAATTAAACTCCTTTTAATGTTACACTTTCCATTTTTTGCCAATATCTCATAAATAGGTATGTATTTCAGGTTCAAGCTAAGGGCATGGAATACAATTACAAAAATACTGCTAGAATGCGTGTGTGTACTGATCCTCTCAGGATGGAAATTAATAATGAGAAAACGTAACAAGCAGGAACCAAACCCCTTGGTATTTATTCACGATACAAATGACATAACCTTGTCTAGGACTAGACCTTTTCTTGCCCAAAAAGCCAAAATTGTTGTACGTTACCTTGAATAAATAACAATGTACTAGCAATTGAGTGTGCGATGGATGTTTTATGGGATTGACAACCAAAACAAGTGGCTGAAGTTTCCTTGTACCTATCTACCCACAATGTTTAGGTATGTTCTAATACATTTGTGTTGTTGGATGGTGGTAGGTATAAACTTCAGTCTTACTCTAAAGAGGATTTGTCGCCACAACCTTTGTATCAAAATGACGTACTTTTGAACACTATTATTTTGAATCGTCTTGGACATGAAGTGTTGTTATTTTTACTTGTTTTTTTCTCGTGACACGGTCCGGGACGGGAAACAAGAAGAGTGGACTCTAAGCACCCTTCTATGCTCTCGTGATGCTCAATTGGATTGGGGTTGGAAAAGCCAACAAACACACATACAAACCAGCAACCTAAACCTACACAAATTTGGGGCACCACATAGTTTTGCATGAGAACTAGGACATGTAGAGAGAGAGAGAGAGAGAGAGTGCTTAGGCTGCTTTGAAATGTATCGGCAGTGATCAAGAAAACAAAAATATATATGTAAGAAAAAGAGAGAAGGGGGAAGGGGTGCTTGTTTCACTAATACCTTCTTACAAATGTGTCATGACCAATGAAAGTGAGATTAGTATTTGTTCAACATAGCTTGAGTAAATTACACCTCAACACATTACAAGAAAAGCCGCCACAATCACTGTCTTAAGGCCAGGGGAGTCCTCTCCACCCTACCACCCTCTTACAGTATGTGGGATTTATGGCTAAATTTATAACAACACCCAGAGACAAGCTATCAAGAACTTAAAAAAAACACCAAGACACTTACACACCATTGTTTTCCATGACTTCACATTGGAAGAGAGATAAAGTATCCATGCTTAGTCCAGATCCACCCTCCTTGATTTAGCAAATGTTCAGCTTACACTTGTACGAGAAATGATAGATTTCCTACTCTCAATTGAATGATCACTCTCTCTTAAAATGGAATAGAGCTCCCTTGCAAATCACCCCTAATACCCGGGGGATTCACTTTATATACAAAATGAGACGCCATTTGGGAGCGGACAACTTTGATAAAACCCCTATATACGAATCATATTAGGAAATATGACCCCCCTTTCTACACTTACATGAAAGTCAATGAAGAAAACTATCATACCCCTATCTTACATATAAAATTTAGGTCTCACATGATCTAACTGAGTAAAACTAGTCACAGAGTGTGTAGCATATTGACTTGCAATGCACTAAGGAACCACTTCTATTGATAACTAGATGTACCCTCAATGTGTCTTAGTCTGACTTTCAAACTATGTGTCCGATCAGGCTGCACTCTAGCTACTTGTCCAATTCTGACCCATCCAAAGCTGGTGTAAATCAACCCTTGACCTACTCCAAATCAGCCCTTATCTATGACGGGATTGATGCAAAATTTGATATGTGACCTGATAAACCCCCCCCCCCCCCCCCCCCCCCCCCCCAAAATTCATCCGAGTTCTAGTACCCATCGCTGACCAATTGTTACGAGTAATCAACTCGAGTGAGTTCCACCCCCCCCTAAATATGATACCCCCCTCCCTTATTTTTACGCTTGAGAGATAAATTATTGGGGGCCTTCCCCTAACTTATATGCTTATGTAACTTGTAAAAAAACTCCAATCCTCTGCACTTACGTGGTGCGGTAGTTTTTCCATGGTGAATCCCCCGGGGCCCTAATACAACACATACATATGCATAAGCCAAAAGATTCCACTCAGAATCTCCTTCTCAAGAGGTTGATCTTGGATTCTCAAGCTATAGCATAGTGCTCTTGCTTATGTCTTTTTTTTTTGGTGCTAGCTACACCATCCTTTTATAGCAATTTTGAGGGCTAGGGTTACTTCTCTAACCATGGTTGGATTAGATTTTCAGTACTTTATCTAATTTCTTTTTCTTGGAATTATCAAGAAGTTGGTGGGGATAGATGAAGAAAAGAGAGAGGAGAGAAATGGAGGTGATAGGACTTTTCATAGTAGGTTAGTGTTAGTAAATTAGTAGAGTTAGTATTTTTATTAATTTGCAAATGAAATTGGATATTTACAATGGGAGTATCCATGTAGGATACAAATACAAAAGAAAAACTCTTAAGAGGTAAGAAAAGATGGATTTATTGCAATGTTGATGCTTCAAGTGTCTTGAGTACGACCAATTTTGACGCTTGTTGACGGTACACTAGCTTTGACAGTACGTTTTTTTCTCCATCTTGACCTTCCTTGGGAGCCAAGTTAATTGAAGATGAGTAATCAATCACCATGATATTGTCTTTCAAGAGAAGAGGCTGAATTTTGTGGTTTTTTTGATAGATATGGGTAATTTGGAGGAGGAAAAATGTGACTAGGTGGTCAATTTTGGGATGGAAGTGTGTGTAGGAGGCATGAGTTCACCATATTCTTCAAGGTTGAGGAGAAGGTGAGTAGGGTGCAGAGAGGAGTGGTGAGAGAGTTGGGGATGATGAGTGGAGAAGTGTGTGTGAAAGAGAAAAATGATAAAGTGGAAGAGGGAGTGTGGCTGCATAGCATGGGAAAACTGGGATCCACCAATAAAATCATAGCTCACAACTCGTAGCTCAAAAAAATATGAAAACATTTGAGACAAAAGTTCTGCTCACGAGCTACAATTCTTGTCTTTATTACCTTTTCAAACTCTGAGAGCAAGTGATCTTTAAAAATTCAGCAAAACCAACTGTTTTTTTCCACTGCACAAAGTCCTTGTGGGGTCCTCCTTTGGATGATTCTTTTGAATGCCTCTACGAGTGAGCCCGTCATAATGCATGCATGCATGCATGCCATATATATTTGACCTTATTTTGTAAGTCTATAATTGAAGATATTGTTGAGATCATGATATAAGTGAATAGTACAACTAAGAAAATCAAATATTGAGTAGTCTTGAAAATATGTACATGTCAAAATATAAATACTATACGTGGAAAAATATAAAGGGGTCAACTTAAAAAGTAAATCTCTCTCATTATGAGGCTACCATAAAAAGATGAATATTGTTGGTGTTCTAATTTATGAGAGTAAGAGAGAATATATATAGGAAGGAAAAATATCACAATAGTAAAAAAATATACACAAATAAAACTAGTTTTTCTATATTTTTATTGCGGTGGAGTTACACCATGAATAAGACAATTTTGCATGAAATTATTTCTCTATGGAATAAAGAGTATGCAAAATGGTATGAAAAAATTATGGTAGTGGTGAGTCAATGTACATAGCATAAATAACGCACACCTAGGTAGAAATATTTAAATAAATACCAAAATAATTATGAAAAAATCCCTATATTAAGGCCCTATATACAATGCCATATTTACACACAAAGAGGCCATAATAAATTTTAGAAAATAAGACGTAGCTAAATAGATTCTTTTTGAGTAGATTACTTAATGGAGAGAGATAGATTTCACACACAAGAGATTATAGAGTAGAGAGAGAGAGAGAGAGAGAGAGAGAGAGAGAGAGAGAGAGAGAGAGAGTACACACAATATACGTGGTTCACCCAATGTGGGCTACGTCCACGGGAAAGCAGCCACTCAATGGCTTTAGCACTTCAAAAGAAGAAGTAGTTTACAAAGGGATTAAACCCTTGATAGAGCTCCCGCCTTGCTTCACTCTCACCACCTCACACTCACCTTGTTGCATCAACTTCACACTATGAAATGTGTGTAGAAATGGCTTCCTTTTATAGGCCAAAAGGGCTGCCCTCTCTTATGAGAGACAGCCATGTGTAGCCGCCCTTGTGCCAATAAGTCCAAATCGGACCCTCCAATCCGCCCATGTGTGGCCGCCCTTGAGAAGACAAGTCCGCTTTTGAATTCGGCCACCGGCCATTGACTTCCGACCATCGGCTATTGACTACCGGCCACCGGCCAACTGACCGGTTGTTTTCCGACCACTTTCCGACCGCCGTCCGGCCATAATATTCCAGTGAAAAAAAAATATCGGGGGCCTCCGCCCCCGAGGCCTCTAAAGTTGCCCCTGATTCTTGTCCGTGAAAATTTTGGTTTCCGGTGAGTGATTTTCCTTCACGCACGATGGCTTCTCCTCATAATGGGGGCTTTACAAATGTGCGCTTTTACCACAGAAAATTACAAGGGAAAATTAGGCTCCATACTTAACAATCTCCCACTTGGAGACTGATCTCCAAACCAAACCTGTGACTGCTTTCCATTCTGGCTTCTTATCTTTGAATGCCGATTGAAGATGAGCAAAAGCTCAACTTCTCCTTGTTGACCACCTTTGTAAACATGTCTGCAGGATTTTCACTTGTATGCACCTTTCCTAGCTTTAGTTGTCCCTCTTCCAAAAGAGTGCGTATGAAGTGATATCTCACCTCAATGTGCTTTGTCCTTGAATGAAAGGCTGAGTTCTTTGCAAGATGGATAGCGCTTTGGCTATCACTGTACAAGACACAATTGTCTTGTTTGAATCCAAGCTCTTCTAAGAATCTGTGAAGCCACATAATTTCTTTGCTTGCCTCCGTCATTGCTACATACTCTGCTTTCGTGGTAGAAAGTGAAACCACTTTCTGCATTTTTGAAGCCCAGCTTACTGCTGTGCCTCCAACCGTGAACACATAGCCAGTAGTGCTCCTTTGAGTATCTTTGTCACCTGCCATATCTGCATCAGCATATCCTTCTAGAAAAATATCAGTTCTTCCAAAATACAAAGCATTTGTTGTTGTCCCTTTTAGATACCTAAGTATCCACTTCACAGCTTGCCAATGCTCTTTACCTGGGTTGTCCATGAACCTACTCACAACTCCCACTGCATGTGCAATGTCTCGCCTTGTCCAGAACATAGCATACATTAGAGAACCTACCGCTGCAGCATATGGAACTTTAGACATATAGGCTATCTCCTCTTGTGTCTTTGGACACATATCCTTCGTTAGTTTAAAATGACCAACCAAAGGTGTAGAAACTGGTTTTTCATTTTGCATTACAAACCTTTCTAGTACCTTCTTGATGTAAGCTTCTTGAGATAGCTTTATTGTCTTCTTCGTCCTGTCCCTTGATATTTTCAAACCAAGTATCCTCTTTGTAGCACCTAAATATTTCATTGAAAAAGATTTGGACAGCTCCTCTTTTAGGTCTTTGATGTCCTGCATGTTAGCACTTGCAATCAACATGTCATCAACATACAACATTAGGATGATGAATTTCCCATCTCCCAAATTCTTCGTGTAGACGCAATGATCTGAGTTGCATCTTTTGAATCCATGATCCAACATCCATTGATCAAACTTCAAGTACCATTGTCTTGATGCTTGCTTTAAGCCATACAAGCTCTTCTTTAATCTGCAAACCATTTTCTCCTTACCTTTTACTTCATACCCCTTTGGTTGAAGCATGTAGATTTCCTCCTCTAAGTCACCGTGACGGAATGACGTATTTACATCCATTTGCTCGAGATTTAGATCATGAGCAGCCACAAGGCTTAAGACAAGCCTTTTCTTTCCACCTTCTTCTTCCTTCAGCTTGTACACCCATTTGTTTTGAAGTGCCCGCTTACCTTTAGGAAACTCAACCAACTCCCATGTTTCGTTGCGATGTAGTGAGTCCATCTCTACTTGCATGCTCTTCATCCATTCTTCTTTGGATTCATGTTGCATAGCTTCTTCGTATGATTCCGGCTCTCTAGAATCTGAGATCAAGAGATCGTTGAAGGAAGGAACAAACCTTTCTGGAGGTCTACTTGATCTTGTAGATCTTCGGGGAATAGGTTGAGGCTCCTCATTTGGTTGATGTTGTTGCACATTGTCACCGTTTGCAGTCCTTGAGTCTTCACCGTCCTCAAGCTCCATGTACTCATCACCTGTTTCTTTTGTTTGTTTTCTTTCCAAGTAATCTTTGTACATATTTTGTTCATTAAAAATTACATCCCTACTCCTTAAAATTTTACCATCTTCAGGATTCCATAGGTGATACCCAAAGTCTCCTTCTCCATAGACAATGAAGAAACACTTTTTGGACTTTGCATCTAGCTTTGATCTTAGGCTTCTATCTATGTGCATGAAAGCCTCACACCCAAACACTTTGAGAAATGAATAATTCACCGGTTTACCTGTCCATGCCTCTTCTGGAACTCCCCCATCCAATGCCGTTGAGGGTGACCGATTGATTAAGTACAAAAACGTACTTACAGCTTCCGCCCAAAGCTCAAGCGGTAGGCCTGCATGTAGCCGCATGCTTCGTGCTCGTTCCATGATTGCCCTGTTCATCCTTTCCGAAATCCCATTTTGTTGAGGTGTCCTTGGGGTTGTCCTTTGCCTCCGAATGCCATTGCTAGCACAAAATCTTTCAAAAGCTTGGCTACAATATTCGCCTCCATTGTCGGATCTGAGGCATTTAACCTTGGTACCTGTTTCATTCATTCTCCACAAAGGCTTTCCACCTTTGAAATATAGAGAATACATCGGATTTATTCTTCATGACATAAACCCATGTTTTTCTAGTCGCATCGTCTATGAATGTTACATAGTACAATGAGCCACCAAGTGATGGTGTACTTGCAGGACCCCAAACATCAGAATGAACCAACTCAAGTTTTTTATTTTTTCTTTCATTTCATGATTTTTGAAATTTTACCCTCTTTTGTTTACTATAAACACAATCTTCACAGAACTCTAAGTCCACTTCTTTCAAACCTGGTAGAAGCTTCTTTGTTTGAAGGATTTGCATTCCTTTGGCACTCATATGCCCAAGTCGGTAGTGCCACACCGCACTGTCAACTTCTGTAGTTGCTGCACAAGCTCAAGGTTGCGTGCTAACAGTACACAAGTAAAGTGTACCGACTTTTTCTCCCTTGGCAACCACCAAAGATCCCTTTGAGATCTTCCACTATTTGTTTCCGAATGCAATGTTGTGACCTTCATCGTCCAATTGTCTTGTAGAGATCAAATTTTTGCGAAGAGAAGGAACATGCCTAACATCTTTAAGCTTCCATTCATTTCCGTTAGCAGTTTTGACAGAAACTGTACCTTTGCCGACAATCTCACAAGCTTTATCATCTCCCAAGTATACATACCCAAAATTACCTTTGGTGTAGTCTTGGAAATGTTGCTTGTGTGGTGTCGCATGGAATGAAGCCCCAGAATCTACTATCCAAGAATTAGACACATTGTCTAATGAGAGAATTAGAGCATCTTGCTCTACTTTACCTGCCACATTGGCCTCCGATGTTGGCTTGTTGTCTTGAGACTCTGTCTCCTTCTTCTTCTTGGACCAGCAATCCTTCTTGACGTGGCCCTTCTTGCCGCAATTCCAACATTCAAGAACTAACTTTGTGCGTGACTTGCTCCACCTTGAGCGATCACGACCCTTTTGGTTTTTGAACCTCTCCTTAGGCCTTCCTCTTGTTTCCACTGATAGTGCAGCACTTGATGATTCTCTTGTGCTTCTCCTTGGCATTTCCTCGCTTAGGATAACACTCACAACATCATCAAACTTAAGAGTATTTGTGCCAGATATAGAATTACTTACAGCCATCACAAGGCTGTCCCAACTATCAGGTAGAGATGATAGTATAAGGAGAGCTCGCACTTCGTCATCGAAATTGATTTTCACTGATCGAAGTTGACTTATGTTTGTGTTAAAGTCATTTAGGTGTTCTGCAACTGAACCATTCTCTGCCATCTTTAGATTGAATAAGCGCTTCATAAGAAATATCTTATTGGATGCCGATGGTTTCTCGTAGAAGTCGTCAAGTGACTTCATCAAGTCCTCCGTGGTCTTCATCTCCGAAACATTGAAGGCCACCGTTGACGCCAAGCTTAACCGGATTGTTCCCAGTGCCTTTCGATCAAGGACAATCCATGCTTCATCTGCCATTGTTGCGGGCTTCTTCGCAAGACCGCCTAGTGGCAAATAGAGGTCCTTCTGGTAGAGATAGTCTTCAATCTGCATCTTCCAATGTTGGTAGTTTTTGCCGTTGAACTTCTCAATCTTGAGCTTCCCTTCCTCCGCCATAACTCCCACTCAATTCAAGGAATCCTTTCCTTGAGATAATTTAGCTACTAGCAAACCTTGCTCTGATACCAGTTGTTAGAAAATAAGACGTAGCTAAATAGAATGTTTTTTTGAGTAGATTACTTAATAGAGAGAGATAGATTTCACACACAAGAGATTATAAAGGAGAGAGAGAGAGAGAGAGTACACACGATATATGTGGTTCACCCAATGTGGTCTACATCCACGGGAAAGCATCCACTCAATAGCTTTAGCACTTCAAAAGAAGGAAGTAGTTTACAAAGGGATTAAACCCTTGATAGATCTCCCGCCTTGCTTCATCCTCACCACCTCACACTCACCTTGTTGCATCAACTTCACACTATCAAATGTGTGTAGAAATGGCCTCCTTTTATAGGCCAAAAGGGCTTCCCTCTCTTATGAGAGACAGCCATGTGTAGCCGCCCTTGTGCGAATAAGTCCAAATCGGACCCTCCAATCCGCTCATGTGTGGCCGCCCTTGAGAAGACAAGTCCGCTTTTGAATTCGGCCACCGGCCACCGGCCATTGACTTCCGACCACCGGCCACCGGCCAGTGATTTCCGACCACCGGCCATCAGCCATTGACTATCGGCCACCGGCCAACCGACCGGTTGTTTTCCGACCACTTTTCGGCCGCCGTCCGGCCATAATATTACGGTGAAAAGAATATTCCACTCTAAAGTTGCCCTTGATTCTTGTCCGTGAAAATTTTGGTTTCCGGTGAGTGATTTTCCTTCACGCACGATGGATTCTCCTCATAATGGGGGCCTTACAAATGTGCGCTTTTACCACAAAAAATTACAAGGGTAAATCAGGCTCCATACTTAACAATAAAATTTTATTTTTTTATATTTTTTATTAATTTTGGTTCAACTAGCCCAGTGACTAGCTAATTGAGGGGTTTTTAAGGAGATATGGGAAAAGCCCCGTAACTCACACACGCCTATGTACAATGAAATGGTAGGGATAGCCTCAGTGTTTGAGTGATTTTGGTAGGGTGAAGTAGCTCACTATGGAAATTTGGATAGCCAAAAAACGGCTATCATTAGCCCTCCCCCAGGATGATTGTATATTCATGTACCATCATAAAGCATCTTTACCAAAGAGAGTGCTTCAGAGTCCTTGACAAGATCTTCATTGTTTGGTCCCTTGGAATTTTGGTTTGAGTTACACTCATGATGGATGGAACAATACTTACATGAGATAGATACCTCTTGACAGATCTCTGGTAGATCCTTTGGTAGAAGGAGACTCAAATAGGGCTTCAAACAATACCCGTTTACCTTCCTGGCGTCCTCTTTTCCATTCAAGTCCATAAGCTGATAGTAACTTGAGTTGAAAGCCTTTTTGACTATGTATGGCCCCTGCCATCTAGTTTAAAATTTGGCATCAATAAGATTATCGAGTCAATTGTCATACTCTAGCACAAGATCTCCTTTATTGATGCCTTTGTCCTTCAATTTCTTGTCAAGCTTCTCCTTCACCTAGCTTCTGCTTTGCCTTTGTAGATTTCCTCTTGTAGTACTCATATGCTGCTTCTCTTTTCCACTCAAGCTCAGCTAAGGTAAGAAGTCGATCCATCCATGCTTCTTGATCATCTTGTGCTTCTTTGCCATGAAGTCGCATTGTTAGAATGTTGAGCTCAATTGACTGTAAATCCTCTTCACCATAGACCAAGTGAAATGGTGTGAACTCCGTGGCTTCCCTAAATGTGGTTCAATATGCGCACAAGGCACCATCCCAAGAAGTCATCCCACAACTTTGTCTTGTTTTTCACCATCTTTCTAATGATGCCTGCAATGACACCATTAGCTTTTTGTACCAAACCATTCGATTGGGGATAGTAGGGTGTACTGTGACGACGTAGAATGTGAAGGTCTTCACAGACTTCTGTAAGCAAGCCCTTTCTAAACCTTGAGCCATTATCAGAAACAATCTCCAAAGGTGTGCAAAATCTACAAAAAATGTGAGTGTAGACGAATTTTCTCACTGTCCTCTCATTTACCTTTGCCACACTTTGTGCTTCCACCCACCTAGTCATATATTCTACAGCCACTAGAATGTAGAGTTTATCATTTTTTGTCCTAGGCAGAGGACCCATAGCATGAATGACCCATTTTTCAAAGGGTCCACTTGCAAGCACGATTTGCCTTGGACCATAAACCGATCTTCTATTCCTATTTATCTGACAATTGTGACAACTTTTACACCAATGTTGGACATCCATATGTAGACTTGGCCAAACACACCCCGCAAGAAAAATCTTCTTCACAGTTAACTCTTGGGAAAAATGACCACCACATGCCTCTTCATGCAAAACTTTTAGAATGGATGGAATTTCCTTGATAGTTGGTACTCTTCTGCACACTTGATTCTTCCCTCTTTGATAGAGGGATCCTTCTAGGAAGAGATACGCGCTTGCCTTCTTCATGAGTCTCCTCTTCTGAGCCTTCGTGAAGTCTTGTGGAAACTCCCCCTCCAAAATGTAGCCAATAATGGGAGTCAATGACTCCAATCCTTGGTACATCGGTTGCTTGATAGTTGCTCCCACCATGATGAAGTGCACTTCTTTCTCAACACATGTAACTGCTTGTTGTGCAAGTAAATCTGCATCTTCATTTTGTTTTCTAGAAATATGATATAGTTGCACTTCTTCAAAATGATTAAACAATCTACGAATGGCATGAACTTTTGTCCTTAGGCTTTCATTCTTGCATGCCCAAATGCCTAAAATCTGCTTCACAATGAGAAGTGCATCTCCTTTTACCATGAGACGTTGTATACCTTGGCCAATGCATATCTTTAAACCATGAAGTAGTGTGTCGTATTCTGCTTCATTGTTGCTAGTTGAACTTGGTAGATTGACCTTCTCTTTCATGACCACCTATCCACTTGGGTTGAGCAACACTAGCCCTCCCCCTGCTTTTCCTGTGGCTTGTCGAAAAGCTCCATCAAAGAACAAGGTAAAAGCATTAGGAATACTTTTTGGTGGTGGTAATGGTAGGGTATTTATTTTAGGCACCTTAATCTCCTTCTCATGTACCCTATAAGTGAGGATCCCTGCTAATTTTGCACGCACATCTTCTACCTTGAAAGAGTATTGGAACTCTTGCAACTCCATAATCCACTTTGAGATCTTAGTACTAAGATGCATTTAAGATGACACCCAGGAAACAAATTTTTTACAGTGAGAATTACAAAAGGTTTTGGTAGCAAGTAGGATCTAAACTTTCTCACCGCGAACTTGAGAGAAAGCATCATGAGTTCTGCCTTCGTGTACCCTCTCTCCAAAGCATTCATGACCATACTAGCAAAGCAGATGGGTCGCGTCTGGGTACTATGGGGATCTTGTTGTAGAAAAACCGCACCAATTGTTTCTTTCCCAACACTAGAGCTAACAAATAATGTGTACTCCCAAAAAGGAGACATGAGTGTTGGTAGCTCTGACAAGATGACTTTAATGTTACAAAAGTACTCTTCAAGCTCATCATACCATGAAAATTCTACTTCTTGTGTCAACGTTTGCAAAGGGTGAAGAAACTCCGAAGCTAAGTGAATGAAACATGATATATACTTCCCCTTTTGAATGAATGAGATGACCTCTTTGAGATTCTTGGGTGATGGGAGCTCAATAATAGCCTTTGCCTTCGAAGGATCCACCTCAATGCCTTTATAATAAACCTTGTGACCAAGCAAGATCAGTTCATTCTCACCTATGTGACATTTGTCGGGGTTGAGTTGACCTCCCATGTCGTAGAGCTTCTTTAAACCTTCTTCTACCCTTTGTAGATGGAATGATTTTGAGCTATAAATGCAAAAATCATCAATGAACACCCTAATTGACTTTCCAAAGAATGGTTGAAACACCATGTTCATGAAACGTTGGAACGTTGCAGGAGCATTTGTCAGACCAAATGGCATGACTCTAAAATCATAACAACCCCAAGGAGTGATGAAGGTTGTTTTCAATTGATCCTTCAATGCAATCCCTATTTGAAAGTAATCTGAGTGGCCATCACACACAGTGTACTTCTCATGACCAACTACCTCATTTAGTATCTCATCCTGAAATGGGAGGGGAAAGTTGCTACAGCCGGGAGCGCGGAAAGCCCTACAAAATACTCGAAATAGTACATAGCAAGCCAAAAATCAACAAAACTGTATACGTGGCACATCCACGAACTCGTAATCCAAGCTATACACAAACAACGAGAGACGTAGAGCGGAAGAGAGGTAAAGAGTACGCGTAGGCGCACCTCCTAGAGCGGAGTGCTACGCCGGCACGACGAGAGAGAAGAGAGGAGAGGTGAGAAGAAGAACACAGACACTGGGTGCAATCTCCCCCCGTGCAAGAGTGACCATTTCCCTCTTGCACGTATTTGTTATATAGATTTCGTGAATGGTCAAATTGGTTACAAACTGGCCGGCCGGTCATAAATGGCCAAAGCTCATAAAAGAGCACTTGAATAATAAAATGTACAATGTATATATTTTCATTCGTATAGGCCTAGCTCGGTCCAGTCTTTTCCACCTGTCAGCTGCAATAAGTAATAAAATATCAATTCTATAACATACCTCTCCGTTGGAAAGCAACTGTCCTCAGTTGTGAACATAAAAATCTGCAAACAATACTTGTCAAAAACAATGATTAGAAATCTGTATCAAATAATAAAAGATAAATCCATAAAATTAGACACATTGGTTATGCCTGCCGTCATCCACATACTACCTATTCTAGTGTCCCATACCACTAGAATAAGCAGTATATGTCATACCCTGATGAATCAGGATATCATTGGTCACACTCATCATTGTATAAATCAATTCTCATCAATCGCAAGTTCACTTTCATAAATACTGTCGTGATAGAAAATCATCATATACCAATTCCAAATCCAATTCCAAATCCACAATATAAGTCCAAATCCAAATCACTTTCATTATGTACCTGGGTAACAAAATCATACCAGTTACAAAGGTGGACAGCCACTGCAGTATGATTTTGTGGTCAGTGTTGCCTCATCCGGCGAGTCTACACCAATAAAACGTGCTGCCTAAATCGACGAATCTGCACTAATAAGACGTGCTGCCTAAATCAACGAATCTGCACTAATGCTGCCTATATCGGCAGATCTGCATTTACCATTGTGAATTTGCAATTCGTCAGTGTGCTGCCTAAATCGGCGGATCTGTGTGCATGTGAGCAATGGACTAGAGACAAGACATAAAAACAAAACATTGACTACCTGTGTGACACCACATTGGAGTATAGTTGAGTAGCACAGTACTTACAAATTTTTTGTTCACTATTCAAGAGCACCTTAACTCATATAAGCAGTGGCATAGTTTAATGATAAATCAGCTCAAGAAAAATTCCTTTCAATATAATTAGAAGTGATGAGCTTAGTAGCAGTGACTGAGTATTCATGTTAGAGCAGAATGCAGAGAAATGAAATATGAAAAGAGGAATGACATATTTGATGTACATACCCGAAGGGTAAACTGATTTTGAATATATAGACCATTGTTGGTATATGGATGAAGTACAAGTGCTGCAACTCGCGTTTTACACCAAAGTATACCAATAGATCCAAAATGTTTTAGCATGGGGTTAATAATTGGTCAGGAACTTGTAATGGCAACTACAAAAGGGATTAGTATACAATCGAGACAAAGGTGAGACAACTGAACGGAAAGAAAATATTGACTTTAAATAGCATAGATCAACTAGTGCCACTAAACAAAAACAAATACAAGAATAAAGTGCGAGTTGTTGCACGGCAACTTGTGCTCATGCAGTTGTGAAGCACCTAATTTTGGTTTAAAGTTTCATAAAAAAAACTATTGTTAACTCAATGACCATGTTTAACTAGAATGAGCAAGGGTCCTCCATGTAAGCGTCAATTGTGAGGGTGGTTAGTGTATGATACTAGCTTCCAAATCATATATGAGCCCTGCCTGTTGCATTGTTCAAGTACCAGGTAGATTTTTGTTCTCTAATGTTTTTTTGTCAATTAATAAATATATATTTATTTTTATTTAATGCAATTAGTGGATTATTATACATTGCATAATTGTGACTCGAATTGTGAAAATATAACATGATTGACTTGAATTATCATAACAGTAGGGGGTGGTGGGGAGGTTGTGAAAAGAAAGAGAGAAATGAAATGAAATGTTGTAGTGCCCATCTTGAAAATGCAAAAATAACCTACGAAACAAAGCGAGACATTCCTTATGAATCTAATACAACGTCTTCATCAAGTTCCGTGGATGTCTGGCATTGGACATCGTCGCAAAAAGTATTGCAGTGGTCACCGATCTTCGCTTCTAAGTAGTCTTGGGCAGGGGGGAGGAGAAATTGTTGTGGAGTGGTCAGATGCAACAAACCAGGGGAACGAGCGAGAAAACTCATACACTCCTTTTAAATCTAAGCTAATGTCTGGGTACAAAATAAAATGAAGTACGTACAATATTTAAAGACTAATTTTTTTTATTTTTTATTTTTTTTCAAATGATCATCAGTATCATCGTGAATCAATGATGCTCTGCATCGGGTTATCCTGATAAAGTATTTCAGAGGATGCTGTAGAGGTTCATTAATGTGTAACGCTATTGAATCAAGGATGCTATGCATCGAGTTCACCTGATAAAGTATGGCAGAGGACGCTGCAGAGCTTCGTCAATGTGCGCTTCTGTAAACAATTGGATTGGGAGGGGGGAAAGAGAGTGGGTGATATGGTTGTCAAAAAGTGAGAGAGATAGAAAGAGAATCTCTTGTTTGTTGACATCAATTCGTTCAAGGGAAGCCACGGAGAATAGGTTGCGGGCCGCCGCCCTGGGCATCCCAGGGCCAATTACGAGCAAATACATTGGAATGCCAATCAGGGGGATAATCAACAGCATGCAGTTCTACCTCCATTATTTCATGGATACCCCATCATACAGCTTGTTTAAAATGTCCAGTGTTTCTGGTCTCATGCATGGCCTCAGAAGAAGAAGGAGCTGAAGCGATGGCATGGGTGCAAAATTCCATACCCTGCAGTCAAGATTGGGCGACGACGCATCATCATGGCATGCTTCACAGAACATCAACAGGCCTCCCGGTGAGAGGAGTGTGGCTTTATCTTAGGGTTGTGCATGCAAGCAACAACCAGTAGTTGTCACTCATGTCGATGTGACTGGAGCTCCATGCACTTGTTGTTGTGGGTAGATTCACTACTGCTAGTAGCACTGCACTACGAATAGTCCAGCTCGGCCTTCGATGAGGTCCATTCACTCACAAACTGAAGTGAAAAGCAAAGGTGGCGCATGCAAAGTATGTGATGGAGCGAGAGAGATGACTGGTTGATTTGCAGCCATTCGTAGAAACACTAACGACCGTAATGCAGATTCTTGCATGGTGGCTGGTGAGGGGTGCTAAGAAAAGGTGAGGTTGGTTGGCAGCGCGTGTATGTAAGAGAGAGAGATGGTGGCGCAAAGAGAGAGAGAGAGATGTAGCTTTAAAAAAAACACTGCGCCGCAAAGTTTACAACAAATGGATTGGGTTTTGGTATCTGATGATTATTACAACAGTATTTATGTGATGGGACTTGACATTATGAGATTAATGATGAGTATGACCAATGATATCCTGATTCATCAGGGTATGACATATACTGCTCATTCTAGTGGTATGGGACACTAGAATAGGTAGTATGTGGATGACGGTAGGCATAAGCTCATGTTTTTTTAGTTTCATAAATTTTTCTTTTATTTTGTGATTTTTTTTTACACAACATACTAATCGTTGTTTTTGACAAGTATTGTTTGCATATTTTTATCTTCGCAACTGAGGACAGTTGCTTTCCAACAGAGAGGTATGTTATGGAATTGATATTTTATTATTCATTGCAAATGTGACAGGTGGAAAAGACTGGGACCAAGCTAGGCCTATGCGAATGAAAGTATATACATTGTACATTTTATTATTCAAGTGCTCTTTTATGAGCTTTGGCCATTTATGACCGGCCGGCCATTTTGTAACCAATTTGACCATTCAAGAAATCTATATAACAAATACGTGCAAGAGGGAAATGGTCACTCTTGCACAGGGGGAGATTGCACCCAGTGTTTGCGTTTCTCTTCTCATGTCTCCTCTCTTCTCTCTCGCCGTGCCGGCGTAGCACTTCGTTCTAGGAGGTGCGCCTACACGTGCTCTCTCAATCTGTCTGGCTCTCTGTCTCTCTCTGTTCGTGTATCTTGCGATCATGCGACCACGTGATTGTGCCAGGTATGTCGATTAGCATGTTTTATATTATTTATTGTGTTATATCCGGTATTTTGCAGGGCAGCCACGCTCCCGTTTGTAGCAAAAGTGATCTCTTTTTGTTGCCTCATTTAGTGGACGGTAATCCACACACACCCTCCACTTGCCGTTTTTCTTGGGAGTGACAACAACGGGAGAGACCCACTCTGAATTCTCCACTGTATAAATGAAACCTGCTGCTAGAAGCTTTCTTACCTTCTTGAGTAAAGCCTGCTCCTTGATGACTCCTAACCTTCGTAGCTTTTGAGCCTTAGGTGTGGCCTCTGACTTCAACTCAATCTTGTGTTGCACAACATCTACTCCCCGCACATCAGTGTAGTCTTTAGAAAAAAACCTAGGAAATTTCCTTAACACACATTTGAACTCCTCTCTTTCGTCCTTTGTAAGTGTTGTAGACAACATATCTTCTAACATTCCTTCATCTTCTACATTTTGGTTCTCTTGGGAACCAACCTCTTCCAAACCTGGGCAAGAGGTCTCTTGGTTGTTTGTCTTAAACCTTACCCCCATGACTTTGATGGAAGAATCCTCTTCAGTAATGCTGCCGCTACTTTCTTCTTCTGAAGTGCTATCAGTCCAACCTTCCTCCGTCTCACTTTGTGATGATTCTTCATGCAGCTCCTCTTGGCGTTCCTCCTTCATGTCAAAGACAACCTTCGTATGATTGTCATTCTTGAAAATTATTTTTCCACTCTCCCAATCCTACAAAGCTCGCATTTTCATTAGCCATGGTCTTCTTAGGATAAATGGATAACCATTTCCTTTGGTAGACATAACATAGAAATCCACTGCCTTCTTAATGCCAAAGGACTCCACAAAAACATTTTTACAGATGCCTACGCACCTAGCCTTTCTATTGTTTGTCATTTTTACTTTGATTTCAGGTTTCTCATGGATGTGCATGCCTAGTCTTTGCATGAGTCCCTTTGTCATGATACACATTTGTGCACCCCCATCCACTAGACCTTTCCTGACCAATCTTCCTTTGATGTAACAATCTAGCACATGTGTAATATCCTCATTCATTTCATCTTGTGCAAATTTACAACAGGCACACTCTCTTTTACCTTTCTCCTGGTGCTAACAACTTTCGTTAAATCTCTCCTAACTTGTGGGCATAATGCAAGAATTGAGGCCATGAGATATCAGGACCCTTACCTCTCATGTTTTCCAACAAATTGTATGGAGCCATACCAAGAATGAAGTCTTGGAGATTGATACGACATCGAGTCCTCTTAGCTTCCTTGGTCTCCTTTGCCTTCTTGCCTCGTCCATGGTCACTATGTGATGTGACTCCTTCTTTCTCTTTACCTTTTCCACAGACACGCTTAATGCCATTTTCTTCCATGTCAACCTCATTTGCTTTTGTCACCTCTACCACATGCACATTTGGATCTGGCAAAGGCGGAACTCCTTCTACCCCTTGTGGAGGTGGTCTTGGTCCATTTGGCCTTTGTAGAAACCTTGGTTGTTGACCAGTTCCTTCACCTGCATTCATCACTGGGTAATTCAAATTAGGTCTCCCTGGCTCCCCACGGGGCCAAGGAAAATTTTACATCCCATGTCCAGAATCTCCGCAATTCCAACATTGCAAGACTCTCCTAGGTTGTGGCTCTCTCTCCTTGGCTTTCTTTGTTTGTCCCTTTGGACCTACAGCTTGTGCAAGGTGAATTGACAAGCTCCTTAAAGATTCATTTAACTTCTCAATCACTTCTGTCGTTACCTCAAAAATCTCCCTAGATGTCGATTCTTGTGACCTACCTTTGGGTCCAAGACCTTCTATTGGAACCTCTCCCCTTAGGCACTTGAGTATTCTATACTTACCAACAGTCCTAGTTTCAGTTGCATCATAGGTAGCAAGTGCATCCGCCTCCACCTTTACCTTAAGATCAAGGAAGAGTCCACTTATAAACCTCTCCTTCTTTAGAAATTATGCACCATCACCACAGTTAGCAACATTTTGAATCCATAGAGCTCAAAGATGTAGAAACTCTTGCGTGTACAAGTAGTAGTCATCTAAGTATTTTTGCTTATGAGAAACAATGTCTTGCCATAGTTTTTGAGTGTTTTGGGGATCAAAGAAGTATCACTTGAAACTATTTACAATTTCTGTGTAATCCCCCTTCACTTTCTCAGGCAAAGAGTCAAACCAAATGCTAGCATCTTTTCTAAGGACCACCTCAAACATTTCTACACGTTCTTGATCAATTACTATACTCTTGATACGGCAAGACATCTTGAATTTTGCTAAAAATAATTCTGCATCCTCTCTCGGCTCTCCAAAGAAAAGAGGATATCCAGACATTTGGCGTTGGGCCTCCATTGAATCAATTTCAAAGTGACAACACGTTTTTGTTTTTCTTACTTAAAAATATTTACACAATAATGTTTTCTAAATTGCAATCTGTTCTACAAAAAAAAAAATTTGCACATCAAATGATCTATGATAATCAACAAGAGGCAGGATGACAGGGTTTGGTGATACAAGAATTTCTCCTAGCTACTCTTTGGGCATCAAACATGAACACCATACATTGTTGAAAATGGATCTTCCTACTAATTGCAACGTTTATTCTAATGTCTAGAGTGAAATGGAAGGGGAAAACCTCTATTCGTGGGTCATTATACATGGTCTATGCATGAACTAATGCTTAAAACAAAACAAAATTAAAGACGTCCAAACTAAGGCCGTACCTAATGAGAGGCAAAATAAAGGGATTTACTGATGTGTTTATCTCAGCCAGCCTAAGAGGGACCAAAATTCTACGAATTACTCATTGAAATTGCAACTTAGTACTAACAATTATGTGCACCTTTTGCCTTGTAATGGGAATGAAAGGATCATACCAATTCTCATGATTCATGCAAACTACTTGACTATGCTAAAGGTTGAACCACACAAGCTGTCCTCCATGGGGGCACCAATTTGAGGTGGTCCGGGGTGGGCAACAAGAAGATTTGCCTCTAAGCACCCTTCTAGGCTCCCGTGCTGCTCAATTGGGTTGGGGTTGGAAAAAAAAACAAACACACATACAAACCCGCAATCTAACCCTACACAAATTTGGGGCACCACCTAGTTTTGGATGCGAGCTAGGACGCGTAGAGAGAGAGAGAGAGAGAGAGAGAGAGAGAGAGAGATAGTACTCAGGGTAATTTGAAATGTACCCACAGTGACCAGGCAAACACAAATATATATGTAAGAAGGAGAGAGAAGGGGGAAGGGATGCTTGTTGCACTAATACCTTCTTACAAATCTGTCATGACCAATCAAAGTGAGATTAGTATTTTTTCAACATAGCTTGAGTAAATTACACCACAATACATCACAAGAAAATACACCCCAATCAGTGTCTTAAGCCCAGGGGAGTCTATCCACCCTATTTCCCTCTTACAGTATATGTGGGATTTATGGCTAAATTGATAACAACACTGGGAGACAAGCTATCAAGAACTTAAATAAAACACCAGGACACTTACACATCATTGTTGTCCATGACTTCACATTGGAAGAGAGACAAAGTATCCATGCTTAGTCCAAATCCACCCTCCTTGATTCAGCAAATGTTGGGCTTACACTAGTAGGAGAAATGATAGATTTCCTACTCTCAATTGAATGATCACTCTCTCTTACAATGGCATAGATCTCCCTTGCGAAGCACCCCTAATCCAATGCATATATATGAATAATCCAGTGAGATTCCACTCAAGAGATCCTTCTCAAGAGGTTGAGCTTGGCTTCTCAAGCTATAACATAGTGCTCTTGCTTATGTTTTTTTTTTTGTGCTAGCTACACCCTCCTTTTATAGCAATTTTGAGGGCTAGGGTTACTCCTCTAACCATGGTTGGGTTAGATTTTCAGCACTTTATCTAATTTCTTTTGCTTGGAATTATCAAGAAGTTGCTAGGGAAAGATGAAGAAAAGAGAGAGGAGAGAAATGGAGGTGATAGGACTTTTCATATTAGGTTAGTGTTAGTAAATTATTAGAGTTGGTATTTTTTATTAATTTACAAATGAAATTGGATATTTAAAGTTGGAGTATCCATGTAAGATACAAATACATAAGAAAAACTCTTAAGAGGTAAGAAAAGATGGATTTCTTACAATGTTGATGCTCCGAGTGTCTTGAGTAGGGCCAATTTTGACGCTTGTTGACGGTCTACTAGCTTTGATGGTACGTTTTCTTCTCCATCTTGACCTTCCTTGGGAGCCAAGGTAATTGAAGATGATTAATCAATCACCATGATGCTATCTTTCAAGAGAAGAAGCTGAATTTTGTGGTTTTTTTAATAGATACGGCTAATTTGGAGGAGGAAAAATGAGACTAGGTGGTCAATTTGGGACGGAAGTGTATGTAGGAGGCATGAGTTCACCATGGTTTCTCTTATTCTTCAAGGTTGAGGAGAAGGCGAGAGAGGTGGGGATGATGAGTGGAGAAGTGTGTGTGAAAGAGGAAAATGATAAAGTAGAAGAGGGAGTGTGGCTGCATAGCATGGCCAAACTGGGGTCCACCAATAAAATCATACCTCACAGCTCGTAGCTCAAAAAAATATGAAAAAATTTGAGACACAAGTTCAGCTCACGTGCTACAACTCTTGTCTTTATTACCTTTTCGAATGCTGAGAGTAAGTGACTTTAAAAATTCACCAAAACCGTCTATTGTTTTCCACTGCAAAAAGTCCTTGTGGGGTCCTCCTTTGGATAATTCTTTTGAATGCCTCCATGAGTGACCCCTCCATAATGCGTGCATGCATGCCACATATACTTGACCTTATTTTGTAAGTCTATTATTGAAGATATTGTTGAGATCATGATATAAGTGAATAGTATAACTAAGAAAATCAAATATTGAGGAGTCTTGAAAATATGTACACGTCAAAATATAAATACTATAGGTGGAAAAATATAAAGGGGTCAACTTAAAAAGTAAATCTCTCTCATTATGAGGCTACCATAAAAAGATGAATATTTTTGGTGTTCTAATTTATGAGAGTAAAAGAGAATAGATATAGGAAGGAAAAATATCACAATAGTGAAAAAATATACACATAAATAAAACTAGTTTTTTTGGATTTTTATTGGGATAGAGTTACACCAAAAATAAGAATCTTGCATGAAATTATTTCTATATGGAATAAAGAGTATGAAACTGTAAGAAAAATTATGGTAGCGGTGAGTCAATATACATAGCATAAATAATGCACATTTAGGTTGAAATATTTAAATAAATACCAAATTAATTATGTAAAAATCCTTATATTTTGTCCCTATATACAATGAAATATTTACACACAAAGAAGCCATAATATACTTTAATTTTTTTACTTATTTATTTATTTTCGCTCAACTAGCCCAGTCACTAGCTAATTGAGGCTTTTTAAGGAGATATGGGAAAAGCCCCCTTACTCACACACGCCTATGTACAATGAAATGGTAGGGATAGCCACAGGGTTTGGGTGATTTTGGTAGGGTGAGGTAGCTCACGATGGCAATTTGGATAGCCAAAAAATGGCTATCACTAGCAAAAAGTTACTCTTAATAAGCCGATTAAATTAGCGTGGATACATTTTGTGTCTATTGTTTGGTTATCAATCGCACATTCAGGGGTGATTTCTTCCTTAAATGTTGCACTGTCATCTGTACAAAAGGTTGAGAGTGTTTTGGAAATGCCAACATTATATGGAGGCTACATTGCTTCCATATAATGTTGCACTTCCATAGTGATTTCTTCCTTAAATGTTGCACTGTCATCTGTACAAAAGGTTGAGAGTGTTTTGGAAATGCCAACATTATATGGAGGCTACATTGCTTATGAAATCCCACCACAAAAATAGTTGTTAGCCATGTATGTGAATGGAAACGTTTATAAATATCAAAATATTGTTTTATTGTATTGGTGTTTAGTCTCATTTAATTATATAGTTTGTATATCAAAGGGTATTTTTATAAAAAACACACACACCGTACTACTTCCTTGATCACTCTTTGCTAAGTGATCCTATATAATTAAATTATACTAATATCCAAGTCATGTCCTAAATACTAATAAATATATATTCTTAGTAGGTAGAATGGATCTCCTCCCTAACCAAACTAGGTTATACCAACAATGAGAGGATACCTATGCCACTTACAACCACACAATGTATTCTCGCATGTTTTAGGACACCTGAGTTTCATAAACGTCTTCTAGACTTTGAATCAGAGGCCGTAGCTAGTTGTTTCTTATCTATTCTAAACATTGCCTCTGTTAACAATTGGATTTCTCTTCTTCCTTCTTCTAGTAAAGACCCTTCTAGCCTTATCCCTCTATTTGAGAATTTTCTAATTAATGTTCTTTTCATTCATACTCAAGATAGTTTTGACTATTTGTTGCCAATATCTCATAGATAGGTGTGTATTTTAGGTTCAAGCTAAGGGCATGGAATGCAATTACAAAAATATTGCTAGAATGCCTGTGTGTTCTGATCCTATCAGGATGGCAATTATCAATAGGAAATATTTGTAGAGCGTAAGAAGGAGGAACCAAACTGCTTGGTAGTTATTCACAATACAAATGAAATAACCTTGTCTAGGAATAGACCTTTTCTTGCTCGAAAAGCCAAAATTGTTGTACATTACCCTGAATAGATAACATTGCACTAACAATTGAGTGTGCGATGGATTTTTTATGGGATTGACAACGATAACAAGTGGCTAATGTTGCCTTGTACCTCTCTACCCACAATGCTTAATTATACAATTTGTATATCAAAGGGGATTTTTATAATAAACACACACATTATACTACTTCCCGGATCACTCTTGGTCGAGTGATCCTGTATGATTAAATTATACTAATATCCAAGTGATGTTTGAAATACTAATAAATATTTACTCTTAGCAGGTAGAATGGATCTCCTCCCTAACCAAACTGGGTTATACCAGCAATCAGAGGATACCTATTCCACCTACAACCACACAATGTATTCTCTCGTGTTTTACGACACCTGAGTTTCATAAACGTCTTCTAGACTTTGAATCGGATGCTATAGCTAGTGGTTCCTTATCTATTCTAAACATTTCCTCTGTTAACAATTGTATTTCCCTTCTTGCTTCTTCTAGGAAAGACCCTTCTAACCTTCTCTCTCTATTTGAGAATTTCTAATTAATGTTCCTTTCATTCATACTCAAGATAGTTTGACTTGGACTTTTATTTTTCATCCCTTCCTACTATTGTAAACAAATTGCATTTTATTAATAACATCCCTATCTTGCCTTTAGAAATAAGACAAGCTGAAAATGTGATCAACCCTCTTTTAGACTTTGATCTCCTTGATCCACAAGAGCAAGAAGCCCTCTGAGCCCTTGCTAGCACTCCATCTTCATCTAACCCGGAAAAATCTATTTCACATATCTTCTCTAGCATTGTTCCTCTTGTTCCCCCCAGACAAGTGGAGTTGGATTCTATCCGACTAGACAATCAACTTTGGATTTTTGAGCTTATCAACCACTGTGCTCCTTTTTGGATCAGCTCTTTGCCCCTTCTGTGTAGTATTCCAGTTGAAGTTGTGGAGGAGTGTGAAACCACAACATTACAAGCTAAACATCTCTTATCCTCTGATCTCTTATCCCCATGTGTGCGTATGTGCACAAGTGCGCACCTGTGCATGTGCACGTGCGTGTGTGTGCATGTGTACGTTTGCTAGTGTGCGCGTCTGCATGTGTGTGTGTTTATGATGTATATCCCTTCAATAAAGAACCATATACCAATTATTGACATAGATATCAATATATAAGTTTATATCCTTGAAATAGACAATGTTGTTGAACAAGAGTATTCAAGAAATGGACGAAAAGAAACTTTTATTTAGTTTATGATACAAGCAAGCTTTTTTGTAGGAGACTGAACGAGGTCCTAGATCATGAGAGAATAGACCTATACCTACCACCATCCAACACAAATATCAAGTTAGAACTCGGGCTATCCTTGATGGGAAGAGAGGTAACCAAGGAGTCTATTCTGCTTGTTATAGTTGTCACATAGCCCTACACTCACTCACTCTCCCTATATACATTAGGGGTAGACTTTTCTCCTTGCGGTAGGGTAATACCCTCTTAATTATGTTTTTTGTGGATTTATAATGATATAATTGTTTACATCCAATGGGGAAATCACGTATAGCAGAGGGGCGAAGTTTTCCAGATGTAAGTATTTAAATCGTTTTTCCTTGTTGTCAACCTATTTTTATCTCCATTGGTTTTTCCTCTAGTCTAGTTTGAGCAACCTCCTGTGTGTGCATGTACTGATGTATCATTTTTAGTTACACTGTGTTGGTAAAAAAGCTTTTATTGAACAAGACTAATACAGTTTGTGGGTCTAGGCTAGGTATGTCCAAAATTAATTATTACTTCAAGGAGTAGGTAAATCCACATGGTTACAGACTGTCCTATTATAAGGGTATATGATGCTGCATAGTTTTTTATAATAGAGAGTGTTGACACCGATATCCATAAGACAATTTTTTAAGTGGGTGACTTGGTATTGTTCCCCGACGTTGGTGTTCATCTATTAGCCGTTATGTGTATGTGAGTATGCTTTATTCAGTGCCTCTAATATGTTATGATAGTATTCCTATAAAATAGAGACCGATGTAAGATCCACTTAGGTGGATTATTGTGTATGGTTGTACCTCAGGAACAATTAGTTCTGTGTAACCAACTTAAGAAGGATAGAAAAAAAATACCGCACGTTAATGTTTTATTATGTATACTGAGTATGTAAGTATTAGTCCTCTCTATATAAAATTAGTATTCCTCAAGTCAAAAAAGAAGAACCTTTATTCAAAAACTAGTTTTTACTTCTTAGGTATATAAAAAATTCTATGTATAGATGCCTCCAGTTATTTAATCAAATCAGTCAAAAAACCACCTTTAGTCGTTTACACTTTTTCTATTAACAATTGCTAATTAAACCTGGTTGTTAGTCGCCATGAATATCATTGGTTTGTTGTATCTACGCATCGGGTTGTTGCCTTGGGTGGCTTTGAATGTGTAGGGGTATCTTTCCTTGATACTGCAATTGCTCTCCAGTGAGTGGTTAATCTCCGGTGTGTGGGATTGTGTTAGGATTACTGCTTGGAGATGCACAGATAGTGATGGTGGTTGCTGTGGGCAGATTGTATGTGCATTTAGAGGAGTATAAATAACATTCCAAGATCTTAGTGTTGCTATGACAGGTGCTGAGAGCTGAGTGCTTAGTAGTATTGCAGCGAAAAAGGGGCTTATAATTGCGCACTAGTTGTGTGCATGGCTTGTGTGTGCGTGTGCAACTGCCGCAGTAGTTGAGAGTGCCATGAGTGCAAAAACCTTGCAATAGTACTCTTTGTTCTCAAGTTTTTATACAATTTTTGAGTGTTAAATATAGTAGTATCCCCGTAAGGTAGCCCATTCACTGCATTAAGGGTAGTCAAGCAAGGTAGCCCATTCGGTGCATTAAGGGTAGTCAACATGTCCGGAGCGCACATGCCTGTAACATTTTGTTTTTTGGAGGGTTGCATCCACTCCATTTTTTATTAAGTTAGTCATCCATTTGGTGTGTTAAATTTAGTCAAACATGCGTTTAGTCTTAATGAGCACCAATGCATTTTTAATTTCTTTATGTGGAGGATTGCATCCATCCCTTTAAGTTTTTAAGCTAAGTGAATCCTATCCAATGTGAAGTGGTATTAATCACACGTTGTTTGATTAACACCTCACTTAGTGTGTTTATGGATCCCTGACAAGACTAAGATTGATAATTTAACACCTGTTGTTATAGAGACGATTGAAAGCAAAACAACTCCCGTTTCTTGTGATGGTAAAAGTTTGTGGGAAAGAAATTGAATAGTAATATTTTGATGGGCACTTAAAGGTAGTTAGATACTTTTCTGAGAAGATAACATGATACTCGTCCATGGGCTTACATTGGTCATTGTGCACATGAATTTCATAATTTTTTGGATGGTGCCACCTTGACCTCTCACAACATTCAATCATCGGCCAATCACGTAATCTGAAAACAAGTCAAGCACATATGTTTTCGTAGCCACATGTCAATCCCCTACAGATTGTGTATATTTTCATCAAGATATTTTTCTTTTACTGACACCTTTTTCACAGTTTAAAATTCCTCTAGATGATTGACATCAATCCATTCTTTGATCAATAATAGTGACACTCAACAAAAAAACCCATAATATTTGGATGCCAAAGATTGTACACATGCGTTACAAGTGATTTTATGTAGTTGCATCGGCCGTTGACTTGGAATTCTTAAACCACCATACCTAGGTTAATCTTTCAAGAATGTCCTATAGGTCACATTTGCCATGTTGTGAGTTCTTTTTTTGTTTGCTGAAACTAATTAACTATGAAGTGGGTCATTGTGTGTGTGGGTAAGGTAATGTGACTAAGGGTGTAAGGTAGTTCCAGAGTATTCACGTGTAGGGAGTGAGTGTGTTTAAAATATTGGTATCCATGACCACTTATGTAATGTTGCCCTTATGTGATTGTGTGTGTGTGTGGCCCTCCCCCATACCAAGGGAGAGGTCCACTTGGTGGGAGATAGGCCACTAAGTGGACCTATTCCCCACCAAAATCTTAACAAGTACTGATACATCAATTCTAATGTTAGGGAATTGATTACTATTGAGAAAATGTGTAATATTTCTAGTGATCCTATTTTGACAGAATCAGTTTTTTTCAAATAGAATAATGAGTGATAAATATATAAATGCTAAAGTTGTGTCTGATGCATTGTAGATAATTGAAATGTAATAGGACTAATCTTTGAAGTTCTTAAAGTTTAGCACGATTTGAAAGATTGTTGAATAGCCTATTAAATAGAGCTTATATGAATGAGTTTGAGATATTAAGAGAGAACATATATTCTTTTTCTAAATAATACACTAAAGACGTATTTGATAAAAATTAATGAATAACAGATAGTCTGTCTATGAACAGTAAAATTGAGATTTTTATTAATATCAGTGTTTTATATTTATGTGTTTTAGTTTAAAATGCATGGGTAGCCTTAAAATAAGTTGAAAAAGTAGTGGAGATTCAAAAATAGAGCTTTTAGGAGTCACGACCTAAAAGTTGCATTTTCAGCCAAAGAAAGAAGTTTTTTGTAATTCTGTCAACGATGCCTTGTAGGCCAGACCTATTCCCGTCGTTTTGAGTACTTGGATTGCTCTGTTATGAGTTCGTTTGTAAAAGTTATGATGAAAACAAACAGAAAGCAGCAGCAATGTAGTATACACAGGGACAGACAGACATACAACATCATACAGCTCTCCCTTCTATCAACCAAGAAGTGAATTTGTTTCTTCATGGTGGATTATTGCAATTGAGATTATGAAGGTACATAATTATGTTTTATTACTTTGATTATCATGTTGAATTGGTTGCACGAGTATGTTCTTTTGGCTATTTTCTAGGCGATGCAGAAATCAGTGTGTGAAACAGGACCTGTGCAAAGTGTCATGATAAAAATCTAACCTTTACGGATCGCTTAGCGATCACGTTCTTATCTTATTCTTGCATGTATACTTGGTGCAAAAATCGAGTTGATTGAACGCCTAAAAACCCGCTATTTTGAGAAGTCGTAGGCTTTTCGAGGAAAAGAAGGATAAAAGCACGACGGGTGGTGCGTTTGGGGATCATTCATAGATATCTTCTTCTGCGAGTGAGAGTGCAAGTGCGAGTGAGACGCTGCATGCAAGTGGACTGAAGCTCGGGGGTGGTCGGGAGGTTTGAGCTCCGTACAACAGGGTGCGCCCATATTCAATTGCTCCTCAGTTGTATCAAAACTCTACAAAATTTCATCAATACAAAGATCTGTTTTTCTGTCGATCTCTATTATTTTGTTCCTGTGACAATTGGTATCAGAGCAAGCGGTTGATTCTAGACATGGACGGATACGAGAGGAAGATGAAGGAGCAAGAAGAACTTATTCGATGACTACAAGAAGATCTAGAAATTGCAAATCCGGAGCGTGCTGAGGCTCTGCGGGGCAAAGCAACACGAGAGCCTGATATCTATGTGGACCTTCATGTCGAACATGAAGGCGAAAAACCATGCTATTCCACCAGGAAACAATAATCATCGTGGCGGCGCTGGGGCACCTGGCGGTGGTGATAGTGGTGATGGTGGGAACGGTGGTGGTGGACGTAGAGGTCGTCAACTCAAAAAATAAGAAACATTGAGATATGGGAGAAGCGACAATCAAATCATTCTTAACAAAGGCTAAGCTTCAAGAGTTCGATGGCATAAGAAAGATATGCGAAGATTTAGAAGCGTGGATTGAAGAACTCAAAGATTTGGATTATACTTTCAATATCGAGAACACGACCACCAGACTTTCGAATGCTGGAGCAAGGTGACTGATAACACAATACGTACCAAGATGGCTCAATTGGAGACTTTTGGCGATGCGTACGATACAGGTAAGTCATCTACCCCTTCTTTGTGATGTTTTATGTCTTTGATACGTCCTTTGAAAGCTTCTGTGATTGAACTTATGCGTAAAAGTTGAGATTTAAAATTGAATTTCTTAATCGATTTGGATAGTATTCATTGCTTCTTATCGTCTAAATTGATTGAGAGATTCAACTTGAAATTCAATCGAGAAGTTAAAAGACTTGTGGACTTAACCAATGGTAATAATAGTTTCACGAAAGAGTTAGTAGAAAATTTGTTTGTTTTTTTTCTTTGAAGAGTCGGAAGCATAAAGATGATTTCTATATCATAAACATTGATATGCATGATGTTATCATTGGTATCAATTAGATGATTAAAAATCATGTTTTGATTGATTGTTAAGAAAGAAAAATATATCTTTAATCATTTGATGATGATAAGTCACACTCTTCGAGGAAACAAAGAGATTCTAAATTTAGCTTTGGCCATGGAATTGATAAGGTGACTTAGATAAGAGTGTGAGACATTTCTTGTGTTTGCTAATGAGATTAAAGAAGAATCTGGGGATAAACAGAAAGAGATAAATCCAGAATTTGTAGAGGATCTCTTACATAAATTTAAGGATGTATTTTCGGACGATCTTCCTGGTATACCTCCGCCTAGAGCGGTAGACCATGCCATAGATCTATATCTAGGAGAAACACCTTATTCAAGGGCTCCATACAGGTTCAATATTGATGAGCTTAAAGAGCTCAAGATACAACTTGATTATCTTTTGAAAAAGGGTTTCATTAAACCTAGTGTATCTTCTTGGGGTAGTCCTGTGTTATTCCAAAAGAAAAAGGATGGTACATATAGGTTATGCAATGACTATAGGGGATTAAACAAACAGACCATTAAGAACAAATATCCTCTTCCTCACATAGATGAATTGCTTAGCCAATTAAGTGGTGCCACAATATTTTCAAAGATTGACCTTTGTTCTGGCTACCATCAAATCCGTATCAAGGCCGAGGACATTCCAAACACTGCTTTTCGTACACGTTATGGGCTAATGCACCAGCAACTTTCATGTGCTTAATGAATAATATTTTTCACCCATATCTTGATGACTTCATTCTGGTATTCTTGGATGATATTTTTGTGTATTCTAAGAATGAAGACGATCATGCATTGCACTTAAAGAAAACATTTGAGGTTTTGCGTGAACATAAATTGTATGCCAAAGCAATAAGTGTTCTTTTGCAAAGGATCAGATTCTGTATTTGGGAAGAGTGATTTCTAAAGAGGGGATTTACATTGATCTTGACAAATTTAAGACTATTGTGGAGTGGCCAACACCTAAGTCATTAACACTAGGTTGGTAATGGGACACTTTTATGTCCTGTTAAGTGACCATTTTCCTTGAATTATGTCAAGAGTTTCAAAATGGGTTTTGAGGTGCTATCTGTCGAGAAAGTTGTCTCATGAGCTGAAAAAAACTTGACATTTTTTTGGAATATCAATTCCATCTTTAACCTTGTCCTTGCACAACATTTCACAACCTAAACTGTGTGATAAAACGGACCCTGTTTTTGGCTTTTTTCAACTTTTTGCAACTATAGCACTCTCGAATTCATTTTTGTGAGGTTTATAATGCTAGAGAACTATCTTTAGTAGTCCTCAACATGTCCTGATGCTTCTAGGGAGAAATAAATGTTAAAGTTGTAAGTTATGACCAAATTACAAAAATTGTCAAATCCTGTTTTTTAGCCAATTTTAGCTCTTCTATGATTTTTTTGGTGGCTTTCATGATATCCAAATGTAGTTTTGATTTTCTATGTCGCATATTGTAACATAAAGCTAATATTCCTTGAGTTTTGGGGCACCTAATACCCTATTTTGCATAGTAGACAACGATGGTTGATTTTTTCAATTATAGAAGAAAACGAAACATTCTAGTAAATCAAGTATAGCTTTTTCAATATTGTTAGTTTCTTGTGACAACTACATGCATTTTGTAGGTAGTAACCATATCTAGTCACAAGGATCAAATTTGGCTAGATATTGAATAGTTTCTATGGGATTCTACAACTCATAATGTTGAACCCAAATTTTTCATGGTTGCTGTATTTAGTACTTCATCTTTGTCCCCAAGATTCCCCTTGGTAAGATATGTATTATTCTTTTGACATGCTCCATGGCTCCTTATGAACTTAAAGGACAATAGGGAACTAAGAAAACATGCATATATTGTTTGTATTGAGCGTGGCTATAGAAACTTTGATGATAGGTTTGCAAAATGGTAAAAATTCAACTTTTTTGTACCTATTTCTTTTGGCAAAACAAAAAATAGTGAGTGAGAAGCAATCATATGTTCTGATCACCAACCCATTGAAGTTAACTAGGGAATTTATCTTAAGTCCTACAAAAATCCCTAATCTTATTTTTATGCAACAAAACATAAGAAATGACTCTTTTGATGAAAATGTATTGGTCCATCAACTTTGGAGGCTTGGTGTGACCAAAAGATGACAAATTTACAAGTTTCTTATTTTTTCCATGTGAAGTAGGCCTTGAACTATAACCTCATGAAAGGGTTTTACAAAATGAGTGGATGTACTATGGTTTGGGAGGTTTTTTTCAAAACCCTGAAAGGACACTTTTATGTCTTGTTAGGTTACCAACCTAGTGTTAAGGGATGTGAGAAGCTTTATGGATCTAGCACAATATGAGAGAGCACACATTAAAGATTTCTCTAAGATAGCAAGTCCTTTGACCGAATCGACCAAGAAAGACAAGGGTTTTGTGTGGACTTCTAGGTGTGAGATTGTTTTTGAGACCTTGAAGGTTAAAATAGCGGAAAATTGTGTTTTAAAAGTTCCTGAGATGGGCAAACCATTTGTTGTGTCATGTGACGCTAGTGGTGAACAATTAGGTTGTGTTTTGATACAAGAAGGAAGAGTGGTTACATATGAGTCTTGGAAATTAAGACGACATGAATTGAACTATGCAACACATGATCTAGAATTGCTTGTTGGTGTTCATGCATTGAAACATTGGCGTCATCTTTTGCTTGGTGTCAAATTTGAATTGCGTACTGATCATCAAAGTTTGAAGTATATTTTCACTCAGCCATTGTTAAACAACAAACAAAGGAGATGGATTGAATTGATGGCTCAGTATGACTTTGATTTGAAGTATTTGTGTGGAAAAGAAAATAAAGTTGCAGATGCATTGAGTCGTAGACCCATGTGTAATTTGTTGACTGTTGTGCGGTCCAATTTGATTGATGAGATACATGCTGAAGTTGAAAATGATTCTTTTTATATGCCTATTTTGAAATTCTTGCGTGAGAATATTGGTGAGATATATGAGAACAGATATCACTTGTCTAAGGGAAATCTGTATTATTATGACCGCTTGTGTATTCCTGCAAATTCTGCTTTTAAGAGTCAAATTCTGCATGAGTGTCATAATTCACCTTTTTCTGGTCATCCTGGATTGAATAAGACATATGAAAAGATTAAAAGTTCATTCTTTTGGCCGCGTATGAAATTGGATGTTAAGAATTATGTGCGTGAATGCTTTCAATGTCAACAAGTTAAGATTGAACACAAGAGGATGCCTGGTGACCTTCAACCCTTAGACATTCCTTTACAGAAGTGGGAGTCTATATCCATGGACTTTATCATTAGACTTCATACTACTCATGGAGAGTATAACTCGATCTTTGTGGTGGTAGATAGACTCACAAAACAAGCTCACTTATTTCCTGTAAAAATAACTGATACTGCATTGACCATTGCACGCTTTTTTGTGAAAGAGATACTTCATTTAAATGGCATGCCCAAGAGCATAGTGTCTGACAGAGATTCTAAGTTCACTTCTCATTTCTGGAGAGAGACTTTTGACTCTATAGGTACCCAGTTACGCATGTCTACTGCTTTTCATCCTCAAACAGATGGGGAAACGGAGAGAGTGAATCGTATTTTAGAAGATATGTTGCGAATGTATGTCAACGAAAACCAATCTAATTGGAATGAATATTTTCCTTTGGTTGAATTTGCATACAACAGTTCATATCATTCATCTATTAGGATGACTTCGTTTGAGGAAATGTATGGCTATAACTGTCCCACACCTATTAATTTTCTTAACTCGAGGAATAAGGTAGAACTGTCACGTGAGATGTTTGAGAAAATGGATAACGATTTGGCCAAAATCAGGGGGAATATTAGAGAAGCTCAAAAGAGACACAAATTGTATTATGACAAGAAACATCGGGTTGTGGAGTATGAAACTGGTGATATGGTTTTCTTAAAGGTTATTCCCGAGAAGTCTCATTTGATTCTTGGAAAGGATAAGAGATTGTCTCCTCGATTTGCTGGGCCATTTAAAATTCTGAAGCGCATTCCATGTGAGTTTATTGAAAAAGTATGTTCCTAATGTGCATCATGTTTTACATGACAACTCTAAGTTGAAAGATAACAGAACATTGACTGTAGAACCAGACTTAGTGCTAGATAGGTGTGTTAAACATCTGAGAAATAGAGACATTGTGGAAGTTTTGGTTAAGTGGCAGAACTATCCAATAGAGGATGCATCATGGGTTGATCTTAGTGTTTTGCAAAGAGAATTTTCCTCTCTTTCCAACTCTGAGGACAGAAGTAATTTTGATAAGCAGAGAATGTAATAGGACTAATCTTTGAAGTTCTTAACACTAGGTTGGTAACCTAACAAGACATAAAAGTGTCCTTTTAGCATTTTGAAAAAAACCTCCAAAACCATAGTAGATCCACTCATTTTGTAAAATCCTTTCATGAGGTTATAGTTCAAGGCCTACTACACATGGAAAACATAAGAAACTTTTAAAATTTCTCATCTTTTGGTCACGCCAAGTCTCCAAAGTTGATGGACGAGTACATTTTCATTAAAACAGTCATTTCTTACATTTTGTTGCATAAAAATAAGATTAGGGATTTTTGTAGGACTTGAGATAAATTCCCTAGTTAACTTCAATGGGTTGGTGATCAGAGCATATGATTGCTTCTCACTCACTATTTTTTGTTTTGCCAAAATAATTAGGTACAAAAAGTTGAATTTTTACCATTCTGCAAACCTATCATCAAAGTTTCTATAGCCACGCTCAATACAAATAATATATGCATGTTTTCTTAGTTCCCTATTGTCCTTTAGGTTCATGAGGAGCCATGGAGCATGTCAAAAGAATAATACGTCTCTTACCAAGGGGAATCTTGGGGACAAAGATGAAGTGCTAAATACAGCAAACCTGAAAAAACTGGGTTCAACATTATGAGTTGTAGAATCCCATAGAAACTATGCAATATCTAGCCAAATTTGATCCTTATGACTAGATATGGTCACTACCTACAAAATGCATATAGTTGTCACAAGAAACTAACAATATTGAAAAAGCTATACTTGATATACTAGAATGTTTCGTTTTCTTCTATAATTGAAAAAATCAACCATCGTTGTCTACTATGCAAAATAGGGTATTAGGTGCCCCAAAACTCAAGGAATATTAGCTCTATGTTACAATATGCGACATAGAAAATCAAAACTGCATTTGGATATCATGAAAGCCACCAAAAAAATCATAGAAGAGCTAAAATTGGCTGAAAAACAGGATTTGACAATTTTTATAATTTGGTCATAACTTACAACTTTAACATTTATTTCTCCCTAGAAGCATCAGGACATGTTGAGGACTACTAAAAATAGTTATCTAGCATTATAGACCTCACAAACATGAATTCTAGAGTGGTGTAGTTGCAAAAAGTTGAAAAAAGCCAAAAATAGGACTCGTTTTTTCACACAGTTTAGGTTGTGAAATGTTGTGCAAGGACAAGGTTAAAGATGGAATTGATATTCCAAAAAAATGTCGAGTTTTTTTCAGCTCATGAGACAACTTTCTGGACAGATAGCACCTCAAAATCCATTTTGAAACTCTTGACATAATTCAAGGAAAATGGTCAGTTAACAGGACATAAAAGTGTCCCAGGAGATAAAAGTGTCCCATTACCAACCTAGTGTTAACACTAGAATGGTAATAGGACACTTTTATGTCCTTGGAAACTTTTGTGTCCTGTTAAGTGACCATTTTGCTTGAATTATTTGCATAGTATGAAAATGAATTTCTAGGTGCTATATATCCACAAAGTTGCCTTATGAGCTGAAAAAAACTTCGCATTTTTTTTGGAGTATCGATCTCACCATTAACCTTACTCTTGCACAACATTTTTGAACTTACACTGTGTGAAAAAACGGGTCCTATTTTTGGCTTCTTTTTCATTTTTTGGCAACTATACCACTCTAAACTTCATGTTTGTGAGGTTTATATGGCTAGATCTTAGGCCTTCATAGTTCTCAACATGTTTTGATGCTTGTAGGGAGAGCTAAGTGTTAAAATTGAAAGTTATGACCAATTTACAAGAATTGCATAATCCTGTTTTTTGGCCAAAATTTGCACTTTTATGATTTTTTTGGTGGCTTTCTTGATATCCAAATTCAATTTTGATTGTGTAAGTGTAATGTATAACATAAAGCTAATTTTCATTGAGTTTTGGGGGACCTAATATGCTATATAGCATAGTATATGATGATGGTTGAGTTTTTTGATTGCTGAAGAATACGATACATTTTAGAGTAGCAAGTATAACTTTCTCAATATTGCTAGTTTCTTAGGCCAATTGTGTGTATTTTGTAGGTAGTAACCATATCTAATCATAGACTACAAACTTGGCTAGATATTGAGTAGTTTCTATGGGTTTCTAAAGGTCATAATGCTAAACCCAGTTTTTTCATGTTTGCTGTATTTAGCACCTTATCATTGCCCCCAAGGTTCCAATTCTAAGAGATCCATTATCCTTTTGACATGCTCCATGGCTCCTTTAATATCCAAAGGCCCAAAGGGAACCAAGAAAACATGTATATAGTATCTGTATTGAGCGTGACTATAGAAACTTTGATGATAGGTCCGCAGAATGGCAAAAATGCAACTTTTTTGTACCTATTTTTTTTGCCCAAAAAACAAATAGTGAGGTAAAAGGAACCATATGTTTTGGTCACCAACCCATTGAAGTTAACGGGGCATTTTATCTCATGTCCTACAACAATCCCCACTCTTATGTACATGCAATCGACCGTAAGAAATTGTTGTTTTGGGCAAAATGCACTCGTCCATCAACTTTGGAGGCTTGTAGTGACCAAGTGATGAGAAAATTACGAGTTTCTCAATTTTTTCCATATGTAGTAGTTATTGAACTATAAGCTCATGAAAGGATTTTTCAAAATGAGTGGATCTACTATGGTTTTGGAATTTTTTTCCAAAACCCTGAAAGGACACTTTTATGTCCTGTTAGGTTAGCATTCTAGTGTTAAAGTCGAAAAGAATGTAGTAGGGCATATCTTTCGTTTAGCACGATTTGAAAGATTGTTGAATAGTGTATTAAATAGAGCTTATATGAATGAGTTTGAGATATTAAGAGAGAACATATATTATTTTTCTAAATAATACACTAAAGACGTATTTGATAAAAATTAATGAATAACACATAGACTGTCTATGAACAGTAAAATTGAGATTTTTATTAATATCAGTGTTTTATATTTATGTGTTTTAGTTTAAAATGCATGGGTAGCCTTAAAATAAGTTGAAAAAGTAGAGAAGATCCAATAATAGAGCTTTTAGGAGTCACGTCCTAAAAGTTGTGTTTTCAGCCAAAGAAAGATGTTTATTGCAATTCTGTATACGCAGCCTTGTAGACCAGACCTATTCCCGTCGTTTTGAGTACTTGGATTGCTCTGTTTTGAGTTTGTTTGTAAAAGTTATGATGAAAACAAATAGAAGGCAGCAGGAGTGTAGTATACACTGGGACAGACAGACATACAACATCATACAGCTCTCCCTGCTATCAACCAAGAAGTGGATTTGTTTCTTCATGGTGGATTATTGAAATTGAGATTATGAAGGTACATAATTATGTTTTATTACTTTGATTATCATGTTGAATTGGTTGCATGAGTATGTTCTTTTGGCTATTTTGTAGGCGATGCAGAAATCAGTATGTGAAACAGGATCTATGCAAAGTGTCATGATAAAAATCTAACCTTTACGGGTCGCTTAGCAATCACGTTCTTATCTTATTCTCACAGGTATACTTGGTGCAAAAATCGAGTTGATTGAACGCCTAAAAAGCGGCTATTTTGAGAAGTCGTAGGCTTTTCGAGGAAAAGAAGGATAAAAGCACGACGGGTGGTGTGTTTGGGGATCATTCATAGATATCTTCTTCTGCGAGTGCGAGTGAGACGCTGCATGCAAGCGGACTGAATCTCAATGGTGGTCGGGAGGTTTGAGCTTCGTACAACAAAGTGCGCCCATATTCAATTGCTCCTCTGTTGTATCAGAACTCTACAAAATTTCATCAATACAAAGATCTCTTTTTCTGTCGATCTCTATTATTTTGTTCCTGTGACATGGAAGAACTTGAGATATGTACACTTTTTTGGTCATTCGTTTAGGTCTATTACTATGTGCATGAACAAAATTACATGATCACCTAGTAATATATATTTTTTATCCAACATGTGAATGTATCAGAGTTCCCAATATAGAGCGAATGAGTTTCATTGTGGTACTTAAATACGACCTAGTATGGGTGTCAAAAGTGGGTTTGACATTGATAATATCAAGTGGGTAGATAGAAAAGGGTCCTCTGCTCTAATAGAGGTTTGTTATGGTTTAAGCAATCTAAAACATATCGATTGTTGTTAATAAATAGGAGATCATCTATGTACCTCCATGAGTACAAAAAAACTTGCAACATGTTATTTTTTTGCATTCTTGACAATTTGCGGATATACTCTCACTCAAACCATGCTAACTATAGATTACACCATAATGGAGAACAAGCATAACCCATTGGGATCCCTTATTTCTAATAAAAAAAGGGATTTTCGAGTTTTGGTACACAATTACCTAATAAAAAATGGTTCAAAGTGATAAAGAATTCAAAGGACAATGTAATCTCCTTGTGTTTAATTTTGGTGAGAATGATATTTTTGCGAGATTTTTAGAAGCCTTTATAGCCCCTTTCGCTGAATATTTCTTTTATATGTTGCAACGTGTTAACCAACCCGTTATTACCATAATGTGGTATTGCCTCATAGCATGATTTAACATCGAATGTGTATGCTACAAAAATTTTATTTGGAATATTTATCAAAAAATCATTTGGATTATTGATAATCCAATAACTATTACTAATAATTTCTTAGAGGGTTTTTAGTTTAGTATGAAAACCTTCAGTGTATTCACCCAAGCCAATGTTTACTGCCTAGAGAATTATTTCCATAAGGTTATTCAATGGAGAGAATATACAGTCATGTGCATTGGTTATCCATCTAAATTACTGCTTGTGAGTTTTGTAATTACCCAGAAGATATGGAAAATTGTAGGGACATCTGCACTGATTTCACTCTCAGATTTGTGAGAGCTTTGAAATTCATTAGATAAAATTCTTTTATTTGCCTCTAGAGGAGCTAATTTTCTACAAAAAAATTTGAGGGTTTGGGATGACTTATCCAAACCACAAATAAAAAGGTGCTCAATTCAAAAATCAATTTCATTCATTAAATCCGGGTCCTGAAACCAAGGTAGCTGATTACGCCTATGAAAAGGGAAACTGATTTTAGAAGCTTTATTAATTTTTTTAGAGATAATATTATGGTACATAACAGAGTCATATATACCAAGAATATTACATATTTTTATCCAACCAACAATTAGCTCTTTTGTAGCTTTGATAGGGTCTAAGGGAACCATAGAAATATGGTTTATCCCTTTACAAAATAAGTCTTTAAGCATGAAATGTTTGCCAATACTAGTGTCGATCGTAAGAACATGTATACCAAAAGGTTCCACATTTTTACAAAACTTAGCAAACCTATTAAGTGTCATACATTTACATTCAAGTGACAAGTTAAAGTGTATTTCTAGCCAAACTTTATGTTGAAATTCGTTAAAGTTCTAGGTATGCTACACGAATTCAAGACTGATTGAAGTTTCGTGCTTCCACATTTTTTGTTTTTGATGTCCTTCCACAGGTTATGTGGCCATGGTTCTTCTACTTCTAGAATTGGCATAGTTGCATGTGAATACATCCCATCTGTGGTATATGCTACCATCCTCGCATCCAAAGGTGTTTCAACTACCGGTTCTTTTTTGTCTTTGTTTTTGATACTTCGATTCTTCGACTCTTGGATTTTTTACAGATCAATACCTCAATCCTTGGAGTAATACAAATAGGTGGTTCCATAAGGGCTTGGGCCGCCTGGATGAGATACTTGCACATCTGCAACCTCTGTTTTTCATACCTTGGATGAGGATACGTTAGCCATCTATTCTCCTTCGTTTGGTTGGGTTTTAGCCTAGCTTCATAAGATTTCAAGATCTCATCTAATGGCTCAAAGACCTTTTCCACCAAGACCGAGCCTCCCAAAGGTATTACTGATGGATTTACTACCTCAATCTTTTCTTTATAGTCCCTTTCCACTCTCAAGTATTCTTCTCTTTGCTGCAATTTGGTTTCTAAAGCTGATTTTTCTTTTATATTTTTGGCTTTCAGATTGTCTCTTTTGCCTTCCAGGATGTTTTTGTCTCAAGGTGGCCCATATGGTCTTTCTCTAATATAATTTCTTTTGTACTTCTTAGTAAAATACAAAAGGCTCTATAAATCCAAAAATTTATTACACAAAACCAAATGTACGAATCTTCCTTTTGATTTATATGTTCTAGTCATTTGTTTAAGTGAATTAATTAGCTTCTGTAAGAATAGTCCGAACCTGATCTTCACTTGAGAAGAATTTCAAAGATTTTGTTGTAACACCAATATCTTTAGCACCACAATATTGTTGAGGTTTCTTATGCGTAGTAGAAGAATCATTACTCGGTGTATGCAAGATCTTCTTCATGGGTTCTTTGCCTTTCAAAGATCAAAGGATATTTTTGATGGTATTGGCTATAGGTGTGTTGGCTACTCTGGGTAGTAGCGGATTACCTGGGGAATACAGAACGAGCCTTTGAGCAGATAATAGACAAGAAAAACATTCATGAAAGTGATAATAGACAAGAAAAACGTGACATATTTGAGAGGTAAAGTAGCTACCCATGCAATAAATGCATATACTTGTATAGACGCATTGCACGATGAACGAGAGTCTAGTTTTTTGCAGTCACATTCGACAATTTTTTAGAAACTTCTTTGGGTCTTTTACCTGATCTGCGAGTGATAAGCCTTTTTTCCTTGTTACTAGAGATGAGTTAGAGCACTTATTAGACTCAACATGAGCTAAAGAATTTTGTTGAAGTTCAAAGGAGAGATCGGAGGATAAGAGATGTTTAGCTTATAATGAAGTGGTTTTACATTGCTCTACAACTTCACCTCGAATACTACACAAAAGGGCCAAAGAGCTGATCGAAAAAGGAGCACAGTGGTTTATAAAAAAGTGTAACATTAAAAGCAGTTGAATAGTTGCCATACCACGACGAGTATGTCAACGCTATTTGAGTTTTGGGTGAGAAGTGATACCTTTTTTTTATGTGTGCTAAGCAATTAGTTATAATGCCCATCTCAACGGCATGGTAAAAGATTTTTCTTTTTTATGAGATTCAATGAAATCCTCTTGATAAAGAGATATTTTAATATGAATCCACATATACCATCCAAAGAATGCTACTATAATAACGACAAGATTCCCATAAAGTTATTGTCAGAAAAAATCCTGTACCATGCGAAAAAATCTGAAATTTTTGCGAGTGTTTTGTTTGTTTATCGAGTCTTTTTTCAAAAGAAACCATATATCAACATTATTCCATCACGTACACTGTTTGACCAGGACATATCATTTTACTAACCCATCAAGTACCATTTAGTAGGTTCTTTATATATCCCTAGTTATACCATGTTCTTAGTTTAAAGGCACTGAAATTATGCCAAAGATAAGAGGCTATTATGTTACCCACAATAGTTGTATTATGCTCTCAAACCACATTATTTACCTAATCCTTATATTAATGCAATACATCATTACAATTCTACCATGTGTTTGTGTTAGAACAAATAGTGAGCATTTTTGTATACCTAGAAAAAAGCCAGTACAACTGATTCGAATGAGGTAAAAATAGCACAAATGTACATAAGTTTACTTAAGCATTGAATCTAAATAATTCCAGTAGGTATGACAGCCTACCTGATTAGTTGTTGACGCCATATGTTAATGCAAAGTAGGATGGAGTAGAGCCTTTCATTGCTAAATCAATAGAGGGACTACGTCTTCCTGAGAGAGAAGGATAACAAGTAGACAAAAAACCTTGCAATTGCTGGTGTATATATGAGTGTGAGTGAGTGTGTGTACTCTAGCTATTGATTAGGAGTACTCTCGTTTGCCACATATGACATACAGAACGGCGGAGTTCTATCCTATAGCAAAGGTAAGCTTACATGTGTGTGCATGTATGCAGGTAGCAGGGTGTGCGCAAACCCTACATATGCACGCCATTATATACCATAAAACCGGACGCAGTGCGAGCGAGGTAGTGATTATACCACAGATGGGTATTAGGTAAGGTAACCAAAAATATCATTATTGTAGTTAGAGCCCAACTATATATAGTAGGGTGAAAGCATGTTAACCTGTCATGCTTTTCATGTCCCGGACAATGCTAACTAGCACAATTTTGACATATGCTAACTAGTACAATAACTTGAGCTACATCTCCAAGATCTATGACTTATGATATATCAATAGAAAGCACTTGAAACAAGGAATCCAAATGTACAACCTCTGACAAATTTTGATATTATTTGTAAAAAATTTACCAGATGCCCAACTTTTCGAAGATGTGCTAACTTGAAACTGCTAACTAGCACAAAAAGCGCGACAGGTTAACATGCTTTCACCCAGTAAGCCAATCACCATAGTATCCCACCACCACCGCCATCTGCTAGGACAAATATGGGACATTCAAAAAGCAGAAGGTTTTTTTATAAAAAAACATTACAATATTGGGCACACTCAAAGTACATAGAAGGAAAAAAGGGGGGGTCTTCGATTTAGGGTTAAGCTTGCAATTTTGCCAATAGCATTTCCTTCACCCAAGCCGAGTGAAAATCATGTTCATATGTTGTCCAAGGGAAAACTGGTCGTCAAAGTACCTCCTGACACAGTTTTCTTTTGCATAAACCATCATGTACAATCATAATCATGAATATAGATCAAGACACGTCTTGGAAATAGTGTCAGCTTGAATATTTGAGCTTGAGTATTCCGGCACAATATTTATTAACTTTTTTAAATTTTTACATGATTTTATGGTACTTCATGAGTTTAGGTATTTATGGAGCATGTGTATAATTTGATATTATTCTTGTGATCCATTTACATCATCCCATGCTATGAGTGTGTGTGTGTGTGTGTTTATGGTGTATATCCCTGCAATATAGAACCATATACGAATTACTGATATAGACATCAATATATAAATTTATATCCTTTAAATAGACAATGTTGTTGAACAAGAGTATTCAATAAATGGACCAGGAAAAAAATTTATTTATTTTATGATACAACCAAGCTTTTGTAAGAGGCTGAACGAGCTCCTAGACCATGAAAGAATAGACCTATACATGCCACCATCCAAGAAAAATATCAAGTTGAAACTTGGGCTATCCTTGATGGGAAGATAGGTATCCAAGCAGTCTATTCTGCTTGCTATAGCTATCGCATAGCCCTACACTCACTCACTCTCCCTATATACATTAGGGGTAGACTTTTTGCCTTGCGGTAGGGTAATACCCTCTTTATTATTCTTTTTGTGGATTTATGATGATATAACTGTTTACATCCAATGGGGAAATCATGTATAGCAGAGGGACTGAGTTTTCCAGATGTAAGTATTTAAATCGATTTGCCTTGTTCTCAACCTTTTTTATCTCCATTGTTTTTTCCTATATATAGTCTATCTTGAGCAACCTCCAATCTTTGCATGTCTTGCTGTATCATTTTTAGTTACACTATGTTGGTAAAAAAGCTTTCGATGAACAAGACTAATACACTTTGTAGGTCTAGGCTAGGTATGTCCAAAATTAATTATTACTTCAAGTAGTGGGTAAATCCACATGGTTAGATACTCTCCTATTATAAGGGTATATGATGTTGCATAGGTTCTTTATAATAGAGAGTGTTGACACGGATGTCCATAAGAAAATTATTGAATTGGGTGACTTGATATTGTTCCCGAACATTGGTGTTCATCTATTGGCCGTTATGTGTATGTGAGTATGCTTTATTCCGTGCCTCTAATATGTTATGCTAGTATTCCTATAAAATAGAGACCAATGTAAGATCCACCTAGGTGGATTACTGTGGATGGTTGTACCTCAAGAACAGTTAGTTGTGTATAACCAACTTAAGAAGGATAGAAAAAAAATACTACACATTAATGTTTTATTACGTATACTGAGTATGTTAGTATTAGTCCTCTCTATGTAAAATTATTATTCCTCAAGTCAAAAAAGAATAACTTCGGTTCAAAAACTAGTTGTTAGTTCTTAGGCACATCAAACAGTCAAAAAACCAGCTTTGGTCGTTTAAACTTTTTCTATTACCAATTGCTAATCAATTGTTAGTAGTCATGAGTATCATGGATTTGTTGTATCTACGCATTACGTTGTTGCCTTGGGTGGGTTCGAATGTGTAGGCATAGGTTTTCTTGATACTACAATTTCTCTCCAGTCAGTGGTTAATCACCGATGTGTGGGATCGTGTTGGGGTTAATTCTTGGAGATGCACAGATAGTGATGTTGGTTGTTGTCGATAGATTGAATGTGCATTTAAAGGAGTATAAATACTCTCCACGATCTTAGTGTTTCTATGAACAATGTTGAGAGATGGGTGCTTAGTAGTATTGCAGCGGAAAATGGGCTTATAATTGTATGGCTTGTGTGTGCGTGCGCAACTGTCACAGTAGTTGAGAGTTCCAAGAGTGCAAAAACCTTGCAATGGTTTTGTTCTCAAGTTTTTACGCAATTTTTGAGTGCTAAATATAGTAAAATCCTAGTAAGGCATCCCATTCGGTGCATTAAGGGTAGTCAAGGAAGGTAGCCCATTTGGTGCATTAAGGGCAGTCAACCTGTCAGGAGCACACATGCTTGGAACATTCTGTTTTCTGGAGGGTTTCATCCACTCCATTTTTTATTAAGATAGTCATCCATGTGGTGTGTTAAATTTAGTCAAGCATGCGTTTAGTTTTACTGAGCGCCCATGCATTTCTTTATGTGGAGGATTGCATCCATCCCTTTAAGTTTTTAAGCTAAGTGTATCCTATCCAATGTGAAGTGGTTACTACTCGCACGTTGTTTGATTAAAACCTCACTCAGTGTATTTATAGATCCCTGACAAGACTAAGATTGATAATTTAACACCTGTTGTTATAGAGATGGTTGAAACCAAAACAACTCCCGTTTCTTGCGATGGTAGAAGCTTGTGGAAAAGAAATTGAATAGTAATATTTTGATGGGCAACTAAAGTTATTTAGATACTTTTGTGAGAAGCTAACATGGTACCGGGCCATGGGCTTACATTGGTCATTGTGTGTGTGTGTGTGTGGCCCTCCCCCATCCCAAGGGAGAGGTACACTTGGTGGGAGATAGGCCACCAAGTCGACCTATCCCCCACCGAAAGCTTAACAAGTATTGATACATCAATTCTAATGTTAGGGAATTGATTACTATTGAGAAAATGTGTAGATAATATGTCTAGTGATCCTATTTTGACAAAATCAGTTTTTTTCAAATAGGCTGATGAGTCGTGATAAATCAATAAATGTTAAAGTTTTGTTTGATGCATTGTAAATAATTGGAAGAACTTGAGATATGCACATGAATAAAATTTACATGGTCACCTAGTAATACATATTTTTTCCAACATGTGAATGTATCAAAGTTCCCAATAAAGCGGCGAATGAGTTTGATTGTGGTACTTAAATACGATGCAATATGGGTGTCAAAAGTGGGTTTGACATTGATAATATCAAGTGGGTAGATAGAAAAAGGATCTCTACTGATAGAGGTTTGTTACGGTTTAAGAAATCTAAGGCATATCAATTCTTAATGAATAGGAGATCGTCTATGTACCTCCATGAGTACAAAAATGCTTGCAACATGTCATTTTTTTGCATTCGTGACAATTTTCAGATATAGTCTCACTCAAACCATGCTAAGTATAGACTACACGATAATGGAGAACAAGCATAACGCATTGGGATCCCTTGTTTCTGATAAAAAGGCAATTTCCGAGTTTTGATACAGAGTTATCTAATAAGAAATGGTTCAAAGTGATAAAGAATTCAAAGGACAATGCAATCTCCTTGTGGTTTTTGGTGAGAATGATATATTTGCGAGATTTTCTAAAACCTTTGTAGCCTATTCCGTTGAATATTTTTATTATGTGTTGCAACCTGTCAACCATTACCATAATGTGGTATTGCCTCATAGCATGATTTATAATCGATTGTGTATCCTACAAAAACTTTATCTGGAATATTTATAAAAAAATAATATTGATTATTGATAATCCAATAACTATTAGTAATAATTATTTAGAAGGTTTTTAGTTTAGTATGAAAACCTTCATTGTATTTACCCAAGCCAATGTTTACTACGGAGAATATACAATCATGTGCATTGGTTATCCATCTAAATTTGTGCTTGTGAATTTTGTAATTACCCATAAGATATGGAAGAATATGTTTAGAGGGTAATAATAATTCATTCATTGAGGAAAATTGTGTCATGATTTCACTCTCAGATTTGTGAGAGCTTTGAAAATCATCGGATGAACTTCTTTTATTTTCCGCTAGACGAGCTAATTTTTTACAAATAAATAAGAGGGTTTGGGCTGACTTATCCAAAACCACAAATAAAAAGGTGCTCAAGTAAAAAGTCAATTTCATTCATTATATCCCGGTCCTTAAACCAAGGTTATTGATTAACTCTATGAAAAGGGAAATTGACTTTAAAAGCTTTATTATTTTTTTGAGAGATAATATTATGGTACATAACAGAGTCATCTATACCCAGAATATTACATATTTTTGTCTTTTGTAGCTTTTATAGGGTCTAAGGGAACCATAGGAATATGGTTTATCCCTTTACAAAACAAGTCTTCAAGCATGAAATGTCTGCCAATACTAGTGTCGGTCGTAAGAACATATATACCAAAAGGCTCCACATTTTTACAAAACTTGGCAAACCTATTTAGTGTCATACATTTACATTCCAATCACAAGTTAAATGGGATAGAGAATGTATTATAAGGTTTATATGAAACAGTTTTTAAATCTACAGTGTATTTTTAGCCAAACATTATGTTGAAATTTGTTAAGGGTCTAGGTATGCTACACAAATTCAAGTAAAATACAAAAGGCTCTCTAAAATCAAAAAATTTATTACAAAAAACCAAATGTACGAATCTTCCTTTTGATTTATGTTCTTGTCATTTGTTTAAGTGAATTATCTTCTGTAAGAATAGTCCGAACCTGATCTTCACTTGAGAAGAATTCCAAAGCTTTCGATGTATCACCAATATCTTCAGCACCACAAAATTGTTGAGGTTTCTTCTGCGCAATAGAAGAAGCATTGCCCGGTGTATGCAAGATATTCCTCATGTCTTCTTTGCCTTTCAAATGTGTAAGGATATTTTTGATGGTATTGGCTATAGGTGTGTTGGCAAGTCTGGGTAGGAACAGCTTACCTGGGGAATACACGAGGCGATGAGCAGCGTCAAGCATATGTTCATGAAAGTAATAATAGACCAAAATATCATGACCTATTTGAGAGGTAAAGTTGCTACCCATGCAATAAATGCATAAACTTGTGCAAGTCCAGAGCTGAAGTGAAAAAATCTAGATAGATTTTGAAACACATACCATAGTAAGTGGTCTACCCATAGTATAGACGCGTTGTGCGATGAACTAGGGTCTAGTTTTCTGCAGGCACATTTGACAAAAGGTCTATATGTAATCCAACAATTTTTGAGAAACTTCTTTGTGTCTTTTACCCAATCTGTGAGATATAAGCCTTTTGTTCTTGCTCTGCTAGAGATGAGTTAGAGCACTTATTAGAGTCCACACGAGCTAAAGAAATTTGTTGAAGTTCAAAGGAGAGATCAAACGATAAGAGATGTTTTTAGCTTGTAATGTTGTGGTTTCACATTGTTTCCCAAACTCAACTGGAATACTACACACAAGGGCCAAAGAGATGATCCAAAAAGGAGCACAGTGGTTGATAAGCTCAAAACTCCAAATTTGATTATCTAATCAGCTAGAATCCAACTCCACTTGTCTGGGGGGAACAAGAGGAACAACGCTAGAGAAGATATGTGAAATAGACTTTTCCGGTTTAGATGAAGATGGAGTGCTAGCAAGGGCTTGGAGGGCTTCTTGCTCTTGTGGATCAAGGAGATCAAAGTCTAAAAGAGGGTTGATCACATTTTCAGCTTGTCTTATTTCTAAAGGCAAGATAGGATGTTATCAATAAAATATAATTTGTTTAGAATAGTAGGAAGGGATGAGAAATAAAATTCCAAGTCAAAACTATCTTGAGTATGAATGAAAGGAACATTAATTAGAAAATAATCAAATAGAGAGAGAAGGCTAGAAGGGTCTTTCCTAGAAGAATCAAGAAGAGAAATCCAAACCTTAAGAGAGGCAATGTTTGGAGTAGATAAGGAACCACTAGCTACAGCCTCCGATTCAAAGTCTAGAAGACTTTTATGAAACTCAGGTGTCGTAAAACATGAGAGAATACATTGTGTGGTTGTAGGTGGAATAGGTATCGTCTGATTGTTGGTATAACCCAGTTTGGTTAGGGAGGAGATCCATTCTACCTGCTAAGAATAAAAATATATTAGTATTTCGAAAATCACTTGGATTTTAGTATAATTTAATTATACAAGATCACTCGACCAAGAGTGATCATGAAAGCAGTATAATGTGTGTGTTTATTATAAAAATACCCTTTGATATACAAATTGCATAATTAAACATTGTGGGTAGATAGGTACAAGGCAACATCAGCCGCTTGTTATCACTGCCAATCCCATAAAACATCCACCACTCACTCCATTGTTAGTACAATGTTATCTATTCAGGGTAATGTACAACAATTTTGGCTTTTTGAGCAAGAAAAGGTCTAGTCCTAGAAAAGGTTATTTCATTTGTATCGTGAATAACTACCAAGCAATTTGGTTGCTGCTTGTTACGTTCTAAAAATATTTTCTCATTGATAATTGCCATCCTGGCAAGATCAGTACACACATGCATTCTAGCAATATTTTTGTAATTGCATTCCATGGCCTTAGCTTGAACCTCAAATACATACCTATTTATGAGATATTGGCACCAAATGAAAAGTGTAACATTAAAAAGCAGTTCAATTAAAAAATTAGTACCAGTTACCATATACACAATGAGTATGTCAACACTATTTGAGTGTTGGGTGAGAAGTGATACCATTTTTTATGTGTGCTAAGCAATAAGTTATAATTCCCATCACAACGGCATGGTAAAGTATTTTCCTTTTTTATGAGACTCAAAGAAATCCTCTTGATAAAGAGACATATAATCAGTACGCAAAAAAGTCTAGAATTCATAAGTCATCTACTGCCATATACATTTTAATATGAATCCACATATACCATCCACATAATGCTACTATAATAACGACGAAATTCGAGGAGAGTAATTGTCAGAACAAATCTTGTACCGTGCCAAAAAATTAAAAACTTTGCCTGCATTTTGTTTGTTTATTGAGTCTATTTTCAAAAGAAACCATATATCAACATTATTTTATCACGTACACTGTTTGTTTTGACCAGGACATATCATTTTACTAACCCATCAAGTACCATTTAGTAGGTTCTTTATCTACCCTTGATTATACCATGTTCGGATTTTAAAGGCACTGAAATTATGCTAAAGATAAGAGGCTATTCTGTTACCCACAATAGTTGTATTATGATCTCAAACCAGTATAATTGATCCGAATAAGGCAAAAATAGCACAAATGTACATAAGTTTACTTAAGCATTGAATCTGAATAATCCCAGTACATATGACATCCTACCTAATTAGTTGATGCCATATGGTAATGCAAAGTAAGACGGAGTAGAGCCTTTCATTGCTAAATCAACAGAGGGACTATATCTTCCCGAGAGACAAGGATAGCAAGTAGACAGAAAACTTTTCGATTGCTGGTGTATTTATGAGTGTGAGTGAGTGTGTGTACTCTAGCTATTGATTAGGAGTACTCTTGTTTTCCACAGCCGACATACAGAACGGAAGAGCTCTATCCTATAGCAAAGGTAAGCTTGCAGTGTGTGCATGTATGCAGGTAGCAGTGTGTGCACAAACCTTACATATGCATGCCAGTATATACCTTAAAACTGGGCGCAGTGCCAGCGAGGTAGTGATTATATCGCAGATGGGTATTAGGTAAGGTAACCAAAAATATTATTACGTAGTTAGAGCCCAACTATATAGAGTAAGCCAATCACGATAGTATCCCATCACCAACGCCATGTGCTAGGCCAAATATGGGACATCCAAATAGCACAAGAGTTTTTTTCAAAATAATTACAATGTTGGGGACACTCAAAGTACATAGAAGAAAAAAAGGGGGGATTTTTTATTTATGGTTAAGCTTGCAATTTCAACCATAGCATTTCCTTCACCCAACCCGAGTTAAAATCATGTTCATTTGTTGTCTAGGGGAAAACTGGTGGCCAAAGTACCTCCTGACACAGTTTTCTTTTGCATGAACCATCATGTATAGTCATAATCATGACTATAGATCAAGACACATCTTGGAAATAGTGTCAGCTTGAATATTTGAGCTTGAGTATTCCGGCACAATATTTATTTTTATTTTTTAAATGTTTAAATGATTTTATGGTAATTCATGAGTTTAGGTATTTATGAAGCATGTGTATAATTTGATATTATTCTTGTGATCCATCACATCATCCCATGATATGTGTGTGTGTGTGTGTTTTTATGGTGTATATCCCTTCAATATAGATCCATATACCAATTACCGACATAGACATCAATATATAAGTTTATATCCTTGAAATAGACAATGTTGTTGAGAAAGAGTATTCAATAAATGGACCAAAAAAAACTTTTATTTAATTTATGATACAACCAAGATTTTGTAGGAGACTGAACAAGATCCTAGACCATGAGAGAATAGACCTATACATGCCACCATCGAACACAAATATCAAGTTAGAACACAGGCTATCCCCGATGGGAAGACAAGTATCCAAGCAGTCTATTCTGCTTGTGATAGATGTCACATAGCCCTACATTCACGCACTCTCCCTTTATACATTAGGGGTAGATTTTTTGCCTTGCGGTAGGGTAATACCCCCTTAATTATGGTTTTTGTGGATCTATGATGATATAACTGTTTACATCCATTGGGGAAATCATGGATAGCGGAGGGATGGAGTTTTCGAAATATAAGTATTTAAATCGGTTGTCCTTGTTGTCAACCTTTTTTTATCTCCATTGGTTTTTTCCTCTAGTCTAGTTTGAGGAACCTCCTGTGCGTGCATGTACTGCTGTATCATTTTTCGTTACACTATGTTGCTAAAAAAGCTTTTGATGAACAAGACTAATACACATTGTGGTCTAGGCTAGGTATGTCCAAAATTAATTATTACTTCAAGGAGTATGTAAATCTACATGGTTAGAGACTCTCCTATTATAAGGGTATATGATGCTACATAGTTTTTTATAATAGAGAGGGCTGACACCGATATCCATAAGACAATTGTTTAAGTGGGTGACTTGGTATGTTTCCCCAATGTTGGTGTTCATCTATTGGCCATTATGTGTATGTGAGTATGCTTTATTCCGTGCCTCTAATATGTTATGCTAGTATTCCTATAAAATAGAGACCGATGTAAGGTCCACTTAGGTGGATTATTGTGTATGGTTGTACCTCAAGCACAACTAGTTGTGTATAACCAACTTTAGAAGGATAGAAAAAAAGTACCACACGTTAATGTTTTATTATGTATACTGAGTATGTAAGTATAAGTCCTCTCTATGTAAAATTAGTATGGCTCAAGTGAAAAGAGAAGAACTTCGATTCAAAAACTAGTTGTTAGTTCTTAGGCACATAAAAAAATCTATGTTTATATGCCTCTAGTTATTTAATCAAATCAGTCAAAAAACCAACTTTGGTCGTAAATACACTTTTTCTATATACAATTGCTGATCAAACCTGGTTGTTAGTCGTCATGAGTATCGTAAATCTGTTGAATCTACGCATTACGTTGTTGCCTTAGGTGGCTTCGAATGTGTAGGCATAGATTTCCTTGGATACTGCAATTGCTCTCCAATCAGTGGTTAAGCACCGGTGTGTGGGATCGTGTTGGGGTTACTACTTGGAGATGCACAGATAGTGATGGTGGTTGTTGTGGGCAGATTGTATGTGAATTTAGAGGAGTATAAATAAAATTCCAAGATCTTAGTGTTGCCATGAACGATGCTGAGAGCTCGGTGCTTAGTAGTATTGTAGCAGAGAAGGGGCTTATAATTAAGCACTAGTTGTGTGCATAGCTTGTGTGTGCGTGCACAACTGCCGCAGTAGTTGAGAGTGCCAAGAGTGCAGAAACCTTGCATTAGTACGCTTTGTTCTCATGTTTTTAATCAATTTTTAAGTACTAAATATAGTAGTATCCCAATAAGGCAGCGCATTCGGTGCATTAAGGGTAGTCAAGCAAGGTAGCCCATTCGGTGCATTAAGGGTAGTCAACCTGTCAAGAGCACACATGCTTGTAATAGTTTGTTTTCTGGAGGGTTGCATTCATTCCAGTTTTTATTGAGGTAATCATCCATTTGGTGTGTTAAATTTAGTCAAGCATGCATTTAGTTTTAATGAGTGCCCATGCATTTCTTTATGTGGAGGATTGCATCCATCCCTTTAAGTTTTTAAGCTAAGTGTATCCTATCTAATATGAAGTGGTAATACTCACATGTTGTTTGATTAAAACCTCACTTAATGTATTTATGGATCCTTGACAAGACTAAGATCAATAATTTAGCACCTGCTGTTATAGAGACGATTGATAGTGAAACAACTCCCGTTTCTAGCAATGGTAGAAGTTTGTGGGAAAGAAATTGAATAGTAATATTTTGATGGGTAGCTAAAGTTAATTAGATACTTTTGTGAGAAGCTAACATGGTATTCGGCCATGGGCTTACATTGGTCATTGGGAATTGATTACTATTGAGAAAACGTGTAATATGTCTAGTGATCCTATTTTGACAGAATCGATTTTTCTCAAATAGGTTGATGAGTCGTGATAAATAAATAAACGTTAAAGTTGTGTTTGATGTATTGTAAATAATTGGAACAACTTGAGATATGCACACATTTTTTGTCATTTTCTTAGGTCTGTTACTATGTGCATGAATAAAATTTACATGGTCACCTGGTAATACATCTTTTTCCAACATGTGAATGTGTCAAAGTTCCCAATAAAGGGGCGAATGAGTTTGATTGTGGTATTTAAATACGATGTAGTATGGGTGTCAAAACTGGGTTTGACATTGATAATATCAAGTGGGCAGATAGAGAAGGGTTCCTTTGCTAATAGAGGTCTGTTATGGTTTAAGCAATCTAAAACATATCGATTGTTATTGAATAGGAGATCGTCTATGTACCTTTATGAGTACAAAAATTCTTGTAACATGTCGTTTTTTTGCATTATTGACAATTTGCGGATAGAGTCCCACTCAAACCATGCTAAGTATAGATTACACCATAATGGAGAACAAGCATAACCCGTTGGGATCCCTTGTTTCTTATAAAAAATGCAATTTCCGAGTTTTGATACACAGTTATCTAATAAAAAATGGTTCAAAGTGATAAAGAATTTAAAGGACAATGTAATCTCCTTGTTTAATTTTGGTGAGAATTGATATTTTTGCGATATTTTTTAAAACCTTTATAGCGCATTCTGTTGAATATTTTTACTATATGTTGCAACATGTCAACCAACCCATCATTGCCATAATGTGGTATTGCCTCATAGCATGTTTTAATATCAAATGTGTATGCTACAAAAACTTTATCTCAAACATTTATAAAAAAATAATATTGACTATTTATAATCCAATAACTATTAGTAATAAATTTTTAGAAGGTTTTTAGTTTAGTATGAAAACCTTCACTGTAGTTACCCAAGCTAATGTTTACTGCCTTGAGAATTGTTGCCATAAGGTTATTGAATGGGAAGAATATACAGTCATGTGCATTGGTTATCCATCTAAATTTCTGCTTGTGAATTTTGTAGTTACCCATAAGATATGGAAGACTATGTTTAGAGGGTAATAATAATTCATTCATCGAGGAAAATTCTAGGACATCTCCGATGATTTCACGCTTAGATTTGTGAGAGCTTTGAAAATCATCAGATAAAATTCTTTTCTTTCCAAACCACAAATCAAAAGGTGCTCAAGTAAAAAATCAATTTCATTCATTAGATCTGGGTCCTGAAAACAAGGTAACTGATTACCCCCATGAAAAGGGAAATTGACTTTAAAAGCTTTATTAATTTTTTTAGAGATAATATTATGGTACATAACAGAGTCTTCTATACCCAAAATATTATATATTTTTGTCCAACCAACAATTAACTCTTTTGTAGCTTTGATAGGGTCTAAGGGAACCATAGGAGTATGGTTTATCCCTTTACAAAAGAAGTGTTTAAGCATGAAATGTCTGCCAATACTAGTGTCGGTCGTAAGTACCAAAGGTTCCACATTTTGCCAAAACTTTGCAAACCTTTTAAGTGTCATACATTTACATTCCAGTGACAAGTTAAATGGGATACAGAATGTATTAAAAGGTTTATATAAAACATTGTTTAAATTTATAGTGTATTTCTAGCCAAAATTTGTTAAGGGTCTAGGTATGCTACACGAATTCAAGACTTCTTGGTAAAAAACAGAAGGCTCTCTAAAATCCAAATATTTATTACAAAATACTAAATGTACAAATCTTCCTTTTGATTTATTTGTTCTAGTCATTGTTTAAGTGAATTGCTTCTGTAAGAATAGTCAAAACCTGATCTTCACTTGAGAAGAATTCCAAAGCTTTCGATCTATCACCAATATCTTCAACACCACAAAATTGTTGAGGTTTCTTATGCGCAATAGAAGAAGCACTGTCCGGTGTATGCAAAATCTTGTTCATGGATTCTTTGCCTTTCAATGGTCTAAGAATATTTTTGATGGTATTGGCTATATGTGTGCTGGGAATTCTGGGTAGGAACAGATTAGCTAGTGAATACAAGACGAGCCCACAAGCAGCTTCAAGCATATGTTCATGAAAGCGATAATAGACCCAAATAGCATGACGTATTTGAGAGGGAAAGTAGCTACCCATGCAATAAATGCATATACTTGTGCAGGTCCAAAGCTGAAGGGGAAAAACTTATGTAGATTTGGAAAACACATACCATAGTAAGTGGTCTACCCATAGTATAGAGGCGTTTCCCGATGAACCATGGTCTAGTTATTTGCAGGCACATTCGAGAAAAGGTCCATATGTCTTTTGTGTCTTTGAGAAAATTCTCTGTGTCTTTTACCCGATCTGTGAGTTATAAGCCTTTTGTTCTTGTTCTACTAGAGATGAGTTAGAGCTCTTATTAGACTCAACACGAGCTAAAGAAATTTGTTGAATTTCAAAGGAGATATCAGAGGATAAGAGATGTTTAGCTTGTAATGTTGTGGTTTTACACTATTCGACAACTTCAACTAGAATACTACACAGAAGGGCCAAAGAGCTGATCATAAAAGGAGCATATTTGTTGATAAGCTTAAAACTCCAAGGTTGATTGTCTAATCTGATAGTATCCAACTCCAATTGTCTAGGGGGAACAAGAGGAACAATGCCAGAGAAGATATGTGAAATAGATTTTTCCGGTTTAGATGAAGATGGAGTGCTAGCAAGGACTAAGAGGGCTTCTTGCTCTTGTAGATCAACGAAATCAAAGTCTAAAAGAGGGTTGATCACATTATCAGCTTGTCGTATTTCTAAAGGCAAGATAGGGATGTTATTAATAAAATATAATTTGATTACAATAGTAGGAAGGGATGAAAAAAAAAGTCCAAGTCAGAACTATCTTGAGTATGAATTAGAGGAAAATTGATAAAAAATTATCAAATAGAGAGAGAAGGCTAGAAGGGTGTTTCCTAGAAGAAGCAAGAAGAGAAATCCAATTGTTAACAGAGGCAATGTTCAGAATAGATAAGGAACCACTAGCTACAGCCTCTGATTCAAAGTCTAGAAGACATTTATGAAACTCAAGTGCCGTAAAACGCGAGGGAATACAATGTGTGGTTGTAGGTGGAATAGGTATCCTCTGATTGCTGGTATAACCCAGTTTGGTTAGGGAGGAGATCCATTCTACCTGCTAAGAATAATATTTATTATTATTTCAAAAATCACTTGGATATTAGTATAATTTAATTATACAGGATCCCTCAACCAAGAGTGATCAGGGAAGCAATATGGTGTGTGTGCTTATTATAAAAATCCTCTTTGATATACAAATTATATAATTAAATTACACTAAACACCAATACAACAAAACAATATTGATATATGTATCAACGTTTTCATTCATAATAGTGATCAAAAGTACATCATTTTGATACAAAGGTTGTGGTGAGGAATCCTCTAGAAAGTAAGACTAAAGTTTCTACCTACCACCATCCAGTAGTACAGATGTATTAGAACATACCTAAACATTGTGGGTGGACAGGTACAAGGCAACATCAGCTACTTGTTATCGCTGTGAATTCCATAAAACATCCACCACACACTCAATTGTTAGTACAATGTTATTTATTCAGGTTAATGGACAACAGTTTTGGATTTTCGGGCAAGAAAATGTCTAGTCCTAAACAAGGTTATGTCATTTGTATCATGAATAACTACCAAGGGGTTTGGTTCCTGCTTGTTACATTTTCTCATTGATAATTTCCATCTTGATAGGATGAGTACACACACGCATTCTAGCAGTATATTTGTAATTGCATTCCATGCCCTTAGCTTGAACCTGAAATACATACCTATTTATGAGATATTGGCAACAAATCAAAAGTGTAACATTAAAAGCAATTTAGTTTAAAAAGTAGTCCCATTTACCATACCAGAACAAGTATGTCAATGCTATTTGAGTTTTGGGTCAGAAGCGTACCATTTTTTTATGTGTGCTAAGAAATTAGTTATAATTCCCATCACAACGGCATGGTAAAATATTTTGCTTTTTTATGAGATTCAAAGATATCCTCTTGATAAAGAGACATATAATCAATATGCAAAAAATATCAGAATTCATAAGTCATCTCGTGCCGTATCCATTTTAACATGAATCCACATATACCATCCAAAAAATGCTACTATCATAACGACAAAATTCCAGTAACGTTATTGTCAGAACAAATCCTGTACCATGCCAAAAATGTAAAACTTTTGTCAGCGTTTTGTTTGTTTTTTTAGTCTATTTTGAAAAGAAACCATATGTCAACATTATGCCATCATGTACACTATTTGATTTGACCAAGACATATCATTTTACTGGCCCATCAGGTACCATTTAGTAGGTTATTTATCTATCCCTGAATATACCATGTTTAGAGGTTAAAGGCACTAAAATTATGCTAAAGATAACAGGCTATTATGTTACTCGCAATAGTTGTATTATGCTCTCAAACCACATTATTTACCTAATCCTTACATCAATGCAATACATCATTACAATTCTACCATGTGTTTGTGTTAGAAACAAATAGTGAGCATTTTTGTATACTTAGAAAAAAACCAATATAACTGATTAGAATGAGGCAAAAATAGCACAAATGTACACAAGTTTACTTAAGCATTGAATCTAAATAATCCTAGTAGGTATGAGAACCTATCTGATTAGTTGGCACCATAATTTAATGCAAAGTAGGATGAAGTATGGCCTTTTGTTGCTAAATCAACAGAGGGACTACGTCTTTCTGAGAGACATGGATAGCAAGTAGATGGAAAACCTTGCGATTGCTTGTGTATATATGAGTGTGAGTGAGTGTTTGTACTCTAGCTATTGATTAGGAGTACTCTCCTTTGCCACAACCGACATATTCATGATTATGACTGTACATGATGGTTTATGTAAAAGAAAACTTTGTGAGAAGGTACTTTGACCACAAGTTTTCCCTCGAACAACATATGAACACGATTTTCACTCGGCTTGGGTGAAGGAAATTCTATTGGCAAAATTACAAGCTTAACCCTAAACCGAAGATCCCCCCTTTTTTCCTTTTATGTACTTTGAGTGTGCCCAATATTTGTTAGGAAATAAATAGATAATTGAGTAGATTACTTAATGGAGAGAGACAAATTTACATACACGAGATTATAGAGTAGAGAGAGAGAGAGAGAGTACACGTGATATACATGGTTCAGCCAATGTGGGCTACGTCCACGACAAAGCAGCCACTCAATGGCTTTAGTACTTCAAAACAAGAAGTAGTTTACATAGGGATTATACCCTTAATGGAGCTCCCGCCTTGCTTCACTCTCACCACCTCACACTCACCTTGTTGCATCAACTTCACACTATAAAATGTGTGTAGAAATGGCCTCCTTTTATAGGCCAAAAGGGCTGCCCTCTCTTATGAGAGGCAGCCATGTGTAGCCGCCCTTGTGTGAATAAGTCCAAATTGGACCCTTCAATCCGCCCATGTGTGGCCGCCCTTGAGAAGACAAGTCCGCTTTTGAATTCGGCCACTAGCCATTGACTTCCAACCACCGGCCACCGGCCAACCATACCGGTTGTTTTCGGACCACTTTCCGGCCGCCGTCCAGCCATAATATTCCGACGAGGGAAAAAAAAGTCTCGGGGACTTCCACCCCCGAGGCCCCTAAAGTTACCCCTGATTCTTGGCCGTGAAAATTTTGGTTTCCGGTGAGTGATTTTCCTTCACGCACGATGGCTTCTCCTCATAATGGGGGCCTTAAAAATGTGCGTTTTTACCACATAAAATTACAAGGGTTAAATCAGGCTCCATACTTAACAATATTGTCATGTTTTCTATAAAAAAACCTTCTGCTTTTTGGATGTCCCATATTTGGCCTAGGACATGGCAGTGGTGGTGGGGTACTATGTTGATTGTCTTACTATATATAGTTGGGCTCTAACTACATAATGATATTTTTGGTTACCTTACCTAATACCCATCCGCAGTATAATCACTACCTCGCTGGCATTGCGTCCGGTTTTATGGTATATAATGGCATGCATATGTAGGGTTTGTGCACACAGCTACCTGCGTACATGTAGACACGTGAAAATCTTACCTTTGCTCTAGGATATAACTTTGCCATTCTGTATGTCGGTTGTGGCAAATAAGAGTACTTCTAATCAATAGCTAGAGTACACACATTCACTCACACTTATATATACACTAGCAATCGCAAGGGTTTTCGCCTACCTGCTATCCTTGTCTCTCAGGAAGACATAGTCCCTCTCTTGATTTAGCAACAAAAGGCTCTACTCCATCCTACTTTGCATTAACATATGGCGTCAACTAATCAGGTAGGCTATCATACCTACTTGGATTATTTAGATTCAATGCTTAAGTAAACTTATGTACATATGTGCTATTTTTGCCTCATTCTGATCAGTTATATTGGTTTTTTTCTAAGTATACAGAAATGCTCACTATTTGTTTCTAACACAAACACATGGTAGAATTGTCATGATGTATTGCATTAATCTAAGGATTAGGTAAATAATGTTATTTGAGAGCATAATACAACTATTGTGGGTAGCATAATAGCCTCTTATCTTTAGCATAATTTCAGTGCCTTTAAACTCTGAACATGGTATAATCGTGGAAAGATAAAGCACCTACTAAATGGTACTTGATGGGTCAATAAAATGATATGTCCTTGTCAAATCAAACAATGTACCTGATGGCATAATGTTAATATATGGTTTCTTTTGAAAGTAGACTCGAAAAACAAACAAAACGCTGGCAAAATTTTTAGATTTTTGGCATGGTATAGGATATGTTCTGAAAGTAACTTTACAGGAATTTTGGCGTTATTATAGTAGCATTCTTTGGATGGTATGTGAGGATTCATATTAAAATGTATATGGTAGATGACTTATGAATTCTTTTTTTTGCATGCTCATTATATGTCTCTTTATCAAGAGGATTTCTTTGAATCTCATAAAAAAGAAAAACCTTTTACCATGCTATTGTGATGGGCATTATAACTGATTTCTTAGGACACATAAAAAAATGGTATCGATTCTCACCCAAAACTCAAATAGCATTGACATACTTGTTGTGGTATGGTAATTGGAACTAGTTTTTTAATTAAACTGCTTTTAATGTTACACTTTTCATTTGTTGCCAATATCTCATAAATAGGTATGTATTTCAGGTTCAAGCTAAGGGCATGGAATGGAATTAAAAAAATACTGCTAGAATGCGTGTGTGTATTGAACCTGTCAGGATGGAAATTATCAATGAGAAAACGTAGCAAGGAGGAACCAAAACCCTTGGTAGTTATTCATGATACAAATGACATAACCTTGTCTAGGACTAGACCTTTTCTTGCCCGAAAACCCAAAACTATTGTACATTACCGTGAATAAATAACAATGTACTAACAATTGAGTGTGCGGTGGATGTTTTATGGGATTGAAAACAATTACAAGTGGCTCATCTAGACACATTTGCAAAACACTTGCACTCAAAGATGAAGCTATGAAAGGTCCTAAAATTAACCTTTAGTATCCTGTCAATAGTTCCATAGTACTTGGCTTCATCACGAGTCTGTGTCAAGGTTGCCCATGATGTCACAATCCATGGTGGTTCTACGCTTGTCAATGTGGCGCGTACGAAAGTGACGACCCTTTGACCACATAGAGTTAAAGGAAAGGCACCACAAAATAGAAAAATATATTAATTTATCAAATATATATTAAAGATAATTTCAAGAAATAGTGAGACAATATGGTTTAGGTATATATGTACTCTACCTTTGGTATGCAGCCTCGTGCATACTCCCATTCTTTGTTGGTGATGTCTTCTCCGCGCACTTTTGCCTCGGCCATTCTCTCAATTTTTTGTCAAGTGTTACTATTATCGATCAAAGAATGGATTAATGTCAATCATCTAGAGGAGTTTTAAACTGTGTAAAAAGTGGCAATAAAAGAAAAATATCTTGATGAAAAATACACGATCTGTAGGGTGTTGACATGTGGTTGCTAAAATATATGTGCTGGACTTGTTTTCAGATTACGTGCTTGGCAGATGACTCAATCTTGTGAGAGGTCAAGGTGGCACCATCCAAAAAATTACGCAAGTCATGTGCACAATGACCAATGTAAGCCCATGGCCCAGTACCATGTTAGATTCTCACAAAAGTATCTAATTAACTTTAGCTGCCCATCAAAATATTACTATTCAATTTCTTTCCAACAAACTTCTACCATTGCAAGAAAGGGGAGTTGTTTTGCTTTCAATCGTCTCTATAACAGCAAGTGTTAAATTATGGATCTTACTCTTGTCAAGGATCCATAAATACAGTGAGGTTTTAATCAAACAAGGTGTGAGTAATACCACTTCACATTAGATAGGATACACTTAGCTTTAAAACTTAAAGGGATGGATGCAATCCTCCACCTATAGAAATGCACGGGCGTTCATTAAAACTAAACGCATGTTTGACTAAATTTAACACACCAAATGGATGACTATCTTAATAAAAAATGGAGCGCATGCAACCCTCCAAATAACAGAATGTTATAAGCATGTGTGTTCCTGACAGGTTGACAACCCTTAATGCACCAAATGTGCTACCTTGCTTGACTACCCTTAATGCACCGAAGGGGATGCCTTACTGGGGTACTACTATATTTTGCACTTAGAAATCTGAGAAAAAAGCGTACTATTGCAAGGTTTTTCCACGCTGGGCACTCTCAACTTCTACGGCAGTTGCACACGCACACACAAGCCATGCACACAACTAGTGCGCAATTATAAGCCCGTTTTTCACTGCAATACTACTAAGCACCCAGCGCTCAACATCGTTCATAGCAACACTAAGATATTGGAATTTTATTTATACTCCTCTAAATGCACATACAATTTTCTCACAACAACCACCATCAGTATCTGTGCATCTCCAAGCACTAACCCCAACACGATCCCACAGATTGATGATTAACCAATGATTGGAGAGCAATTGCAGTATCAAGGAAATCTACGCCTACACATTCGAAGCCACCCAAGGCAACAACGCAAAGTGGAGATACAACAAATCAAAGATACTCACGACGACTAGCAACCAAGTTTGATTAGCAATTGTTAACTGAAAAAGTGTAAATGATCGATTAAAGTTGGTTTTTTGACTGATTTGATTAAATAACCGGAGGCATATATACATAGATTTTTTAATGTACCTAAGAACTCACAACTAGTTTTTGAATCGAAGTTCTTCTTTTTTGACTTGAGTCTCCAAGAAAATCATGCTAAGGAAATTTTTGGTAGACATACCCTGAATTTTATCTTGTTGAAAGTTTTTATAGATATTTAGATCATTATGTTGGACTGTCTGGTGTCTTTGTATGAAGAGAAAAAACATTGAAGCTATAAAAGTTTCACATATTACATTGCAGGAGAGAAAAGATGTGTTGACCTAGCCTTAAAATCTATCTTAGTGTCTCGATAAAGATAGCAATCTGGCTTTTTGTACAACAGTTCATTTTGCAAACTAAAATGCATAAACTTAAAAACTTAAATGCATTGAGAAATCTATGGTTTAATGACTTTTGCTTTCAAAAATTAATAAGGAATTTGGGTATAAGCCATGAATGGTGAGCCGTAAACCTCTCGTGGAGGGTCTCATTGTGAGATTACACAAACTGAATTTTTGAAAATTTGTTCGATTTACAAACAAGATGCTGCCCAATTTTTGCTAGGTAGGTAATGTTAACCGTACCTACTAAGAACTTAGTTCTTTGATTGAAGCTAGAGTGACATAGTGACTCCTATCAACAACAAAAAAAGCTTTCCTTTGTTGTTAGCTACCTTTCTAAATGACGTGTGCAGGCACTAATTTGACAATGATGGCTTAAGATGAAGAGCTAAGTAGATTATTTTCCTTCATGGTGACGGATAAACTAAATGTTATGCTTTAACTACATTGCAAAATAAGAAAAGAAAAAATGAACATGGGTAGTATGACTCTTGTTTTCAAACGTGGAAAGCAAATCTGAGTTTGTATATCGTCTCATACAGGATCAAGTGCATAAACATACATGGGAAAGTGATGAGATACATGATTATTTTGGCAAACCATAAACCTCATGTGGAGGGGATTATTGAGAGATGAACTTAAGGGAGATCAAGTTCATAGAGCTCTTTTGAACTCTATCCCAATCTGCTGTAAAATTGTGTCCGAAGTTGTTAGAATTTCTTGGTTTGTTTTACAAAATAATGTTTATTGGACCAAAAGATACACACTTAGAATGTATTAACACTTGGTTGGTAACCTAACAGGACATAAAAGTGTCCTTTCAGGGTTTTGAAAAAAACCTCCAAAACCATAGTAGATCCACTCATTTTGTAAAATCCTTTCATGAGGTTATAGTTCAAGGCCTACTACACATGAAAAAAATAAGAAACTTGTAAAATTTCTCATCTTTTGGTCACACCAAGCCTCCAAAGTTGATGGACCAGTACATTTTCATCAAAACAGTCATTTCTTACGTTTTGTTCCATAGAAATAAGATTAGAGATTTTTGTAGGACTTGAGATAAATTCGCTAGTTAACTTCAATGGGTTGGTGATCAGAACATATGATTGCTTCTCACTCACTATTTTTTGTTTTTCCAAAAGAAATAGGTACAAAAAAGTTGAATTTTTACCATTTTGCAAACCTATCATCAAAGTTTCTATAGCCACACTCAATAAAAATAATATATGCATGTTTTCTTAGTTCCCTATTGTCCTTTAGGTTCATAAGGAGCCATGGAGCATGTCAAAAGAATATTACATCTCTTACCAAGGGGAATCTTGGGGACAAAGATGAAGTGCTACATACAGCAAACATGAAAAAACAAGGTTCATTATTATGAGTTGTAGAATCCCATAGAAACTATTCAATATCTAGCCAAATTTGATCCTTATGACTAGATATGGTTACTACCTACAAAATGCATGTAGTTGTCACAAGAAACTAACAATATCAAAAAAGATATACTTGATATACTAGAATGTTTCGTTTTCTTCTATAATTGAAAAAATCAACCATCGTTGTCTACTATGCAAAATAGGGTATTAGGTGCCCCAAAACTCATGGAACATTAGCTTTATGTTACAATATGCGACATAGAAAATCAAAAACTGCATTTGGATATCATGAAAGCCACCAAAAAAATCATAGAAAAGCTAAAATTGGCTAAAAAACAGGATTTGACAATTTTGGTACTTTGGTCATAACTTACAACTTTAACATTTATTTCTCCTTAGAAGCATCACGACATGTTGAAGACTACTAAAGATAGTTCTCTAGCATTATAGACCTCACAAACATGAATTCTAGAGTGGTATAGTTGCAAAAAGTTGAAAAAGGCCAAAAGGAGGACCCGTTTTTTCACACAGTTTAGGTTGTGAAATGTTGTGCAAGGACAAGGTTAAAGATGGAATTGATATTCCAAAAAATTGTCGAGTTTTTTTAAGCTCATGAGACAACTTTATAGATAGATAGCACCTCAAAATACATTTTGAAACTCTTGACATAATTCAAGGAAAATGGTCACTTAACAGGACATAAAAGTGTCTCATTACCAACCTAGTGTTAAGGTATTCTTGCATGGTGGTTGAGACATTGTGCTCAAGTTTTTGGCATGAGAAAGGGCATTAAATAACTAAGGAATAATTCAAATAAGTACATGATTATTTAAAGTTTTCTATTTAGTCTAAAAACCGTAATCCTCCCGTGAGGGTCTCCAAAGAGATGGCAATTCCGATTGCTTTTTGACAAAGTTTTCAAAATACAAACAAGATGCTATCCAACTTTTGTAAAGAAGCCTAGTTTTTGGCTTTGTTGATACATTAGACATATGATAGTCCGTAGGGTAAACTGTAAACTAATTTTGTAGGTGTGACATGGATAACAACTGGACCCAGTTTTGACACCTACAATACACACTGCAAGTATAACCAGTTCTAACTGAATACTTTTGTATGGATGCTGGTAACAACTAGATCCTTCTCCTTGTATGTTTAGTGGAGGATTATCCCAAGCAGTGGACGCATACAGATACAACAATAAGATGCCATTTTTTTATGATCAAAGATCGTATTGACTATCAGATGCAGAGTGTTGTATATGACAAAGAAAGGACATATTCTACACATGAAATGTATACTCACCTTTATGATGTCTTGTTTTAATGTTTTTTTTTAGATGTATTATTCAATGCAATTGTTTAAGTTAGGTTCAATTACGAATGGATTTTCATACATAAACACACACCTTCTCTTCCTACTAGTCTTTGGTCGGACTAGTAACATACTTAGCAAACGTATTGAAATAATACATTATATAATAATTATACAATTACTCCAATAAATCCTGACTTCAATCAAATGATTTGTGTCAAAGTATGGGTATTCATACCCTAAAGAATTGGACTACGTACTTACTTACCCTATGCTAAACATATTCCAAAGTTGCTACTCCAATTTATCCGGACTTTAATCAAAAGATTTTGTCAGGATATGAGTTTTAGAACTCTAATAATGGTAGTAAAATTAGGGTTACCTATATTTGAATTAATAAAAACACGTAAATATTTGGGTACTCTCAAGTGTACAAGATAGGAAAAGATGTGTGGCATGGAGGTATATTATAGTCACCAACATGATAAAAACCGGCTTGATATATCAATCAGATGCATGAGAATCTAGGTACGTCTTTCATATTACCATATTCTCCTCCTACGAGGACCCCTTTATCGAGAAATTCACATGTAGAACCCCTTTCAACACACCATACGTTTGATGATTGAATCTCTTTTTACGAAACATGATTATTTTTTTGGTAGGATAGTACAACTTTATGACTTTTAACCATAGTTTCTTGCAATTGGTGGGGGATAGGTCCACTTGGTGGACTATCCTCCAACCAAGTGGATCTCTCCTTTGGTATGGGGGAGGGCCACACACACACACACACACATTTACATAGGGTGTCTTCTATGTGGATGACTTGCACACCTACCTGAAAATATACGTACCTTTGTAGATGACTTTGCCTTAGTTTTAGTGGATGACCTTTCTGTTTATGAATCTCACTTGGCCCTCTTTGTTCCCTGGCATGAGAGTTGGCTATTTTCTGCAGTAATGCACTCCTCTTTCCATGCAAACCCTTTGTAGGCCTCTGCTTTGATCAACAACCCAGGTTAGGTTGGCGGTCATTCACTCGGCCATCATGGCCCTATGCTCAAACTAGCTAACACTTCGTGCATCATGGACCCATCTACTCTCTTTCTCTCTCTCTCTCTCCCTCTTTCTCTCTTTCTCCCCCTTAAACATTATTGTAGACACTACTAGCTCATAAATATTTTTGGTGGTACAATATGGTCTAGCTGTAATATTCACATAGACACAATGGTGGTATTAAATGAGGTACATGCAAGGAATAGAAGGGACATACCTATACTTAGAGGCCCCTATATTTAGAGGCTATCTCAAATTGATGTTATATTGGGGCACATATGTTCCCCTCTCATTTGCTCACCCTTTGCATTATCCCTCTATATACGCTCTCAACATGAGAATTCTACATGTCGCAAGCTGTGATTTTCTCAATCTCCCCTCCGCCTGGTGTGTTCTCTGCAAGCTTAGGAACTCATAATCTCTTTTTGTTGGTGCGGTTTCTACACGCTTAAGCTGGTTTCATCCCATGCGCAAGGATCTCATAAGTACTCCACCTAGTGATTTCTCTACATGCTTAGAGATCTCATAAAAAGGAAATTGGGGATGTTTATAGAGCTCCTCACTTTTGATGAGCTGGAGTCTACTTAACTTGGAAATTGGAATTTATAAGAAATCGGGAGTTGACTCCTTCTGGCTATAACTAGCCTGCGTTTCTATTTGTACTCCACTTGCTTACCGATACCATGGCTCAACCCTGGACTGCTACTCCATGGAGAGACTTGCGCTCAGGAGCCCCCCTCATGCAACCATTACGATACCTTTGTGAGAAAAAACTTTCCCAAATCTCTGGCTTGTATCATCTCTTGTGTATGCTTCTCTGCAAGCTGTCTCAAAGATCTCTCCCCCCCCCCCCCCACACACACACACGCACACATGTACACGCTGGTGCAGCTAAAGTCAGTCCGAGCTAGCAGATGGTCAATGTCAGGCAGAGAGAGCATGTGAGTGCAGTGCAAAAGTCTAGGGCAGGTACCAAAGCCCTAGGCAACCCAAGGATAGCGGAGGTGTATGTTCAAAATGGTTTTTTAGGCCAAAGGTGTGCTGCAAAGAGCCAAGTAGGTTGGTGGCCTTCTATTTTGGAGGCGTGGGTTTTATGTGCTAAAGTGTGGTCTTCAGTGTGCTTTACAACCTGATCCAGACGGCTCGTCAAAAGGAGCCCCGGTGCTCAAGATATTGCAGTTCAAAGCTGAAGTGTGTAGTAGATCCCCGACGGACAGGGCAACTGGGGACAAGTGGATCGGGCTGATGTCAGTGTATATGCCTATAGTGCTTGAGTTGTGGAGCATGCCTGTCTTCTCGGATCACAAACCGGAGCTTTGGATGGCAAGATATGGTCAGTTGAAGCTTTTCCAGGGGCCAGGTCTGAGCCCACTTGACCGCATTGGGAGGCGTGCCATCTGGCAGTTTTTAGGCCTCGTCAAGGTTCTAGAAAATAGCATGCATCATGCGGGTCAAGCAGAAGTTGACGGCTCATGATTCTGAGGCCTAAGCATCAAGTTAAAGTGTGGAGAAAAAACGGAGCATTGGGCAGTTGAATGCTTGCAGATGCATTTCCCGTTTTTTGACGGCCTCGAACGGCGGACTCAGAAAAGTCAAAAGGGTTACAAGGTTTGCATCGCACTGGCCCGATATAGTGAAGGTCTGGCATGGCTTCGTGACACGACCATCGGGTAAAAGAGCCGGGAATGGTAGGGCATCTAATGCAAGCAAAAGAGGTTTGTTTTAGTTTTAAAAATGAGGGGATTTTAGGGGCCTTGGAGGCTCTCACCATTACGTGCTGCCATGTGGCATCGCAGCTAACCCACATGCGGGCGCGGTGTGCATGAGGCTGGACTATAAGGGCTGGGGCGAGCCCATCTTAAGGGTATCACAAGGCGAAAAACTCTTGGAGCTCCGTAGCCATGGCGTGCACTTGTGGGCGCTGCGGGTGGCGTCAAACGGCGCAGTGGGCGAAATGCCGGTGGTTTTGGTGAGTGTGGTGGTGTTGCAGGTGGCGCACCCGTGCGGTGTGTGGAGTCAGTGCCGGTTGGCGATGATGATCTGGCAGCCCCGATGGGGAATGGTCCCGCATGGCCTAGGTTTTGAGGAGAAGGAGGAGGGCAATAGCGACATCGCTATTGCCTCCCCTCATCGTATAAAGGGAAGGTCCCACAGCTGCAGAGCAGAGCGAGTGAGAGTGAGATAAAAGATCCCTCCATGTGTCGGAAAGAGGCCAAACATGCTAAGAAAGGGTGCTCCCCTTCTAAAAAAGAGTCATTTTTATCATTTTGAAGGGCTTTTTGTCGCCTCGTGAAGCTGGGGAGCCACAGGGAAAAGAGCCAAGGGTGTTTTTTTTGTCTGCAAAGGGCCGAGAGGGCGCCTCCTTCTGTGTATTTTGTGAAGCCGAGTGCGGCTGTAGTGTTGTTTTTGAGCAAGGAGTGAGTTCCCCCCATTGAAAACGGGCATTTCTTGTCGTTCTACTTCCTTTCCCCCCCTTCTCCAGCTCGGTTCTGTTGCACGTGATGCCGGGTGTGTGATGGCGTGTGCGCCCCCCCGATGAGTGTGTGTGCAAAGAGAGAGAGAGAGAGAGAGAGAGAGAGAGAGAGAGAGAGAGAGAGAGAGAGAGAGAGAGAGAGAGAGAGAGAGAGAGAGAGAGAGAGAGAGAGAGAGAGAGAGAGAGAGAGAGAGAGAGAGAGAGAGTAGTGTGTGTGCAAGGGTAGGCGATGATTGCAGTCGTTTTGTGGGTGCGGGTTGATTGGTGGTCTATTTGAGTGCGTGGGATAGTGTGAATTCTATGAATGGAAGGTGCGCACAAAGTGGATTATGGTGCTGTGTGTGCCCTGAGCTATAGGGAGGCCATTTTGTTTGTGCTAGGCGTGTTCCCCCATTCCCCCTCTCCATCTTCTGGTGCCCCCACTGAGGAGCATGCTGATTGCTCCCCGATAATGTGATTGCAAAGCAGAATGTGGCAAAGCAGCGGTCTGAGTTTCAATGAAAGCAAGGATGCGGACGACTGGCTGGTGGATTTCGAATTGTTCTTACTATCATTGCAGATGACAAATGATGAAGACAAGGTGCGTACGGTGCCCTTGGTGTTGCGAGGGAAAGCGAAGCTATGGTTTGTTGGTCTGCAAGAAGCAGACAAACAGGATTGGCAGAGTTTTCGAGAGCGGTTTCTGCTGCGGTTTTGCAAGGTGATATCGATTGACGAAGCGAATGCCACGATCAAAAACCTGCGGAAAAGTGTAAGTGCCAATTTTGATATCTTTGTTGCCGAGATTGAAGCTTGCTGGAGTGGTTTGGTGGCTGCCATGGGTATAGTCAATGGCGATTGTTTTAAGCTAGAGAAATTTCTCGCTTGTCTGCATCCTGTGGTTCGAGAAAAAGTGGATGATGAAGAGCCGAGGTGGTATGCCGAAGCGGTCCAAGTTGCCAAAGTGAAGAGTCGCAAGGTAAAGAGAAAGATGGAGCTTGGCTTGCTGAAGCCAACAGATTATACGCCTACGGTGGCAGCAACAGCGTGTTCTTTGGATACGTCGAGGATGGGGCCGACTATGCGAGTTGTGCAGCCTGTGGAGGTAAGGCCAATGGTCGATTTTGCTTGTTTGGAAGTGCCTGTTTGCAATGTGCCAGCGCCAATGGTAGATGCCCTTATCAGCGAGGATAAGCCATGTGTTGGAGAAGGCGTGTGTGTGGAAATTGTGGTAGATGACAGGGTCCAAGTGCAGCTGAAAAAGGAAAAGAAGCCTGTTCTTGTGCATTCATTGTATGAAAAGGTAGCAGATTGTGGGCGAATGGTAGGTGCCAAAAGCGTGGATTTGGATGAGTACGGTGAGCAAGGCCAAGCTGGTAGCAACCATGTTTTTTTGGATCTTGAGGATGTGGATACAGGTGCCGAGCCGGCCTATGGCAGTGATGATGATGAGAGTGATAACTCAAGTTTTTGGGATAAAGGTAAAGAGGAGGATTCCACGTCCTATGGCGAGGCGACAGATTCCAGCGAGCTTGGCTTGGTGAAGGTAAATATGCCTTGTTGTGTGCCTAAAGATTTGGTGGTTGCCCATGTGGTTGAAGAGCAGGTTGAAGCGTCGAAGCTCGAGAATGATAGTATGCAGGTAAAGGTGTTGTGCGGTGCCATGCTTATGGCGGTGCTCATCAAAGTGGTTGTCCAATGTGCTTTGAGGATGAAACAGGTAAAGGGCTTGGCCAAGAAAGAGGACGCTGCTATGGTTGTGGGCAAAGAACAGGTTGAGGAGAGTGGTCTGCAGGAGGCATGGGTTGAGCAGTGTGGCTCCATTTGCAGGGATGAGCTCGAGGAGCTAGTGCTTTTGAATGCCACAAGTGTAGAATGTGAGGAGTTGGTGCCGATAGAGCGGCCTTTGGCTGATAAACATGTGCATTTGGATGTGGACAAAGTGAAAGAGCAGGCTGTGGATGCGGCTAAGCGATCGAGGGAGATATGCAATTGGGTGTTGAAAGCTATGCTTTTGAGTGCAGCGATGGAGTGGGCGGTCCGTCGATTACAAGAATCCATGGAGCAGGCCTCCACATTACATGATTGGGAGAGCAGGTCAGGTTTTCCTGTCGATGCTGGTGCGGATGTTGGTGTGGCTATTGAGCCAAATGATGAGCATGGTGGTTCTCTTTTGGGTGCTTTGGTGCGCATGGATACAGGTAGAAGTGGACATATGTTGTGTGCACAATGGATGCACTATGATGTTTTTGCTTGGGTACAGCACTACAGGGAGCTGTTGTTGATTGAGGGATATGGCCAGTGCCAAGTATTTGACCCTGGTGGAGGATAGCAGGTAATGCAGGGGGTTGGCCAACTCGCCTGAACAGCAGCAATAGGAGCTATGTGTATATTCTTGTACATACAGATTGTGGTTTGTTGTGCTTTTTTAGTGGTGTGTGTAGCCATGCCGTTTCGGAGTACAATGCATATGCTTTTGGTCGAACATAAATGTTCGACGAGGGGGTGGGCAATGATGGTGCAGCTAAAGTTAGTCCGAGATAGCAGATGGTCAATGCCAGGCAGAGACAGCATGTGAGTGCAGTGCAAAAGGCTAGGGCAGGTACCAAAGCCCTAGGCAGCCCAAGGATAGCGGAGGTGTATGTTCAAAATGGTTTTTTAGGCCAAAGGTGTGCTGCAACGAGCCAAGTAGGTTGGTGTCCTTCTATTTCGGAGGCGTGGGTTTTATGTGCTAAAGTGTGGTCTTCAGTGTGCTTTCCAAGCTGGTCCAGACGGCTCGTCAAAAGGAGCCCCGGTGCTCAAGATATTGCAGTTCAAAGCTGAAGTGTGTAGCAGATCCCCGACGGACAGGGCAACTGGGGACAAGTGGACCGAGCTGATGTCAGTGTATATGCCTATAGTGCTCGATTTGTGGAGCATGCCTGTCTTCTCGGATCACAAACCGGAGCTTTGGATGGCAAGATATGGTCAGTTGAAGATTTTCCAGGGGCCAGGTCTGAGCCCACTTGACCGCATTGGGATGTGTGCCATCTGGAAGTTTTTAGGCCTCGTCAAGGTTCTAGACAATAGCATGCATCATGCGGGTCAAGCAGAAGTTGACGGCTCATGATTCTGAGGCCTGAGCCTCAAGTTACAGTGTGGAGAAAAAACGGAGCACTGGGCAGTTGAATGCTTGCAGATGCATTTCCCGTTTTTTGACGGCCTCGAACGGCAGACTCAGAAAAGTCAAAAGGGTGACAAGGTTTGCATCGCACTGGCCCGATATAGTGAAGGTCCGGCATGGCTTCGTGACATGACCATCGGGTAAAAGAGCCGGGAATGGTAGGGCATCTGATGCAAGCAAAAGAGGTTTGTTTTAGTTTTAAAAATAAGGGGATTTTAGGGGCCTTGGAGGCTATCACCATTACGTGCTGCCATGTGGCATCGCAGCTAACCTACATGCAGGCGCGGTGTGCATGAGGCTGGACTATAAGGGCTGGGGCGAGCCCATCTTAAGGGTATCACAAGGCGGAAAGCTCTTGGAGCTCCGTAGCCATGGCGTGCACTTGTGGGCGCTGCAGGTGGCGTCAAACGGCACAGTGGGCGAAATGCCGGCGGTTTTGGTGAGTGTGGCAGTGGCGCACCCGCGCAGTGTGTGGAGGCACTCCCGGTTGGTGATGATGATCTGGCAGCCCCGATGGGGAATGGTCCCGCGTGGCCTAGGTTTTGAGGAGAAGGAGGAGGGCAATAGCGACATCGCTATTGCCTCCCCTCATCGTATAAAGGGAAGGTCCCACAGCTGCAGAGCAGAGTGAGTGAGAGTGAGATAAAAGATCCCGCCATGTGTCGGAAAGAGGCCAAACATGCTAAGAAAGGGTGCTCCCCTTCTATAAAAGAGTCATTTTTATCATTTTGAAGGGCTTTTTGTCGCCTCGTGAAGCTGAGGAGCCACAGGGAAAAGAGCCAAGAGTGTTTTTTTTGTCTGCAAAGGGCCGAGAGGGCGCCTCCCCCTGTGTATTTTGTGAAGCCGAGTGCGGTTGTAGTGTTGTTTTTGAGCAAGGAGTGAGTTCCCCCCATTGAAAACGGGCATTTCTTGTCGTTCTACTTCCTTTCCCCCCCTTCTCCAGCTCGGTTCTGTTGCACGTGATGCCGGGTGTGTGATGGCGTGTGCGCCCCCCCGATGAGTGTGTGTGCAAAGAGAGAGAGAGAGAGAGAGAGAGAGAGAGAGAGAGAGAGAGAGAGAGAGAGAGAGAGAGAGAGAGAGAGAGAGAGAGAGAGAGAGAGAGAGAGAGAGAGTAGTGTGTGTGCAAGGGTAGGCGATGATTGCAGTCATTTTGTGGGTGCGGGTTGATTGGTGGTCTATTTGAGTGCGTGTGCGCTGCGGCGCATCAAGTTGTGTTTGGTCGTGTGTGCGATAGTGTGAATTCTATGAGTCGAAGGTGCTCACAAAGTGGATTGGGGTGCTGTGTGTGCCCTGAGCTATAGGGAGGCCATTTTGTTTGTGCTGGGCGTGTTCCCCCATTCCCCCTCTCCATCTTCTGGTGCCCCCGCTGAGGAGCATGCTGATTGCTCCCCGATAATGTGATTGCGAAGCAGAATGTGGCAAAGCAGCAGTCCGAGTTTCAATGAAAGCGAGGATGCGGACGACTGGCTGGCGGATTTCAAATTGTTCTTACTATCATTGAAGATGATAGATGATGAAGACAAGGTGCGTACGGTGCCCTTGTTGCTGCGAGGGAAAGCGAAGCTATGGTTTGTTGGTATGCAAGAAGCAGACAAACAGGATTGGCAGAGTTTTCGAGAGCGGTTTCTGTTGCGGTTTCGCAAGGTGATATCGATTGACGAACCGAATGCCCGGATCAAAAGCGATGGAGTGGGCGGTCCGTCGATTAAAAGAATCCGTGGAGCAGGCCTCCACATTATATGATTGGGAGAGCAGGTCAGGTTTTCCTGTCGATGCTCGTGCGGCTGTTGAGCCAAATGATGAGCACGGTGGTTCTCTTTTGGGTGCTTTGGTGCGCATGGATACAGGTAGCAGTGGACATATGTTGTGTGCACAGTGGATGCACTATGATGTTTTTGCTTGGGTACAGCACTACAGGGAACTGTTGTTGATTGAGGGATATGGCCAGTGCCAAGTATTGGGCAGTTGAATGCTTGCAGATGCATTTCCCATTTTTTGACAGCCTCGAACGGCAGACTCAGAAAAGTCAAAAGGGTTACAAGGTTTGCATCGCACTGGCCCGATATAGTGAAGGTCCGGCATGGCTTCGTGACACAACCATCGGGTAAAAGAGCCGAGAATGGTAGGGCATCTGATGCAAGCAAAAGAGGTTTGTTTTAGTTTTAAAAATGAGGGGATTTTAGGGGCCTTGGAGGCTATCACCATTACGTGCTTCCATGTGGCATCGCAGCTAACCCACATGCGGGCGCGGTGTGCAGGAGGCTGGACTATAAGGGCTGGGGCGAGCCCATCTTAAGGGTATCACAAGGCGAAAAGCTCTTGGAGCTCCATAGCCATGGCGTGCACTTGTGGGCGCTGCGGGTGGCGTCAAACGGCGCAGTGGGCAAAATGCCGGCGGTTTTAGTGAGTGTGGCGGTGGCGCAGATGGCACGCCCGCGCGGTGTGTGGAGGCACTGCCGGTTGGCGGTGATGACGTGGCAGCACCAATGGGGAATGGTCCCGCGTGGCCTTAGTTTTGAGGAGAAGGAGGAGGGCAATAGCGACATCGCTATTGCCTCCCCTCATCGTATAAAGGGAAGGTCCCACAGCTGCAAAGCAGAGCGAGTGAGAGTGAGATAAAAGATCCCGCCATGTGTCGGAAAGAGGCCAAACATGCTAAGAAAGGGTGCTCCCCTTCTATAAAAGAGTCATTTTTATCATTTTGAAGGGCTTTTTGTCGCCTCGTGAAGCTGGGGAGCCACAGGGAAAAGAGCCAAGGGTGTTTTTTTTGTCTGCAAAGGGCCGAGAGGGCGCCTCCCGCTGTGTATTTTGTGAAGCCGAGTGCGGTTGTAGTGTTGTTTTTGAGCAAGGAGTGAGTTCCCCCCATTGAAAATGGGCATTTCTTGTCGTGCTACTTCCTTTCCCCCCTTCTCCTGCTCGGTTCTGCTGCACGTGGTGCCGGGTGTGTGATGGCGTGTGCACCCCCTCGATGACTGTGTGTGCAAAGAGAGAGAGAGAGAGAGAGAGAGAGAGAGAGAGAGAGAGAGAGAGAGAGAGAGAGAGAGAGAGAGAGAGAGAGAGAGAGAGAGAGAGAGAGAGAGAGAGAGAGAGAGAGAGAGAGTGGTGTGTGTGCAAGGGTAGGCAATGATTGCAGTCGTTTTGTGGGTGCAGGTTGATTGGTGGTTTATTTGAGTGCGTGTGCGCTGTGGCGCATCAAGTTGTGTTTGGTCGTGTGTGCGATAGTGTGAATTCTGTGAGTCGAAGGTGCTCACAAAGTGGATTGGGGTGTTGTGTGTGCCTTGAGCTATAGGGAGGCCATTTTGTTTGTGCTGGGCGTGTTCCCCCATTCCCCCTCTCCAACACGCGCACACACACACACATCTTATATCCTTCTCTCTCCACTGGCATGCCCATGGTGGGAATGGTATGTACCAGACAATCCCTATGGATTGACTTTACATGTTTTGCTTGGCAAGGGAACTTTGAGAGACACACCCAAACACACACACACACACACATACACACACACACACACATACGCACACACACACACACACATACACAAACACACAAGACTAGCACCTAGGCCTCCTCATACATAACACATTCCAATCCCTCAAATTATGTAGTACACATTCAGACATGCATACATAGGTCTTGACTCAGACAAACCTATATGCAAGGTGGACATGATGGTGAAGAAAGCAGGTAAACACAATCAGCGGATGGCGGCACTTAATGAACTCTGTCTCATCAACACTCGGATTTGCCTTGGATGAAAGAATGTGGGCATGATCATCAAGGAATTATTTCCTTGCTCAAGCTCATTCACCTCAGGAATCACTGATATTATTGGAGTATCATGAAGATCTTCGGCATGACACTCACGCAAATTGCCATGAAGATGCTCTCATCAGGTAGGTGTTTTTATCTACTTAGAATGGCTGTGATAATTTGCTACTATGATCATTCTTTAACCAAAAAGTGGTTTAGGTTGCATATTAATAAGAAGCCAACATACATGAAATGCACTCTTTATGCTAATTATGGTTTTTTGATACCTATCAGTACAAACGTTATGGACTGTGAGATTGGTAGCTTACTAGTGATGATAAAACTTTATAAACCATGTGGTAGTAGTTGGCAAGGATATGCTCATGCACAACAAACATTTGGAATATATGAAGTTGTACCTACATCTTTTGATCTAGAAAAATAGCTTAGAGAAAATTGTGTGTACTATTGCAAAACTCGATACCTTGTTCTTTGTATAAACCTAAATGGTACTTTTTTTCCTGAAACAATCAAGTTAGGCTCAATTAATTATGTTTTTGGGATTCATGAAGGTTGTGTTATGCATTTTTTTAAAATTGAGTATATAAAATAGGAGCATCGGAACACAGGATATAGGTTGGCTTCGGGGATGAGGATTTGTTGGGCTGCACAATATTTGATTATGTCTTGCAAATTTTGTTTATGGATTGACCTTAATCCTGTTGTGAAGGTCTCTCCATGAGATGGCATAAATTTTTGGTTTTTTCGAAATTTTATCCATTCTCTTCTTTTCTTTTTTGACACGGCTAAGTCTGATACTTGAAGTAGTTATGCTCTATGCTATGGAAGCCTCAAACCTGCTATGGAGGGTCTCAGTTAGAGATCGCATAAACGGTTATTTATTGAAAAATTGGCTAAAGTACAAAAACGAGACTCTGTTCAATTTTTTTCAATTATAGATGTTTGTATAAAACTTGGTAGTAGACACTAGCATCTTTTCTTTGAGGAAACTTAACACAAATACGATCCTTCAATCAAAGTTTATTTTACTTGAAAATTTGACTAAATGGTCTATCCTTAGGGTAAGCTATAAACTAGGTCTATAGGTGTGACATGGATAACAATTGGATCCAGTGTCGACACCTGCAACATGCACAAACATAGCCAGTTCTAACTGAATGTTTTTGTGTGGATGCAGGTAACAGCTGGATCCTTCTCCATGTAGATGTAGTGGAAGCTCACCCCAAAGGGTGGACACACAGAGACACAACATTAAGATATCAATTTTTAATGATCAAAGATCAAATTTTTGATCAAAATAATTGTATTATCAATTAGATGCAGAATGTTATATTGCTGTATATAAAATTTTAATGACATCTTGTTTTAAGATATTGTATTTAATATATTATCTAATACAATTGTCTAAGTATGGTTCAATTATGTGGGGATTTTCATACTTAAACACACAAACACACACACACACACACTTACATAGGATGTCTTATTGATGTGGATAACTTGCACACCTACTTAGAAATATGGCTTTCCAGATAATTTTACCTTATTTAGAGCTTAAGGCCATTTTTTGGGGCACATTATCAGATCCATTTTTTATTTTTTCCATAACATCCTCGAGCTATAATATGCTCATAGGAGTGGCGATGGTACTTAATGGTACCCATGTACAATATTGGAATTTTTCTCTTTCATGCCTCCCTCAAATAATGAGGTGAACATGGCCAGTTGGCCTACGCTTATTAAACCTCTCGGTGAGTCACTCTGCACATCGCTTCTCTTTGTGAACTCACCCACCGTGTGATGGATCGTGCTTGTAGCTGGCTAGCTTACATTAGTTTATATCCTTGGGAAAATTTATGAGGTTGTTCATGTTTACACCAACCCACACAAATGAGCCCTCATAACTCCCTTTCTCAGCTGCCTCGTTGGCCTCATAACTAAGCATGGGAATGTTTTCTCTAACTTTCAAGTGCGCATGGATGCCTTCTTTTTTCACTCATCAGGTCGCGCTCTGAGATTGCACAGAAGAACCACTCAAAACACACAAACACACACACACACACACACACACACACACACACACACACGTGTGCATGTGCACGCACATTCACACATACACAGTGGGTGAATCATGCCAAGACTACATAAAGCAAGGTCTCTAATTCTTGCCCACCCTTATGCCTTACATATCGCGTTTTACACACACACACACACACACACACACACACACATTCACACATACACAATAGGTGCATCATGCCAAGACTACATAAAGCAAGGTCTCTAATTCTTGGCCACCCTTATGCCTTGCATATCGCGTTTTACACACACACACACACACATACACACATATTGTTGTACTTATTTAACTCCTTAATTGTTTGTTCCTTTTTTTTAATATAAAAGGGGAGCTTCAAAGTGCTTGAACTTCCACTATGGGGCTTGGCCCTTCATAACTAGTAAAGTCCTGATAAGGCGCTCGTATTTTCTAATCTTATGGCATATACACACACTCCTATTTTACCACCTAGCTTGGGGGAATTCCGGAACTCACTTGCCTCCTAGTACTTTAGTAAAAACCTACCGGCTATGTGCACTACCATTGGCTATAGCCCTTCTCAATAATGAGTGAATTAACCTCGGGTGAAAACCCTGCCGCCGTGAATTCTCTTGGTTGCCTCTTCATTACACCGCACAGGCGGCCTCACCTTCTCTGTGGAAGATCTCCCAAGTGCTTCGATTACTGTGTGATTTGTAGTTATGGCGACCACCCTCCTTTCTCTATTTAAAGGTGAGGGCGCATCTTTGCCCCTCACTTAGCTTTAGTTGTATTCTGTTTTCTTGCATAAAATTTTTTATTGCATATATGAATCTCCACAACATCAAAGCATGGAGCTCTCAACTCAAGTAACTCAGGTCGGCCACTATTATTTCGTGGTTTGTTTTACCTATTGTATTGCTTTGTGTTTGTACCGTGAGGGTTTGTTATTCTGAGATGATGATAGTTTTTTCACAAAGGCTGTAGGAAGTTATGGTTGATTCTTCCTCCAACGTTGTTATCCCAAACTTGGGGGTACTCTGCATCGTGTGAGTACTGATGGTTCACAGTCTATTGTCTATACTTATAATGGTTTTTCTGGAAAAAATCCACCTAAAGGGTCCTTGGTCTGTTCAATGGGTTTGCTAGGGTTCTTTTTCTACCCTGGAAATCGGTACTAAATGGGATTTGTATTGTTTTTTTTTGCCTATTAATCTCGGTTGCAGGATAGCAGGCTATTTGATGCCTTGTTTCTTGACTATTACTATGTGTCAGTAAAAACTCATGATATTTTGGAAAAAGGGGGGTGTAGCTCTACCCACCGCACACAAGTAATGGGTATATATTTTTTTGGCCGAATGCATACTGTCGTTGTTTTAGTACAAGGATTTATATTAACGGCTCTAATTTACGTTCTGGCTCACTAGTAGTTACTTGGACTGTTTACATTTTTGTTGATTAAAACTGCTAGCTAATGCTTGGGAAGGATTGTTTTGGAAACAATGAGAGGGATTACCATTTTCATTACTAAGATTTTGGTTGTCGCCATGATTACTTCAGTGATGGTTCCCTAAAGTCTAGTTGTTACACTACCTTTTTCAATAGCTACATAGGCGCTATAATCTTCTAAATTTTGGTGTAAATTTTCCCTAAACCTGTCACTTATGGGCATTTGATGGTAACACCATTTCTTTTGGTGTTTTGACTGAAACTGTCACGAGGGAATCTCTACAAAGGATTATTTTCTGACATATGATTGCATATTGTAGCATAAAATTTTAGGGCTTCCTGCTATCATGGTTGGCCAAAAGCATGATCAAAGTAGGGTAACTTACAAAATATGGTAAGTTCTGATTAACCTAATTACTTTGCCCAACCAAATAAAAACATTAGACTAGCTTTTGGCTGGGTTGTGACTACTTTAAGAGAGTTTTTATTTTTAGTTTAAAAAAAAAATCGACTCCACTAACTAGTGCTTTCACCAAAAAAGATGAATTGTGACTTAATATGGGGGGATTCTGACACTTGGATCAGAAGGGGTAATGGACTTCTAATCAAAATGATGTAAATTCTGTCTATCAATGGAAATTTTTGGCCTCCTTTGTTGGAAAACACATTTACTATTTGGACTAAGCTTGTACAAAGTTAAGTAAAAGTTTTTAAGATCGACATGGATATCAACTTGTATGGTCCATTGATACGTGTAATACACATCCAAGGCTAACATATCTATTTTCTGGTTTGGATGGATGTAGGTAAGGACTCTATCTTATATTGGAATGTTTTTTTTTTACTTTGGCAAGTTGACCTACACTGGATTGCACACTCACTTATGATTTGGACAGTTCTTCTACTATCTCTATACTAGAATGGGACCTCATTCTTACAAACATTGTACAAGAATGATTCTAATACTGAGTTTTTTCTGTACTTACCTTTTTGGTTTTCTAAAGCTAGTTGACTTTTGAATGCAAAAGTTCAATTATGTCTTATTATCTAAGGTAAAATAGCTACACACACATTCTATACATGAGATTTTTTTTTCTAGAGAAATCGGGATGCTAGATTTGGAAATTAATTCCAAAATTTAGCTCTGGGATGGACCCACAGTCTATAATCCCTTGACTAGTTGACTGGTGTTAGGTGGTTCTTCATAGACTCTATTTTTGGTCTCCTACTCACAACTATTATAGTCTTTGACTTTGCCGGTGTTAGGAGTTTTTTGGAGCAAGGGATTGCGCATATGTACATACCCATGCATGGTGCATCAAATAAAGGATTCCCCATTTTCCAGAGCCAGGTGGTTACGTGGGGCCCACATGTGTACAGGTAGGACAACATGTACATAGTGCATCGATTTTCATTGTCACCACTACCAGTGTGTTTTTTCTATAATAATGAGGAGTTGGTAGTGCGTAAAAATTCTTGAGTAATCTATCCACGGGCGGATGACATGAGGTAAGCAGGTGCGTCAGATGGCACCTAGTGGCGTCATGAGGTCGAATGAAGTCAATACTTGCACGTGGAGAAGTAAGGATACAACGTGGAGGTTTCTTTGTGATAATTATGACAAAAGGTCATCATGAGGAACATCTTCTGGGGCCACTTCACTTGGTGGCATGATGCATTATTGAAAAAGTTGAGTGTCAGGTGTGCGAAAGATGCAAAAAGGTGACAACTATGCACTGCGAGGCCACTTTTTGGCCTGTTCGGGGTCCGTTTGAGGTCAACTAAAAGTCCAAGGGTGTCCAACTAAAAAAGATAAGTGTGTGAACTGAAAAAACAGAGAGAAGACCAGAAAAAATGTGGAGAGAAGAGAAGAAACAACCGCAATTGTGTTTTTGTTGTTTGTGCAGCTTGTTTTGGCCATAAACTGCTCATCCGAGGTTTGATTTGAGCACTTTGACATTGTAGACTGGGGTTTTGGGCCGTTCCGGACGCGATGGCACTGTCCATTTTGCCAAATTTCTTAGTTTATTTTTACTGTTTTGGCTCTGTAAATTTCTCCTATGAGCGAAGCTTTTGCTCCAACTTGTGATTGTATCTGGCATATTTTACCCATATTGTGTGAGCTATTTGCCCCATTGGTGTTGGCCCAAGATCAATTGTATCTAAACATCAGAAATTATCCTCTTTTGAGCTGAGTTTTTGGGTGTGTGTGTGTGTGTGTGTCTCTATGTGGAGTGGGTAAATGGGTAGTCTCTCTCCTCTCACTCCATCGGTGTGTTCCCTGTCTCGGCCAGGTGGGTTTTAGAAGCCGAGTGGTGCCCCATAGTGTGTGTGTATCTCATCCTAAGAGTGTGTGTTGGGTCATTATAGAGGTGTTATGTGTGTTTGCATCCGGCTCACATTTTTTTGTTTCCCCCACTGAGGATCTTCTTCGAGTACCTTCTGCTTCGAGCTTTAAGCTTCGACACTCGGGATTACAGGTTGCAGATTATAGGGAAAGGTACAGGTGATTCACACAGGTACAGATAGCTGGAGTAGAGTGATACATTGGCAAATGGGAGTCACTTGCAGTTGCCGTGGGTATGCATCATTTGGCGCCTGTTTGAGCGCATCGTCTATTGGTATTGTAGGTTACTTGTGGAAACTGCCATTGTACGCCTTTGTGGAGCCATACTTGGTTTTATTTGGCAGTCCCAGCCATTTCTGAGATTGGGTCTGGAAAATATTCATTTCTGAGACTTGACTATATGAGATTTGCATAAGCCTTCGTGAGAGGGTCGATAGCGTGAGGTTTTATTGAGCTGGGGGATTCTCAAATGTGAGATCCTTTCGGTGATACAAGTGGCTAGAGCACCCATTTTGTGATCTCGCCATATGCTATGTACTAGTGATTCCTACTTGATGCTCGGGGTCTATTGTTGGCAGTTTATGCATACATATAGTCTATATTTTGGGTTCTTACTGCTCTACTTCTAGGGAAACTCAGCCAAAAATTTTCCAAGTTATGATGGCTGGTTTTTTGGTCTTTTAAGCCATTTATACTGTTATGTTGTTGGAATTCTGTCAAAATCAGAGGATAAGTCAAGGGTGCCTTCTTGGGAGCTGCATCGTTGACTTTAATGGATGATCAAAACGGACCTCAATTCACTCCTTTTCATTTAACTCAAGGAATCCAGATAAATGTTCATGTGTCCAGGAAGATTTTTTTCCAACAAGGCATAGTCTTTATGTTCGGTCCAAGAAGATTAAGAGAGATACTCGAATGTCCTTTGCCTGTTGTAATTCCGATGATTAACTATCAAAACTCATTTGATGTGCACATGTTTGTCCTTATCTAAAGTTGAGCTCCGTTAAATTTTCTAGGGATTGAGTCAGTCAAAAGTTTTGGGTTCTTGCACGTGTGTTGACAAGGGTTCTCAAAGCATCGTAACTTGGGTAGCCATGGCTTTCTCTTATCCAGAGTTTCATGGAAGAAGTGATGAAGATGTGGAAGACTTTTTAGAAAAGATGGAGGTTTCCTGCATTAGCAACCAGATCGATGACCCGATGTAGATGTTACATCTTCTCCAAATTTGTTTGAAGAGTGATGCACGAGTTTGGTCCAAAGCATTTGAAGAGGAGTTGCGTGTGGGTGATCCACCTGTAAGATTGAGTTGGGACAATCTAAGGCATGGATTGGAAGTGGAGTTTGTGAAGACAGAAGATGCTTACAAAGTGTGACAAGAAGTACAAGGTTTGGTGCGAAAGGAAGGTGAGTCAGTAGATGGGTACATACGGAAGTTTTCATTGGCATGGGAGCGAATGTGCAAGGCCTAGAACCACAAGTATCCCCACCTGGCATGATGAAGAAGGACAGGTTCTTGGCTGGTCTTTGGGAGAATATACGTTGGAGAGTGGAGCTAAAGAAGCCTAGGACATGTGAAGATGCATTGGAAGTGGCAAGGAACAAAGAGTGGAAGCTGTGGAAAATGAGCCGGCTAGAAGGTAGGGTCTTTGCCCATGAGGTCTGAATTTCAGTCTATGGACTCTTTACAAGGTCGCATGCCAGGGGTTCATCATGAACCAGTGGTTCCTGTTACTCCTCAGGTTATGCCAGTAGTGGCCACTACAACAGTGCAAGATGATGGGCTAAGACAAGACATGAGGCAAGTGGTAGATTTAATGAAGAATCTCAGCCTCAACCTGCTAGGTCAAGTGGGAAATAATCGAGGTCGAGAGAGGTTTGCAAATCATCCAGGAGGTGAAGAAAGACCTAGGAATGGTGTTGGCCAAAGCAATGGTAGGTTCTGGAGGCAGACGCCCACATGTTATAATTGTGGAGAGTTGGACACATCAGCCCACAATGTGATAAGCCACCAAGGATGGGGGGAGACATGTATCCATTTCCAAAATAGGTGCTAACTAGGTCAAATGATTATGGCATCAAAATTAAGGGGGAATAAGGAACAAGTGGATTAACCTAGGAGGAAAAGGGAAAGACAAAAGTGATAAGTGTAGTCACCTTGGAGAAGGCATCAAAGCTAGAGGATACATTAGTGATGCCTATTGGGAAGAGGATCATCGAGGACAAGGAAGGAAGAAGTGCACCAGGTCCAAGTAAGAAGAAGGTAAAGATCCATAAGGGCGAGGATGTCAAGGCCAAGAGGAAAAGGTGGGCTCGTCGCAAGTTTCATGTTTCAGATTTTCCACTAGGGGATGGGCAATTAAACTACGACTTAAAGGAGGATCGATCTGACAAAAGCAGGAAGGTAGATGTTACTTTTGGGTAGCTTATAGGGATGGTGCCTAAGCTAAAGCGACAGTGGAAGAGGATGGATAACCCAATGGAGAGAGAGCCAGAGAGAGGTTCAGTGAAGGTGTTGGCAATGGATGAGCCAGACATTTTCCCAATAGTAGATGTGTGGCACAAAAGAAAAAATCTGGGACAAGGTTATGTGGATGGTGGAGCCCAAATATGTGTTATAACACATCCATGCGTTGAGAAGATGGGTCTTACAGTGACTGGGGTGTCAGGCTTCCGGATCAGATTGGCAAGCCATCAAAAAGTAAAATGTTTGGGTGTTGTAAAGAGCATAGAAGTGGAGGTGTATGATGCAAAGGTAGTGGTTGATTTTCATGTGATGCCAGCGGGGTTGGGATCATATCCTATGATATTGGGCAAACCATGGTTACGTGCAGTGAGATCTGTGCAATATTGGAGATGTGGTACGATTAGCCTTTATGGAAAGACAGGTGCCAAGAAGCTATATAATATGGACACAAGGAAATGATTGGAGGATATTTATGAAGATGAGGACGAGTCTAGTGATGCAGACTATTCCACAATGACTAATGAGGACAGTGATAGTACTGCCAAAAGTGATGAGGAAGTTGATGTTGCATTTCCTTTGATGGACAAAGAAATCCAGGAGTCTGGTTTAGTTGCATTTTCAAATGAGGTTGAAGATGAAAGTGAAGGGCGTTATGAAGTGATTGTGTTGAGATGTAGAGAGAAAGCGAGAGAGACGAGACAAGAGACACACCATATACGCTCCCAAAGACTGATTCATATTGAGGACAAGATACAAATATATAGGCAACTCCAAGCTCCGAGCACAAGAGGATGAAACGTGACCCATTGAGGCCTTTGGTCAAAATGTCTGCAATCATCTGGTCACTTGGACAGTGTTCAACCATAATGGTTCCTTTGCGTACTTCATACCTGACATAATGATAATGGACAGCAATGTGCTTTGACTTATTATGTTGAACATAGTCTTTTGCAAGACTAATAGCACTTTGGTTGTCACACCGCAAGGGTGTGCTAGAAAGAGGAAAGTGACCAATATCAACCAGCATTTGTTGAAGCCAAATCAACTCACGAGCTGCAAGTGATGCTGCAACATATTCTGAATCAGTCGTAGAAACTGCAACACAACGTTGTTTCTTGCTGGTCCAAGAAACAAGACAACCATTTATAAAGAAGAAATTTTCACTAGTAGATCGCATAGATAAATGTGAGCTTGCCCAGTCTGCATCTGTGTAACCCAAAAGAGAAAGAGATTGCATAGAATTCGATGTGAGTTGTCGTCGATAGACTAAACCAAAATCTGTAGTGCCTTTCAAGTATTTCAATACACGCTTTGCAGCAGACCAATGCTTAAGAGAAGGACATGCAAGATGTTGTCCAAGATAATTAGCAGTAAACAGAATATCAGGACGAGTGTTCATGCCAACAAACTGAAGACATCGAATCAAGTTAGCATAAGGTATATTTGTAACAAGTTGACCGCCATTGTCAGAAGTATTCTTCGTAGAGCTCGCAAGACAAGGTGTGTTGGCTGAATGTGCAGATAATTCCATACCAAATTTTTGAATAGTATCTGTGATAAACTTTGACTGTCGAAGGAATAAAATACCTTTTGTACAGTTCCGTTGCATTTGAATGCCAAGACAAGAGTGAATCTCTCCAAGATCTACCATATCGAATGCAGAAGACAATAACTTTTTCACTTGCTGAAGAAATCCCAAATCATTGGAAACAAGGATGGTATCATCCACATAAAGAGCAAGAATCACAAAACTGCTACCTTGGCATTTTTTGTATAAGTTGGGGTCTGACAAGCAAGAGATGAATCCTTTAGAGGTAAGAAAAAGATCAAATTTTGTATACCAGGCTCGTGAAGCTTGTTTGAGACCATATAGTGCCTTATGGAGTTGAGAAACAAAGTCTTCTTTACCTGGAATAACAAACCCTTCTGTGTAAAGAATGAGGATGCAAGAGAGCTACACAAGACAAGCACAAAGCACACAGAGATGGAAAGCTTCTTCTTCTTCTTCACAGAAAAGAGAGTACAAAATGACTAAGTGCTAAAGCTGAAAAGTAGCACATATGTACATGCGGTCACTGAGTGTGAACTCGCTAGAAGCGTACTAGGCTGGCACTATAAGTGTAGTCCAGCTGTAGAATCACTGGCAGAGATCCTCCGTGTCGGTCACCTAACGCGCCAGTGAGTAAATGCCGTAAGCGGCCAAGACCCGTAGTGGATGCCAGCTCAAGGTGTAGAGCTCAACATCTGAACACTCCCCCTCGAGCTCTGCATGTCGCAGAGTCCAAGCATAGTCCGGAAACGTCGAAGCTTCTCAGCTCCGAGGGCCTTGATAAAGATATCCGCTATCTGCTCCTCTGTGCTGACGTAGACCAAGTCGATGTCGCCCGCCAACACTCGCTCTCGAACGTAGTGGTAATGGACCTCTATGTGTTTGGTCCTGGGATGGAACACTGGGTTCCTAGCCAACTGCATGCTACTGAGGTTGTCACAATGGATGAAAATCTGTTGGTCCACCTGCACTCCCAAGTCCTCAAGTAATGTGCGTAGCCAAGCTACCTCGCACGCCGCAACTGCTGCACCTCTGTACTCGGCCTCTGTGCTCGATAAAGCAACCGTAGGCTTCTTTTTGCTGCTCCAAGTAACAGCAGCACTCCCAAAAGAGAACATGAAGCCACTCGTAGATCTCCTATCAACAATGCTACCTGCCCAATCTGCATCTGTATACCCATACAATGCTAATGGTGCATCTGCTGCATAGAACAATGCGTAGTCAAGAGTACCTTGCACATACCTAAGTGTGTGTCGTACTCCATCCAAATGTGGCTTCCTCGGAAGTTGCATGAATTGACTCTCCAAGCCTACAGTGTAGCTCAAGTCTGGCCTCGTGATAGTCAAGTAGATTAGACTACCCACAATCTTCCTGTACATGTTGACATCCTCAACAACATCACCCTTCTCTGCACTCAGCTTTGCATTCACATCCAATGGAATAGAAATTGGCTTACAATCAGCCATACCATACTTTGACAACATGTCCAAAGCATACTGTCTCTGTGATAGCCATACACCCTCTGGAGTCCTGATCACCTCAATGCCAAGAAAGTAGCGCAACTCGCCTAAATCTTTCATTTCAAACTCCTGTTTGAGAAGACCCTTCACATGGTCAATCTCCATAGCATTGTCACCAACAATAATAAGGTCATCTACATATATGGTAATGACCACAATCCCCACATCACTCTCACGTACATAGAGTGAATGATCAGCATGAGCTCTCCTAAAACCAATACTGACAAGATACTTGGCAATCCTGTCATACCATGCTCTAGAGCCCTGCTTCAACCCATACAAAGCTTTGAGAAGTCTGCATACATAATCTGGGTAACCTGGATCGACATAACCAGGTGGCTGATCCATATACACTTCCTCTTGCAACTCACCATTCAAGAAGGCATTCTTTACATCCATTTGATGCATAATCCATCCTCTAGATGCAGCCACTGCTATGACAGCTCTCACAGTCGTCATCTTTGCCACTGGAGCAAAGGTCTCCTCATAGTCTATGCCATACGTCTGTGCATAACCCTTTGCGACCAGCCTTGCCTTGTGACGCTCAATGTTACCATCAGCCTTATGCTTGGTTTTATACACCCATTTACAGCCAATAGCTTTCTTGCCACTTGGCAATGGCACCAACTCCCATGTGTCATTTGCTTCCAATGCAGCCATCTCTTCATTCATTGCATCATCCCAATGCACATTTCCAACTGCATCCTCAAAACATGTGGGCTCCACATCCTGTATCACCTTAGCCATGTAGGCTTGGTGATGCGCTAGATACCCATCATAAGTCAATTTCTGAACTAGATTTCTGACTCTATAAGATCTGCGCGGTCCTTGGTCACTCCTTTGCCCTCTAGCATCTTCTTGTACTTTCCTTACACAAGGTGTCCTGACAGCCGGAATTCCAAATTCCTCATCAAGACTTTGTTCAGAACCATCTGAATCCATGTCTACATGTGAAAAACCTGATGATGCATCAACCATAAAGGGAGGTTCATCAACCTTTTCCTTTCCTTTTCGTGATACATTCCCTGTACCTGTTGGTGGAGTAACCCGCGTACGTAGTCTACCATTCCATGGTTTCTCAACAGAGCCACGAGAAGAGGACTCTTGTGGTCCACTCAAAACCTGTGACTGTGGCCTCACATTTTGTACAACCACATCATCTTTTACATCAGCCCCAATAGTGCCATGTGCATTACTGTACCAGCTGCTCATCTCATCAAAGACTACATCTCTGCTCACTCGTAATTCTCGTGTAGTAGGATTGTAGCACCTGTACCCCTTTTGTTCAAGGGAATATCCCACAAGAATACATTTCTCTGCTTTAGGATCCAATTTCCTACGCAACTCATCTGGTACATGCACGTAAGCTATGCAGCCAAACGCTTTCAAGTGTGCCAAATCAGGCTTTGTACCTGTAAACTTTTCCTCAGGTGTTACATCATGCACCGCAGCTGTAGGTGTCCTATTCATAATGTACACAGCTGTATTTACAGCTTCAGCCTAGAAATGATGAGGCATGTTCTTCTCATTTATCAATGCACGTGCAACCTCTGCAATGTGCCTGTTTTTCCTTTCTGCGACCCCATTCTGCTGTGGAGTATATCTGCATGTAAACTGCCTGTGTATACCATGCATTCGCAGAAAATCTGAAAAATCATTGGAGAAGTACTCTCCCCCTCCATCTGACCTCAATGTCTTGATTTGCATATCTGTCTCCTTCTCAATCATGACTTTTAAGTCTTGAAAGTGACCAAACACTTCACTTTTGTTACGCATGAAGTAGACCCATACTTTCCTTGTATGGTCATCAATGAAAGAGACATAATACCTGCAACCATGTATACTTGCAGTATCGGTTGGACCCCAAGCATCTGTGTGCACCACCTCAAGTGGCCTTTTACATACATTGCGCTCATGTGGAAATGAGCCCTTTGACTGTTTTCCAAACTGGCATGCTGCACACACTTTATGCATACCATCCACCTTGAATTTGGGCAAACCTTTTACAATCTGTTTTGATTGCATGCTACGCAATCTCTGCTCATTGACATGGCCAATGCGTTTGTGCCAAATGTCAACATCAGCCACAACACCTGTGCCCTGTGCAAATAATGCAGCTTTTACCTCAGGTATGTCTACATTCAGCGTAAACATTCTGCCCACACATTTGCCCTCTGTGATCAGCTTACAGCCATTCTGGAAATCTTCTACATAACAGCCATTTGGATTGAAGCGAACCTGCAAACCCTGCTCAACCATTTGTCCAACAAAAACAAGATTCTTTGTAATGTTTGGGACATGAAGTACATCTGCTAAGTACTTTGATTTCCCACTCTTCGTATTTAGAGGTATGTCCCCTACATGAGCAATGGGGTGAGCTGTATCATCTCCTGTCTGCACATAGCCTGACACATCTGGTTTGCGCATATCTCTAAACCACTCTCCATGAGACGTCATGTGATTAGAGGCACCTGAATCCACATACCAAACATCATCTTGGGTGGAATTCTCTGCAGTCATTGTATTCATTACATGCTGCATAACAAACATGCGCTCGTTTTTGCTGTCATCTGCATCTCTGCTAGTAGATGCATAGTTGCCCTGTTCTCTCTTTCTACTTGCTTTTCCCTTTGGACAGTCACGTGACATGTGACCTCTTTCACCACAAGTCCAACATTCTCTACTATCTGGAGTATGTTGCTGCCTGCTTGATCCTGCACCACGACCTCTTTGACTCCCCCTGCCTTGAGACTGGTTTCCCCTGCCACTTGTATTGTTTTGATTTGATTGACCTTCCAGAAATTGGCCCCTGCAACCCCTTGGGCCTCGACCACGACCTCTACCTCTACCTCTGTTGGAGTTAGAATAGAAGGCCCGTTCAGAATTATTTCTGCCATGAGAAGAAGATGTGTCAAGGTTCTTCTCCTCAAGAATAAGCATAGAAATCAAATCTTGGAACACGGGGATGTCGTCTCTTGTATTCATGGAAGACCTAAAATGTACATACTCCTATCCTAGACCATCCAAACATGCACGGACAATGTCATCGTCTTCCACTGAGACTTTAATAGATCCAAGAGCCTCAATGATACTCTTGATCTTCAAAGCATAATCATTGATGGAGAGGTTGTTCCTCTTAACCTGATTTAGCTCCGACTTTAGTTGAAGCTTCATGGCCTTGGTGTTCACCTCGAACACTCTGCCTAAGTTTCTCCATGCAACGGCGGGGGTTTCAGCATCCTATAGATAGCCCATCATGCCATCTGTGATGCTCATAGACAGCTAATACATCACTTTGCTCTGGCCTTGTTGCCAGTCCCTCAAAGCTTTCCTTTGTTCTGCTGTAGCATTTGCCTCGGGAATCTCTGGTTCCTTTTCATTGTCTCCTTCTATATAGTCCCAATAACCTTTTCCTTTTAGGAAATTTGTTATTCTGAACTTCCATGCAGGGTAGTTATTTTTCTCAAGCTTCTTAGTAACAATGTGACTGAAACCGTCAGACATCTTGAAGCACTAAGACAAAATAGCTGCAATCCGCAAAAACCTGCAAATCTGCTGAACCTCCTATCGTGGTTCCTGTAACGCTTTCTACACTCAACGAGTGTCCACAATCAAGTGTTTCACAACCACTATACTTGTACAGTAAATCTCTGTATACTGCACTTTGGAAACCTGTTCAGAAACTCGGCATCTGGTCGTGGATTGCGAACGAAGGGATTGTGATGCTCTTGCTCTCTTAGCCTCTCTTGCCTGCACCAGGATCTGATACCATGTAAAGAATGAGGATGCAAGAGAGCTACACAAGACAAGCACAAAGCACACAGAGATGGAAAGCTTCTTCTTCTTTTTCACAGAAAAGAGAGTACAAAATGACTAAGTGCTAAAGCTGAAAAGTAGCACATATGTACATGCGGTCACTGAGTGTGAACTCGCTAGAAGCGTACTAGGCTGGCACTATAAGTGTAGTCCAGCTGTAGAATCACTGGCAGAGATCCTCCGTGTCGGTCACCTAACGCGCCAGTGAGTAAATGCCGTAAGCGGCCAAGACCCGTAGTGGATGCCAACTCAAGGTGTAGAGCTCGACATCTCAACATTCTGGTTGTTCCATATAAATTTATTCTTCCAAGTCACCATTAAGAAAAGCAGTTCGCACATCCATTTGATGAGCTTCTAAATCAAATTGAACAGCAAATGCCAATAAAACTCGAACACTTGTAATGCAAACAACTGGTGAAAAAGTCTCTTGATAATCAACACCAGCTACTTGGGAGTAACCTTTTGCAACTAAACGCGCCTTGAACTTGTCAGAAGATCTATCTGCTTTTACTTTTGTCTTATACACCCACTTACATTTAATAGTTGTATGACCAGGAGGTAATTCAGTTAGTATCCATGTATCTTTAGAGATAAGAGAACCGTACTCTGCTTCCATAGCCTCTTGCCATTGATCCTTTTGTGGTGAAGAGATAGCTTCATCATAAGTAACAGGATCTTCAGAAGTAGAAAAAGCATTATCAGCAATATCGTCATCATAAACATGACATGAGCCAAGTTCAAAATCAATAGGCAGATCAACAAAAATATCAGTATCATCACTGGCAACATTTGGAATGGATGGTTGTGAAGAGGAAAGTTTCTCTATAGGAAGAGTTTCATCTTCTGAAAGAAATGAAAAAGCCTGAAGCAATGATTTAGTATCATCAGAATCGTCCATGGACCATGAGCCTCCCATAAGCTGTTCGTTAAAAGTAGCATCACGATTCACAATTACTTTCTTGGAGGAAGGGTCATAGTATTTGTATCCTTTGGAAGTGTCAGAATATCCAATAAAAATAACTTTAAGACCAGGAGCATCAAGCTTTGTTTGTGTTTCTTTGGGAACATGAATATAAGCAATACATCCAAAGGTTCGAAAATGAGATACAGAAGGAATGTTACTTGTCCATGCTGTGATGGGTATCTTACCAGAGAGTGCAGTAGTAGAAAGATGATTCTGAATAAATGCTGCTGTCAAAGTAGCTTCAGCCCAGAAAACACGAGATAAGCCAGAATTAATCAGCATACATCTTACAGCATTGAGAATAGTGCGATTCTTTCGTTCAGCAACACCATTCTGTTGAGGCGAATATGGAATAGTGTGTTCATGATGAATTCCACTGTCAGCACAGTAACTCACAAACTCTCGAGAAACATATTCGCCTCCATATATTGTCACTAAGAAGCTTCTTAAGGCGACCACCAGTTTGAAGTTCCGCAGCCTTGTGGAATTGTTTGAAAACAGATAAGGCTTCAGATTTTTGTCTAAGTAGAAATATAGTCATATACCTTGAGAAATCATCAATGAAAGTAATGAAGTAGCGATATTGTGATCTCGAAGAAGGTAGAGGTCCACATATATCAGTATGAACAAGATCCAATATGTCATGAGAATGAGTTGTATTTGAAAGAGGAAATGGTTTATGATTGTGTTTCCCAAGAGCACAAAATTCACAAATTCCCATATGGGGATGGGCTTTAAGATCCATGCCATGAACGAGATCACGACGTTGAAGATCAAGGAGTTTTGAGAAATCAGCATGAACAAAACGGTGATGCCATACTTTGCAATCATGATCACCTGGAGCAGTGACAATATTTGCTACAACATCGTTGAGAGAGAGTTCAAACAAATTACCGTTTCGAGGAGCAGTGGCTATAGCCTGTCCATCTTTCTCAATTCGGCATTTGGTATGATCAAATCCAACAAACAGACCAAGATCAACAAGTCTAGCAACTGAAAGAAGATTACGTTGAAGATCTGGTACATGTAATACTCCTCGCAAAATTCGAGTGGAAGAAGATAAGGTACCAAGATATAAGTCTCCAATACCCTTTACTTGACAAGTAGTATCATCAGCAAGATAAACAACACGTTGAACTGGCAGTGGATGATAGTTATGGAGCCACTTAGACTGATATGTCATATTTCCTGTAGCACCAAAATCGACAATAAAAAGTGATCCATCACGTACATGAAGTATTCTGTCTGGAGCAGCTGAACATAGGACGCAGCTTGTTTTTGGTACAATGTCGTTTCGATGTTCAGTAGCATATGCTCTATTCCGATATGTGTCGAATCAACGCTTATAGAACATATGAGTGGGATGATCAGATCATCCACAATATTCACAAGAAGAAGAAAAAGAGTCTCTAGATAAACGTGGTTGTTTTGTGGTAATATTATGTTCTTCATCATATTGACATGCCCAACAATCATCTTCAGTATGGCCATTTCTGTTGCAGTAAGAACATTGCTAATTAGGAAATTTGAGACGAGAGAAAATATTACCGCGACGGCCACCTCTGCAGTTTCCTCGTTGAAATGGATGCCTTCAAGCATAAAAAGCACGTTCCATCTATTGTGACTCGGTCTCCTCTTGTGAAATCATAGCTGTATCGTGACCAGCATTCCGACGTTCTTGACGTTGAGAGTATTCAATTAAAGACATGCAAGCTTGGTCGAAATCAAGACCATCTTTATTAGAGAGAATAGTAACAATGTTATCATAAGAAGAGTCCTTCACCGTATCAAGGAGAAGTGTAATCAGTTGCTTTTGTGGAACAGGATCACCGGCAGAAGCAAGTTGATTAATAATAGATTTGAAAGATTCAATATGTCCCGTCATGGCAGTACCAACTTCATATTGTAACTTGTTAAGCAACCCTCTCAAATAAAGTATTTCTGTAACAGATTTCTTCTGAAATTTTGCAATAAGGTACTTCCATACGTCATGGGAAGTAGGCAGTTCATACATATCAAGCAAAAGAGAATCAGTAAGAGTAGAAAGAATATAGCGACGAATCTTCAAATATAGGTCCTACAGTGATAAGCATGTTATCGTTATCCGTATCAACAGGCTGAGGCGGACAAATACGATTTCCAAGAACAACATCGGAGAGTTCATCACCTTTAAGAATTAAACAACATCTTTGCTTTCCAGCCTGGAAATCCTTGACCTTGGAAAGGAGGAACAGAACGTTGGCCAGAAGGAAATCCGTTGACGAGAATATTCATAGCCATATCTTGTTGCGAGAAGACGTATAAGATAAGATCGCAGAATCTGCACACCATATATGGTGAAGGCCGCAATTGAGAATGAGAGAGATATGAGTACTGCGTTCTATCAACGATAAACGTAAGAAGGATGCTCAAGGAACATCCAAAGATGTGAGAGACGTCACCCAAAAAAGGCAGGGTAAAGGAGACGTTAATAATAAACGAGTCCTCAAAATAGAGTGGCGTGAGACACAAGATTGACGGCCACAATACGAATAGAAAAAAGCTAAATCTTCTCGAAAAGTTAACACCAAAATAAGAAAAACGATCGCGGACGCTTCACGAAGAAGTAGGACGAAGAAATCTACGTCAAGCTCAATTGCAGTAAAAATAGCATAACTTTCTGCTGCGAACTCCGATTGACGCAAACCTAGAACTCAAATCGAAGAGCTCGAGGAGACGAACAAGTTTTGGATGAAAAGTGCCATTGTGCTACACTCCATAGTGCTTTTCCCGTTTCTCCAAATTTTGAGCAGAACAGTAAGAAAAATTGAGATGAAGTTCAGGGTGTCATTAACAAGAAAACGTAATCAACGATTAGATTGATTAGAAATAAATGCCACATAAAACACTAATCATATTCTTCTAAAGACAAAACAACCACAGTTAACAAGAATCAACGCTCAAAAAATAAAATTTGTAACAATTTTGAATCTTACATGCGAATCGCATATACATACTGTTGTCACCATGAATTGAATTGGCGCGTGATCATTACCGCTCTGATACCATGCTGAGATGTAGAGAGAAAGAGAGAGAGACGAGACAAGAGACACACCATATACGCTCCCAAAGACTGATTCATATTGAGGACAAGATACAAATATATAGGTGAGACCAAGTTTAGTAGAGTGAGCCATATATAGCTCCAACAGATTGAAGGGCTGATGCAAACCAAGGTTCAATTGTCAAAGAAGCACGAATTGATGACACAAATGATCAGTGGAGACCTCTCAGCTATGGAGAACAAGATATATTTGCACATGCTGGCTAGTTTTCCTTATTTGTTTATTACTTCATATGAAGAGATTAGAGGGTTCGACGGCGAAGAGATGCATGTAGAGCTGAAAGAAGGTGCTAAGCCAGTGGGGCAAAGACTAAGAAGGAAGGGTCAAGAGACGATGGCAGCCTTGTGGGAAGAAGTGGACAAGTTATTGAAGGCGGGGTTCATAGTCCCTGTGGAGACCACAGAATGGGTGAGTCCAGTAGTAGTCAGTCCAAAGAAGGATGAAAAGTGGAGGATTTGTGTAGATTTTAAACCCTTAAATGCAGCCACTAAGAAGAAACGATATCCTCTTCCATTCATCGATCAGATCTTGGATTTAGTGGCAGGTTATGAGAGGTATAGTGTGTGTGAGGGTTTTTCAGGCTAGTTTCAATTGAAGATTGCTCTTAAAGACCGCACAAAGACAACTTTTATTATTCCATGGGGCTGTTATTGTTACACAGTATTTCCATTTGGGTTGTCAAATGGACCATCCTTCTATCAAGAGAGAGAAAATTTGGTATTGGAACCATTCATTGGTAGTTGTGTTAAAGCTTTTATGGATGACTTATGTGTCTACAGCAATAGGGATGAACACCATGAGAAGTTGCATATGGTATTAGCTCGATATGATGAATGTGGAGGACAACTAAATCCAAAGAAATGTCATCTAGCACAACCAAGGGTGAAGTTATTGGGCCATATGGTGTCAGAAAATGGCATTGAGGCTGATCCAGACAAGGTTAAGTCTATTATTCTTCTTCCATCACCTACGAGTACAAAGCAATGGGCAACCTTTATACACAAAGTGAATTACATGGCGTGGTTTATTACATTGTTTTCACAGCTCCTTTATCCATTACAACAAGTGGCAAAGCATGATCCATTGCAATAGGATGACAAGTGTGAAGAATTGTTTCAAGAGGTGAAAGAGGTGCTAGGGGGGTTGTCAGCCATGCAGGCTCCTGATTGGGAGCGGGAGGAGCTTTATATAGTGTTGGAAGAGAATCATGAAGGTGCATGTGGCGGACATTTTGCTCTAAAGATCACCTTGCATAAGATCTTGCAAGAGGGGTATGTATAGCCTAGTTTGCACAATGATGTTCACCATTGGTGTAGGTCATGCAATAGGTGTCAAGCATTTGGGAAGAGAGTGTTGAAGCCACAGCTACGAAAAACCATTATGGCATTTGATGTGTTTGAAAAGTGGGGGATTGATGCAATCGGCCCGTCTATCACAAGCAGGGGCAAAAGCTATATTTATACGGAATGGACTATCTCTCTAAATGGGCAGAGGCTATAGCAGTAAAACAAATCACTGCAAAGGATGTGGAAAAATTTGTGTACGATGAAATATGTTGCAAGTTTGGGGTGCCACTAGAGCTACTTTCGGATAAGGGTCCAGGATTTAGAGCTAAACTACTATACTTTTTATGCGCGAAGATGAAGATTAGGCAGCAGCATACCACTCCTTATTATCCGCAGTGTAATGGCTTAAATGAAAGATTCAATGGAGACTTGGTACAAATTCTTTCAAAAGTGATAGAGCACCAAGGAAAGAATTGGGATTTGGAATTGCCTAGTGCATTATGGGCTCACCGTACTTCGGTGAAGACAGGTACAGGGTTTACTCCATTTCATTTGGTATATGTGGAAGTAGAGTTTCCTGCAGTCAAGCCCGGGGCGGTCACTTTTTAGAATGTGTATGATATCACGTGAGTTAACCGGAGAGGATTATTAAAAGACCAAAATGTATAAAAATGTATACATACAGAGGGGGGTGGGGGTTTTTTAAATAGGCTCACAGTGTAAGTATAGTATGTATATTGGGGTATTATTAATTACCTCTTGAACGCACGTGATATAGGGGTCTTTTGATAAGTGACTACCCCGGGCAGTCAAGATTCTAGAGAAGTTGCTTGCGCCGCCTAGTGATGCATTCAAAGAGAGGCTCTTGCAGTTAGAAGAGGTCCAGTTGGATAGGATGAGCGCATTGGAGCATTATGGGCAGATGTAGGATAAGGCTTTGGCAAAGATAAATGAAAAGGTCAAAAGTAAGGTTATCAAGAAGCATCACTTGGTTTTGCGCTACAACAGTAAGTTGGACAACACCTTCCAAAAGAAGTTCAAATTAAGTGGAAAGGCCCTTTCAAGGTAGTGGAGTGTTTTCCGAATGGTACATATCATTTGGCTAACCTGGATGGAATTGTACATAAGTCAAGGGTAAATGGATTGCGTCTTAAATTGTATCATGCTAGGTTGTTGATGGTGGAGCAAGGTGAGCTTCTCCAGAACAAGTAATGTTTGTGAGGGATGAGGAGACTTGTGACACAACGAGTCTCATATCTCTTTTTGTTGCTCCTCCTGATCATGAATTATCTAGTAGGCTAGGGGATGGAAAAACTATGTTAGGAGTCTTTCGGAGCAAATGATTGCGCATATGTACATACCCATGTATGCTGCATCAAATAAAGGATTGCCCATTTTCCAGAGCCAGGTGGTTACGTGGGCCCACATGTGTCCAAGTAGGACAGCAGTACCAATACCAGTACCAGTGTGTTTTTTTTATAATAATGAGGAGTTGGTAGTGCGTAAAATTTATCGAGGAAGCTATCCGCGGGCCGATGACATGAGGTAAGCAGGTGCGTCAGATGGCATCTAGTGGCATCAGGAGGTCGAATGGGGTCAATACTTGCATGTGGAGAAGTACGGATACAACGTGGAGGTTTCTTTGTGATAATTATGCAAAAAGGTCATCATGAGGACCATATTCTCGGGCCACTTCACGTGGTGGCGGGATGCATTATTGAAAAAGTTGAGTGTCAAGTGTGCGGATGATGCAAAAAGGTGACAACTATGCACTGTGAGGCCACCTTTTGGCCAACTCGGGGTCCGTTTGAGGTGAACTGAAAGGCCAAGGGTTCCCAAGTAAAAAAGCTAACTGTGGGAACTTTAAAAATAGAGAGAAGACCAGAAAAAACGTGGAGAGAAGAGGAGAAACAGCCCCTTTTTGGAGCCCCTTTTGCCCATAAACTGCTCATCTGAGGTTGGATTTGAGCACTTTGACATTGTAGACTGGGGTTTTGGTCTGTTCCTGACGCGATGGAGCTTTCCATTTTTCCAAATTCCTCACTGTTTTTCTGTTGTTTTGGCTATTGAAGTTTCTCCTATGAGCGAAGCTTCTGCTCCAATTTGTGATTGTATCGGGCATATTTTACCCGTATTGTGTGAGCTATTTGCCCCATTTGTGTTGGCCCAAGATCAATTGTATCTAAACATTATAAATTCTCTTCTTTTGAGCTGATTTTTTGGGTGTGTGTGTGTCTCTCTCTCTCTGTGTGGAGTGGGTAAATGGGTAGTCTCTCTCCTCTCACTCCATCGGTGTGTTCCCTGTTTCAGCCAAGTGGGTTGTATAAGCCGAGTGGTGCCCCATAGTGTGTGTGTGTGTGTATCTCATCCCAAGAGTGTGTGCCGGGTCATTATAGAGGCGTTCTGTGTGTTTCCATCCCACTCACAGCGGTTTAAGGTTTGCAGGCCCAAACTACAGTTACTGTTTTTATTTATGTTTAAACGGTTCCTTTTTCAGAACCAAATGCCCTTTATAAAGACAGCCCGCATGAGTACTAAACACAATTCTGAGAATCATGCAAATATTTGTGAACAGATTAAGTTGTAACTTAAAGACCATAAACCAAAGAATTCTTTGGCAGTTAGAACTAGACCCTTCCTTACTAGGAAAGCCAAAGATTGTATTACTTACTATGGTAAGAAAAAATAACCTCACCTCACTTTTTTGAAATATTGCAGACTCTTTCTCTCTCACAAAGATTGGCATTGACCTCTGATCCCCTGTCAGTGGACACATCTGTTGTGCTCAGATGTATTAGCAACTTGGATGCTTCTTAACTAATATATGACTCAACTCTTACCTCTGACAAGAAATTGTCTATCTAACATATGCTATCTTTTAATGATTGGATTAAAATTTTGGCTACTCTAGATAAGGACTCCAAGGAAGGGGTAAATTTGATTACTCAATACATAGCCCTACTTCCCATACTTTCTTCACAATACCAACAAGAGCTTGGCCTATTCTCTTCCTCAGGAGCTGATTTGTCTTACTTTCTAAGGAAGTTGTGCGGTCTCAATCCCTCTTTTGTTTGTACAACGGCTACTCCAACTATACCACAAACTGGTGCTATCTTTTGTAGGGGTAGTGCAGCACTTGAATTAGTTAAACAATTTCAGAGTAATCTTTGTTCCCTCAATGACTCTAACCTCTTGGAGATGGTACCAAAGATCTCTAAATTTTTTCCCCTCTTACCTGTTAGACATATTAAAATTGAATCCCTTGGACTTGACCATCATCTTTGGGTCTTGCCCAACAAGGCGTTCTTAGCACCCATTCTGAGTGAAACTTGGGTATACCTTGCAAGCATCCTTGCCTCTACTATGGAGCACTGGAGACTCAAGATCTTAAAAGGTGGAAAATTTCTTGACAAAGGGGAGCTCATCAAAGCACCCTTCAACCTCAATCTCATTGACCACTCCAAATGCCCTTCAAATACTGGCCTCTACATCCGTACTAAAGGAAACATGGAATTTGCTAAAAGTAACCCAAATTTCTACACTAAATCCATCTGGAATGTCTTTTGACCTTATGTATAATATGCCTGCAGATTTCTTGATCCTAAAGCCTCTTGTGAATTGAGCATCATGTGGTTCGATCATACCATTTGGTTTATTATCAACCATCTTGACCTACTCTTCCCAGAAAAACGAGTGGATTTTCACCTCTCTCTCATTTGTTCTTGGTTGCCTGGCCAAGCTAAGAAAATTGTAATTGCATAGATTTCCTTTAACACTAGAATGGTAACCTAACAAGACATAAAAGTGTCCTTTCAGGGTTTTGGGAAAAATTTCCAAAACCATAGTAGATCCACTCATTTTGAAAAATCCTTTCATGAGCTTATAGTTCAACAACTACTACATATGGAAAAAATGAGAAACTTGTAATTTTTCTCATTCCTTGGTCACTACAAGCCTCCAAAGTTGATGGACCAGTGCATTTTGCCCAAAACAGGAATTTCTTACGGTTGATTGCATATAAATAAGAGTGGAGATTTTTGTAGGACATGAGATAAAATGCCCCTTTAACTTCAATGGGTTGGTGACCAAAACATATGGTTGCTTTTACCTCATTAATTTTTGTTTAAGCAAAAAAAAAGGTACAAAAAAGTTGCATTTTTTCCATTCTACGGACCTATCATCAAAGTTTCTATAGTCACACTCAATACAGATACTATATACATGTTTTCTTAGTTCCCTTTGGGCCTCTGGATTCAAAAGGATCCATGGAGCATGTCAAAAGGATAATGGATCTCTTACAATTGGAACCTTGGGGGCAATGATAAAGTGCTAAATATAGCAAACATGAAAAAAATGGGTTTAGCATTATGACCTCTAGAAACCCATAGAAACTACTCAATATCTAGCCAAGTTTGTAGTCTATGATTAGATATGGTCACTACCTACATAATACACACAATTGGCCTAAGAAACTAGCAATATTAAAAAAGTTATACTTCCTACTCTAAAATGTATCGTATTCTTCAGCAATCAAAAAACTCAACCATCATCATATACTATGCTATATAGCATATTAGGTCCCCCAAAACTCAAGGAAGATTAGATTTATGTTATACATTACACTTACACAATCAAAATTGAATTTGGATATCAAGAAAGCCACCAAAAAAATCATAAAAGTGCAAATTTTGGCCAAAAAACAAGATTATGCAATTCTTGTAAATTGGTCATAACTTGCAATTTTAACACTTAGCTCTCCCTACAAGCATCAAAACATGTTGAGAACTATGAATGCCTAACCTCTAGCCATCTAAACCTCACAAACATGAAGTTTAGAGTGGTATAGTTTCCAAAAATTGAAAAAAAGTCAAAAACAGGACCCGTTTTTTCACACAATTTAGGTTCAAAAATGTTGTGCAAGAGTAAGGTTAATGGTGAGATCCATACTAAAAAAAAAGTGCTAAGTTTTTTTCAGCTCATAAGGCAACTTTGTGGATATATAGCACCTAGAAATTCATTTTCATACTCTTCAAATAATTCAAGCAAAATGGTCACTTAGCAGGACACAAAAGTGGAGCTATGCTTCTTCAACGAGGTAACAATTCCCACTACATGAAGCCTATCTATTGTGCTAGCAGGGTGAAGCTAGAGGTGGAGAGAGGCTATACTGAGGTGGAGCTCATTATGGTGAGTGTGATTTATGCATGTAGAAGGTTTAGGAATTACCTTCTCCCTAAACCATTCACATTCCTCACTAGCTACACTCTTCTACCTCAATTGGTGAATAGCCCTACTTTGTCAAAGAGGCTCATGAAGTGGATTGTGGAGCTACAGGAACTCCAATTCTCTTTTCTTTTTGAGGAGATTACAAGGGCTACATTGGCTGATTTGCTTACCTATAAGGAAAGCCCTCTTCTTCTCAAGGAGGATGCAGTGAAGAAGCAACACATGGAAGCTCCTGACATAGACACTGCCTATCTATTGTTTTTTGATGGCTCTTACAGGAAAGCGCATGGTGAAGCTTCAGGAGGTGTGGTAGTTTATGATCCTCAAGGTGCTTTGGTAACTAAAAGGAGTTTGAAGCTTATAGCACAAAGCAACAATGAAGCTGAGTACGCTACTTTGGAGAAAGGTCTCAACCTTTGCCTTGAGCTTGGCATCCGTCGTGTGAGGGTAAGAGGTGATGCTCTTTTGGTGGTGAAGCAAGTACTTGGGGTGTGGCAAAGTAAGAATCCAAGGCTGAAAAATATGTGTTTTCAAGTGAAGAATCTGCTTAAGCATTTTGAAGCTTGGAGTTTAAGGCATGTGGACAGGTCTCAAAATGAAGAAGCACATGGTGCAGCGCAAGCTTCAATTGGGCAATTGTATGTGATAAGGGCTGATTCTCCTCTTTATTTGGGAAGGGAAGCTTTAGAGAGGGAGAAAGAGTTTCTACAAACAGGCATGCTTCCATGAGAGTTGGAAAAGCCAAAAAAGTACGCCTTCCTACGTCGTGCCAAAAGGTATGTGCTACTTGGTGATGCCTTGTATATGAAGGGGGATGATCTTTTGATGAGAAAAGTGCCTTGGAAAGAGGAAATTTACAAAATTTTAGAGGAGAATCATGAGGGTTCTTGTGGTGGTCACTTTGCTGCAAAGATCACTTTGCATAAAGTCTTGCAAGAGGGTTATGTGTGGCCAAGTGTTCAACGTGATGTTCATCATTGGTGCAAGTCTTGTAAAGAGTGTCAAAGCATGGAAAATAGGGTTCTCAAATCAGAAATTAGAGGCACCATTGTGGCTTATGATGTGTTTGAGAAATGGGGTATTGATGCAATAGGTCCTCTACCTATGACAGCTAGAGGCAAATGTTACATACTTACTGCTGTTGATTATCTATCCAGTTGGGCCGAAGCCAAAGCTGTTAAGCACATCACGAGTAAAGATGTTTCCTTATTTATATATGAAGATATTATCTGAAAATTTGGCATGCCATTGGAGCTACTTTCTGACAAGGGTCCAGGTTTCAGGGGAGAGTTGGTGGATTATCTATGTGAAAAGCTTCATGTGCATCGCAGGTTTACTACTCCATATTATCCCCAATGCAATGGCATGAATGAAAGGTTTAATGGAGAGCTCATAAGGATGCTTAAAACGATGACAAGAAAAAATGTGAAGACTTGGGATTTAGAGCTACCTTGTGCTCTATGGGCTTATAGGACTGCCATCAAATCAGGTACTGGTTTTTCTCCCTTCCATCTAGTTTTTGGCAAAGAGGCTTTACTTCCTATTGAGGTGGAGATACCATCCTTGAAGATGATGCTAAATCTTGAAGAAGAGCCCAAGGATGCATTCAAGGAAAGACTTTTATATTTGCAATGTGTACAATTGGATAGGGTGTTAGATTTTGAGCATTATGAGCAGGTCTTGAAGAAGAGTCAAGCAAAGGCAAATGAGAAGGTAAAGAACAAGGACATTAAGAAGGGTGACATGGTGCTTCGTTACAATAGTAAGCTTGATAGAACTTTTCAAAAGAAATTTCAAATCAAGTGGCAAGGTCCTTTCTTGGTCTTAAACAGGTTTCTGAATGGCACATATCAGCTTGCTGACTTGGATGGTACCCCGCATAAAGCACGTGTGAATGGCTACAGGTTGAAGAAGTATATTGCAAGGTTGATGAGTGTGATTGAGGATGAGCCTTCTTTTGAAGAATTTGCTGATCATGTGATTAATGATGAAGATGAGTTGAAGACTCCCTCATGTGGTTTACAGGATCTTTTTTGTGCTGCTGATCATGAATGATCTAGCAGGCAAGGGTGTGGCAAACTATGTTGGGCGCATTTCTGACACCCCGTTTTTTGTAAATTTGTATATATGGACATGAATCCCGATGTCAAAAGGGCTTGTCGGCTTTAGTTTTGTGGGTTTTTTAGCTTGCTTTAGCAAGCACATGTACATGCACTGCAAGTCGCTAGTCTAGTGACAGCTGTCGGGCTACTGTAAGTGTCCGTGAGTGAGTTTTTTGAAGTGAGCCTTGTATATAACTTAAACTCATGTACAAACTAAAAAAAGTTCAGCCAAAGATCATAAATTTGTAGGTTTTAGCTCGTTCTGTCTCCTTGGTGCTCTTGGATGCAGTTTTTTGCCCCGACTAGCATTCTCTACATGTAGTCGTGCTCGGACAGCTCTCTGTTCGTGTCAATTTTGCTCATGGGGGCGTATGGAATCAATTTTAGTCATCTTGAGCTTTCTCACCAGTCATTTTTCAAGCTTTCTCTCAAGCTTTAAAGTGCCCCAATTGGAGTTGTGCTCATCAGGTTACGACTAGTTCTCTGCAGGGTTATGACTATGGCAACCTAGTGGCAAATTGTGTGTAGATAGATTCGGAGGGCATGTATCTATGAATTTTGGAATTGATGTTGAAGTTGTGAGTTTGTGATGTTTGATTGTGAAAGGAGAGGCTCTTGTCTTCATATGCATTGGTCAGCGTGTGTTATAAATCCATGCTTTGACAGGGTTTTGCTCCTATGTGACATAGTCTCTTGGGTGGGCGACGGCTAGTAAATTCCCAAGGGTCTACTCCTATTGGACTTGTGGTGTTTCAAAAGGATTTTGCGAAGCTTTTGGTGTCTTTTAGTTCTCTTTCAATGCTCTTGGGTGACATCGCTATAGAGGTGTTCCAGTTTGCTTGTTTCCCAACAACGTGAGTGCAATAGATCGAAGGGATTATTTATTTTTTCTCACATTTTCACATACAGAAGGATACCAAAGTAAAAATGGGAAATTCTTTTACAAATTTATTAGGAAAAGGTTCTATTTTATTTGTGAAAAATTCATAGTTAAGGAGTTTTATAAATAGTCCTTGAACGCATGTGATATACACAATTTATACATAGTGACCCCTAGAAGCTTTGTTGATGGGGAGGAGCATGTGAGTGGGAATCTTAAGTTCGTCAAACCCTATGACAACAAATATGTAGCAAGTGAGGAGGAGAAAAATGAGCGAAATACGTAGAGAAAATAGGCAGATTCTGTTTTTGCAGAATTCACCGATAGAAAAATGTGCGCCAAAATCGACGTCGGTATAAGCATTGATATAGGCGTCGGTATCCTCCTTGGAATCAGCGTTGAAAATTTTAAATTTGATTTTTAAAAAAATTGGTCTCCTATCAAATTTACCCACACATATACCGACGCTTGCCATTGACATCGGTAATTTGATGTCAGAATTTATGTGATCTCTTGTAGTGAATTGAGATCCAATATAAAAGACTTAATCGACAACAATATGTTGGAATTCTGGACCCAAAGAAAAAGTGATTTGTTTACCGATGAGATAATGAACAATAGCTCTCTCCATAAAGACAATCCAAATAAGAGATGCAAAGATTCTAGACTTATGTTGCCCCTACGGTGCACAGTCAAAAGTGAGGATGTCCCTAGATGTATGAGACAAGATGCATGGTCTACATGGACCTCAATAGGCTTAGTGAGTGATGTTGTGGGAAAATTCTCAAGATTAATCCAGAAAGCTTGGTATAATGCCATGACTCAAAGTAAGTAGACGTGGACTTGGTAGTAAACACACCAAAGAGATTCCCAAGAGTTGATGGAGGATGTTAGCATAGAGAAATTTTCTCCATGTCGTCACATAGGTAGGATAACGTTGCGCCATTCCTTCTCTCTCTCTCTCTCTCTCTCTCTCTCCCTCCCCATGAAATTTCATTTTTCCCTCTGACAAGAAACAAGTGATAAAATCCCAGGACCTACCTAGTGATAGTCCTTAACATGATTGCTTTATAATGTGCATGGTGTGACTGTGTGTGTGTGTGTGTGTGTGTGTGTGTGTGTGTGAGAGAGAGAGAGAGAGAGAGAGAGAGAGAGAGAGAGAGAGAGAGAGAGATTTACAACAGGCAAAAATCCCGCTTATCTCCACATATACACACATGCACAAATACTACATTGTACCTCACTGTTGATTTCATACAAAAACTAAGAAAGCATTTTGTTGGGTGTATATGGTGGCACAATAGGATCTCAATATGATGAAGCATATAATTAATATCTATTTAGTAATGCCATTTTAAAAAGCTACTTATGCAACCCATACACATAAGAGATCACAAAGGAGATGTGGTCATCTTGGCCAATCAAGCATGATCCTTCACATCTTAAGGCATGCAGGACGTTCAAGGAAATTTAAATTTACAGCAGAGATGAGAAAGGATTGCTTTTCCTTCTTCTATTACCACTTGTTACTTGCTCCAAATTTCAGTTCTAGCTAAAAAATATAGCGCTCTATAAGCCCCAAAAATGACAATGAAAACGAGCACAATTTGCTATTATAAACCACATGAACATTCCTACATAGTTGGGACACTGAAACCTTTCTTTTTAGCACTACAAAGAGTGTTGGATGCACAAAAAATAAGGCTACGATGAACACAAAAATCCACCAACACAAGAAATTACCTAACCTTGAAGGGTAATTCTTGCCAAGAAGCTACATTTTACTATCTTCAAAAAAGAACATACCATCATTAGAAGATAGGATCTTGCTGTCTATTGTGAAAACATTGTGCTTACACTATTTGGAAGACAAGGCTTGCAAACTTGCCTCTAATGCCATTTATGTTCACAAAGTTATGTTCCTTCAACCAAAGCATGGATATTCATGGACACAATATTCCCACCATTTGACATGTCCTTACATTGTGCCCAAGGACTTGCCATGGTAGATTCATGACTGCGTGCTAAGGATTAACGAGTTCATGCTTCATACAAGAGACATTACACACACTGGAGAGAGATAGATAGATAGATTTTATTATCGTCCTCGGAGGTCAAATATGACCTATGGGACCAAAGTTACATGTGATGTAGTATGTGTATGGCTGATGAGTGACTCTCGATGCTCCAAAATTGTAGTGATGAGAGTCGCAATGGAGAGCCCACACTTTGGCTGGGAGAGGAAAGTGTGTAGGTCTAAGTTATGGCTGAAAATGTGAGAGAATCAAGTTCGGATGTGATCAAAAGCTGAGCACTCTAGTAGTGTGTGGTACTCAGACTCTCGAACTTGTAGTGAGCATAATGTGCACAATCGATTTGACTCTTCTCCATTGCCCCAACGCCCTACCTCGCATCGAAGGAAATGGGAGCTAAGCCGAATTGCTGCGATAGTGCGTATCACGGACAAGGGAATAGGCTCAAGCATGTAAGTGTGAGTACGGTTTCCTCTCTCAGCGAAGAACATGGTTTTGTAGTTGGGGGCAATATAGGTGGTGTAATGTATGAAGCGTGACCCACCGGATTTCTCCCAAGCCGTAACACATTGGCGTTGTAGAAAATCTTCATTCACTTGAGAGTCAATTGAATCATCATGTAGCAAGTGTAATGCATCCCATCTCCCAAACCACTTCATTATGTCTTGCATCCATCCCGTGCTCAAGATCTTGCTTTTATGCATCTTTTGAACTTTTTTGCTTGCTTCCCATGCAATTGTAGGAAGTCGATGTGAGGGGTTTTGGCGCATCTTTATCATGTACTCCACAACCCTTTCCATGCCCATAACCTCAATTGGAAGAGATCCCGACTCAAGAAGTAGGAGCATATATGGTGTTTGTGTCTTAACTTGGAGAAAGTTTGTAAGAAAACGCTTTTGGACATTCTCAAACTCTTTCCAAGTAGACTTTGAGATGCTCCCGCCCCACACTTCAACTCCATAAAGAAGAACCGGTGTCACCAATGCATCAAAAAGATACTTCTTGAGAACCCAACACTTGATGTTTCCCGCATTACACATGTTCTCAAATGCATAATATTCTCTCTTTCCCGCTTCCAAACGACGCATAGCACATTCATGCCACTTGTGATTGGATGGAACCTCAAGGCCAAGGTACTTAAAGCTCTCAACAACTTCAAGTGTCTCGTTGTTGTACACAATGCATGGCTTCTCCTTATGGTTGGTTTTCACAAGTATAACCTTTGTTTTGGATTCATTTACAATCAGCCCACTATGCAAGAAAAAGTTCTCAAGGACAACCAGAAGCTTTTGTGCATCTTCTAAAGTGTGTGCTAGAAGCACTACATCATCCGCATACAACAAAAGCATGATTACCGCATTGCAAATAGTGACCTCTTCAATGCCTTCTTCTTGCATAAAGTCAAGTACCATTTGTTCCAATTGATCGATGCATAGACCAAAGAGAGTTGGTGACAATGGACATCCTTGTTTAACCCCAATAGTGCTTACAAATTTTTTTGAAATTTCTCTTCCCATGCGCAATTGACAAATCACCTTCTCATAGATTCGAGAAACCACAAGCATAAACTCACTTGGCACTTGGAGTTCTTCCATCCTACTCCACAAATTGTTATGTGGAATCATATCAAAGGCTTTCTTAAAGTCCACAAAACAACAATACAATCGCTTGCCTTTCAACCGACTTTCCTCCATGAGAACACGAAGAGTGACAAGATGATCAATGGTGCTATGGCATCGACGAAAACCCGCTTGTCCCTTTGCACACTTGTCATTCTCTTCAGCCCAATCACTCAATTTCATCTCCATTATGCACCCAAACAACTTTGCCATAAGAGACCCAATCATTATAGTCCGGTAGTTGCTTACATTCTTTACATCCCCTCGTTTATGCAAAGGCTTAACCCAATTAGTACTCCAATCATAAGGCATACCATGTTGAAGTGAAAGGTTAAACATATCACACATCCACTCATGGGTAAAATCTCCCGTCCATTTGATCATCTCCGGCTTGATACCTTGAAGATCTCCCGCTTTGCGAGTGGCCAACTCTTCAAGGCGACGGCATACATCCTCAATAGTAAAAAAAGATGGCATACATGGGAGAACCATAAAATGGCATTTTTTCAGTATTTTCTTGCTCATATAATTGCCTACAATGTGTGTACATATCCACTAGGCTCAAGTTACCAAAATTCTCAACCCGCTTGCCTCTCAAGTTTCTCCAAAATCTTCCACATGCATGTGCCTTTTCTTGGACTTGAAATTCTTGTTGATTTACTTCCCATCTTCTTCTCTTCTTTTGAATCAATGCCTTGTATGTATGCAAATGACTTCGATAGTTGTCTTTGTCCATAGTTGCATCAAGCTTTATCAAGGACTTTCGAGCATCTTGACATTCTTTATCAAACCACCTTTTGCATGATCTATCTTTGTTGATACCATGGAGATGCTTTATGGCAAAGCATTCTTCCGCACAAGAACAAATAGCTTTCTTGAAAGCTTCCCATTTAGTTTCCAATGGTGCATCACATTGAAGCTTTGTCATCCATAATTTTTGCTCAACCATTTCAATGTACATTGGTGCCCGTTTGAAATCCATACATAGTGATAACTTCTCTTTCCTTTGGCTGCAATTATCATGCTTAGTTGCTTCTCCACATGAAAGGTCAATACATAACGTGCGATGGTTGGATTCCGGGGTCCATCGACCAAACATAAAACTCTTTATGCGATACATGATGGCTTCAGAGAGTAGCATATAGTCAATCACACTATCCCCATTATGTCTCCTACATGTAAATCCATTGGTTCCACTCCACAAAGATACACCATCGGCAATGAGCATACCCGTGCTATTACACATGTGTAAAAGTAACTTTCCATAGTGATCTGGCTCTTTCTCATCCATTGAAGTACGATCATACAAGTGAACTTCCTCCAACTCCCTTGAAATGTATGGCATATCAAATTGTTGAGTATCATGTTGCAATGTTTTTGTGCGAGCATTCATATCCCCAAATACAATAACATCACCTTCACCTTTGAAATAAGCAATGTCCTCTTCGAAATCAGAAAATGGTTGATCTCTATCCATGCAAGCATAAAAGGGAGAATCATGATGAGGAATGTAGCAACCGGCTACAAAAATGGGTGCTCTTTTTGGTGTCATAATTTTCAGCCATACATAACGTTTGTACTTGTTATCTTTCACAATTGATACAAAATCTTCCAATCCTTTCTTAACCATACATGCTAACCCTCCTTGTCCTCTTCGTTGCTTGAGATTCTTTGACCACATCAATGAATGTACATTGTAATCCTCCAAGCCGTTAATCCTTTGTGTATCATGCTCCCAAGTTTCAACAAGAAGTACAACATCGGCTTTGCTTGTTAGTTCATCAATGCCAACCCCCGCATTCCATGGGTATCCATTACAATCCCAAAAGCATATTTTCAATTGTAACTCGGTCTCATAGGTCACGCATCCCTATTTTCTTGAGAGACTTGCCTCCTCCTTAGGCACATTTTCTTCATGAGAGATCTCCTTGTTTTTATTATTCTTTTCCTCATATGCCTTGCGACGCATATTTTGTTGCTTAATAGTGCGATCTTCACATACAAAACATTTTGTATCCCTCAAATAGATCCAACTATTATCAAGGAGAGAGAGAGAGAGAGAGAGAGAGAGAGAGAGAGAGAGAGGGACACCCTCATTCTCAATTGAAGCTAAGAGATGCCTCCCAGTGCTCCACTATTTTTTCCTCTCCTCATAGACATACTTCACTTAACTAGTCACCTTTTGTACCTTTGATGTCGTGTGTGAAGAAGAAGGGAAACATGATGCAAGAAACAAGAGGGGAGTGTAGAAACTTAAGTCTAGAATGATAATTGCATAATTGTAGTAGAGAGAAATAGAACTCTCATTAATGAATAGAAAACTGAATACTCTAATACAATGGATCAGTGGAGCATGTAGCTCTTTATATACATGTGGAGGTAAGGGCTAACTCCCAAGAGTTGCTCCATAGTTAGGGGTAGCAATTTAAGGGAGTTGATCTAGGCAGAGATTTAAGGGTGAGGTAAATTATGGGTGGCTCACCCTTCACCTAAAAGTCATGTGGAAAGGGACTTTGACAATCCCCCCTAAAGGGTGAGCTACTCCTTGAAATAAAAGAAATAGCTGCAAAGATTGAACCAACCTCTGAATACAAAAAGGAAGTCTAATACATAGCTCTAAAATAGAACCCTTCAAGGACAGGGGCACCTGAGAGGGACGAGGTTGAGGGCACCGCATGAGGCAGTTTGCTTGGCTGCAGGAACGGATTTTGTCAAGAAAAAAGTCCAATTCTCCTCATTGCTAACATACGCGAGCTGCAAAAAATTCTCTTGGACCAAGTCTTTCAATAAATGATGACTAATTTTTATATGCTTTATCTTTGATGGAAAAGAGAGGGATTCAGCCAAGGTGATGGTCGATTGGTTGTCGTAGTGGAGGATGACAGGGTCATCTGTCATAGAAAAGAGCAATGTGAATTTTGAAATAAGCTCTGGTAGACATAGTGCTTCACGAGAAGCAAGGGCGGCAACAACATATTTCACTTCAGTGGATGATTGAGCGATGGATGACTGGCACTTGGTTTGCCAGGAGATAGGGTCACCTGCAAGGTTAAACACATAACCTCCAGTGGAAAAACAATGTGGGTTATCACGGGCTCAATTTGCATCAACATATCCAGAGAGGGATATAGGAGTACCTGGATCATAAGAATAAGTAAGCGTGTATCCTTGTGTAGTGCGAAGATAATGTAGTGTAGGCTTAGCAGCTTGTTTATGTACTTTGTAGGGTTTAGCCAAAGAGCGAGAAAGCATGTGTCCAGCATAGGATAGATCAAATCATGTGCATGATATTAAGTAGCGGATCTGGCCACAAAACTTAGGAAAATGGAATTCAAGAAAATATAAGGCATCAGCATGAGTGTAGGCATGATATTCTGGTGCAAGCTTGTGCTTAAGAGGGAGAGGGGTAAGCTCATAGGATGATGCAGATATACCATAATAAGTAAGGAGTTACTCAATGTATTCTGCTTGATAGAGACTAATGGTTTTGCGGATCAGATCACGCGTCACTTGTATGCACAAGAAATAAGACATTGGGCCCTTGTGAGTGACGGAAAACTCTTGGGAAAGGCAATCTATGGCTTTCATAATGATATGTTCGAAAGTGCCTAATAGAGGAATATCATCAACAAAGAGACCAAGTATGGCCATACCTTCAGCATAACACTAGATGTAAAGGTTATAGTCAATTTGGAGGCGCTCCTAGCCACAACCTATTAGGTACTCATGCATCCATGTATACCATTCTCGAGCGGATTGCTTGAGCCCATATATGGGCTTGTTGAGTTGGTACACATGATTTGGATAAGCTGGATTGGCGAAGTGGGGTGGTTGAAACATGTAGATGAGTTCACAGAGAACTCCATGAAGAAAATCCGTTTTGATGTGGAGACAATGTAACAGAAGATCAAACTTAGTTGCAAATGCAACTAATAGGCGAAAAGCGATCATGTTAAAAACAGGGAAGTATGTGCCAAAATAATCGACGCCATATTGTCGTGAGAAACCATGAGATACTAAACGATCTTTGTAGCGCTCGACAGTGCCATCTGCATGATTTTTTTTTTTCAAGAGCCACTTACAAGAAATGATGTTGTGATGCTACGGTGGGTGGAGGCACCAAAATCCATGTGTTTTCTTCTTCGAGAGTGTCGAGCTCCTCCATGATCGCTGCATGCCATAGAGTGAGGTTAGAGCATTTGCAATAGAGAGTGGGAGTGCATCTTCCGAGGGGTTACGTGGTCCTATTGTGGTGCGCTCGTCCAGCATAACAATGGAAAAAGCCGTTAGATATCTTGGATGGAGCGGGTGCAAACACGGTGGCTAGAGGCAGCATGATCCAGCTCAGGAGGATGTGGTGAGGAGCCATTTGATGAGGCGGTAGGGGAAGAAGTGGCAGAAGCAGAGGATTGGGGTTCTACTTCATCAACATCAAAAGGCATGGGGATATGAGGAGGAGTTGCATGGGATTTTGGAGCGGGAACATGTGGTGGCGAGGGTGGTGGTGTGGAAAGCCAGGCACATTTGGCTGGCTCGCGATAGGGAGCCACACAAAGATTTTCTGGAGGGAGGCTTCTTTTGCGTGCAGTTTGATATGTGCGCACCATGCTTGGCGGTGGAGGTGATAAGAGGGCACTTTGGGAGGTCGCTGAAAGACAAGAGCCGATGAAGAGGGGAAAAGGGGCTGCGTGAAGAGTTGGTGGGAAACGGAAGTGTGCTGCAGGAGGTGAAAGAGAAGATGGGAATGGAAGGAGGGATGCACCAAGAGGTGTAGGGGCTGGTGGGGCAACATGTCTAGCTACAGAAGGAGTTGCACCATGAGGTGGAAAAACTGTCGGGTGTGGGAGAAGAGGTGCGCTAATGACTAAGGTGACTTGGCGAGTAATAGAAGGGAGAGGGAGGGTTGTGCCATGAGAAGTAGAAGTAGCAGAATCAGTTTGTTTAAGTAGGGGTGTGTGAAGAGGTGGAGGAGGCACCGAATGTGGAGGTAGAAGTGGGCAATTATGGCCTTTTGAGAGAGTTAATGTAGGAGATGAATTTGGCACTGAGTGAGGAGAGGTTTGAGATGGGGGACGTTTATGTGAAAGCTCAGGTGAAGTATGAGATGAGGGTTTTACGGCTATTGAGAGATTACCTAAGAGGAGATAATCTTCGTTGAAAATTATAGAGAGGGCGAAGAAAATATTGTTGGTGGTGGGATGATGAAGCCGGTATGCTTTCAATCCAAAGAGATCTCCAAAGCTCACAAAAATAGCACGACGTGCGCATGGTGCGAGCTTCAATGGAGGTTGCGTGTTAAGAGAATAGGCAACACACTCAAAAATGCGTAGGTGACCAAGATGAGGAGGGTGGCCGAACCAAAGTGTATATGGCATGGTTAGCGGGTTGCATGTAAAGGGAATGCAATTTTGGAGATAGCATGCTGTAGTCGTAGCCTCCTCCCAATATGAGTTGTAGAGGCTTTCCTGGAGCATCATTGCGCGTGCAGCTTCAAATAGCTTGTGATTTTTTCTTTCTGCACGACCATTTTGTTGTGGGTGGTCGGTGATGGTGAATTGTTGTTGTATGCCGGCTTGTTGACATAAGGTGGCAAAATCTTGATATTTGTATTCTCCGCCATTGTCGGTGGGAAGAATCTTGATGCACCTATCAAGACAATTCTCTACGAGTGCTTTGAATTTTTGAAAGCGTGAGACTGTAGCACCTTTGTCTGCTAGATAATATGTGAAGGTGTATTTTGTGAAATCATCAATGAAGGTCAACATGTACTTGTTGCCTGTGAGTGATGTGGTAGTCAGAGGGCCACATAGATCTGAGTGGATGAGCTCAAGAGGTGGACTAGCACGTGATTGAGAGACTGGGAATGGTGCATGATGTGATTTTGCGAAGATGTTGCCTTCACAAAGCGTGATATGTCTGAGCTACTTTCGCAGACATAGTGCTAGGCAGCGATTTGTGAGAGAGCGAAGCACATGCTGTGAAATGTGGCCTAAGCGATAATGCCATTTGAGTGTACTGTCATGAGATGATGCAGAAACTGATGAGGCTAATGCATGTAGAGGTGTAGAGTTCCTTATGGGGTAGAGGCACCCAACCTTAGGAATATGGAGATTGTGGTGGTGACCATCCTTTGCCTTGGTAGTGATGAAACATCCATTGGCAATGAATTTGATGTTGATGCCGGTTTTAGTGAGTGTATTGACTAAAATGAGGTTCTTCTTGACTGTTAGGATGAGGTAGATGCGCAAGAAATTACGATTTGAGGTCCCGTGGGAAGAGTGATGTGGACATTGCCATAGGCCTTCGCAATTTGAATGCTATTATCACCCAAACATACTTTTAGTGGGTGCTCAAGATATGTGAGATGAGTGAGCCAGTCAGCATGATATGTCATGTGATTAGTAGCTCCAATATCAAGTAACCAAGTATCAGAAAATGAGCTTTCAATAGTGCTCGCATAAAGATGCATAGGATAGGGTGGTTGCTCTTCATAAGTAGATATTTCTGCTTGAGGTATATCAGCATAATGAGCTTGGCTATTATAAGAAATACAGTGCCTAGGCCCCCCTTGAGGGTAAAAGGAATAGTTATGAGAAGGTGCAACAGAGTGACGGGGAAGCTATTATGGTTACCTTGTTAGCGCGGTTGACGACAATCTTTAGTAAGATGCCCAAATCCATTACAGTTTGTACATTGCTTTGGATTGGGATTTGTGCTGCGTTCTCCTTGATGTTGAAGTTTCCATGCCATGTATTGATTATACTGACAAGGTTGATTGAAGTTTCCTTTGCAATGATTCTGATGTTTATGATGTATTGCCGTTGTAATCAAGGCTGTAGATTTTGATGATCCACTAGTTTGATCGCGAAGTGTCTCCTCTTGCTTGATCTTTCACACCAAATTTTGGATCTGTAGGTTTACCGAGGTGGCCTACGGGGTAATAAAAGCTCGCCAAGATGCAGGTAAGGCCGCTAAGAGAAGCATACTTTGCAGTTCTTCAGGGATGAGCAGCCCTTGTATATGATAAGTTCATCAAGAATTATCTGCCATGCTTCTACAAATTTAGGGAAAGACTAACCTTCAGACATGGTCGTGTTGACTAGTTTCTTGAGGAGAGAAACCTGGTAGACCAAGTGAGTATGCTCTTAGTTCTTCTTGAAGAATTGCCAAATGGCATTGGCCATCGCCAATTTCTTGACCATTTGGACCTGTCGATCGTGGTAGTGGAGAATAAGCTCCATCATTGCATTATTGTTTTTTCTTTCCCATGCAAAATAAAGATCGGCGATGCCCTAAGGGTCTTTCTCTTTGCGTAGGTCGGGTTGCTCGTCGATGCCCGATGTGACCTCCCAAAGTTGCAGCAGCTGCATGAGGTACAGTTCCATCCTAAATTTCCACACTTGGTAATTTGAGCCATTGAGCTTGTCAATGACGTATTTCGGTTTATGGGTAGATGTAGATGATGAAGATGAAGCTTGGTTAGCCATCTTGCGAGGTTCCGGGCTCCTCGAAGATCGAAGAGGGTGATAAATAGCTTCTAGTGTGGATTAATTAGGATTGAATGTAATTAGCGCTAACAAAATAGACTTAGGCTCTAAGTTGCTCTGATACCATGTAGAAACTTAAGTCTATAATGATAATTGCATAATTTTAATAGAGAGAAACAAAACTCTGATTAATGACTAGAAAACTGAATACTCTAATACAATGGAGTGGTTTTGTAGCTCTTTATATACATGTGGAGATAAGGGCTAACTCCCAAGAGTTGCTCCATAGTGAGGGGGAGCAATTAAAGGGAGTTGATCTAGGGAGAGATTTAAGGGTGAGGTAAATTATGGGTGGTTCACCCTTCACCTAAAAGTCACGTGGAAAGGGACTTTGACAAGGAGAGCATTCTAGATGCATACGCATGTATGCCGCAGAGAGTATATGGCATAGAGAGAGAGAGCCAGAGATATTGGAAACTCGAGTGTCCACCAATAGCCCTACAAAAGTTAGAAGTCTAGACATAGACAAACAAAGACCTTGACTTGGGAGACACACTCTTGACCTTGCACTTCCATCTCAAGAAATGCCCATACATGATATATAGCTATAGACCAGGAAAAGTAGAAGCGTTGGGGAGCTTCTCTGTTGCTCGCCCTATTGGCCATTATGTTAAGCACATTGGCCTGATTATCCCTCATCTATAGAGCCTATTACCGAGGGAGAGAAAAATTACAGCAAAGACTAGCCATGCACATCACCACCATGGAGCCACCTTCGCCACATAGAGATGAGTCGAAGGAGAAAAGGAAGAGTAGTAGTCTCTAGACTAGCGGATTCATCGGAGAGAGAGAGACAGAGAGAGTGAGTGCCCCATGTTTCTTGACTATCGAGCTTACCCAGATCATGGTGCCTCATTGATTTCTTGAGAGCGTTCCTGTCGTCCACTAACATCTATACCAATCAAAGAGTATACATTAAAAAGAGAAGAGGCATCACTAAGGCATTACCGTTTGAGAAAGGCCAGAAAGGAAAAATATGCTTAATCACGTAAGTGTGTGTGTGTGTTTTCTACGACGTCAAAACATTCTTCTTCTTCTTCTTCTTCTTCTTCTCTCTCTCCCCGCAGATTCACTAGTTTCATCCACCCGGGATTCCACCGGGCAAGAAATTCGGGAGGGTCCACTCTTTCATGTATCGTGAAAGTTGAACGAGCAGACTGAATGAGCGTGCGCCGTGCTCACTCCCACGGCTCCTCTCTCTCTCTCTCTCTCCCTCTTCGATCTCTATCTCTCTCCGCCCCTCTCCCGCACAACCCAGAAGCGCGTCATATCTCATGGGGAATCCTCACTATCCCATTTTGCTTTCTACTCTCCATGTCCCTTTCACGAAGGTAAGGACCAGTCTAGTGACGTATGTGTCATACGTGTACACATGCAAAAATAACTAAACAATGGTATATATAATATCTCTTCACAGCAATGCAATGAAAATTATGCTGTCTTAAGATTCTACATCACACTGAATTCTAGATACAAACGAGCTGAAGAGTTTGGGCAAAGACAAGATTGTAGATACTCTTTCATTTTGAGCGAGCGTTTACTACATGCTCTTTTCTTTAAATGTTTGTAAGAGAACAAAAAGACGCACTTTGCACAATTAGAAGTGCCCAAGGCACATGAAAAATGCAAGGGGATCACTCAGAGCTTGCCGCGAACCCGTTTCTTTTTTGGTGGGGCGGGGGGGGGGTGTGGTTGCACGAGGTCTTGCGGTAGGACCAATGGAGGGGGTTGAAGGGATGAAATCTCGACAGCAAAGGATGACAACCAAAACATCAGCTTCGAACGCATGATGCGGTATTTGAACACGACCGACCGTCGTGAGAGACTCATGCCCTATCCACACACACATGTTCATTTGGTTGTCGAAATGGGGAAAACAAAAACATATAAGGTAAACAAAAATGTTGAAAAGTAAACTAAGACCTAAAAAGTAGACTCGAACACATCTAACTATTAAGCTTTGTTTGGTGTTTTGTGTCTTAATTTCCTCCCATTGATTAGATCATCCATGCTTCCTTCAATAACCTGTGTTACTTAGTCGTGAGGGAGTTCAAAAGGTCCTTTCTTCAGGGGCAATAGGTGTGTAGAGGCCGAAGAGCTGACATAAGCAAAGGTCCTTCTGCCTCCTCCCAACAAGAGGAGCTTTAGTAGTAATGCACACTTAGTGCATGCACCAAAGAAGGTCTCGAATAACTTGCTCTAAAGTCCATTGTAAGGGGAGAGGCTATGAAATCCATATACGTCTTAGATGCCAGACGTGTTTCCAATGTCCTCCAAGGTCAAAGTATAGACTCAATCAAAACACCGCGGTTGACGTGCATATTGCCCTTTGTGATCACTTTCCCTTGGTTCTCTCAAACTTGAATTGCTCATCTTAGCATGGACATCAAAGACCTCTGATGGTTAATAACAGTCTTTTCTCTCATCACATGTTTCAGGATGAGGTTAGTTCTACTTAATCACACATGTAATGGATGTTGAATGTCATCTCTTGGGAAATGGCAAATGTTTTGCTCTTGAATGCAAGATTTATCAGACATGTGGGGAAGTATGTAGCGTAGTCTAGAAAGCGTGAGATATTTCATGGGCTATCCGCATGATAAGTATAGACCTCCTTAGTCCTCGAAGCGGATATTTGAACCACGGTGGGTGCGAAGGTCTACTATATATATATATATATAGATATATATATATCTTATACTACGATCGGAGCTCTTTTAACCTCGCCTTATCCAAGAATCCTCAAGCCACATAAAGTTTCCAACATCGTTCAACCGGAGATGAGGTAGATCGGATGATGAAAAATTCAATCAACTTGCATCTGAATTGTTGATAGATTGCCACCTTCGGCCGTGCCCTAGTACTCCACAATTTAGACTGGAGGACATCATCAATCTATGAGCTAAGTACCCATTATTTTGTTATTTACTTTATTTTTCTCATTAATTCCACATATTGAGCATACATCTATTACTACATAGTCATTTTTCTATTTTTTTTAAAATATATACATATATACATAAAAAGAAAAAAAATAAAAAGAGAAAGAAAGAAAGAAAAAGCACGCAATCATCACACACCTTCCACAGATACTCATAGCTGCTGAGCACCATGCTAAAGTAAAACAATCTCTCACTTATGAACGCATGCGAAGGCAAGAGTTGGAAGATAAATTATTACATTCTACACGCATAGAATCTACACCGACACCAAAGCAAGACAAAATTAACAAAAAAGCCATCACTTGCAAGGATTTTGATGGCACTAGAGATGCTAGAACAGTTCTAACATGGGTTAGTCAATTAGATGACTATTTTCAGGATGAAGACTTGTTTGAATGTGAAATGGTAAATTGTCCATCAAATCATTTCAAGAGTAGCGTTGCATTGTGGTGGAACATCACCAAACAGCATGGTAAAAGACCACGTATCTGGCAAGCATTCAAAAAGTTGTTTTAACCTCAATTTTTTTGCCCATTTTATATAAAGCTAAAGCACGACGCCAATGGGATTTAATTCGATAGGGTCAAAATGAAGATGTATATGGCTACACTGATCATCTTTGGAATTGTTTAGTTCAATTGCAAGCTATTGAACATGTCAGTGGTAGAAAATTAAAGCGTAAGTATATATCTGGCTTAGCACTATAAATTGGTGCTGAGGAAGATATGTTTGAATTGGGTTTACTATCAAAGGATATTAATTTGGCCCTTAATGTGGAGAAGAAGAAAGATAGACAACCCTCGCACATTGAGAAAACTGCTAGACTAACCATAACAAGATAAATTTTTTCTCTCCTAGCTTTGATAGGAACAAACATCAAAGCCGTACCTTTTTCAAGAGATGCAGATTTGACAAATTTGCTACAAATTCTCAACCCTATGGCAACAACAACATCAACACACAACAAGAAGACAAACAAAATTATTCCAACCAACGTCCTGCTCAAAACTCTAATGGTAACAAGAAGGTGAAGTGTTTGAAATGTTTCCAATATGGTCACCATGCATATAAGTGCCCAAAAAACACTATGGCCCTAAGACCATAGGGTCTACATCATACTAGAGAGGAACCTATGGCCTTCAGGCTAGAGGATAGCCCATGGGTCCATGTAGAAGCTCTCGAAGAGCATTTGGACCATTCAAGTGCACCAAAGTATGCACTATGGTAGCTCTCTCTATCTCTATTGCTATTTATCTCTTTCACTCTAGATCTCTCTTTGTATTTTACCTCCTCTCTCTCTACCCCCTCTCTATCTCTCATTCTCTCTCCACTTTCTAATGATATCTATCTTGGTACTTGTCTCTGTAGATATCAATATATATCCCTTTTACTATGCTATATCTATTTATCTTTCTTTTCTATATACATATGCTCATAGTTTGGTAGAATGCATGGTAGAGATTAATGGTACGTAGTCCTATCGCATTAATCCTACATGCTAAAAATGGTAGAGGTGCTCGAGCTATTTGATTTGAGTGCAAGGTTGCAAATAACCAATTTCGGAGATGTAAGTTATGTTGTTTTCTAGCAAACTTCGTTGATGTGGATTTGTCTCATGAACACTCACTTTTGAGTTGTGTTGTCCATTTTTGGCCATAAAAGGCAGGCCATAGGTTTTATTACTCGTCATACATTTTGTTTATTTTTGGGCAGGTGCTTCATAGTTTCCATGGTGATGTTTTGGGCTGGCATGTGCTTGTAATCACTTTAATTTGAGTTGTGGTGTTGTGAGAATTCTTTTGGTACAGCTTGTGCTGCTCACTTTGTGTGTTGAGTGCTATTTGAAGACATTTCTATAGAGGTACCCTTGTTCTGGTTTTTCAAATAGTGTTTTGGTACCCACCACTAAGAGAAATTGCTTCAAGTTACCTTCACTGGTTTTGGGAGCCATGGAATTTAGTTTTCCAAAGTTTCATGAAAAGGAGAAGGAATCTTCGAAAGGTTTCATTGTGAAATTGGAGTTTTCTTTCCTTCTTACTGACAATCATAGCCCAACATTGGTGCTATGAGTCTTCTACTTTTGTTTGGAGAGAGATGCTAGAGAATGGATCGAAGGCTACAAAAAGGAGCTCAAATCGGCACAACCTCCTCATGTTCTGAACTATGAAATGGTAGGACATGATTTTCTTAGACACTTTCAACATGTGGAAGACCCGAAAAAGATATAGCAGTCTATTTAAAGCTTAGTACATGGTGAAATCTAGACCATAAAAGACTTTGTGAAGGCCTTCAATGCATTATGCACAAAATGGTGTACATCTTTGTGGGTTCAAATTCCTCTAGAAATGTTAAAGAAGGATCAGTTTCTTGCAACATTGAGAATAAGTCTACACTTTAAGGTGTAGCTCAAGAAATCAAAAAACTTTGAGGAAGTTGAAATTGCAAAAAATAAAAAGTGGAAGGTAGAGCATCTTAATCAACTTGGAGTCAATGTCAAGCTTGCCAAAGGTTGAAGTGAAATATGCAGAGCAACCAAGGGTTCTCATTAGGGAGCCAAGTGAAGATAAACAAGATTCTTAATATGTGAATGCTTTTCACAAGGAGACACAAGAGGTGGTAGATCTTATGAATAATCTCAATGCACATATGATGGGAAGTGGACAAGGCCAAATCTATGGATATGGTTGTCTCTATAAAATGATTGAGGGTTTTGTACGTGGTACAGGAAGAGGCATGATTGGAAGAGGGTAGTTTCAATGCTACAATTGTGGTGAATGGGGTCATATGAGGCCTCAATGTGACAAACCAAAGAGAAGGCTGGTGATATGTTTCTTGTCATAGTAGTTTAGCCATTTCAATAATCCACTTTTGGTTAGCTACTTAACATAAGCGGTTGGGCTTTTTAAGTCTGATTAGGGTTGGCTGCTTAGGGTAATCGACCTTTCCTTTGCCTGCTTAGGAAATTTTTAGCTCGACCATTTTCATCTGCTCTGAGTAGTCGCTTATGGTTGGTTGTGTTTGGCTGCTTAGGGCTAGTTTCTTAGGTTTTAGTTAATCAGAGTTAGGTTGTTTTGGTCTATTAATTGAGGGCTAGCCGTACAGTAGACTAACATACTCTCTCTCTCTCTCTCTCTCTCTCTCTCTCTCTCTTTTCTTTTAGGAGAAAAACTATGTACATTAAATTACATCATGTCATCTTGGTCTCGTCTTGTCAAGTTTTTTCACAATTGTCCATAAACTGTAAACATATCTCCCTCAGAGATGCTGATACAATCGTCCATCATCTTTTTCTTAATGATCTCCCATAGGATAGTGACTTTACATAGTGAGACTTTTTCAAAGCATCCATAATTCGCAACATTCGAAATGAAAAAAAGTAACCATACTGCCAAGGATTGCAAACAAAACTGAATAGCATCATCTTGAAACTTACACAAGGCAAAATCTAGAGAAAATAGACAATTTAAAAGGAACCCAATTCTACACATTTTGTAGAATCCACAACCATCACTGCCTTACATTTTTACAATCCCAAAACCTATATCTGACAGTTTTCTTAGCCTCACATATAGGGCATTTTCCATCAGCAATACATTTTTTCAACAGTAGCTCTTCACAGGAAAGGGAACATGTAAGCAGTCTCCCCATAAACACTTTGTGTTTGTTTGAGGAAAGAATAGTCCATAAAGAAACCAGTCTCCATATTCACCAATCTTGTGATCTATTAAATCTCTGATATTTGTTACATTTGATAGATATGTCCACAAATGGAATGAGAAAATTGTAAAATTGAGTTGTAGAAGACTTCCACCAATCGCCTACATTCCGTTGGAGGTGTGAGTCTCTAAATCTCTCCCTTAGGTTCTCTATAATGGGAACTTGGAGCCTAAAACTGTGAATATACAAGTCTTTCCAACTTCTTCTAAAAGCATTGGAAAGTTTGAAATGTCTTCTAGTTGCAAAAAAGGGGACAAACAATCCATGAGAGTCCAAAATTTGTTCAATGCATGTGATACCTTTTCTAAACATCCTAATGGTTGGTTTTTCAATAATCAAAGCAAGAATATTTTTAAAGACAAAGCTCGAGAAGGCATTCTCTTTTCCAAGAGATTTCCCTGTATACCTAAGTCCGACCTTGACATATCAAGTTAGAGCATGTATGTTTCCAGGAGCTGATCATCAGCTCAGCAGTGATACATCCAGTATTTAGAGGAGCATGTGTGAACAATTTATCCCATTCAAAGATATTCCACGTCCCATGAAAGTACACAACTGACAAGGACACGATTTCCCAGAGACGTTTGGACCAAATATAAGTGTCTCTTTTGAACATATGGTTCACCATAGTATCTCTTACAGCATGAGCATGTGCGTGCAAGTTTAGGACTCCCAAGCCCCCCTGGTTCGTAGAACAGACAACAATCGATTGGCATACCTTTTTACAGGGTTCATGGGACACCATCAAAAACTATGGTCTTATTAATGAAGTATTTTTAGAATTGCCTATAGCTTACCCATTACTGAGCTATTAGCAAGCTCGATATGAACTAATGCCAACTTGGCACTGTGAAGCCCACTCCACTAATCTTTGCAAGAAACGATATTTGAAACCATAGGAGTAGTTACTTGGGTGTTATTCTTTGAATTCTAAGAGAAGTAGAAATCAATGCTTTAATATCTATCTATCTCTCACCCCTCTATACATTAGAGAGAGAGAGAGAGAGAGGAAAGGGGTAGAGATAGAGAGAGATATGTCATAAACTCCAATATCTAACCAACCCAAATGATTTTCTCATATTAAACTGATCATTTGATGTGGGAGAATAAACAGGAACAAGGGTTAAGATATGGACATGTGCTTATAGATCTATCTCAACATGGGGCCAATGGTAAAGGGGACCAGATTAAATGAGAGATGGTCTATCAAACAGCAACACCGGTGATTAAACACTGATTAGAGAGAAATTACAATATCAAGGAAAGCTACGCCTACACATTCGAAGCTACCGAAGGCAACAACGCAATGCGTAGATACAACAAATCGACGATACTCATGACGATTAACAACCAGGTTTGATTAGCAATTGTTAATAGAGAAAGTGTAAACGACCAAAGATGGTTTTTTGACTGATTCGATTAAATAACTGGAGGCGCATATACATAGAGTTTTCTATGTGACTAAGACCTAACAACTAGTTTTTGAATCGAAGTTCTTTTTTTACTTGATTCATACTGATTTTACATAGAGAGGACTAATACTTACATACTTAGTATACATAAAAAAACATTAACATGCGGTATTTTTCTCTATCCTTCTTAAGTTGGTTATATATACGCAACTAATTGTGCTTGAGGTACAACCATACACAATAATCCACCTAAGTGGATCTTACGTACATCGGTCTCTATTTTATAGAAATACTAACATAACATATTAGAGGCACGGAATAAAGCATACTCACATACACATAACGGCCAATAGATGAATGCCAACATCGAGGAACAATACCAAGTCACCCACTTAAACAATTGTCTTATGGATATCCGTGTCAACACTCTCTATTATAAAAAACTATGCAGCATCATATACCCTTATAATAGGAGAGTCTCTAACATGTGGATTTACCTACTCCTTGAAATAATAATTAATTTTGGACATACCTAGCCTAGACCCACAAAGTTTACTAGTCTTGTTCATCAAAAGCTTTTTTAACAACATAGTGTAACTAAAAATCATACAGCAGGACATGCACACACAGGAGGTTGCTCAAACTAGACTAGAGGAAAAACCAATGGAGATGAAAAACGTTGAAGACAAGGCAAACCGATCTAAATACTTACATTTGGAAAACTCCACCCCTCTGTTATACGCGATTTCCCCATTAGATGTAAACAGTTATATCATCATAAATCCATAAAAACCATATTTAAGAGGGTATTACCCTACCGCAAGCCAAAAAGTCTACCCCTAATGTATATAGGGAGATTCAATGAGTGTTGGGCTATGTGACAACTATAACAAGCAGAATAGATTGCTTGGATACCTGTCTTCCCATCAAGGATAGCCCAATTTCTAACTTGATATTTGTTTTGGATGGTGGCAGGTATAGGTCTATTCTCTCGTGGTCTAGGAGCTTGTTCAGTCTCCAACAAAATCTTGGTTTTATCATAAATTAGATAAAGGTTGTTTTGGTCCATTTATTGAATACTCTTGTTCAACAACATTCTCTATTTCAAGGCTATAAACTTATATATTGATGTCTATGTAAATAATTGGTATATGGTTTTATATTGAAGGGATATACACTATAAAGACACACACACACACACACACACACATACTCACTCACTCACTCTCACACACACACACACACACACACACACACACACACACACACACACACACACACACACACACACACACACACACACACACACACACACACACACACACACACACACACACACACACACACACACACACACACACACACTCATAGCATGGGATGATGTGGATGGATCACAAGAATAATATCAAATTATACACATGCTCCATAAATACCCAAACTCATGAAGTACCATAAAATCATGTAAACATTTTAAATAAATAAATAAATATTGTGTCGAGGTATTCAAGCTGACACTATTTACAAGATGTGTCTTGATCTATATTCATGATTATGACTCTACACGATTGTTTATGCAAAAGAAAAATGTGTCACGAGGTACTTTGGCCACCAGTTTTTCCTCGGACAACATGATATGAACATGATTTTCACTCGTCTTGGGTGAAGGAAATGCTATGGTTGAAATTGCAAGCTTAATCCTAAATTGAAGATCCCCCTTTTTTTTCTTCTATGTACTTTGAGTGTGCCCAATATTGTAATATTTCTTATAAAAAAAAATCTTCTGCTTTTTGGATGTCCTGTATGTGGCCTAGCACATGGAGGTGGTGGTGGGATACTATGGGGATTGTCTTACTATATATAGTTGGGCTCTAACTACATAATGATTTTTTTGGTTACCTTACCTAATACCCATCTGCAGTATAATTACTACCTCACCGGCATCGCGCCCGATTTTATGGTATATATTGGCATACATATGCAATGTTTGTGCACACACTACTACGTGCATACATGCACACATGCACAAGCTTACCTTTGTTGTAGGTTAGAACTCTCGTTCTCTATGTCGACTGTCACAAACGAGAGTACTCCTAATTAATAAGTAGAGTACACACACTCACTCTCACTCATATATACACCAGCAATCAAGGTTTTCCTTTTACTTGCTATCCTTGTCTCTTTGGAAGCTGTAGTCCCTCTGTTGATTTAGCAACAAAAGGCTCTACTCCATCTTACTTTGCATTAACATATGGCGTAAACTAATGAGGTAGGCTGTCATACCTACTGGGATTATTTAGATTCAACGCTTAAGTAAATTTATGTACATTTGTATTATTTTTTCCTCATTCTGATCAGTTATACGGGTTGTTTTCTAAGTATACAGAAATGCTCACTATTTGTTTCTAACACAAACCCATGGTATAATTGTAATGATGTATTGCATTAATCTAAGGAATAGGTAAATAATGTGGTTTGAGAGCATAATACAACTATTGTGGGTAACATAATAGCCTGTTATCTTTAGCATAATTTTAGTGCCTTTAAACTCTGAACATGGTATAATTAGGGATAGATAAAGAAACTACTAAATGGTACTTGATAGGTCAGTAAAATGATATGTGCTGGTCAAATCAAACAGTGTACGTGATGGCATAACACTGATATATGGTTTCCTTTGAAAATAGACTCAAACAACAAACAAAATGTTGACAATTTTTTTAGATTTTTGGCATGGTACAGGATTTGTTTTGACAATAACTTTACTGGAATTTTGTCGCTATGATAGTAGCATTTTTTGGATGGTATATGTGGATTCATATTAAAATGTATAGGGCAGTAGATGACTTATGAATTTTGGTCTTTTTTGCATACAAATTATATGTCTCTTTATCAAGAGGATTTCTTTGAATCTCATCATGTGATGGGCATTATAACTAATTTCTTAGCACCCATAAAAAAATGGTATGGCTTCTCACCCAAAACTCAATAGCATTGACATACTTGTTGTGGTATGGTAATTGGGACTAGGTATTTAATTAAACTGCTTTTAATGTTACACTTTTCATTTGTTGCCAATATCTCATACATAAGTATGTATTTCAAGTTCAAGCTAAGGGCATGAAATGCAATTACAAAAATACTGCTAGAATGCGTGTGCGTATTGATCCTGTCAGGATAACAACTATCAATGAGAAAATATTTTTAGAACGTAACAAGTAGGAACCAAAACCCTTGGTAGTTATTCACGATACAAATGACATAACCTTGTCTAGGACTAGACCTTTTCTTACCCGAAAAGCCAAAACTGTTGTACATTACCCTGAATAATTAATAACATTGTACTAACAATCAAGCAATCTATTCTGCTTGTTATAGCTGTCACATAGCCCTACACTCACTGACTCTCTCCCTATATACATTAGGGGTAGACTTTTTGGCTTGCGGTAGGGTAATACCCTCTTAAATATGGTTTTTATGGATTTATGATGATATAACTGTTTACATCTAATGGGGAAATCACGTATAACAAAGGGGTGGAGTTTTCCAAATGTAAGTATTTAGATCGGTTTGCCTTGTCTTCAACGTTTTTCATCTCCATTGGTTTTTCCTCTAGTCTAGTTTGAACAACCTCCTTTGTGTGCATGTCCTGCTGTATCATTTTTAGTTACACTATGTTGTTAAAAAAGCTTTTGATGAATAAGACTAATAAACTTTGTGGGTCTAGGCTAGGTATGTCCAAAATTAATTATTACTTCAAGGAGTAGGTAAATACACATGGTTAGAGACTCTCCTATTATAAGGGTATATGATGATGCATAGTTTTTTATAATAGAGAGTGTTAACACCGATATACGTAAGATAATTGTTTAAGTGGGTGACTTGGTATTGTCCCCCGATGTTGGCGTTCATCTATTGGCCGTTATGTGTATATGAATATGATTTACTCTGTGCCCCTAATATGTTATGCTACCATTCCTATAAAATAGAGGCCGATGTAGGATCCACTTAGGGGGATTATTGTGTATGGTTGTACCTCAAGCACAATTAGTTTTGTATAACCAACTTAAGGAGGATAGAAAAAAAATACCGCACGTTAATGTTTTATTATGTATACTAAGTATGTAAGTATTAGTCTCCTCTATGTAAAATTAGTATGCCTCAAGTCAAAAAAGAAGAACTTCGATTCAAAAACTAGTTGTTAGTTCTTAGGCCCATAAAAACTCTATGTATGTATGCCTCCAATTATTTAATTAAATCAGTCAAAGAACCAGATTTGGTCGTTTACACTTTCTCTATTAACAATTTCTAATCAAACCTGGTTGTTAGTCGTCATGAGTATCGTCAATTTTTTGTATCTACGCATTGCGTTGTTGCCTTGTGTAGCTTCGAATGTGTAGGCATAGCTTTCCTTGATACTACATTTGCTCTCTAATCAGTGGTTAATCATCGGTGTGTGGGATTGTGTTGGGGTTAGTGCTTGGAGATGGATAGATAGCGATGGTGGTTGTTGTGGGCAGATTGTATGTGCATTCTGAGTAGTATAAATAACATTCCAAGATCTTAGTGTTGCTATGAAAGATGTTGAGAGCTGGGTGCTTAGTAGTACTACAGCGGAAAATGGGCTTATAATTGTGCACTACTTGTGTGCATTGCTTGTGTGTGCATGCGCAACTGCCGCAGTAGTTGAGAGTGCCAAGAGTGAAAAAACCTTGCAATAGTACGCTTTGTTCTCAGGTTTTTATGCAATTTTAGAGTGCTAAATATAGTAGTATCCTAGTAAGGCAGCCCATTTGGTGCATTAAGGGTAGTCAACTTGTTAGGAGTGCACATGCTTGTAACATTTTGTTTTTTGGAGGGTTGCATCCACTCCATTTTCTATTAAGATAGTCATTCATTTGGTGTGTTGAATTTAGTTAAGCATCCGTTTAGTTTTAGTGAGCGTCCATGCATTTCTTTATGTTGAGGATTGCATCCATCCCTTTAAGTTTTCAAGCTAAGTGTATCCTATCTAATGTGAAGTGGTATTACTCACACATTGTTTGATTAAAACCTCACTTAGTGTATTTATGGATCCCTTACAAGACTAAGATCGATAATTTAACACCTGCTGTTATAGAGACGATTGAAAGCAAAACAACTCCCGTTTCTTGCTATGGTAGAATTTTCTGGGAAAGAAATTGAATGGTAATATTTTGATGGGCAGCTAAAGTTGATTAGATACTTTTTTGAGATGCTAACATGGTACTGGGCCATGGTCTTGCATTGGTCATTGTGCACATGACTTCCGTATTTGGATGGTGCCACCTTGACCTCTCACAAGATTGAGTCATCAGCCAAGCACATAATCTCAAAACAAGTCAAGCACATATTTTTTAGCAGCCACATGTCAATCCCCTACAGATTGTGTATATTTTCATCAAGATATTTTTCTTTTGTTGCCACTTTTTTCACATTTTAAAACTCCTCTAGATGATTGACATTAATCCATTCTTCGATCAATAAGAGTAACACTTGACAAAAAAACACATAATATTTGGATGCCAAAGACTGTAAACATGCATTATAATTGATTTTATATAGTTGCATCGTCCGTTGACTTGGAATTCTGAAACCACCATACCTAGGTTAATCTTTCAAGAAAAAGTTTATATAAAACGTCGTTTAAATTTATAGTGTATTTCTAGCCAAACTTTATGTTGAAATTTGTTAAGGGTTTAGGTATGCTACACGAATTCAAGACTTCTTGGTAAAATACAAAAGGCTCTATAAAATTTATTACAAAAACCAAATGTACAAATCTTCCTTTTGATTTATTTGTTCTACTCATTTGTTTAAGTGAATTAGCTTTTGTAAGAATAATCCGAACCTGATCTTCACTTGAGAAGAATTCCAAAGCTTTCAATGTATCACCAATATCTTTAGCACCACAAAATTGTTGAGGTTTCTTATGCGCAATAGAAGAAGCCCTGCCCAGTGTATGCAAGATCTTCTTCATGTCTTCTTTGCCTTTCAAAGGTCTAAGAATATTTTTTGATGGTATTGGCTATAGGTGTGTTGGCAAGTCTGGGTAGGAGCAGATTACCTGGGGTATACAGGACAAGCCCACGAGCAGCTTCAAGCACATGTTCATGAAAGTGATAATAGACCAAAATAGCATGACATTAGGAAGTTTGGACTCAAAAATGGGCCTTGTAAGAATTGTTGATGTGGAATAGCTTTCAAAAAGTGGGGATCGGATTTTGTTTGCAAATAAGATCCAAACTTGTCGGAGGTTGGATATTTAGAATCTACTCTTCAAATGCTATCTATTGATATATAGCACGCATGTATCGGACATTGCCTTCATGTAGATCTAGAAAAAGGTGATTTTAGATTGTTCAATCTCCTACAAAAGATTGGTTGTATCATAAATTCAATAAAGGTTTTTTTTGGTTAATTTATTGAATACTCTTGTTCAACAACATTCTCTATTTCGAGGATATAAACTTATATATTTATGTCTATGTCAATAATTAGTATATGGTTCTATATTGAAGGGATATACACCATAAAGACACACACACACACACACACACACACACACACATACACTCATAGCATGGGATGATGTGGATGGATCACAAGAAGAATATCAGATTATACACATGCTCCATAACTACCTAAATCATGAAGTACCAAAAAATCATGTAACATTTCAAAAAATAAATCAATATTGTGCCGGAATACTAAAGCTCAAATATTCAAGCTAACACTATTTCCAAGATGTGTCTAGATCTATATTCATGATTATGACTATACGTGATGGTTTATGCAAAAGAAAAAATGTGTCAGGAGGTACTTTGGCCACCAGTTTTCCCTCAGACAACATATGAACATGATTTTCACTCGGGTTGGGTGAAGGAAACGCTATGGTTGAAATTGCAAGCTTAACCCTAAGTGGAAGATCCCTCTTTTTTTTCTTCTATGTACTTTGAGTGTGCCCAATATTGTAATGTTTTCTATAATAAAAAACCTTCTGCTTTTTGGATGTTCCATATTTGGCCTAGCACATGGCGATGGTGGTGGGATACTATGGTGATTGGCTTACTATATATTGATAGCCGTTTTTCGGCTCTCCGTAATTGCCATAGTGAGTTAACCCACCCTACCAAAATCATCCAAACACTGTGGCTATCCCTACCATTTCACTGTACATAGGTGTGTGTGAGTTAGGGGACTTTTCCCATATCTTCTTAAAAACCCTTAATTAGCCAGTCACTGGGCTAGTTGAGCCAAAAAAATAAAAAAAATAAAAAATATAAGTATATTATGGCCCAAGGCCCACCTGGATAGATAGTCAACAGCAGTAAGTATGTAACATTTGCCTCTAGCTGTCATAGGTAGAGGACCTATTGCATCAATACCCCACTTCTCAAACACATCATAAGCCACAATGGTGCCTCTAATTTCTGATTTGAGAACCCTATTTGCCATGTTTTGACGCTCTTTACAAGACTTGCACCAATGATGAACATCACGTTGAACACTTGGCCACACATAACCCTCCTGCAAAACTTTATGCAAAGTGATCTTTGCAGCAAAGTGACCACCACAATAACCCTCGTGATTCTCCTCTAAAATTTTGTAAATTTCCTCTTTCCAAGGCACTTTTCTCATCACAAGATCAGCCCCCTTCATATACAAGGCATCACAAAGTAGAACATACCTTTTGGCACGACGTAGGAAGGCGTACCTTTATGGCTTTTCCAACTTTGATGGAAGCATACCTGTTTGTAGAAACTCTTTCTCCCTCTCTAAAGCTTCCCTTCCCAAATAAAGAGGAGAATCAGCCCTTATCACATACAATTGCCCAATTGAAGCTTGCGCTGAACCATGTGCTTCTTCATTTTGAGACCTGTCCACATGCCTTAAACTCCAAGCTTCAAAATGCTTAAGCAGATTCTTCACTTGAAAACACATATTTTTCAGCCTTGGATTCTTACTTTGCCACACCCCAAGTACTTGCTTAACCACCAAAAGAACATCACCTCTTACCCTCACACGACGGATGCCAAGCTCAAGGCAAAGGTTGAGACCTTTCTCCAAAGTAGCATACTCAGCTTCATTGTTGCTTTGTGCGGTAAGCTTCAAACTCCTTTTAGTTACAAAAGCACCTTGAGGATCATAAACTACCACACCTCCTGAAGCTTCACCATGCGCTTTCGTGTAAGAGCCATCAAAAAACAATAGATAGGAATTGTCTATGTCAGGAGCTTCCATGTGTTGCTTCTTTATTGCATCCTCCTTAAGAAGAAGAGGGCTTTCCTTATAGGTAAGCAAATCAGCCAATGTAGCCCTTGTACTCTCCTCAACAAGAAAAGAGAATTGGAATTCCTGTAGCTCCACAATCCACTTCATGAGCCTCTTTGACAAAGTAGGGCTATTCACCAATTGAGGTAGAAGAGTGTAGCTAGTGAGGAATGTGAATGGTTTAGGGAGAAGGTAGTGCCTAAACCTTCTACATGCATAAATCACACTCACCATAATGAGCTCCACCTCAGTATAGCCTCTCTCCACCTCTAGCTTCACCTTGCTACCACAATAGATAGGCTTCATGTAGTGAGAATTGTTACCTCGTTGAAGAAGCATAGCTCCAATAGCATCCTCACCTACTGATGGATTCACATAAAACTCCTTATCCCAATTAGGAGCTTGCATAGCAGGAAGAGGACCAAGAACCTCTTTGATACCTTGAAAAACCTCTTCACATTCATTTGTCCATTGTAGAGGATCCAACGTTCCTACTTGTTGTAGAGGATAAAGAAGTTGAGAGGACAAAGGAATGAACCTTGCCATATACTTCACCTTTTGAATAAAAGTAGAAAGTTTCTTTGTATCTTTAGGTGATGGGAGGAGCACCAAAGCCTTCACTTTGTCAGGATCCGCTTCAATCCCATTCTTTGAGATCATATGCCCCAAAAGCTTCACTCTTGGTTGAGCAAGATGACATTTCTTTGGGTTGAGTTGACCTCCACTTTTATCATATTTCTTCAATGCCATCCCAAGCTTTGCACAATGATCCTTTCTAGAGATATAAACACAAAATTCATCAATAAGATCCTTCACAAACTTGCCAAGAATGGGAGAGAACACCTTGTTGACGCGCTTTTGATACTATGCACAGCCATTCATAAGACCAAACGGAAGTACACAATAACAAAAGCATCCCCATGGAGTGATAAATGTGGTCTTCATTCGATCTTCCAAAGCCAAGATGAGCTAAAAATATCCAGAGAATCCATCACATACGCTATATCTCTCATGCCCTGCAATAGAATCAAGTATGTCATCTATGAAAGGAAGAGGGTATGGATCCCTCTTCATGGCTGCATTTAGAGGCTTAAAATCAACACATATCCTCCACTTTCCATCCTTCTTGGGTGTGACAACAACAGGACTCACCCATTTTGCAGTGCTCACAGGACTTATGAAACCTGCTTCAAGAAGCTTGTCTACCTCTTCCTTTAAAGCATTAAGTTGTACCTGTCCCATTCTCCTTAGCTTTTGGTGTACGGGTTGAGCTCCTTCCTTGATTGGAATGTGGATTTCCTCTCCCTTAAAGCCTCTAATTTCCTCATAAGAAGTGATTAATAAATGGGGAAATTTTTGTATCATATGCAGGTACTCACCCTTCTCATGACTAGTCAAGTCGGAAGACAACATACCTTGTATCAACTCCTGTTTGACATTAGGTTGAACTTCGGGTTGTATCAGCTCTTCAATCTGCTCATAAGGACCAGAGATATCCTCATTCTCCATAAGGCCAAGAAATCTTTGTTTCTCATCATGCTCTTCTTCAAGAAACAAGGAGGAAACATCTAGATCACTATCGCTGCTATCTTCCACTTCACTGCCCTCATCCCCATTGTCTTCTTCTTCACTTGAGTACTCTTCTTCATCACTTTTATCATCAAAATCAGCATCTAAACATTTTTTGCTAGCCATGTCAAACCTCTTCTTATCACCCCTTCTATTGTAGAGAGTGATGGTACCATGTCCCCAATCCTGTATAGCTTTCGTTGCCTGTAACCATGGTCTTCCAAGGATGAGAGGGAAAGCACAAATACCCATGGGCATAACATGGCAATTGACCAGCACTTTAACATCAAATACATCCACCTCCAAGTCCTTTACAACTCCCAAGCACCTCACCCTTGATTGGTTGGCAAGATTTATGCGAAAACCTGAATTCTTCACCATGTTGAGTCTCAACTTTGATACACAAGCTTGAGTAATAACACATACCTATGCACCTCCATCAATATAAGCCTTTCCAATGCACTTCCTCTTATGCCATGCATGCATAGCAGGACATATATTAGGTAGCTCATTCAAAGAAAAGACTCTCACTGACCCCCTTGCAGGCTCCTTCTTCATGGGGTTGACTACGTGCTTCCATTGCCTCTTTAACTTGGGACACATCTCCATGAGTTTCCCAAAGGTAACATCAGCCTTTCTACCCACCAAATCAGCCCTTAAACTATAATTTGGTTGCCCTTCTCCCAAAGGAAAGTTGGATGCATTGTAATGTTTCCTGGGCTTTCTCTTCTTCTTCTCTTTACCTGTACCTGTTTTAACCTGTTTCCCTCTTTTATGGATGGGACTTGCATCACTCATGTCATGATCTCTTGTAACCCTCTTACCTATAGGCATGACAAAAGCTCCCAAATCATCCTATTTCTTCTCCAAACGGATTATGCTTACCACTTTTGTTTTGCCCTTCTCTTCTGCTGTCAATCCACTTGGTCCTGCTTCCCCTTTAATCTCAATACCATACTCTTGAGCTCGAGAAGGAATTTGTGGAGGAAGAGGAAACATGTTGCCACCCATTCTCTTTGGCTTGTCACATTGAGGGATTTTATGACCCCATTCACCACAATTGTAGCATTGAAACATATCCCCTCTTCCAGCCATGCCTCTTCCTCTACCACGTGTATAACCCTCATTGCTTCCATAACCACATCCATATCCATAACTTTGACCTCTTCCACCTCCCATCATATGCACACTAAGATTCTTCATAAGACCTACAACCTCTTGCATCTCCTTGCGAAAGGCATTCACATCATGAGCAACTTGTTGATCAGAACCTGGCTCCCTCATGAGGACCCTTGGTTGCTCTACCGCTTTCACTTCAAGCTTTGGCTCCACATTGATTCCAAGTTGATGAAGACGCTCTGCTTTCCACTCTTTATTCTTTGCAATTTCAACTGCCTCCTCAAAGGTCCTTGGCTGCTTAAGCTCTACCCTCAAGCGTGGGTTACTCCTCATGCTTGCAAGAAACATGTCCTTCTTCAACATGGGTGGAGGAATTTCAGCCCCCAAAGATGTACACCACTTTGCCCATAACGCATTGAATGCCTTGACAAAGTCTTCTATGGTTTGTCCTTCATCTTGTACTAAGCCTTGAATAGACTGCCATACCTTTTGTGGGTCTTCCACCTGTTGAAAGTGTGTAAGAAAAGCATGCCTTACCATTTCATAAGTCATGACTTGAGGAGGTTGGGCTGATTGTAGCTCCTTTTCGTAGCCTTCCAACCATTCCCTAGCATCTCCCTTCAAACAGAAGTAGAAGATTCGTAGCACCAACGCTGGGTCTTGCTTGTCAGCAAGAAGGCAAGCAAACTCCATTCTCTCAATGAAACCTTTAGAAATTTCATTTGATTTCCCACTAAACTCCGGAAAATTAAACACCATGTCTTCAAAACCTGTAAACTGAAGGTAACTTGAAGTGATTCCTTGGTGGCGGGCACCAAAACACTGTTGAGAAACAAGAAAACTGAAACACCTCTATAGTGATGTCACCCAAGAGCGTTGAAAGAGAACTACAAGACACCAAAAGCCTCGCAAAATCCTTTTGAAACACCACAAGTCCAATAGGAGTAGTCCCCTTGGGAATTTACTGGCCGTCGCCCACCCAAGAGACTATGTCACATAGGAGCAAAACCCTGTCAAAGCACGGATTTACAGCACACGCCGACCAATGCATATGAATACAAGAGCCTCTCCTTTCACAATCAAACATCACAAACCCACAACTTCAACATCAATTCCACAATTCATAAATACATGCCCTCCGAATCTGTCTACACACAATTTGCCACTAGGCTGCCATAGCCATAACCCTACAGAGAACTAGTCTTAACCTGATGAGAACAACTCCAATTGGGGCACTTTAAAGCTTGAGAGAAAGCTTGAAAAATGACTGGCCAGAAATATGAAGATGACTAAAATTGATTCCATACGCCTCCATGAGCAAAATTGACGCGAACAGATAGCTGTCCCAGCACGACTACACGTAGAGAAGGCTAGTCGGGGCAAAAAACTGCATCCAAGAGCACCAAGGAGACATAACGAGCTAAAACCTGGAAATTTCTGATCTTTTGCTGAAAGTTTTTAATTTTTTACATGAGTTTAAGTTATATACAAGGCTCACTTCAAAAAACTCACTCACGGGCACTTACAGTAGCCCGACAGCTGTCACTAGACTAGCGACTTGTAGTGCATGTACATGTTCTTGCTAAAGCAAGGTAAAAAAACCACAAAAAGAAAGCCCACATGCCCTTTTGACATCGGGCGTCATGTCCATATGTACAAATTTACAAAAAACGGGGTGTCAGAAATGCACCCAACAACGTGATTATTACGGCAAACCATAAACCTCCTGTGGAGGGAATTATTAAGAGATGAACTAAAGGGAGATCAAGTTCATAGAGACCTTTTGAACTCTATCCCAATCTGCCACAAAATGGTCTCCCAAGTTGTTAGAATTGCTTGGTTTATTTTACAAAATAATGTTTTTCGGAACAAAATAAACACACTTAGAATGTATTGAATATTCTTGCATGCTGGTTGAGACATTGTGCTCAAGTTTTTGGCATGAAAAAGGGAATTGAATAACTAAGGAACAATGCAAATAAGTACATGATTATTTAAATTTTCTATTTAGTTTAAAAGCCGTAATCCTCCTATGATAGTCTCCAAAAAGATGGCAATTATGATAGCTTTTTGACAAAGTTCTCGAAATACAAACAAGATGCTGTCCAATTTTTGTAAAGAAGCCTAGTTTTTGGCTTTGTTGATACATTAGACATATGATAGTCCGTAGGGTAAACTGTAAACAATGTTGTAGGTGTGACATGGATAACAATTGGACCCAGTTTTGACACCTACAATACACACAAGTATAGCCAGTTCTAATTGAATACTTTTGTATGGATGCAGGTAACAACAACAAGTAGGATTATCCCAAGCACTGGATGCATACAGATACAACAACAAGATACCAATTTGTTATGATCAAAGATCATATTGACTATCACATGCAGAGTGTTGTATATGACAAAGAAAGGACATATTCTACGCATGAAATGTATACTCACCTTTATGATGTCTTGTTTTAAAGTATTTTTTTAAAATGTATTATTCAATGCAATTGTTTAATTATGGTTCAATTATGAGGGGATTTTCATACATAAACACACACGCCCTCTCTTCCTACTAGTCTTTGGTCGGGGACTAGTACCATACTTAGCAAATATATTTAAATAATACATTATATAATAATACCAATTATTACAAACCATGATTCTTTTTTTGGCAGGATAACACAACTTTATGACTTTTAACCATACTTTCTTGCAATTGGTGGGGGATATGTCCACTTGGTGGACTATCCTCCACCAAGTGGATCTCTCCTCTTGCATGTGGGGGGGACACACACACACACACTCACACACAAACACACACTTACATAGGGTGTCTTCCATGTGGATGACTTGCACACCCACCTAAAAATATATGTACCTTAGATGACTTTGCCTTAGTTTAAGTGGATGACCTTTCTGTTTATGAATCTCACTTGGCCCTCTCTGTGCTCTAGCATGAGAGATGGTTGTTTTCTGCAATAACGCGCTCCTCTTTCCATGCAAACCCTTTTTGGACCTCTTCTCGATCGGAAACCTAGGTTAGGTTGGCGGTCATTCACTCGCCCATCATGGCCCTATGCTCGCACTAGCTAACACTTTGTGCATCATGGACCCATCTACTCTCTTTCTCTCTCTCTCTCTCTCTCTGTCCCTCTTTCTCTCTTTCTCCCCCTAAAACATTATTGTAGACACTACTAGCTCATAAAGATTTTTGGTGGTACAATATTGTCTAGCTGTAATATTCACATAGACACAATGGTGGTATTAATGAGATACATGCAAGGAATAGAAGGGACATACCTATACTTAGAGGCCCCTAAATTTAGAGGCTATCTCAAATTGACGTTAACTTGGGGCACATATGTTCCCCTTTCATTTTCTCGCCCTTTGTGTTATCCCTCTATATATGCTCTTAACATGAGAACTCTACATGTCACAAGCTGTGATTTTCTCAATCTCCCCTCCTCGTGGTGCGTTCTCTGCATGCTTAGGATCGCATAATCTCTTTCTGTTGGTGCAGTTTCTACACGCTCAAGCTAGTTTCACCACATGCGCAAGGATCTCATAAGTACTCCACCTGGTGAGTTCTCTACATGCTCAGAGATCTCATAAAAAGGAAAATGGGGATGTTTTTAGAGCTCCCAATTTTTGATGAGCTGGAGTCTACTTAACTTGGAAATTGGAATTTATAGAAAATGGGGAGTTCACTCCTTCTAGCTATAAGGAGCATGCATTTCTATTTGCACTGCACTTGCTTATCGATACCGTGGCTGAGCCCTGCATCTGTTGCTCCATGGAGCGACTTGTGCTCAGGAGCCCCCCTCATGCAACCATTGCCATACCTTTGTGAGCGAAAACTTTCCCAACTCTCCGGCTTGTATCAGTTCTAGTGTATGCTTCTCTGGAAGCTGTCTTGAAGACACCCCTCCCCCCCCCCCCCCCCCCCCCCCCCCCCACATACACACTTGCACGCATGTACAGACACACATATGTTCTATCCTTCTCTCTCCGTTGGCATGCCCATGCTGGGAATGGTATGTACCAGACAATCCCTATGGATTGGCTTTGCATTTTTCGCTTGGCAGGGGAACTTTGACAGACACACACCCAAACACACACACACACACACACAAGACTAGAGCCCATGCCTCCTCATCCGTAACACATTTAGATCCCTCACATTTTGCAGTACACTATCAGACATGCATACATAGGTCTTGACTCAGACAAACCTATATGCAAGGTGGACATGATGGTGAAGAAAGCAGGTAAACACAATTAGCGGATGGCGGCACTTAATGAACTTTGTCTCATCAACACTTGGATTTGGCTTGGAAGAAAGATTGCACGCATGATCATCAAGGAATTATTTCCTTGGTCAGGCTCATTCACCTAAGGAATCACTGATCTTATTGGAGTATCATGACGGTCTTTGGCATGACACTCACACAAATTTCCATGGAGATGCTCTCATCAGGTAAGTGTTTTCACCTACTTAGAATGGCTGTGATAATTTGTTACTGTGATCATTTTTAAACCAAACAATGGTTTAGGTTTCATAATAATAAGAAGCCAACATACATTAAATGCACTCTTTATGATAATTATGGTTTTTTGATACCTATCAGTAAAGACCTTATGGACTGTGAGATTGGTAGCATACTAGTGATGATAAAAATTTATAAACCATGTCTCAGAGCATGTGGTAGTTGGCAAGCATATGCTCATTCACAACAAACATTTGGAATATATGAATTTGTGCCTACATCTTTTGATCTAGAAAAATATCTTAGATAAAATCGTGTGCACTATTGTAAAACTAGATACCTTGTTCTTCGTATAACCCTAAATGGTACTTTTTTTCCTAAAACAATAAAGTTAGACTCAATTAAGTATGTTTCTAGGATTCATGAAGGTTCTGTTATCCACATTTTTAAATGTGAGTATATAAAACAGGAGCATCCGAACGCATGATATAGGTTGGCCTCGGGTATGAGGATATGCTGGGATGCAAAGTAATTGATTATGTCTTGCAAAGGGTTTTTATGGATTGACCTTTATCCTCTTCTGAGGGTCTCTCCGTGAGATGGCATAAATTTTTTTCTTGAAATTTTATCCAATTTACAAAGGAGATGCTGCCGTAATTTCTCAAATCTAAGTAACATATAAACTAAGTGTGTCAACTACTAAGACAAATGTCTAGCTAGCATATGAGTAGATGATTGCTGGAAAGTATGTTTTAGGAGACTTCTCATATTTGGGTCTACCTGACAAGTTCATACTTTTGAAAAATTCATTTTTTACATTATTATTGTTTGAGAAGTTTCTACTTCATGAATAGCTTAGATAATGATCTATTCACGAAAGGAAACCTTGTGTGTGTGTGTATTTGTCTTTGCTTCACTGGAAGGTACAAGGAATGATTCTTCTTGACATATAATGAATATTGGTATATGGAATACCTACTTGTTGAATTATTGAAGCATGAAATCAAATAAGTTATGTGACAAAAAGGTTTTTGCTTAACTTCATTGAACAGTAATAGTATTGAGGTTTCTTTTCTTTTCTTTTTTGACAAAGCTAAGTCTGAGACTTGAAGTAGTTATGATCTATGCTATGGAAGCCTCAAACCTGCTATGGAGGGTCTCAGTTAGAGATGGCATATACGGTTATTTTTTGAAAAATTAACTAAAGTACAAACGAGACTCTGTCCGATTTTTTTCAATTATAGATGTTTGTATAAAACTTGGTAGTAAACACTAGCATCTTTTCTTTAGGGAAACTTAACACAAATATGATTCTTCAAACATATTTTAATTTACTTGAAAATTCAACTAAATGGTCTATCCTTAGGGTAAGCTATAAACTAGGTCTACAGGTGTGACATGGATAACAACTTGATCCAGTGTGGACACCTGCAACATGCACAAACATAGCCAGTTCTAATTGAATGTCTTTGTATGGATGCAGGTAACAACTGGATCCTTCACCATGTAGATGTAGTGGAAGCTCATCCCAAACGGTAGACACACAGAGATACAAAATTAAGATATCAATTTGTAATGATCAGAATAACTGTATTATCCATTAGATACAGAATGTTATATTATTGTATATGAAATGTTAATGGCATCTTGCTTTAAAATATTGTTATTTAATATATTTTTTAATATAATTTTCTAAGTATGGTTCAATTATGAGGAGATTTTCATAGTTAAACACACACACACACACACTTACATAGGATGTCTTATCAATGTGGATGACTTGCACACCTACTTAGAAATATAGCTTTCCAAGTAATTGTACCTTATCTCGAGTTTAAGGCCATTTTTTGGGGCACCTTATCTCTTTATGTTTTTATTTTTTCCATAACATCCTCGAGCTATTGTTGAGAGAGAGAGAGAGAGAGAGAGAGAGAGAGAGAGAGAGAGAGAGAGAGAGAGAGCAAAGTAATAGAACCCCAAAGTGTGTAGAATACACACATGAGATGATGCATATATAGAGGGGACCTGGGTGCCATATATTGAGTAGCTTCACATATAAGCTCAACACCCCCTCTCAAATAAGGGTCCCTAACTGTGGATGAAAAAACCCTTGGGGGATCAAGGGAAAAACCCACAGCTTTATATACACCCACCGTTATATTATAAAAATCATTGAATGTACAAATGTTTACGAGGAGCTACATCACTCCTTTTAATTACAATGAATATTTTATGAGGAGCTACATCACTCCTTTTAATGAATGTTTTATGAGGAGTTACATTACTCCTATCCTATCAAATATAATAATGAATAGAAAGGTTCAATAAAGAGGTGTAAAGGCTATTGATTATCTCATAATCAGAAGTGTCTCCGTCAATTTGATGTGTAGCTTGTCATCAATATGGCATCACCAAACATCTCTTCATAAATCTTTTATTGTCACCAAGTTTATCTTCATAAAATCAATTGTTTAATCAATCCTACATAGATCATAAACTCAAAAAACATATTCATGAAAAATATTAGCATCCTTAGTGAAATAATTACGTTCACAATGCCATAAGAGATGGTTCACGATGCCACTCTTTTGACGGCATATATACGCATGACAACATACGTACATAAAATATGAACGTAAAAGTACAAGATGCGTGATTACGTGATGCAAATGACATGTGTATATACTACATAAAACGACATTTATCAACGTAGTGATATCAATGAATATCATCAAATTATTAACAAAAGATCATCATTGTATCAATAAAAATGAATAAATCATCACGGAAAAGCATCATGATATCACCGAGAATAATCATTGTATCAACGAAAGAACAACATGGTATCACCGAGAATAACCATGGTATCAACGAAACAACATCATAATATCACTGAGAATAATCATTGTATCAAAAAAAAAACATCATGATATCACCGAGAATAACCATGGAATCAACGAAACAACATCATGGTATCACCGAGAATAACCATGGCGTCAAGGAAACAACATCATGGTATCACCGAGAATAACCATGGCATCAACAAAATATCATCATGGTATCACCGAGGATAACCATGGTATCAACGAAACAACATCGTGGTATCATCGAGAATAACCATGGTATCAACAAAATATCATCATGGTATCAACGAGAATCACCATGACCAAAGTACTAACAAAACATCGTCATGGTACCATCAAAATCACTATGGTATCAACGAGAGATTATCAATAAAACAACGTGGACTATATCTCTAGAAGAATAATTATATGAGAATCAATGAACGAATATATCATATAACAAAAGATCATGTGCCATCAGTAGTTCGAGAGGATTTGGACGATCATCAACGGCTCGACTGAATCGAAAGGATGTGTAACAGTCTTCTGCAACAAAGTTACGTCAGTAACAAATATATGATTGATGAAGAGAAAATATAATTGATAAGTTTTCAATTATGAGGAAAATCAAAATCAATAAGTAAATTTTCTTTTCAAACATGTTCGCAGTCCGAGAACCATAACCTAAAATCAGTGCAGAATTTAGAGAAAGTTTCTTCTGCAAAGTTGTACAACACATCAATTCCAGTACTATTTCTGCAAAATCGTTTTTAATTAAGAGAAAAATCAAAAACAAAAAATGAAAGATACTTTTCGGACACGGCCTCATGTATGATGTTTTAGGATCTTTTTGCATCAAAACAACACCAATTGCTTCAAAACCTACACTTGGAGTGACATAGTAGGTCTCCTTTGGATCTGGTGGCATTAGGATTGGGAGAGAGCTAAGAATGCCCTTCACTTCCTCAAAACATTTTGCATGTTCCCTCCCCCATTCAAATGTAGATTGGCTTGCCAACCTATGCAAAGGGGCGATGGCTTCTGCTAGGAGATGGATGAAGCGAGACATGTACCTCACTTTGTGGTTAAAGGTCATTAGCTCCTTAGTTGTTGTTGGTGGAGATAATGACAAAAGGGCCTCTACTTTAGAGGGATCCACTTGAATTCCTTGTGAAGAAACCACATGGCCTAGCAAAACCACCTGGGATTCACCGATATGACACTTCTCAAATCGTTTTCAATTAGGAGAAAGATCAAAAACATAAAATGAAAGTTGCTTTTCGGACATGTACGCAGTCCGCGAACGATAACTCAAAACCGATGCAAAATTTGAAAAAAAACTCTTCTGCAAAGTTGTAGACCACATCGATTCCCTTGGCCAAAATGAATAGTTTTTGCAAAAACATTTTTAATCAGGAGAAAAATTGAGAACAAAAACGTCCTGCTCTGATACCATGTTGAGAGAGAGAGAGAGAGATTAGAGAGAGAGCACAAAAATAGAACCCCAAAGTGTGTAGAATACACACATGAGATGATGTATATATAGAGGGGACCTGCGTGCCGTATATAGAGAAGCCATACATTGAGTAGCTTTGCATATAAGCTCAACAGCTATAATATGATCATAGGAGTGGCGATGGTATTGAATGATATCCATGTAATATATTGGAATTTTTCTATTTCATGCCTTCCTCAAATAATGAGGTGAACATGGTGATCCGAGCCTATCACAAAATTTTGTTAACTATATTTTATTGGTTTTCCTTGCTTCTAGAGGTTTACAATAAAAGAAAGAGTGAGAACACCCTCTTGGAAAAATTCAAAAAAAAAAAGACTTAATGGGAATTTTTCTTTGACTAGTTCACAGGAGGTGAAAGGTAGAACCTAATAGTAAAGGGAAGGGAAATATGTAAATGTGAAAAGAAAAGATATGATGTGTTTGTGGAGCCATGCAACCAGGATTTAAGGGTCATGAGGGGCTCATATCATCATGGATTTGGAGGCATATGATGATTCAAACAGATGGGACCCAGATGGAAGACTTGGTGGAGGAAGGAAACAGACACATGATTTTTTTGGATTTTTTAAAAATACGTCCACTCCGATCTAAGAAAAGTTTTCTTCATCAAAGTTGTAGCTTATGAGCTGAAGATTCTGACCATATTTTTTTTTATAATTTTTGCATCTATGGTTTAGGAGATATGGCCAAAATGGTGGACGCCAGTTTTTCCAACTGTGGTGGATACCACCCCCTCTACCTTTACACACACACCCTTCCTTTTCCACATTGAGTCCTTCTCTAAAAATCAGCCATTAGTCTCTTCACCCTCCCCTTCTTCCTCCTCTCTCTCAAGCTCATAAAACAATCACAAATTCCTCTTCTAATCACCTCTCAAATCATGCTTAATCTTGTGTTGTAATTCTTTACATTTTAAAATAAGGAAGCTCTTGGACTCAAGCTATGGAGGAAGGAGTGAAGACAACACAAGTGATGATGGAGTCAATTAGTTGCAAATTGGTCAACAATCACTTGGAAGGATCTTCTTCATTGGTGGAATGTCCCTAATCAAGCTTCATTTGTACAAATTGCACTTGGATCTTAAACTCACTCCTAATCACTCTCTTGCCTATATATAGAGCCCCCGCCCCTTTGTAATTTCAAGTCTCCCTCAGCCTCATTGAGTCTTTGTATCACTCATCATGAGCCATAAAGATCATTCATTCACTCCATTCTTTGCACATTATAGAGTGCAAATTGTTTTATGCTAGTAACCTCCCCTCCTCTTACTTATGTTAATTAGGAGAGATCTTGAGAGTGCTTGATGTGATTTTTTCTAATTCTTGAGTTGTTGTTTAGTAATCTACATGCTATCTGTGTTGGGAGTGCTTGAAGTTATCCATTCCTTGTACACACACTAAGGTTAATGCTTCATTCAAAGCGATAGCTCTCTCTCTCTCTCTCTCTCTCTCTCTCTCTCTCTCTCTCTCTCTCTCTCTCTCTCTCTCTCTTTGCGCAGCGGTCCTAGTCCACGCTTCCAAGACTAGGTGGTGCCCTCATCTCATTTCCCTTGTGGCGCAATGGAGTTTGTTTTGGTGTAGAGGCCGCCATTCCAAATTTCCTTCGTCATAAATTGGTGCCCCCATGGAGGAGTTCTCAAGCAGCCTCTGTCAATCCTATGAAGGAAGGTCCATCAAATTCTCCGAGACTTCCACTATAGTCTCCCAAAGAAGCTCGAGAAAAGAAGCATCTTTATCGACAAACGACACGTATGCGGGTAAAGATAGTTAACTACATACACCCTTGTTTGCTTCAAGGAAAATCTTGTAGTCATCAAGTCCCTAGGTCAAAGCATTGGGGTCAAGTTTTAGTGCAAAAGCTTTCAATTTTGACATAAAACCTGGGAGAATTTCATGTTTTTCCTTATTTTAACCGGCTAGGGAAAATAGCCAATTGTAATTGACCGCATGTTAGTCTTCAAAGAGGTTGCAAATCTTTACATTAGCCAATCATAAATGAACTTATATTTCTCTAAGAGATTTTGCCTTATGAGTCGATTCTTCCATGCAATCATCTGTCTATTGATTATTATGTACTAACGGTTTAGTAAACTCTAATAGTGCTTGGAGATGTCCACAAAATGTATCATGGTGAGTACCATGATGCATGGTATATAGAACCATGATGATGATTGCTATTTATAAGTTTCTATTTGATTTCATTAGGGCCAAAAACTACTCAAAAAGGGCTGTGTAAGGAATTACTAATTAGCAAAGCCGTTTGTGGTCAAAACGGCTCCAAATTTGTCCGTTTTGGTCATTTAAAGCATATCTATGCAATCTAAAGCGTATCTAGTGTTGGAGCTATATATGGCTCACTCTACTGAACTTGGTCTCACCTATATATTTGTATCTTGTCCTCAATATGAATCAGTCTTTGGGAGCGTATATGGTGTGTCTCTTGTCTCGTCTCTCTTTCTTTCTCTGTACATCTCAACATGGTATCAGAGCGGTAACAATCACGCGCCGATTCAATTCATGGTGACAACAGTATGTGTATGTGATTCGCATGTAAGATTCAAAATTGTTACAAATTTTATTTTTGAGCGTTGATTCTTGTTAACTGTGGTTGTTTTGTGTTAAGAAGAATATGATTAGTGTTTTATGTGGCGTTTATTTATAATCAATCTAATCGTTGATTACGTTTTCTTGTTAATGACACCCTGAACTTCATCTCAATTTTTATTGCTGTTCTGCTCAAAATTTAGAGAAACGGGAAAAGCGCTATGGAGCGTAGCGTAATCACACTTTTCATCCAAAACATGTTCGTCTCCTCGAGCTCTTCGATTTGAGTTCTAGGTTTGCGTCAATCGGAGTTTGCAACAGAAAGTTATGTTGTTTTTACTGCAATAGAGCTTGACGCAGCTTTCTTCGTCCTACTTCTTCGTGAAGCGTCTGCGATCGTTTTTTTATATTTTGGCGTTAACTTTTTCGAGAAGATTTAGCTTTTTGCTATTCGTATTGTGGCCTTCAATCTTGCGTCTCACGCCACTCTATTTTGAGGACTCGTTTATTATTAACGTCTCCTTTACCTTGTCTTTTTTGGGTGACGTCTCTCACATCTTTGGATGTTCCTTGAGCATCCTTCTTACGTTTATCGTTGACAGAACGCAGTACTTATATCTCTCTCATTCTCAATTGCAGCTCGTCGGTATATTCTTTCTGCTCTTGATTCCCTTTTGCTTGATATGTATGAACTGCCTACTTCCCATGACGTATGGAAGTACCTTATTGCAAACTTTAAGAAGAAATCTGTTACAGAAATACTTTATTTGAGAGGGTTGCTTAACAAGTTACAATATGAAGTTGGTACTGCCATGACGGGACATATTGAGTCTTTCAAATCTATTATTAATCAACTTGCTGCTGCCGGTGATCCTGTTCCACAAAAGCAACTGATTACACTTCTCCTTGATACGGTGAAGGACTCTTCTTATGATAACATTGTTACTATTCTCTCTAATAAAGATGGTCTTGATTTCGACCAAGCTTGCATGTCTTTAATTGAATACTCTCAACGTCAAGAACGTCGGAATGCTGGTCACGATACAGCTATGATTTCACAAGAGGAGACTGAGTCACAACAGATGGAACGTGCTTTTTATGCTCGAAGGCGTCCATTTCAACGAGGAAACCGCAGAGGTGGCCGTCGCGGTAATATTTTCTCTCGTCTCAAATTTCCTAATAAGCAATGTTCTTACTGCAACAGAAATGGCCATACTGAAGATGATTGTTGGGCACGTCAATATGATGAAGAACACAATATTACCACAAAACAACCACGTTTATCTAGAGACTCTTCTTCTTCTTCTTGTGAATATTGTGGACGATCTGATCATCCCACTCATATGTGCTATAAGCGTCGATTCGACACAGATCGGAATAGAGCATATGCTACTGAACATCGAAACAACATTGTACCAGAAACAAGCTGCGTCCTATGTTCAGTTGCTCCAGACAGAATACTTCATGTACGTGATGGATCACTTTTTATTGTCGATTCTGGTGCTACAGGAAATATGACATATCAGTCTAAGTGGGTCCATAACTATCATCCACTGCCAGTTCAACGTGTTGTTTATCTTGCTGATGATACTACTTGTCAAGTAAAGGGTATTGGAGACTTATATCTTCGTACCTTATCTTCTTCCAATCGAATTTTGTGAGGAGTATAACATGTACCAGATCTTCAACGTAATCTTCTTTCAGTTGCTAGACTTGTTGATCTTGGTCTGTTTGTTGGATTTGATTATACCAAATGCCGAATTGAGAATGATGGACAGACTATAGCCACTGCTCCTCGAAACGGTAATTTATTTGAACTCTCTCTCAACGATGCTGTAGCAAATATTGTCACTGCTCCAGGTGATCATGATTGCAAAGTATGGCATCACCGTTTTGTTCATGCTGATTTCTCAAAACTCCTTGATCTTCAACGTCGTGATCTTGTTCATGGCATGGATCTTAAAGTACATCCCCATATGGGAATTTGTGAATTTTGTGCTCTTGGGAAACACAATCGTAAACCCTTTCTTCTTTCAAATACAACTCATTCTCATGACATCTTGGATCTTGTTCATACTGATATACGTGGACCTCTACCTTCTTCGAGATCACAATATCGCTACTTCATTACTTTCATTGATGATTTCTCAAGGTATACGACTGTATTTCTACTTAGACAAACATCTGAAGCCTTATCTGTTTTAAAACAATTCCACAAGGCTGCGGAACTTCAAACTGGTCGTCGCCTTAAGAAGCTTCGTAGTGACAATGGAGGCGAATATGTTTCTCAAGAGTTTGTGAGTTACTGTGCTGATAGTGGAATTCATCATGAACACACTATTCCATATTCGCCTCAACAGAATGGTGTTGCTGAACGAAAGAATCGCACTATTCTCAATGCTGTAAGATGTATGCTGATTCATTCTGGCTTATCTCGTGTTTTCTGGGCTGAAGCTACTTTGACAGCAACATTTATTCAGAATCATCTTCCTACTATTGCACCCTCTGGTAAGATGCCCATCACAGCATGGACAGGTGACATTCCTTCTGTATCTCATTTTCGAACCTTTGGATGTATTGCTTATATTCATGTTCCCAAAGAAACACGAACAAAGCTTGATGCTCCTGGTCTTAAAGTTATTTTTATTGGATATTCTGACACTTCCAAAGGCTACAAATTCTATGACCCTTCCTCCAAGAAAGTAATTGTGAATCGTGATGCTACTTTTAACGAACAGCTTATGGGAGGCTCATGGTCCATGGATGATTCTGATGATACTAAATCATTGCTTCAGGCTTTTCCATTTCTTTCAAAAGATGAAACTCTTCCTATAGAGCAACTTTCCTCCTCACAACCATCCATTCCAAATGTTGTCAATGATGATATTGATATTTTTGTTGATCTGCCTATTGATTTTGAACATGGCTCATGTCATGTTTATGATGACGATATTGCTGATAATGCTTTTTCTACTTCTGAAGATCCCGTTACTTATGATGAAGCTATCTCTTCACCACAAAAGGATCAATGGCAAGAGGCTATGGAAGCAGAGTACGATTCTCTTATCTCTAAAGGTACATGGATACTAACTGAATTACCTCCTAGTTGTACAGCTATTAAATGTAAGTGGGTGTATAAAACGAAAGTAAAAGCAGATGGATCTTTTGACAAGTTCAAGGCGCGTTTAGTTGCAAAAGGTTACTCCCAAGTAGCTGGTGTTGATTATCAAGAGACTTTTTCACCAGTTGTTCGCATTACAAGTGTTCGAGTTTTATTGGCATTTGCTGTTCAATTTGATTTAGAAGCTCATCAAATGGATGTGCGAACTGCTTTTCTTAATGGTGACTTGGAAGAGGAAATTTATATGGAACAACCAGAACGGTTTGTTATTCCAGGTAAAGAAGACCTTGTTGCTCAACTCCATAAGGCACTATATGGTCTCAAACAAGCTTCGCGAGCCTGGTATACAAAATTTGATCTTTTTCTCACCTCTAAAGGATTCATCTCTTGCTCGTCAGACCCCAACTTATACATAAAACGCCAAGGTAGCAGTTTTGTGATTCTTGCTCTTTATGTGGATGATACCATCCTTGTTTCCAATGATTTGGGATTTCTTCAGCAAGTGAAAAAGTTATTGTCTTCTGCATTCGATATGGTGGATCTTGGAGAGATTCACTCTTGTCTTGGCATTCAAATCCAACGGAACCGTACAAAAGGTATTTTATTCCTTCGATAGTCAAAGTTTATTGTAGATACTATTCAAAAATTTGGTATGGAATCTGCACAATCAGCCAACACACCTTGTCTTGCGAGCTCTACGAAGAATACTTTTGACAATGGCGGTCAACTTGTCACAAATCAACCTTATGCTAACTTGATTGGATGTCTTCAGTTTGTTGGCATGAACACTCGTCCTGATATTCTGTTTGCTGCTAACTATCTTGGACAACATCTTGCATGTCCTTCTCTTAAGAATTGGTCTGCTGCAAAGCGTGTATTGAAATACTTGAAAGGCACTACAGATTTTGGTTTAGTCTATCGACGACAACTCACATCGGATTCTATGCAATCTCTTTCTCTTTTGGGTTACACAGATGCAGACTGGGCAAGCTCACATTTATCTATGCGATCTGGTAGTGGAAATTGCTTCTTTATAAATGGTTGTCTTGTTTCTTGGACCAACAAGAAACAACGTTGTGTTGCAGTTTCTACGACTGAGTCAGAATATGTTGCGGTATCACTTGCAGCTCGTGAGTTGATTTGGCTTCGACAAATGCTGGTTGATATTGGTCACTCTCCTCTTTCTAGCACACCCTTGCGGTGTGACAACCAAAGTGCTATTAGTCTTGCAAAAGACTATGTTCAACATAATAAGTCAAAGCACATTGATGTCCATTATCATTATGTCAGGTATGAAGTACGCAGGGGAACCATTATGGTTGAACACTGTCCAAGTGACCAGATGATTGCAGACATTTTGACCAAAGGCCTCAATGAGTCACGTTTCATCCTCTCGCGCTCGGAGCTTGGAGTTGCTTTGGCCTCACTCTTTCTAGATTAGCTTCTTTTCTATTGTAATAGCTTTGTACATATGACATTGTAATCTTTTAGGTACCATGCACTATGCACACTCCACATTTGCACCTTGTGATATCTAAGTCACTTGAATATTTGTACATAGATGCACAATTCACTTTCACATCATCACCGCTGGTTCATATTTCACATTGTATAGGGGCTTGGGTTTTTCCCTTGAACTCCCCAAGGGTTTTTTCATCCAAAGCTAGAGACCTTTGTTTGAGTGGGGGTGTTGGAGCTATATATGGCTCACTCTACTGAACTTGGTCTCACCTATATATTTGTATCTTGTCCTCAATATGAATCAGTCTTTGGGAGCGTATATGGTGTGTCTCTTGTCTCGTCTCTCTTTCTTTCTCTCTACATCTCAACATCTAGGTACATATCTCTAAATATTCAAAAAGTTATCATTTTCTTCACATTCCTTTGTGGCTCACCTCGAAATTTGTTTTCATTTACTTCACTTGGCGGCAAATAGTTGTTTCCACTTTTGAATCTCTCTTTTTTCTCTCACCTTTCGCGAGCTTTTTCTCTTCTTCTCTGATGCACCTTGTTCTGCTGCTACGTTATTTTCATTATACTTTCTACTCCTTCATTACTTACAATGACTAATACATCTTCCATTGGTGATAACCGCAAGTTTCACTTGAATATTAAGCTAAGCCAGGAATATGCTACTACGCGGAGTGTCTATCAAAGACCAGTTACAATTGCAAATGAAGCACAACAACTTCGCAACGAGGGAAAGAAACACATTGATATATGGACAGATGGGAGCTTGTATCCACCGGATCCTAGCACTAGAAGGTATCCATCTTTTGACACACCTCATGATTTGATGAGATTTGTTGGTGATGGGGTTGATGGCTTACTAGGATATAGTTCTAGGTTATCTCATTTACACATTGATCATACACATTACATTCAATATCCCAAAACTGTTTTGTCTTCAAATGCAGCAAGAATTTTAGAACTTGAAAACCAAATAGCATCTCTAAAACAAGAAAATCACCAACTTTGGACTTTAAAAGAAACTCCAATAGGATTAAGAGCACGAGTAAAGAAAATGAGAGATGTAGTAAACTTAACAGAAGGTTCTGAGCAAAGAAAAAAATATTAAAGATTACTAGAGAACATGTGACTAGTCTTTTAGGATTTGATATGTCCAATGGTCAAGAAAGGGTGAGATTTTTGAATGAGGTAATGAACAAAAGTGATATTCTTAAACTTTTGAAACTTCCTGAAAATCAAACTCAGAAAAAAATGGTATTTCAAAGTTTACTGAAAGATATGGGTTTACTGGTCCAACCTTCTCAAATGCAAGAAGTTTGTGACACAGTGGGGGTGAGTAGAAGGGGTTACAGGGCCATCTCTAAAACTTGGTTTCAGGTTTTAAAGTATTACAAGATTAAAGCTTTTGGGTTGCCTAGGCCTCATAATGTTGGGAAAGTTAGGACTCTATTAAACGAAGAAATACCCGAACATTTTGGAGAGTACTATCATATAGAAGGAACGATGCCATATGAAAAACAGAAAAAAAAATCTTCTTTTGAGTATAATGTTTTTAATAACATTTGGATGAGTATAAAAAATGTTGAATCTGCTATGGTGAGATACTATAATATGCAAGTAGATTGTGAAGGAAAACTTATATTTGTTCTGAAATTGGATGAAGCTTAAATTCAAAAATGTCAAAAAATGGAAAGAGTATCCATATCCCTTATGAATAGAGCATTGGACTATAGCCAGGGTAAGCTTGATTCCCCATACCACAAAACTCAATCAGAAATGGAACTTTGGTGGATCGGAGCAACTCAAATACCAGTAGAAAATCATGATACATTGAAATGGCTGTTTTTGCAGACCGATATCCCTTGTGTTATACAAGACCAAAATGCAGGTGAAAAACTCTATTTAGATGGCATGGGTGACTTTTTTGTAGAATGGCACTTGAGTGCCGACCTAAAATCACTAAAGTGCATGTTGGTGTATGTGGAGGTGCCAATACGTACCAAGATCCATGTCTATATTGCATGGCAAGCACTGGAACAAAAGGATGGCTTGCAGAACACGAGGTTGGAAAAGCATCATCGGGAATAGTGTTAACGTCATCGACTACCCATCATCTTCTATGATTTGGGATCCAAATATTCTAACAATAGATTTAAAAAATGTACATATATGAACAATGCATGCAGAGATATTTAGAATCTTGGAAAAATTGCTTCGACTCCATCTGGACTATGCATATTCTATTAAGCCAACTAAACTTGCAGACGAGTGCATAGAAAAATGCGAGGCTTTGCTCTCTCAAATGGGTTTTCATGGTGGTCAGGTGCATCTAAAAAAAGATCCCACTCTTTCAAAAGGAACCGGTGATGTTTTGCAAGATGTTTCAATGGGTGGAGCAAAAGCCATAAGATTTTTGAGTAACCATGATAACAAACAAGTTGATGCTATGTGGAACTGCTGGAAGGATCTTTGTGTTATAACAACCAATGTCAAAAGTAGACCAGATGTAGCCAACAAACGCATGGAAGTGTGGAAGAAGCTCGACAATTTTTTGAAAGTTTTGAGACAACAAGTTAGCTCTGCTACTTATGCAGATGACTTTAAAAAGACAATAAAGCTTTTAATAACTGCTATTACATATGCTTGGGGAGCAAAAGACATCACATATTACTTGGTGAGTATTCAATTACTTTCTAAAGTCTGGATAGTATTTTACTTTGCATCCTATTGAGTTGAACTAATTTTTTTAAAATTTTTAGCATATTCTGTACCTGCATGGACCATATTTTTCAAAACAAGGACCCCTTGCAACATGGAATACTCAGGGAATGGAAAAATCTCACTATCAAGCGAGGACTTCTTTTTTCAAATGTACGAGAAAGGGAGGTGGACAAAGAAGGAGCAATGCACTAAAGGAATTATTCAATTGGTTCTATAGGATGCAATTACAATGGATGAGATCAAACAACCATGCTGCTCAACCACATATCTGAGATTAATGCTTCACTTTGAAACTTTGTACTAAATCTTTCTAAAGAGATCCAAATTCAAAAAAGATATTTTGGTGTAAAAATTATCAAATTTACATCAGTTTTTGATTTTTTTAATATCTCCAGACATGTCACCCCTATATCTCAAAAACTTTCTTCTTTTATAGCCCCCAAGAAGGTTGACATTTGTCTCCTCAGCTGCTGCTGCATAGCTAGAGTAGCAAAGAAAGTATCCTGCTCTTGAGGCATTGAATCCTGCAGCATATCCAAATATTCTAAGTGCTGCTGCTCTCTCAAGTAGCATAATCTTGTTTGCATTGATTTGAAGGGGAGTGTACCCTAAAAACCGTGACAATATCTTCAGTGGAAACATTGGCAACTCAGGATCTTTAGAATACTACATGTGGAAAGCATAGAAGGTGGCACAATCCAATGTAGGCATGTAGTGCATGAGAGAGGAGGCATCCCTTCTTGAAGAGCCCTCTATTGATTTCCCTCTCAAGCCTTTAGCTCTCCCAAGAAAATTTTCTTTGTCAAGGAGTTCAATCTGCAAAACAAGACAATGAGTAATTAAAACTAACTTGAAAAAAAAGAAATATTTCAGTAGGGAGATCACCTTTTGCAATTCATCTTCGGCAATGACTTTTTCTTGAAGGAAATTGCATGATCCGGTCATCTCTCTTATGTCAACCTCCTTTCCAAAAATTTTCAGCTTAAAGTCTCTGCCAAAATATTGGATGCCAAGCTCAACAAGCCTCTTCTCAAAATCCTCATCTTTGAGGGAAGGTTTTTCCTCTTCCACTCTTCTCATGCATAGAGCAAGTGCATCAGGAGCAGTCAAAAAATCTTTATTGGATGTATGAAGATCAAGTGCCAAAAACTCCTCTTTTGACTCTTCTTCTGTGTCAATAAAATCTTTGGCCACCTCAGAAGCTTCATAAATGGTTGCAATACAGTAGTCCTCCCTCATATTAAGCAAACACTGGATATGATGGAGAGGAAGATACTCTTTCCCATTGATAAAGAAGTAGGGAAGGTTTGGAATAGTAAGCGAAGCTTCAGATACCTCTACCTCATCTGTTGGCTCATCAATGACAGTACTAGCTCTAAATTGAGCAATATCAAAATTTGGACTCTCCTGCTCCTCAGCTGCAACATCAACTTCCTCCTCTTCTAGAATTTCACTTTTCTCAAGATGCAAAACTGTGGAAACATTTTTATTTGTTGCCTCATCTGTATCTTTCACTTCATCAGATTTGCCTTGCATGTCAACTTTAAGGAACAAAAAAAAAAAGAAAAGCAACTTCTTTTGGAACAGGTTACAAGGTTTTAAATGTAATTGACAAGAAATGGTAGGTGGAAAAACAAAGGAAGTCTTCTTAGAAAATCTTCCAAACCTCCTTTTTGCTCTTCTCAATTGAGTGTGTAGTATATTCGGTTAGATGACAATAAGCCTTCCCATCTAAAACCAAACACTTTCCTTCAACTGCTTCTTCAAACTCTTTGAATTCTTTTGCCAAGAAGTCTTTCCATTGGTCTAACAAAGCTGCAAGATCAAACACAGGGTTGAATATTTCATATGCTTTGGTGTACACCTCCATGTCACCACCATCCATCATAGCCACCAATAGTTTCTCACTTGGACTCTCCTCCAAAATCTCCTCCCGGCCTTCAATCATGGTAGAGGAAAGGTCGACAGGTGAAGCTAGGTACAAGGTACGGAAATACGCCCAACGTTTGCAAATGTACTAGTGCTAATGTACTAGTGCCAATGTACCACAGCAAAACGAACAACCCCGGACCACGCGATACGCGCAGGACCCAGGCTTTGGAAGTGCCTCCCTACGCATCGTGCAGGACAAAGCCACACCAACCGTACAACACCAAACGACACGATAGGCGCTGGACCTAGCCTTTGGAATTGCTTCCCTACGCATCGTGCGGGACAAAGCCACACAAAACCAAAAAACAACACCAAACGACGCGATAGGCGCTAGACCCAGCCTTTGGAACTTCTTCCCTGCGCGTTGTACGAGACAAAGCAAAAAAGAAGCAATAGGGGGCACCGATGTGCAATTTGCAAAGATGAGATCGTGCGAGACGAAAGGATTACACAAAAATAGATAATATCTCGCGTCGTATGCGACAAGTTAATGTGCAACATTTTTTAAATTCGAGACCAAGCTTTATATAACATTCGAAATATGATTGTTGGTGACACGTGCCAGTCATGCACACGTGCCACGTGGCCTGCACACAACGGTCATCGTACGGACGGTCTTATGCGTCGTGTCGTCCTCAACTACCCGCACTTCGAGTCATCCTCACCTTCTACTTTCTACCGCTTCGCATACTCTAAGCGTCCCTTACGACGCGATAGGCGCAAGATCCAGAGTCTCAGTGAACCTCTCATCGTGTCATACGGGGGTTGCTGCTTGGCAATTTAAACATTTTCACAACTCGCATATGAGGCTCTATACCATGTCCTCAGGTGTTTGTGTGCCCTCTATCACATTAGGAAAGTATTTTTTTCAGAATACTCATGACTTCCCATACAACGCGATAGGCGTATGTTGCAACGGTTAGGTGAGGCTCTCATCGCGTCGTGCGGGGGATCTGCTCGGCTTAAAGATTTCACCTTGCATACGATGCGATACGGTGATGTTCTAAGGTGTGGTTGCACCCTCTATCGCGTCGTACAGGGCGTTTTGTGAGATTATTTTTGGATGTTCCTGTGATCACATACGACGCGATACGGACCTATTCCAAATCTTGGGTCACCCTTCTATCGCGTCGTGTTGTCACCCTTCTCCTCACACACGGCGCGATAGAAACATTTTGAAGGTTGTGGCCTACGCGTCTGTCACGTGGCGTGCTTTTTTACCCAAATGGCGAGGAATAAGCAAACTGCAAGGAAGGTCTACCAAGCCCCAACTGATCGAGAAATAGGTGATGCTGAGAAAGATGCTGAGAAAGCACCCCCTCCACTACCTCGTCAGAGGCCCAATGCTAGAAAAAGTTTGAATTATTAGGTGAAGTCCCTAAGAGAAATAAGAAAATCACAAAAGTCTACTTGTCTACTAACTCCAAAGCTCACTTTCATGAGAGTTGTCAAGGAGATATCCGATAGACTTGTAAGCATGATGAATATCAAAACTTTTGTCTCGATAAGGTGGCAGTCTCAAGCTGTGATGTGCCTTCAGGAAGCTGTTGGGGATTTTCTCATAGACTTTATGAATGATAGCTACATTGCAGCTGCATTTTCTCACAGGGTCACACTTATGAGCAAAGATTTTGTGCTTGTGTCAAGGCTAAGGTACAAGTTTGATAAGGCTCTTGAGCTCATTCCTAGTGAGGATCTTAGAGACTTCCAAATTTTAAACATCCCTCCTTCCAGGCAGCAGAAAGATTCTGGGGTTGTCATTGAGGATGTTACACATGAGTATGAGACAAGAAAGTACTAGGATATTAAAGCAGGAAAGGAAGTTGAGAGGGAGCAAGACATGATATCCGAGGATGCTATCCTTAAAGATCAAGCTGAAATTTTAAGAGCATCCAACTCTCTTCTTTATGAAAAAATCACGGGCCAAATGGTGGTGGATGTCTCCTTGTTTGGAGATACTGAGGCATATTTGGACATATTCCCTCAAGACACAAGTATTCTTGTAAATCCCAACATTGAGCTTGGTGACACTGTGCTCTATATCTCTCTCAGGTGTGGCGCTTTGCTAATTATTAGTGCATGTGCATGGCAGACAGGCACAAGGGGCTCATTGGGGCATGTGTTTCCTTTTCCAGGTGTCTTATGAGGAATCTTCCAGAGGTTCTAGCTATGCAAATTGCCATACTTGACCCTCTAGTGACACAGTGCCTTTTCAACAAGCAAGGAACCTTTTCAAGTTTTTTTGATGATTTTAACATGTTGACCTGCAATTACATATTATACCCCTATGTTGAAGGGTAATTCTTAACTCCTTACATGTTATTTTTAACATTATGTGGTATTCTTAGCTAATTTGTTTTTTATTTTGTAGAGGACATTGGAGTCTTATTATCTTCAATCTTTTGGAGAAAGATATTATATTTATGAATTCATTGTCAAGTATCCATGGGAAAAGTAAACTGTAAGTATGAAGCATAATCTATGCTTGATGATGGCCCATTGCTTTCTATTAGTAGATTCAATGTCTTCTTGCAGTGCTGCCAAACTTATTGTTGGTCACCTGAGTACCACAAACAAGGATTACAATATAGAAGCTTTCAAGTACTACAATCAAAAAGTGACTTTACAGACAGACTCAACATCTTGTGGATGGAGGGTGCTTGCAAATGCATGGAGATATCTTGAGTCAAGGTGCCGGATGACTACACTCACTGTAAGTGTGGTTCATGTATTTATTTTGATGTTTTATGTATGTATGTCATGTCCTTTAGTTCCTTTTTCTTTTTTTTTTCAGTTGCATGACTATCCAGAGTCTTGCGTCACGTGGATGAGAGACAAGGCTGTTTCTATGGTTTTGGAAAGATCAATAAATCCAAATGATCCTGATTCTCCTTTGCCACCAAAGAAAGGTAGAGCCACCAAAGGTTTGGATGCAAAGAAAATGGATCAAAAGAAGAAAAGTCCTGCAAAGATCCATACAAAGCAAAAGGATCACAAGAAGAGTCCTGCTAAGGTGAAGAGTCCTGCCAAGGGGAAGAGTCCCAAGAAGAAGAAGATCCCTGCCAAGGGGAAGAGTCCTACCAAAAAGAATATCCCTTCCAAGGAGAAGAGTCCCACTAAGAAGACTGCCAAGGGAAAGAGTCCCACTAAGAGCCCTGCAAAAAAAAGACCAAATACAAAGGGCCATCCATTCCACTCACCATTGAAATTCAAAGTGCAAAAGCGTCGTACACTTAAGAACAATAAGGGGGAGGCACCTAGCTCACCTTTCAAGCTAACATTCATGTTGTCAAAGAAAGCTTCCAAATCACCCAAGCCAGCGAGTCCTAAGGAGCCCAAAGCACCAACCCCTGCCATGTCACCCGTGCCAAGCCCTAAGGTGTCCAAAGCACCAACCCCTACCAAGTCACCACCACCACCCACTCCTGAAGTTTCACCCCCTTATGAACACAAAAGGAAAAGGGTCTCTGAGGATGCAAAATCCTCTCAGGCAAAAAGAAAAGTGGAATTTCATGATTGAATAGTCCACAAAAGCTATGTACACTTTTGTTCATTTTGTCCATATGAACATATATATATACCCTTTGTTGATTCATAATTTTGTACTTCAAATACTTAATACCAATTGTCTATTCTTAAATGTGTATCATGATGTCATGTAAGTTTAAAACAACATAAGTAGAGAAAAGATAAATATATTTGCAAAATGATTACAATATGGAACTTGTTTTTTCAAGTCCTTGTAAGTGGCTCAAATACAACTCTTTTTGGGGGAAGGCATGTGATACAAGAGGTTGAATTCTCCATCCTTGTGCTCACCAAAATTTCATCCACTTTGAATCTATACTCGGGAGATGTTTCATCAAGAAACTCAAGAGATTCTCTAACATCATTTAGACTCCAATTTGTTGTTACTATCAAGCTTCTATACTCGGTGTGTGGATGTACTGTGACCTTTAGTTCAAACTTTGGACAATTTTCCTTAGAGTCGAGAGGAACCCAGCTACCTAATTTGCTTCTCCATCTCCTATAGTCGTAGCCCAGAACTAATGATTGACGACATAATTGATATGAGATAGACATAGAATTTGGGCTTACTCTACAACTAATATTGTCACCAATATGGAAAGTTTCTTTGGTGCTCCATCCATCTCCAAGAACATTATCAAGTTCAGTCATAGAAAGTCTTCTATTAAGCCACATCGTCTTTCTCCTCTACAAATCCATTGTTTTGAAACATGCCACAAAGACATGTATAGGCAAGAACCATTGAACTTTAATCCTTCTTGATATCCTGCCCGGAGACATAGCTTTAAGGATGTCTTTTTTGATCTTGGATTTGAAGCTTGATATAGTACATGCATCAGGAGCTTCCCAATCAAGTGAACTTATGGTGGGAACGGGTAACTGATGTAGTTCTCCATATGCACCTTCTCGTGATGGAACTTTGTACTCGGCAAAATAGACAAAAAAATCCATTGTTTTGTAAAAGGAAGGTGGCTTGTCAGCATACATAGCATCTGCAATCCCTTTATGCTGAGGCGGTCCGGGGCGGGCAACAAGAAGAGTGGCTTCTAAGCACCCTTCTAGGCTCCCGTGCTGCTCAATTGGGTTGGGGTTTGTCACGGGAACCGAATAATAGAGATAGACAGCAAAAGGTATAGAAAGAGATCTTTGTATTGATGAATCTTTGTAGACTTTTGATACAACAGAGGAGCAATTGAATACGGGCGCACTCCGTTGTATGGAGCTCGAACCTACCGACCACCCCCGAGCTTCAGTTCGCTTGCATGCAGCGTCTCACTCGCACTCGCACTCGCACTCCCACTCTCACTCTCACTCGCACTCGCACTCGCAGAAGAAGAGATCGGTGAATGATCCCCAAACGCACCACCCGTCATTCTTTTATCCTTCTTTTCCTCGAAAAGCCTTCATAATCTCAATTGCACTACTCTACCATGAAGAAACAATCCACTTCTTGGTTTATAGCAGGGAGAGCTGTATGATGTTGTATGTCTGTCTGTCCCTGTGTCTACTACACTACTGCTGCCTTTTGTTTGTTTTTATCATAACTTCTACAAACAAACTCAGAACAGAGCAATCGAGGTACTCAAAATGACGGGAATAGGTCTGTTCTACAAGGCAACGCGAACAGAATTGCAAAAAACATCTCCGTTTGGCTAAAAATGCAACTTTTAGGTCGCGACTCATAAAAGCTCTATTTTTGGATCTCCACTACTTTTTCAACTTATTTTAAGACTACCCGGCCCATGCATTTTAAGCTAAAACACATAAATATAAAATATTGATACTAATAAAAATCTCAATTTTATTGTTCATAGACAAACTATCTGTTATTCATTAATCTTTATCAAATCCGTCTTTAGTGTATTATTTTTAAAAAAAAATATATGATCTCTCTTAATATCTCAACTCATTCGTAGAAGCTCTATTTAATAGACTATTCAACAATCTTTCAAATCGTGCTAACGAAAGATATGTCCTCCTACATTCTTTTCGACTTTAAGAACTTCAAAGACTAGTCCTATTACAGGGTTTGAAAAAACAGCAAACACACACACAAACCCGCAACCTAACCCTACACAAATTTGGGGCACCACCTAGTTTTGGATGCGAACTAGGAAGCGTAGAGAGAGAGAGAGAGAGAGAGAGAGTGCTCGGGCTGCTTTGAAATGTATCGGCTGTGATCAAGCCAACACAATTATATATGTGAGAAAGAGAGAGAAGAGGGGGGGGGGGGGGGGGGGGGGGGGGCTTGTTGCATTAATACCTTCTTACAAATCTGTCATGACCAATCAAAGTGAGATTAGTACTTTTTTAACATAGCTTGAGTAAATTACACCACAACACATCACAAGAAAAGCCACCCCAATCACTGTCTTAAGGCCAGGGGAGTCCTCTCCACCCTGTCGCCCTCTTACAGTATGTGGGATTTATGGCTAAATTGATGACAACACCTAGAGACAAGCTATCAAGAACTTAAAAACAGCACCAAGACACTCACACATCATTGTTTTCCATTACTTCACATTGGAAGAGAGACAAAGTATCCAAGCTTAATCCAAATCCACCCTCCTGGATTCAGCAAATGTATAGCTTACACTAGTAGGAGAAATGATAGATTTCCTACTCTCAATTGAATGATCACTCTCTCTCTTACAATGGCATAGAGTTCCCTTGCTAATCACCCCTAATACAACACATGCATATGCATAAGACAATGAGCTTCCACTCAAGAGCTCCTTCTAGAGAGGTTGAGCTTGGCTTCTCAAGCTATAGCATAGTGCTCTTTCTTATGGCTCCCCCCCTTTTGTGCTAGCTACACCCTCCTTTTATAGCAATTTTGGGGGCTAGGGTTACTCCTCTAACCATGGTTGGGTTAGATAAATTCAACACTTATCTAATTTTTTTTGCTTGGAATTATCAAGAAGTTGGTGTGGATATATGAAGAAGAGAGAGGAGAGAAGTGGAGGTGATAGGACTTTTCATAGTAGGTTAGTGTTAGTAAATTAGTAGAGTTGGTATTTTTATTGATTTACAAATGAAATTGGATATTTACAATGGGAGTATCCATGTAGGGTACAAATAAGGAAGAAAAAACTCTTAATAGGTAAGAAATTATAGATTTCTTACAATGTTGATGCTCCAAGTGTCTTGTGTAGGGTCAATTTTGAAGGTTATTGTCGGTCCACTAGCTTTGATGGTACGTTTTTTCTCCACTCTTGACCTCCCTTGGGTAATATGAGTAATCAATCACCATGATGCTATCTTTCAAGAGAAGAGGCTGAATTTTGTGGTTTTTTGATAGATATGGGTAATATGGATGAGGAAAAATGAGACTAGGTGGTCAATTTTGGAATGGAAGTGTGTGTAGGAGACACGAGTTCACCATGGTTTCTCTTATTCTTCAAGGTTGAGAAGAAGGTGAGTAGGGTGCAGAGAGGAGTGGTGAGAGAGGTGGGGATGATGAGTGGAGAAGTGTGTGTGAAAGAGGAAAATGATAAAGTGGAAGATGGAGTGTGGCTGCATAGCATGGGAAAAGTAGGGTCCACCAATAAAATCATAGCTCACAGCACAAAGTCCTTGTGAGATCCTTCTTTGGATAATTCTTTAGAATACCTCCAAGAGTGAGCCCCCCATAGTGCATGCATGCATGCCACATATCCTTGACCTTATTTGGTAGGTCTTTTATTGAAGATATTGTTGAGATCATGATATAAGTGAATAGTACAACTAAGAAAATCAAATATTGAGGGGTCTAAAAAAATATGTACATGTCAAATATAAATAATATAGGTGGAAAAAATATAAAGGGGTCAAAATAAATCTGTCTCATTATAAGTCTATCATAAAAAGATGAATATTTTTGGTGGTCTAATTTATGAGAGTAATAGAGAATAGATATAGGAAGGGAAAAATCACAATAGTGAAAAAATATACACATAAATAGAACTAGTTTTTTTGGATTTTTGTTGGGATGGAGTTACACCAAAAATAAGAGAATCTTGCATGAAATTATTTTTATATGGAATAAAGAGTATGCAAAATGGTAAGAAAAAATATGGTAATGGTGAGTCAATGTACATAGCATAAATAACACACCATAGATAGAAATATTTAAATAAATACCAAAATAATTATGAAAAATCCTTTTATTTAGGCCCTATATACAATGAAATATTTACACACAAATGGGCCATAATATATTTTATTTATTTATTTTTTTGGCTCAACTAGCCCAGTGACTAGCTAGCTGAGGGTTTTTAAGAAAATATGGAGAAAGTCCCTAACTCACACACGTCTATGTACAGTGAAAGGGATAACCAAAATGTTTGAGTGATTTGATAGGGTGAGGTAGCTTACTATGGCAATTATGGAAAGCCAAAAAATGGCTATCATTAGCCCTCCCCCAGGATGATGGTATATTCATGTACCATCATAGAGCATCTTTTCCAAAGAGAGTGCTTCAGAGTCCTTGACGAGATCTTCATTGTTTGGCCCCTCAGAATTTTGGTTTGAGTTACACTCATGCTTCACGGAACAATACCTACATGAGATAGCTGCCTTTTGACAAATCTTTGGTAGATCCTTTGGTAGAAGGCAACTCAAATAAGGCTGCAAGCGATACCCGTTTACCTTCCTAGAGTGCTCTTTCCCATTCAAGTCCATAAGTTGATAGTAGCTTGAATTGAAAGCCTTCTTGACTATGTATGGCCCCTACCATCTAGTTTCAAACTTGGCATCAAAACGATTATCGAGTCGATTGTCATACCTTAGCACAAGATCTCCTTCATTGATGCCTTTGTCCTTCAGTTTCTTGTCAAGCTTTTTCTTCGTCTTTGTGGCTTTCCTCTTGTAGCACTCGTATGCTGCTTCTCTTTTCCACTCAAGCTTAGCTAAGGTAAGAAGTCGATCCATCCATGCTTCTTGATCATCTTGTGCTGCTTTGCCATGAAGCCGCATTGTTGGAATGTTGAGCTCGATAGGCTGCAAAGCCTCTTGACCATAGACCAAGTGAAATGGTGTAAACTCTGTGGCTTCCCTATATGTGGTTCGATACGCCCACAAGGCACCATCCAAGAAGTCATCCCACAACTTTGTCTTGTTTCTCACCACCTTTCTAATGATGCCTGTAATGACACCATTAGCTTTTTCTACCAAACCATTTGATTGGGGATAGTAGGGTATACTATGACGATGTAGAATGTGAAGTTCTTCACAGACTTCTGTGAGCAAGCCCTTTCTAAACCCTGGACCATTATCAGAAACAATCTCCAAAGGTGTGCCAAATCTACAACAAATGTGAGTGTAGACAAATTTGCTCACTGTCTTCTCATTTACCTTTGCCACACTTTGTGCTTCCACCGACCTAGTCATATAGTCTACAGCCACTAGAATGTAGAGTTTACCATGTTTTGTCCTAGGGAGAGGACCCATAGCATCAATGCCCTACTTTTCAAAGGGTCCATTTGCAAGCACGATTTGCCTTGGACCATAAACCAATCTTCTATTCCCATTTACCTGACAATTGTGAAAACTTTGGCACCAATGTTGGACATCCACATGCAGACTTGGCCAAACATACCCCGCAAGCAAAATCTTCTTCACAGTTAACTCTTGGGAAAAATTACCACCACATTCCTCTTCATGCAAACCTTTTAGAATGGTTGGAATCTCCTTGATAGTTGGTACTCTTCTGCACACTTGATCCTTCCCTCTTTGATAGAGGGATACTTCTAGGAAGAGATGCGTGCTTGCCTCTTCATGAGTCTCCTCTTCTGAGACTTCGTGAAGTCTTGTGAAAACTCACCCTCTAAAATGTAGCTAATAATGGGAGTCAATGACTCCAATCCTTGGTATCTTGGTTTCTTGACAGTTGGTGCCACCATGATGATCTGCACTTCTTTCTCAACACATGTAACTACTTGCTGTGCAAGTAAATCGGCATCTTCATTCTGTTTCCTAGGAATATGATATAGTTGCACTTCTTCAAATTGATTAAACAATCTACGAATGGCATGAACTTTTGTCCTTAGGCTTTCAGTCTTGCATGCCCAAATGCCTAAAATTTGCTTCACAATGAGAAGTGCATCCCCTTTAACCATGAGACGTTGTATACCTTGGCCAATGCATATCTTTAAACCATGAAGTAGTGTGTCGTATTATGCTTCATTGTTGCTAGTTGAACCTGGTAGATTGACCTTCTCTTTCATGACCACCTCCCCACTTGGGTTGAGCAACACTAGCCCTCTCCCTGCTTTTCCTGTGGCTCGTCGAAAAACTCCATCAAAGAACAAGGTAAAAGCATTAGAAATACTTTCTGAGGTGGTGGCAATGGTAGGGTATTTACTTCAGGCACCTTAATCTCCTTCTCATGTACCCTATAAGTAAGGATCCCTACCAATTGTGCACGCACACTATCTTCTACCTTGAAAGAGTATTGGAACTCTTGCAATTCCATAATCCACTTTGAGATCCTAGTGCTAAGATTCATTTGAGATGACACCCAAGGAAATAAATTTTTTGCAGTGAGAATTACAAAAGTTTTTGGTAGCAAGTAGGATCTAAAATTTCTCACCGCAAACATGAGAGAAAGCATCATGAGTTCTGCCTCCATGTAGCCTCTCTCCAAAGCATTCATGAACCTACTAGCAAAGTAGATGGGTCGCATCCTGGTACTGTGGGGATCTTGTTGTAATAAAACTGCACCAATTGTTTCATCCCAACACTAGAGATAACAAAGAATGTGTACTCCCAACAAGGAGGCATGAGTATTGGTAGCTCTGAAAAAATGACTTTAATGTTACAAAAGTACTCTTCAAGCTCATAAGACCATGCAAATTCTACTTGTTGTGTCAACTCTTGCAAAGGATGAAGCAACTCCGACGCTAAGTGAATACAGCGCGGCATATACTTCACCTTTTGAATGAATGAGATGACCTCTTTGAGATTCTTGGGTGATGGGAGCTCAATAAGAGCCTTTGCCTTTGAAGGATCCACCTCAATGCCTTTATAGGAAACCTTGTGAACAAGCAAGATCACTTCATCCTCACCTATGTGACACTTGTCGGGGTTGAGTTGACCTCCCATGTCGTAGAGCTTCTTTAAACCTTCTTCTACCCTTTGTAGATGCAATGATTTTGAGCTATAAATGCAAAAATCATCAGTAAAAATCCTAATGGACTTTCCAAAGAATGCTTGAAACACCATGTTCATGAAGCGTTGGAAAGTCGTAGGAGAATTTGTCAGTCCAAATGGCATGACTCTAAAAGCATAACAACCCCAAGGAGTGATGAAGGTTGTTTTCAACTGATCTTCCAATGCGATACCTATTTGAAAGTAACCCGAGTAGCCATCACACACAATGTACTTCTCATGACCAGCTACCTCATTTAGTATCTCATCTTGAAATGGGAGGGGAAAGTGATCTCTTTTTGTTGCCTCATTGAGTGGACGGTAATCCACACACACCCTCCACTTGCCATTTTTCTTAGGAGTGACAACAACGGGAGATACCCACTCTAAATTCTCCACTGGATAAATGAAACCTACTGCTAGAAGCTTTCTTACCTCCTTGAGTAAAGCATGATGAATCCTAGCCTTCGTAGCTTCTGAGCCTTAGCTGTGGCGTCTGGCTTCAACTCAATTTTGTGTTGAACAACATCTACTCCAGGCACATCGGTGTAGTCTTTAGCAAAAAGCCTAGGAAATTTCCTTAACACACCTTTGAGCTCCTCTCTTTCATCCTTTGTAAGTGTTGTAGATAACATACCTTCTAGCATTCTTTCATCTTCCACTTTTTTGTTTTCTTGGGAACCTACCTCTTCCAAACCTGGGCAAGAGGTCTCTTGGTTGTTTGGATTAAACCTTACCCCCATGACTTTGATAGAAGACTCCTCTTCAGTAATGCTGCCACTACTTTCTCCTTCTGAAGTGCTATCGGTCCAGCCTTCCTCCGTCTCACTTTGAGATGATTCTTCATGGAGATCCTCTTGGCGTTGCTCCTTCATGTCAAAGACAACCTTCTTATGATTGTCATTCCTGCAAATTAGCTTTCCACTCTCCCAATCCTGTAAAGCTCGCATCTTAATGACAAAGGCCTCCGCAAAGACATTTTTACAAATGCCTACGCACCTAGCCTTGCTATTATTTTCCATTTTGACTTTAATTTCCGGTGTCTCATGGATGTGCATGCCTAGTCTTTGCATGAGTCCTTCTGTCATGATGCAAATTTGTGCACCCCCATCCACTAGACCTTTCCTAACCAATCTTCCTTTGATGTAACAATCTAGCACATGTGTAATATCCTCATTCATTTCAGCATGTGCAATTTTTACAACAGTAACACTCTCTTTTATCTTTCTCCTAGTGCTAACTGCCTTCGTTAAATCCCTCCTAACTTGTGGGCATAATGCAAGAAACTGAGTCCATGAGATATCAAGACCCTTACCTCTCATGTCTTCCAATAGGTTGTATGGAGCCATACCATGTCCAAGAGGGGAGTTTTGGAGATTGATACGACGTCGAGTCCTCTTAGCTTCCTTGGTCTCCTTTGCCTTCTTGCCTCATCCATGGTCACTCTGTGATGTGACACCTTCTTTCTCTTTACCTTTTCCTCGGCCACGCTTAATTCTATTTGCTTCCATGTCAACCTCATTTGAGTTTGTCACCTCTACCACATGCACTTTTGGATCTGGCAAAGGTGGAACTCCTTCTACCCCTTGTGGAGGTGGTCTTGGTCCATTTGGTCTTTGTAGAAGCCTTGGTTGTTGACCAGTTTCTTCACCTGCATTCATCACTGGGTAATTCAATTTAGGTCTCCGTGGCTCCCCATGGGGCCAAGGACAATTATACATCCCATGTCCAGACTCTCCGCAATTCCAACATTGCAAGACTCTCCTAGGTCGTGAATCTCGCTCTTCAGACTTTTTGGCATGTCCCTTTGGACCTACAGCTTGTGCAAGGTGAATTGACAAGCTGCTTAAAGATTCATTTAACTTCTCAATCACTTCCGCCGTTACCTCAGGAAGCTCCCTAGATGTTGATGCTTGTGACTTACCTTTGGGTCTAAGACCTTCTATTGGAACCTCCCCCCTTAAGCACTTGAGTTTCCTATATTTCTCGTTATCCCTAGTTTCAGTTGCATCAAAGGTAGCAGGTGCACCCGCCTCAACTTTTACCTTAAGGTCAGGAAAGAGTCCAGCTATGAACCTCTCCTTCTTTAGGAACTCTGCACCATCACTAGGGTTAGCAACATTTCTCACGCATACAGCCCAAAGACGTAGATACTCTTTCTTGTACAAGTAGTAGTCATCTAAGTCTTTTTGCTTATGAGAAACAATGTCTTGCCATAGTTTTTAAGTGTTTTGGGGATCAAAGAAGTATTTCTTGAAACGATTCAAAACTTCTGTGTAATTCCCCTTAACTTTCTCAGGCAAAGAGTCAAACCAAGTGCTAGCATCTTTCCTAAGGACCACCTCAAACATTTCTACACGTTCTTAATCAATTACTATTCCCTTGATACGGCAAGACATCTTGAAATTCACCAAAAATAATTATGCATCCTCTCCAGGCTCTCCAAAAAAAAGAGGATATCCAGACATTTGGCGTTGGCTCTCCATTGAATTGATTCCAGAATGACGCACGTTTTTGTTTTTTCAATAATATTTTCTAAATTGCAATCTATTCTATAACAAAATAAAAATATTCACATCAAATGACCTATGATGATCAATTAGAGGTAGGATGACAAGGTTTGGTGACGCGAGAATTTCTCCTACTCTTTGGGCACCAAACATGAACACCATATGTTGTTGAAAATGGATTTCTCTACTAATTGCAATGTTTATTCTAATGTGTGGAGTGAAATGGAAGGGAAAAATCTATATTCCTGGGCCATTATCCATTGTCTATGCATGACCTAATGCTTAAAACAAAATAAAAATATAGACATCAAAACTAAGGTCGTATCTAATGAGAGGTAAAATAAAAGGATTTATTGAAGCGTTTATCTCAACCAACCTAAGAGGGCCCAAAATTCTACGACTTACTCGCTGAAATTGCAACTTAGTACTAAAAATTATGTGTACCTTTTGCCTTGCAATAGGAATGAAAGGATCATACAAATTCTCGTGATTCATGCAAGCCACTTGATTATACTAAAGGTTTGATTAAGCCGTCCTCAGTGGGGGCACCAATTTGAGGCGGTCTGGGGCGGGCAACAAGAAGAGTGGCCTCTAAGAACCCTTCTAGTCTCCCATGCTGCTCAATTCGGTTGGGGTTGGAAAAAACAACAAACACGCACATAGACCCGCAACCTAACCCTACACATATTTGGGGCACCACCTAGTTTTGGATGCGAACTAGGACGCATAGAGAGAGAGAGAGAGAGAGAGAGAGAGAGAGAGAGAGAGAGAGAGAGAGATAGTGCTCAGGCTGCTTTGAAATGTATCGACAGTGATCAAGCCAACACAATTATATATGTGAGAAAGAGAGAGAAGGGGGGGGGTGCTTGTTGCATTATTACCTTCTTACAAATCTGTCATGACTAATCAAAGTGAGATTCGTACTTGCTCAACATAGCTTGAGTAAATTACACCACAACACATCACAAGAAAAGCCACCCTAATCACTGTCTTAAGGCCAGGGGAGTCCTCTCCACCCTGTCGCCCTCTTACAGTATGTGGGATTTATGGCTAAATTGATGACAACACCCAGAGACAAGCTATCAAGAACTTTAAAAAAGCACCAAGACACTTACACATCATTGTTGTCCATTACTTCACGCTAGAAGAGAGACAAAGTATCCAAGCTTAATCCAAATCCACCCTCCTTGATTCAGCAAATGTTGGGCTTACACTAGTAGGAGAAATGATAGATTTCCTACTCTCAATTGAATGATCACTATCTCTCTTACAATGGCATAGAGTTCCCTTGCTAATCACCCCTAATACAGCACATGCATATGCATAAGACAATGAGCTTCCACTCAAGAGCTCCTTCTAGAGAGCTTGAGCTTGGCTTCTCAAGCTATAGCATAGTGCTCTTCCTTATGGCTCCCCCCCTTTTGTGCTAGCTACACCCTCCTTTTATAGCAATTTTAGGGGCTAGGGTTACTCCTCTAACCATGGTTGGTTTAGATTTTCAGTACTTATCTAATTTCTTTTGCTTGGAATTATCAAGAAGTTGGTGTAGATAGATGAAGAAGAGAGAGGAGAGAAGTGGAGGTGATAGGACTTTTCATAGTAGGTTAGTGTTAGTAAATTAGTAGAGTTAGTATTTTTATTGATTTACAAATGAAATTGGATATTTACAATGGGAGAATCCATGTAGGGTACAAATAAGGAAGAAAAAACTCTTAATAGGTAAGAAATTATGAATTTCTTACAATGTTGATGCTCCAAGTGTCTTGCGTAGGGTCAATTTTGACGCTTGTTGACGGTCCACTAGCTTTGATGGTACATTTTTTCTCCATTCTTGACCTTCCTTGGGAGCCAAGGTAAGTAAACATGAGTAATCAATCACCATGATGCTGTCTTTCAAGAGAAGGGGCTGAATTTTGTGGTTTTTTGATAGATATGGGTAATATGGATGAGGAAAAATGAGACTAGGTGGTCCATTTTGGAATGGAAATGTGTGTAGGAGACATGAGTTCACCATGGTTTCTCTTATTCTTCAAGGTTGAGAAGAAGGTGATTAGGGTGCAGAGAGGAGTGGTGAGAGAGGTGGGGATGATGAGTGGAGAAGTGTGTGTGAAAGAGGAAAATGATAAAGTGGAAGAGAGAGTGTGGCTGCATGGCATGGGAAAATTGGGGTCCACCAATAAAATCATAGATCACAGCTCGTATCTCAAAAAAATATGAAAAAATTGGAGGTAAAAGTTCTGGTCACGAGCTACATCTTTTGTTTGTATCGCCCTTTCAAATTCGGGGAGCATGTAATCTTTAAAAATTCAGCAAAACCAACTATTTTTTCCACTGCACAAAGTCCTTGTGAGGTCCTTCTTTGGATGATTCTTTTGAATACCTCCAAGAGTGAGCCCCCCATAGTGCATGCATGCATGCCACATATCCTTGACTTTATTTGGTAGGTCTTTTATTGAAGATATTGTTGAGATCATGATATAAGTGAATAGTACAACTAAGAAAATCAAATATTGAGGGGTCTAAAAAAATACGTACATGTCAAATATAAATAATATAGGTGGAAAAAAATATAAAGGGGTCAAAATAAATCTCTCTCATTATAAGTCTACCATAAAAAGATGAATATTTTTGGTGGTCTAATTTATGAGAGTAATAGAGAATAGATGTAGGAAGGAAAAAATCACAATAGTAAAAAAATATACACATAAATAGAACTAGTTTTTTTGGATTTTTGTTGGGATGGAGTTACACCAAAATAAGAGAATCTTGCATGAAATTATTTTTATATGGAATAAAGAGTATACAAAATGGTAAGAAAAAATATTGTAATGGTGAGTCAATGTACATAGCATAAATAACACACCATAGGTAGAAATATTTAAATAAATACCAAAATAATTATGAAAAATCTTTTTATTTAGGCCCTATATACAATGAAATATTTACACACAAATGGGCCATAATATGTTTTATTTTTTTTATTTTTTTTATTTTTTTGGCTCAACTAGCCCAGTGACTAGCTAGCTGAGGGTTTTAAGAAAATATGGAGAAAGTCCCTAACTCACACACGTCTATGTACAGTGAAATGGTAGGGATAACCAAAATGTTTGAGTGATTTGATAGGGTGAGGTAGCTTACTATGGCAATTATGGAAAGTCGAAAAACGGCTATCAATGCATTGCTTTGAACGTCCCACTCAGACTCTCCACAGGCTGCCATTCCACAGCTGTTGAAGGAAATATATCTGGAATGGAATCAAAAAATGAGAAAAACAATGGGATAATGAAAAAAATTCACTGTATCAAATAGTTTTTTTTTGTACTTACAGTAAGAATGCAGTGTGGGATGTTCTTCCCAGTCTAACACCATATCCTTGGCCATGTACACATGTTGAACCTTAGCTAGCCAGCCATTGTCGGTCACTTTGAAAGCAATAACACGACCTTTCCAATGTTTTTTTACTTTATCGCGTTTAGCTCTCTTCACTCTGTGTACCCCTTGCATGAAGGAAGCATTGTTACCTAGTCATTCACACGAAAAGATATGGACTTCCAAAGACCATCCTCTCTAACGTTATGAAAGTCACAAGAAGTTATGTAATGTGAAGGGCGACGTGCAAAAGACGCCATGGAAACTCAGAGATTAAAGAAGAAAGAAAGTATAGACGGAAAGACTCAAAATCTGTCACAAACTAGAGAGCGAGAAAGGTGTACGTTTGAAAAAAGTAGGTGATTTGTCATTAATGCTCTTGTTTTGAGAGCCTTCTGACATAGATTTCGTATCTTTTGACAACGCTTTTGTGAAATATAAAATAGAATAAAAGACGAGACTTCATTGCTTTGAGCCACAAATTTAATGAGCTCTTTCGCCGAAATCACCTAAATATAGCAGTTTCAGCCTTGTGATCAAGACATTTAGCGGTTCTCCGTCAAAATAGGACCACCAAAACCCACAATAGAGGAGACAAGAGTGCCATACTTTTGTATACGTGTCAAATAACTATTGGACTATTCCTTAATCCTTAGATTAACAAACAACCCTTTTTGAGTCGTTTTTGGGTTGAAAGCGTCTTTGATGCCATGGTATGTACATTCATGATGATGACTATTTTACATCTTTTATTTGATTTTTTGAAAGCATGTCTAATGTCATGGTATGTCATGCCATGATGAGATGATTGCTATTTCAAGTTTTTCTATGTATCTCTAATGCCATGGTGAATACCGTGATGCCATGGTACGTAAAGCCATGATGATGATTTCTATCTCAATGTTTTTATATGTGTCTCTAATGCCATGGTGAATACCATGATGCCATGGTACTTAAAGCCGTGATGATGATTGCTATTTCAAAGTTTTCTGAGCATCTCTAATGCCATGGTGAATACCGTGGTGCCATAGTACGTAAATCCATGATGATGATAGCTGACAGTTGAGATCTTGGGGACCCCAGTATGTTCAATATATCTCGGCTTGTATATATGTGTGCACATGTGGTTGCGTTGATATTACATTTGTTTCTATGTCATCTGCACATGTGATTGCATCGGCATTACGTTTGTTTTATGTCGTCTCTAAAGCGGCGTCGCGAACCGTCTCTACAGAGAGACAATGTGATGTGGTTATTTCTAACCTTCACATATTGATATGTTGTTTGAGTTGATGTTGTTTATAGGATAAAAACTACTTCAAGCAGTGTGTACATCGGCTCAAAGATATTGATGCTTCTCAAAGATCTTGAAGAATTTGCATCAATTCAATTATATATATAGGGTTATTGTACTTCCAAAGATGCTTGAAAGCACATATTGTATATTATGGAGTGATGTAGCTCCTAAAAAATGAATTTTGTAAGCTTTGATAATTGTTAATATAACAATGCATGTATATGGTGCTGTGGGTTTTTCCCTTGTACCCCCAAGGGTTTTTGCATCCACAGTTAGGGACTCCTATTTGAGTGGGGGTATTGGAGCTATATAGAGAGCCCACACTCATGCTATATATAGCTAGGAGTCCCCACTATATATGTGTACTCAGTGTGTGCTCTAGCCACACATTGGGGATTGCATATGATGGTGTAGTCTCCCTCTCTTATCGTCTACCTGCGCTCTCTCCCTCGAGTTCAACACCATTCACAATGGGCCTACTACTTTTGAATGATTGTGTTTGGTGCCTGGGGCAGGGTCCGTACACACACACACACACACACATTGTTGTACTTATTTAACTCCTTACTTATTTGTTCCTTCTTCTTTTTCTTAAAGGGGGAACTTCAAAGTGCTTGAACCTCCACTATGGGGCTTGGCCCTTCACAACTACTAAAGTCCTAATAAGGTGCTGGTATTTTCTGGTCTAATGGCATATACACACACTCCTACTTTACCACCTAGCTTAGGGGTATTCTCGTGCTCACTTGGCTCCTATAAAACCCTACGCCCTCTCAATACTTGAGTGAATTAACCTCAGGGTGAAAACCTTCCCGTGAATTCTCCTGGTTGCCTCTTCATTACACCGCGCAGGCGGCCTCACCTTCACTGTGAAAGATCTCCCAAGTTCTTGGATTACTACATGATTTGCAGTTATGGCGACCTCCCTTCCTTCTCTATTTAAAGGTGAGGGCACATCTATGACCCTCACTTAGCTTTGGTTATACTCTGTTTGCTTGCATAAAATTTTTGATTGCATATCTGAGTATCCACCACATCAAAGCATGGAGCTCTCAACTCAAGTAGCTCAGGTCAGCCACTGCTATTTCGTGGTTTGTTCTACCTCTTGTATTTCTTTGTGTTTGTACCACGAGGGTTTGTTATTCTGAGATCATGATAGTTTCTTCACAAAGGTTGTAGGATGTTATGGTTGATTCCTACAACATTGTTATCCCAAACTTGGGGGTACTCTGCGTCGTGTGAGTACTGATGGTTCACAGACTATTGTCTATACTTATAACGGGTTTTTTTTTTAAAAATCCACCTAAAGGGTCGTTGGTCTTTTCACTGGGTTTGCTAGGATTGTTTTTCTGTCCTAGAAATCGATACTAAATGGGATCTGTATTGTTCCTTTTTGCCTACTTATCTCGGTTGCAGGATGGCAGGCTGTTTGATGCCTTGTTGCTTGACTATTACTCTGTGTCGAAAAAAACTCATGGTATTTTGGAAAAAGGGGGGTGTAGCTATACCCGCCGCACACCAGTAATGGGTACATATTTTTTTGGCCAGATGCGTACTCTCGTTGTTTTGGTACATGGCTTTATATTAAGGTCTCTAATTTATGTTCTGGTTCAATAGCAGTTAGTTGGCTTGTTTACTTTTCTACTGATTAAAACTGCTAGCTAATGCTTGGGAATGATTGTTTTGGAAAAAATGAGAGGGACTACCATTTACATCACTACGTCTGGTTGTTGCCATGATTACTTCAGTGATGGTTCCCTAAAGTCTGTTTGTTACACTACCTTTTTCAATAGCTACACATGCGTTATGATCTTGTAAATTTTGGTGTAAATTTGGCCTAAACCTGTCACTTATGGGCGTTCGATGGTAACGCGTCATGAGGGAATCTCTACAAATGATTATTTTCTCATATATGATTGCATATTGTAGCATAAAGTTTTAGGGCTTCCTACTACCATGGTTGGCCGAAAGCATGATCAAGGTAGGGTAACTTACAAAATACATTAGGTAGAGGATGGGGTGTAGGAGGGCCTCTTTATTTTCCATGGGCTTATGGAGGTGATTAAATTTTTGACAAATAGGTGCATGCCATGTGTGCAAGAATGGTGGGTGTGTAAGGGATGTGTAAGAGTGGTCAAAGAATGCACTTTGCCCCCCGAAAAGGAGGTGGAAAATTTTATGATTTTTGACCTTTCATAACTCCCACACATGGTCTCTGATTTGAGCAGATATCATAGATCTATAATCTATGCATAGAACTCTTTCCATATATATGCTACATGTTATGGTTTTACCCACTGGATTTTAATTTCCATTTTGAAGGGAAACTTTGAATTCAAATAAACTAGCCATTTTGCATGTTTGAATTCAAAAGATGTCCTTTGATTACTTTCTTAATACTAAAGGTTTGACTTCCTTAAACTGCCAAATAAAGAGGCCCTCCTAGACCCTAGTCTCTTCCTAATGATGGTAAGTTTTGATTCACTTAATTACTTTGTCCAACCAAATAACAAACATTGGACTAGCTTTTGGCTGGGTTGTGACTACTTTAAGAGAGTTTTTATTTTTATTTTTAAAAAAAACCGACTACACTAACTAGTGCTTTCACAAAAAAGATGAATTGTGACTTAATATGGGGGGATTCTGACACTTGGATTAGAAGGGGTAATGGACTTCTAATCAAAATGATGTAAATTTTGTCTATAAATGGAAAATGTTGGGCTCTTTTGTTAAAAAACACATTTACTATTTGGTCGCCTTGGACCACTCACATGCATCTCATACAAAGTATCCATACATGGTATACATGGCATTCTCGCTTTTCTAATCCTTTCTAGTACATGGCTCCTGGCATTCGACTACACAGGTAGGTGTTCATGCACCTACTTAGAATCTGGTTATATTTAAGTCTCCAAAAAAATCATGCTAAGGAAATTTTTAGTAGACATACCCTGAATGCTATCTTGTTTAAAGTTTTTATATTATTTCGATCATTATGCTAGACTGGTTGGTGGCTTTGTATGAAGAGGAAAAACATTGAAAAAATAAAAGTTTCACATATTACATTGCAGAAGAGAAAAGATGTGTTGACCTAACCTTAAAATCTATCTTAGTGTGTCTCGATAAAGGTAAAAATATGGCTTTTTGTACAACGATTCATTTTGAAAAATAAAATGCATAAACTTATAAAATTAATTGCATTGAGAAATCTATGGTTTAATGATTTTTGCTTTCAAAAATTAAGAAGGAATTTGCGTATAAGCCATGAAAGGTGAGCCATAAACCTCCTGTGAAGGGTCTCATTGTGAGATGGCACAAGCTGAATTTTTAAAAATTTGTTCAATTTACAAACAAGATGCTACCCGATGTTAGCTAGGCAAGTAAAGTTAACCGTACCTACTGGAAACTTATTATCTTTGATTCAAGCTGGAGTGACATTGTGACTCCTATCAAGAACGAAAAAAACTTGCCTCAATTGGTAGCTACCTTTCTCAACGACGTATGCAGGCACTAATTTGACAATGGTGGCTAAAGATGAAGAGCTAAGTAGATTATTTCCTTCATGGTGATTGATAAAATAAATGTTATGTTTTAACTGCATTGCAAAATAAGAAAAGAAAAAATGAACATTGGTAGTATGACTCTTGCTTTCAAACTTGGAAAGGAAATATGAAGTTGTGTATCGTCTCATACGAGATCAATTGCATAAATATAGAGGGGAAAGTGATGAGATACATGATTATTTTGGCTAACCATATACCTCCTGTGGAGAGGATGAACTCAAGGGAGATCGACTTCATAGAGCTCTTTTGAACTCTATCCCAATATGCCGCAAAATGGTGTCCAAAATTGTTAAAATTGGTTGGTTTGTTTTACAAAATAATGTTTTTTGGAATAAAAGATACACACTTAGAACGTATTAAGTACTCTTGCATGGTGGTTGAGACATTGTGCTCAAGTTTTTGGAATGAAAAAGATCATTTAATAACTAAGGAATAATGCAGATAAGTACATGATTATTAAAATTTTTGTCATCCACACACACACACACACTTTTTTACCATCCACACAAACACACACACATAGTATTTTGGACATATTCCACATACGACTATCACCCTTTGACATCACACACACACACACACACACATGCAGACATGCACACGCACACATAGTATATAATTCCATTGACATATCCAAAAAGTAAATAACAAGAAATCGCACAAGTGTTGACGACATGCTACCACAAATTTACTATTTCTTTACCTTGGCATGGGCAACTACCTCATTGGAAAATGAATGATGGACAGATTTGGAGATAGAAGAAGGCTCCAAGCAAGAAACAACTGGGTTTTTAAATTAAGAAATAAGCGGTATGGCTTTTCTTTGTAAATATTTCCCGCATGGAGCAGTTTTTTATTTTTGGTGGAGGCACAAACCCTTGATTAAGTAAATAAATCTCCGGCGTCAAAGATATAGTTTCCTTTGTTTTGAATAATTGGAGAAAAGGGATAAGCCTAAATGGCTAAGGGGTATTTTTAGAAACGCCCGATGGGTGGATACACTTGCCCAAGAGAACAACTTGCACATGCTTAGTTAATGCACCAATTTCAAAAAACTATTGATATAAGTAACGATTTGTGCAAGAAACAGGAATGCAATTGTGTTGCGTAGGCTTTGAGAGGAACATAGGCATTCTATGCTCAACTGCTAGTGCAAGTTTCAATAGATTGTATTGTGTAGGTTTTTTGAGAAACACACAAGTCCTCTAATTGCAACTAAGAGCGCACGAGCTGCAGTTGGCTACTGTCAATGCACACAATCTATTGCTTTTGCACCTTACGGGTGGCCCTTGAGCCTTTTGGGTGATAGTAAGAGCACACACATCACCCTTCTCTTGTTGCGCAACCTCCTTATCACCCTAACATAAGCCCCTAGGACTCGCTACACACAATGTCTCTCTCTATATCACCCTACGAGCTACGAGTTGTGCAACCTCCTAATCATCGTAAACGGTTGCCCCATAGCCTGGTTGCAAAACCTCTTTCTCATCCCAACCGTCTACAACGGATGGGCATAGCAACCAACAACACTACAAGGGATCACTTGGTTACTGATGCCATTTTCCCAACGTCGATGGCGAGCGCCAGTATAAGAGTTGATAAAGATAGAGGGAGACATTGCTCAATTCAAAATTCAAATTTTAATTTTTTTCGCGTATACCGATGCCTATATCGATGCTTATACCAACGCCTATACCAATGCATATATCGACGCTCATACTGACACCCACACCAATATTTTTTTAATCGATGCATGTATCCATGTGTATATCGACGTCTATATCAGCACCTTTATAGACATCTGTATCGACGACCTGCTGCTTTACAATACCCGAGAACTCATTATCTATGTTTTCTCTCTTCTCCACACCGCGGCCGCCTCCATAGTTCCTCCTCATCTCCTCCTCGTTCCTTGCCGACCTTCATGGAGTTGCCTCTTTCGACTTCTCATCTATGCTTCCGCCCATTTATACACAAAGAAGGTACATTTTTTTGTTGTATTTGTGTGAGAAAAATTGTGTTTGGGTGTGTGGATAACAATAAGCTTATGTTTTGTTTTTGTAGGTATTTGCTTGACCCTTCGTACTTCTCGTGCACTCACATTCTTTAAATGTGAGTGCTCCTTCTTTTTATTTCATGCACACACACATACACATACATATTTGTGTTTCTATGTGTGGGTAAAAATGTTTATGCATTGTTTTTGCAGGTATTTGCTTGACTCTTCATACTTGTCGTACACTCACATCTTTAAATGTGAGTGCTTCTTCTTTTTATTTCATGCACACACGCATGTACACATAAATATACACACACATAATCACTATTTATGATTATGATTAAGCTTATGATGCACATAATGAGAATGTTTATGGTTTTAACTATACCTTTATTGTTATGATTATGCTTATGATAATGCTTATGGTTATGGTTTACTTTTTGCTATGTCACTAACAATGGTTATTGTTTATTTTTTATTATGCTAGCAACAATGGTTATGGTTTTGATAACTCTTTTATGGTTATGTTTATGTTTATGTTTATGTTTATGCTTATGATAGTGGCAACGGTTATGGTGTTATTTTTTTAAAAAAATATGGTATTTATATGGTTATGTCAGTGGCAATGGTTATGGTTTTGACACCCTTTTATGGTCATGCTTATGCTTATGTTTATGGTTATGATAGTGGCAATGGTCATGATTTTCTTTATAATTAAGTAATTGGCATTGGTTAAAATTATGTGTTTTTTATGGTTAAGATAATCATTATGTTTAAATTTAAGGTTATGGTTTTTCTTACGGTTATCATTATGGTTATACTTATAGTTTTGTGTTTATTTATGGTGATGGTAATAGTTATGGTTATCATGGTTTTGATTATTTCAATTTCTAGTTTCATATTTATGGTCGTTTGCTTAGCACTTCTTTAATTTTTTATGATGTACTATCAATCTATATCAATACAAAGTGCAATTACATTTGCCTTCTTGAGTAGAGAGGTTGTGCCTCTGTTACTGCACCACATGTAGCAACAAATGGCACTACTCTCTATTCAAAAACAATTACAGGTGAAAAATCGGTCTACGCGTCTATACAGGCATTTGTACAGGTGTCTCTATAGGAGTTGGTACAGGTGTCTATACAGACGTCGATATAAGCATCTATAAACAGACGTCGGTATAGAAAGTGATTATACTGATGCGTATATAGACGCTACGAGTCCGACGCGTATAGGGATGCTTATTCTAACGTATTTTAATTTCAAACCACGTTTATTTTCATCGGTACAAACGTCGATTTTTGCGCGACGTGTTATAGTGCAAGAGCAAAAGCAGGGGTGTAAGCATCCAAGTACAAACGAGCATCTAAACGGCAGGTAACAAATGTTTTTTTCCGCACATGCACAAGGGAAGGCGTTTTTTATACGAGGTTATACACACACAAGGTGTTTTTAAGAGCATAATAAGTACTATAATTTAGTTTTTCTCTCTCCCAAAATCACACATACAGGTATATATACACACGAGAATGTTTCCACACACATTTACACACATATAAAGGCTATGTTTATAGCCATCACTCTATGTATGGCAATAATAAGGCATTATCAATTTAGAAAAGTGTTGAAATATCGATTGATTTATAGTTATATAAACATAAACTCACACGTGTATACACACAACATGCATGATTATGCAAAGTATTTTACTTTAGGATTTCACAGACATATGCATATACATGGGCAAATACACAAAAGTACACAATACACATATGGAATGTTTTCACATAACACATCGGCACTTACATAAGTAAATATACAATCATAGTGTAGCATTAAAGTAAAGCAAAGAGGATGATACTGATAAAATAGTACTAATCAACATCATAAAGCGTAGTGATGAAATTGCCGATTCTTGGATAATAAGTGTATACAAGAGAGATAACACAGATGACGATGGAAAATAATAACCAGGTACTACGATACATGTGCTTTACCTACATAAGTTTCATTCGGGTTAGGATCATGTACTTAAACAAAGCTGTTAATTTATATTATGTGCTCTCCTTTGGAAAGGTTTATTATAAAAAAACCCACTAAGGGTTCTATTAAGTAAGTAAGCATAAATATGGAGGTTGATAAAAATATGAAGCATTGATTATCACAACCTCATGTGAGGAAGAAAATCAATGTTTACTTCAAGATTTTTTTGAAAGAAGAGTGATATTACAAACAAAATACTGCCAAAATTTTTATAATTTAAGAAACTTAGCCTTAAAATAGAGAAATATCATAAGTAGACGAAGGTTTGGTTGAATTTGGATGCTAAAAAATAAGTGTATATACCATAGAATGTAACAATTGGGGGATTCATACAGATATATTTAAAAATACTCATAAAGTGGGGCAAAAGTTAGGACTATTACATAGGATATTAACCATAGGTGACTAATTATTGCTGGTAAACAGGGCTACAGGCAGACGGCTAGGATGAGCATCACTCGAGACATATTTAAGCTACAATAGATTCGGGACAAGCTCATGGCCACACATTGTATGCAAAAGAAAACCAAGCCAATAGCAATTAGGGACCCTATCTCCAAACCATGTAAACCCATCAAAATTTTCAAACACCATAATAGACCCTACCTACATAGACGAGCTAAAGAAAACATAATATATGTTTAGGAGTATGGTTGGGGTCTGGGATGTGACTTCGATAACAAGCAGTGGGGATTGCTTGGATACCTATCACCCATTTAGTACAAATTAGTTCTAACTAACTATACTTGTGGTTGGTTGGCAGGTAAAGATCCCTGCTCTCATATGAGAGGTGTTCTGGCTAAAACTCCTAGTATCAAAGTATCTTGTAATAAATTTTTATCAAGAAATTCTCCATTTTTTGTTCTTTACACAATATGGTTTGAAAATAGTATTTAAGTCTCTCAGTATATGATTCTGAATGAAGGGATTTAAAATTCAAACACACACAAAATTTCCGAGGATACCTTTGGTCAGGTATCCATTGTATACTTGAGAAAACTTAAGACTGGTATGAGAATAATTTAATCTCTAATGGTGGGCTTAATACTTATACGGTGATTGATTTAGCATTTTTGGATTCCATCTCTCATTCGGTTGGGATATGGAATAGAAGAAGACATTCTTGTTCCACCGATTGTTATCCAATGTATAATTTCTTGTTTCAAAGGTGTGGAATTTCACAAAAAGCTGCTTGATTTGGAGAAACAAGCTATAATCACCCACTATATATCAGTTTTAAACACAACCTCTGTTAATGACTGGCTCTCTTTACTACTTCTTTCTAAGAAAGAGAAGGAAAAGCTTTTAGAGGCATTTAGTGCCTTCTTAGCCAAATTACCCATTATTAATGCCCAAGATAGTTTAGATCTTGATTTTTATTTCACTTCTTTTCCCACTATTTTGAACAAGTCGTATTTCATCAATAACCTCCCCGTTGTCCCTATAGAAATTAAGTATTCAAAAAAAGTTATTGATCCTCTTCTAGATCTAGACCTTCTTGAAGAAGAAGACAAAGAAGCTCTGAACTTTCTAGCAAATGCAAATAATATATCCTAAGAACGAACCGTTTCTAAATATTTTTTGGAAGTAATCCCACTCCTACCACCCAGTCAAGTTGAACTGGATGCTATTCGACTTGAGTGCAAGCTCTAGGATTATGAAATATTGAACCACCATGCACCATTTACAATTTGTTTGCTAGGTTTTCTTTGAAGCATTCCCATAGACATTGTCGAGCAATGTAAAACCATAGCCCTACATTCCAAACATCTCTTATCACAAGATTTTCTCCTCGAGCTTAAGAAGATCAAATTATCTAATGTGGATGGTAAAAAATGTCCAAGTTCTTCAATCATTGATCGCACCAAAGGACTCTCATTTATGGAGAGATCAAAGGATCAAAAACATCTAAGAAACTATTGGAACTCTTATAGACCCTTCCTCAAATGCCAATGCAAAAGGGTTGATCCAAACTCCAATTGTGCCTCTTCGATCATTTGTTTTGACCAATTTTTGTGGTATGTGTTCCAAAATTTACCAAGGTTCTTTCACTTTTCATCGGGGCCTACACTAGTATATGCCTTTATAGCTTGGGTAGGCTCATTTCCAACAGAATTAAGGCATGTTGTAATCATTTATTATATGTTTCATGAGCACATGCTAAAAGCGGCCAAAGGCCTAGTCATGTACACACCAGGGACTCCACTTCTCCAAAGGCTGCAAAACACACTAGTATCTAACACAATTGAAACCTTACTCAAACCTCCAAAAGTTAAGGAGCAGTTGAAGAAGATTACACACACACCAAGAAGCATGGCATCAACAAGTAAGAAACCAAGGCAGTTGAGAGGATCTGAGGACTACGGAGATACTGCCAAAGCACTTGAATACTCAAATTCTAAAGACTAGGTACGCTCATTTACTACAAGAAATAATGGTTTTCTACATTTTGAGCATAGTACTAGGATGCATGAGAGATTTATTCACATTTTTTTAATGGAATTTATTAACCTTAAAGTATTTTTTCAAGCAATGGTAAATAGTTTTCACATCAACAAAGACTTATGGGTTTGTTTTGGCTGGAAATAAACAAAGAACCTAAAATATACTCTTTACAATCCAACTTTGGTGTTTGCTAAAGAGTTTGATGAAACACAACCATGTGGATGCTTAACTCATAACCTATTCTCCAAGTTTTTAGTTGACTTAGAACCCTTTGGAAAACATGTAATCACCACAAACCCTAACATAGCTAGACATAAAATATTCCAAGAATTTATACGGAAAGGATTAAATCACATCGCTTTAGTACCTGGTAACCCTTCCTCAATAGTAAAAGAACTTGGCAAAGCATGGAAGTCTTTATGTACCCTGTTAGGATATGAGGATAGTAAAGCACATCACAATTACATCCAAAGTTTAGTTAATGAGACCTTTTTCCAAAAATTCCCTTTTCACACACAAAACCAAACTCCATGGTATATAAAAACAGACTTGATGAATGAAATTCAATATATTTTACAATACTTATTTATCTCTAGATTAGATAAATCAGCACAAACTCCACTGTTCATATGTAAAAAGCTCATTCAACTAGCAGCATGAAGAAGATTAGAACCCTTGAGTTCCATCTTCTCCCCTCAAGTGAAGAAGAAATTTGTCAAGCCATAGGGTCTTATACACAAGAAGTTCGGTTAGAAACACCATTGGAATACTCTCTCTGTATCTTATGGGAAATTTTAAAATTCACAAAATGGACTTTAGATGGATCACTAATGCACACAATTGTGCATTTACTCCTGCTACAACTATAATCACTAAATTAATCAAGGGATTACTACAAGGATTTATAGAACACGCCAAAATAATACATAAAAAGCTACACACTTTTTCGAGGAGACAAACCAATGGGTATTGGCATGGATGATCAACAATCAATATGATTTTTTGATCAATCTACCAAAACAGATCACAAACATTCATTCATTTGACATAGCATCCTGTTATGAAGCTATCCCTCATAAAGGCACACATAGCTTACTTGAGGTACTTGCCAATATTGTTAAACTCATTAAAATTATGAAATATCAGGGTTTTAAGAAATACCACAAGCAGATTCTGCTTACCAAAAAGAAAAGTGAGGTGGTTTGGACATTTGAGTATTTACACAATATTAATGAATTTGTGCTGGAGAATTTTTTAACAAAATTAGGCGAATACATTTATTGCCAAGAAAAAGGTATACCAATGCGATATAATTGTTCTCCATAATGGTGTAATCTATACTTCGCATGGTTTGAAATTCAATATATAAAAATATATCTCGTCTTAAATGATATGATATAATGAAATCCTGTTTATATTCATAGAGATATATGGATGATTTATTGTTTTCCAATAATCCCATTATTTCATGATGTCTTGACCACAAAAAACCCTTGTCCCATGAGGACCCCTTTACAATTTACCCATTAGACATTATTGGGATCAAAGCCACAGACAATGGAAACCAAGTCACATATCTACATACATATATCCAATTGTGTGAACCAATAGAAGGGGAATATGCTACATACACCCCATGGAAAAAACAAAAATTACCATGTCCTAATGTTTCATTTATTCATGCGGCCAGCAATCGGCCAAAAAAGATGGCATATAATGTGTGCATATCACAAGTACTTCCCATATTATACAATGCATCCCAAGAATCATACGCTATTACAGACTTAAATAAACTTATTTCTATGTTTGTAAAGAATGGTTTCAAAAAGAGAGAATTGTTACACATATTACCAAATTTATTGAAGAAAATAAAATTCTTGGCATTAGATTTACCATAATACCTTAAAACATAGAATTGGTAGAGGAAAGGTCCACTTGGTGGCCTACCCTCCACCAAGTGTACCTTTTCTCATGGATGGGGGACGGCCACACACACACACATAGTATATTGAACATATGCCACATACGACTATCGCCCTTTGACATTACACACACACACACATACATAATATATGATGTTGAGAGAGAAATAGAACCACAAAGTGTGTAGAATACACACATGAAATGATGTATATATAGAGGGGACCTGGGTGCCATATATAGAGAAGCCATATATTGAGTAGCTTCACATATAAGCTCAACACCCCCGCTCAAATAAGGGTTCCTAACTGTGGATGAAAAAACCCTTGGGGGATCAAGGGAAAAACCCACAGCTCTATATACACCCACCGTTATATTATAAAAATCATTGAATGTACAAATGTTCATGAGGAGCTACATCACTCCTTTTACAATGAATATTTTATGAGGAGCTACATCACTCCTTTTACAATGAATGTTTTATGAGGAGTTACATTACTTCTATCCTATCAAATACAATAATGAATACAAAGGTTCAATAAAGAGGTGTAAAGGCTATTGAGTAGCTCGTAATTAGAAGTGTCTCTGTGAATCTGTTGTGTAGCTTGTCATCAAAATGGCATCACCAAACATGTCGTCATAAATCTTTTACCAAGTTTGTCTTCATGAAATCAATTCTACATAGATCATAGACTCAAAAAACATAGTCATGAAAATTATTAGCATCGTTAGTAAAATAATTACGTTCACAATGCCATAAGAGATGGTTCACGATGCCACTCTTTTGACGATATATATACGCACGAAAACATATAAGTATGAACATAAAAGTACAAGCTGCGTGATAAGGTGATGCAAATGACATGTGTATATACTACATAAAATGACATTTATCAACATCATGATATCACCGAGAATAATCATTGTATCAACAAAACAACATCATGGTATCACCGAGAATAACCATGGGATCAACGAAACAACATCATGGTATCACCGAGAATAACAATGGCATCAACGAAACAACATCATGGTATCATCGAGAATAACCATGGCATCAACGAAATATCATCATGGTATCACCGAGAATAACCATGGTATCAATGTAATACCATTGACATATCTAAAAAGTAAATAATATAAAATTTCACAAGTTTTGACGACATGCCAGCACAAATTTACTAATTCTTTACCTTGGCACAGGTAACTACTTCATTGGCAGATGAATGATGGACGGGTTTGGAGACGGAAGAAGGCTCCAAGCAAGACACAACTGGATTTCTAAATAAAAAAACAAGCCGTATGGCTTTTCTTTGCAAATATTTCCCACATGGAATAGTTTGTTAATTTTGGTGGAGGCACAAACCCTTGATTAAGTAAATAAATCTCCAATGTCAAAGATATCATTTTCTTTGTTTTGAATAATTGGTGAAAAGGGATAAGCCTAAATGGTTAAGCTATATTTTTAACAACACCCGATGGGTGGCTACACTTGCCCAAGAGAACCATTTTTACATGCTCAATTAATGCAGGGATTTCAATTTTTTAATTATATAAGTAATGATGTGTGCAAGAAGTAGGAACGCAACTGTGTTGCGTAGGCTTTAAGAAGCACACAGTCATTCTATTCTCAAGTGCTAGTGTAAATTTCAGTAGACTGTATTGCGTAGGTTTTTTGAGGAACACACAAGCCCTCTAATTGCAACTAAGAGCGCAGGGACTGTAGTTGGCTACTGGCAACGCACACAATCTATTTCTTTTGCACCTTACAGGTGGCCCCTTGACCCTTGTGGGTGACAGTAAGAGCACACACATCACCCTTCACTTGTTGCGCAACCTCCTCATCACCGCAACATAAGCCCCTCACGGTGGCTACACACAGTGTCTCTCTCTACCTCACCCTACAAGCTACGAGAAGTTCAACCTCCTAATCACCATAAATGGATGCCCCATAGCCTGGTTGCACAACCTGTTTCTCATCCCAACCAGCTGCAACGGACATGCATCTCAACTAACAAGACCCAAAGAGGGGCTGGAAGCATCCAAGTACAAACGACCATCTAAACGGTAGGTAACGAAAGGTTTTTTCTGCACACGCACAAGGGAAGGCATTTCTTTATACCAGGTTATACACACACAAGATGTTTTTAGGAGGATAACAAGTAGGATAATTTCGTTGTTTTCTCTCCCAAAATCACACATATAGGTAGATATACACACGTGGATGTTTCCACATACATTTACACACATATAAAAGCTATGTTTATAGCCATCACTATAAGTATGACACTAATAAGGCATTAACACATTAGAAAATTTTGAAATACCGATTGATTCATAGTTATATAAACATAAAATCACATGTGTATACACACGCACATGCATGATTATGCAAAGGATTTTATTTTAGGATGTCACACACATGCATATACACGGGCATATACACAAAAGTACACAATACACATATGGAATGTTTTCACATAACACAAAGGCACTTACATAAGTAAATATACAATCATAATGTAGCATTAAAGTAAAGCAAAGAGGATAATACTGATAAAAAATAGTAATAATCATCATCATAAAGCTAATAACTATCAAAAAATATCATTTGAAGGGATTAGCAGCGACTGAATTGTGGATTCTTGGACAATAAGTGTATACAAGAGAGATAACACAGATGACAACAACAAATAATAACCAAGTACTGCAATACATGTGCTTTACTTACATAAGTTTCATTCGGGTTAGGATCATGTGATTAAACAAAGCTGTTAATTTATATTATGTCCTCTTCTTTGGAAAGGTTTATTAAAAAAAAACCCACTAAGGGTTTTGTTAAGTAAGTAAGCATAAATATAGAGGTTGATAAAGATATGAAGCATTGGTTATCACAACCTCATGTGAGGAAGAAAGTCAATGTTTACTTCAGGCTTTTTTTAAAAAAAGAGTGATATTACAAACAAAATACTGCAAAAAATTTTATAAATTAAAAAACTTAGCCTTAAAATAGAAAAATATCATTAGTAAACAAAGATTTTGTTGAATCTAGATGGTAAAATGTAATTGTATATACCATAGAATGTAGCAATTGGCAGACTCATACAGATATATTTAAAAATACTCATAAAGTGGGGCAAAAGTTAGGACTATTACGTAGGATATTAACCATATGTGACTAATTATTGCTAGTAAATAGGGCTATAGGTAGACGGCTAGGATGAGCAGCACTCGGAACATATTTAAGCTATAATAGATCCGAGACAAGCTCATGAGCGCACATTATAGGCAAAAGAAAACCAAACCAATAGCAACTAGGGACCCTATCTCCAAATCATGTAAACCCATCAAACTTTTCAAAGACTGTAATAGACCCTACTTACAAAGACGAGCTAAAGAAAACATAATATATGTTTAGGAGTATGGTTGGGGTCTGGGATGTGACATTGATAACAAGCTGTGGAGATTGCTTGGATACCTCTCACCCATTTAGTACAAATTAGTTCTAATTAATTGTACTTGTGGTTGTTTGGAAGGTAAAGATCCTCGCTCTCATCTGATACAAGTTTTGGCTAAAACTCCTAGTTTGTCGTGTATCAAAGTATCTTGTAATAAATATTTATTAACAAAATCTTCTTTTTTTGTTCTTTACACAATATGGTTTGCAAATAGTATTTAAGTCTCTCAGTATATGATTTTGAATGATGGGTTTTTAAATTTAAACACACACACAAATGTTTGCATAGAAGAAATTTGTTAACCTCCACACCCAATTCTCCTTTATTGATTGATGAACTGTAGAAATGGAAGAATTTTTAATCGGTACTTCTTCCACAAGGGGAGATGAAAGGGCGGTGGTAATGCGTGTGGTAGTCTCCACCCAACCGTGCTATCTTATAGCCTCCCCCAACGGACACACTCTTTGGCCATGTTAGTGGCCTTGCCCATAGGACCCATGTCCTTACGTTACCCCCCCCCCCTTGGAGAATCGTTTTAGTCCTCAAAAACAATCATAGGAAAACATTTCTTAAGTGTGGAGACATTCTCCCATGTAGAACCTTCTTCAGGTCTATCTAGCCATTTTACCAACACCTCTCGTTTGACATGATGTCTAGCGCGAAGCTCATGAGAATCCACAATCTTTTTGGGCTCATGAGGAATGCTCGGCGGTTTGGTAAGGTCAACTAACACACCTGTGTCAGTGACGTTATCATTCTGTCCTAGTTGTTTTCGTAAATGGCTAACATGAAAAACAAGATGAACTTGTGAGTGCTCTGGGAGAGATACCTTATAGGCCACTTGACCTATACGTTTGAGAATGGTAAACGGTCCACAATAGCGTGGTGAAATTTTAGCAACATTTCCCGTCTTCAGACTTTCTGAATGCTCCGGAACTTTGAGGAAAACCTTGTCTCCTTCTTCAAAAGTAGCAAGACGACGATGCTCATCTGCGTACTTCTTATATCGATCTTGAGCTTGCTTAACATTCTGTCAAGCAACTTGAAGCATGTTAAAAAACGTCTTGGAGAAAATCCTTCGCTTATTGTATCTTCTCCTTAGCCAACCCCACCGTAACGGGTGATCTAGGTTGAAATCCATATAAAAGCATAAATGGACTAAACCCTGTAGTAACATGCTTTGAACTACTATAAGAAAATTCCAATATAGGTAAGTAGTCTTTCCAATTGGTTTGCTTCTTGCTAACGTACACTCGTAGCATATCCTCTAGCACTTATTTAACTCTTTATGTTTGACTATCCATTTTAGGATGATCAGCCGTACTTACATTAAGTTTAGTTTCCAACTTTTAGAACACGTCTCTCTACAAGTGATTATCGAACTTTTGATCTCTGTCACTAATGATACTAGCTGGAAGACCATAGAGTTTATATATATGCTCTATAAATAGATGTGCTAATTTCAGTGTCTTAACCGTAGTCTTAGTGGGAATGAATCGATGCATCTTTGTGAGACGGTCTACAATTACCCAAATGACATCATGGCCACAATTTGTAGTAGGTAGTCCTACTACAAAATCCATAGAGATACTCTCCCACTTACCTTGTGAAATCTCTAAAGGATGTAAAAGGCCACCTACCTGGAGGCGCTCTGCCTTATTAAATTGGCGTTGTTGGCAGTTTAGTATGTATTCTTGAACATCATGATGTAAGCCCGGCCAATAAAATTGCCGTTGAACTAAGGCATACGTCTTATGAATACCTCGATGATCAGCACTTCGACTATCATGACACTCAAAGAAGATTTGGTGCCTAGTGTCTGAGTCCTTTGGCACACATACTCTACCTTTGTGGAATAACTGTCCATCGTCAATGGAAAAAATCTTCCATTGCACTTCGCATACCATTACTAGAATTCACCGCACTTTGCTCTTGAGAATTCACAAGACTTGAAGACAAGAAGTAACACAAAAAGATTTCATCTATTAAATTTTCTTTCTGCAAAATAAGAAGCACGGCTGTACATATAAGAGGTGCAGATTGTATATTTTGCTCACCAAGCAAAAGCACATGCTGGCCATTGGCCATAAAGGATAAGGAGTTGTGTTCATAAGTAGTGTGCAATGTGTTTCTTTAACCATGCAACCACTCCAGTACTAAAACTATATTAGCACAGTCCATGTTCATAACAAGGGTCATTGTATGATCTTGGACAATAAGCTCAAGCCCTTGAACTACCGTGTCCCATACTTTTTTATAATTCCCAGACATCTCCTCCACCACATACTTGTGAGAGCACGGATTCTGTGTAAGCTTCAATTTTTTGACTAGCTTATAGTTCAAGAAGTTATTAGTTGCACCATCATCGAATAAAACACGAACACGTTGTTCGTTAATAGTGCCATGCATGCAATTCAAATCATGGGGGCCAAAGGTGGGCTGCCACATTGAAGCAGACACACAACACTTGTGCTTTTCTTCCATATGAAGTACCTCTACAACACAATATTTAGGAGATGAATCTAATGTGAGGTGTTCCACCGTGTGCATGGCCTTTTCTTTGCCTTTCAAAAGAGGACAATCTTTCTTATCATGTTGGTCGGAAAGACATCTTAAACACAAATTGTGTTTCTTTGCACGCTCAAAATCAGCAGTGTTGAGAGACCCACGTGGAGTATCTCCTGAGTGCTTAGACTTCTTAGCCTCTTGTGGGCATGGAGAGGTAGATTGTCTCTTTCTCCTCTTGGAACGTGTGGGAGATCTACCTCACCATTCGCTCTTAGCCACATTGCTCTTAGCAAAAGTATTCTTAGAGTAGGAAACATTTCCTTTCCTCTCTTGTTCATCATCATATCTTAGGGCATGACTGATGGCTTCTTCCAAAGTTTTTGGATGTTGGGTCTTGGCGTGAAGACAATAGTCTTTGTCAAGGCCCCTATTAAAACCCCGTATCTTTTGGAATTCATCTAGACCTTCTAGTTTTAATATGATTTTCTGATACTTTGAAAGGTATTGTGTGAGAGAGAGGCCACACATGACGCATGCATATCCCATGCTAAATAATTCTTATCTTCTTCATTGGAGTCCAAAAACTCTTTGGAGAAAGAATCTTGAAATGCAGCCCAAGATGGAGGACGAGCATCTATTGGAAATGTCATCCACCACTTATAGTCCTTGCCTTTAAGAGATAGACTTGTTTCCACAACCATCTTTATATTCAGGGTGTGTCTCAATTGATGAATATCACTCCATTTGCGTAAGAACGTAATGATTGTATTCTTGTTGCGATCACGCTCTTCCCTGTAATATTTAGGAATGGTGATATTCTTAAGTAATACATTGCTACCTTCTTCATCTTCTACAAAATTTGTCTCTTGGACTCCTTGAGTTGTGCGACCTTGGTTCCCTTAAACTGTGCCTCTTTTGGCTCCTTGAATTGTCTGTGAATTCATAAATTTCACAAGTAACTCCGTAAGATTAGTAACATTTTCATTAAGTGAAGAGAGGTTGCATTCAAGTAACCTTTGGTGATTTTCCAAAGCCTTGAAAGCAACCATATCTACAAGTCCATGATCTCCTAGATCATCGTCATCATGCATATTAGTGTCAGCTGCACCCATGATGCCTTGATTTTGATCTACCTGCTCAAAATCAAACGTGTGTGTAGGTGGGATATCCTCACTGGCCATGATAAACACACACTAATGCAAAGAGAGAAAAAAAAACGACAACTTGTACCTTGTGAAATTGAAGTCTTTGTGTTTTGTATGCTCCGCGATTTGTGTTGCATGCGAACCTTGTCTTGTGGGAATTTGAGCACTTCACTCGTCGTTTGTTGTAAGAACACCTTTGTTGATTCTTCACAAAAACTGTCCTTTTTGTGAAAGATTTTGTTCACTTTGAAGCTAGCTCCTTGAGGAAAAAAGAAATTTTTGGAGGAAAACTTTCCTTCCTCCAAGAAGTAAAAAAGAACGGTGAAGCTATTTCCTTGAAGTTTGAAGCTTTACCTTTCCTTCTAGTTCTGCTTTCAACACAAGTAGGCTATCTTTCCTTCTTATACACAACAAGGTTCAATAGCTTAATGGTCAAGTGTTGGCCTCTTACCCTCATGGGGTGGGTTCAACCCTCTTTCATGCAAGGGTTAAGGGGGACTTCCTACGCACGCAACCAACGGCGCCAATGGAAGCTTTCGGAGCCTCGATGCCATCGAGTTTCCAGTCGAGTTTACCTTGGTCGCCCGCCTTAGTCGTGCGCTATGGGGCGGAGTCGCTGTGCTGTCTGCGGAATGTGGGAGAGAATGAGGACGTTGCACGCACATGCAACCTGCTTTTCATCTCCTTTCAAAAAAAAGCTCTGATACCAATGAAAGGGCGATGGTAATGCGTGTGCTAGTCTCCACCCAACCTTGGTATCTTATAGCCTCCCCTAGCGTACACACTGTCCAGCCGTGCCGGTCGCCTTGCCCATAGGACCCATGTCCTTACAGGAGAGTTTGTGTACCGACGAACATGGACATTCGGTGTAAAATTCTTTATCAATGTCACAATAATCCAAGTACATGGCACCCATGCATTAAGAAGACTTATGCTCTCGTACAAAAAGCAACTTTATTGGCCAGGTTTACACGGCTATGTCCAAGACTATGTCTTGCATTGCCAGAAATTTCAAGTTTATAAAGCAGAGTGCCTGAAGATAGAAGGTCTCTTGCATTCGTTAGAGATTCCCAATGCTAAAGGGGAAAGTATCTCTATTGATTTCATTGTGGGTTTACCAACCACTGTATGAGGTCATGACTCACTATGTGTGGTCGTAGACCGGTTGACTAAACTATGAAAGTTTATTCCAACCAAGTCAGTTATTAAGACTCTAGAGTTAGCTAAGTTATTTGTGGAAAATATGTAAAAGTTGTATGGACTGACAAGTAACATTGTGAGTGATCATGATCCCAAGTTTAACATTCATTCTTCGAAGGCTATGTTTAAATGATTGGGTGCACAACTCAACCTCAATACAACAGATCATTGTGAAATGGATGGTCAAACTGAAAGAGTCAATCAAGTGCTAAAGGATATGTTACAAGCATACGTTAGCAAGAAGCAATCAGACTGGGAAGAGTATCTACCTATTCTTGAGTTTTGTTACAATATCTCCAAGCATGTAATGATTGGATTTAGTCCTTTCATGCTCATGTACGGTTTTCAACCTAGGACATTAATTACGGTGGGGTTGACAACTAAAACTCCAACAAGTCAAGGATTTATCCAAGATTAGATGGATATGATGAAACTAACTTGTCAAGATGTTCAACAAGTGCATGATCAGTATAAGAAGTACGTTGATGAGAAACGTCTACAAGTTACCTTTACGAAAGGGGAAGAGGTATTTTTGCGTGTAGCAGAGCATTCAAAAAATTTGAAGATTGGGCGAATACCTAAATCATCGCCGAGATACTGTGTGTTGAGAGATAAAGAGACAGAACATAAATAGAACCCCAAAGTGTGTAGAATACACACATGAGATGATGTATATATAGAGGGGACCTGGGTGCTATATATAGAGAAGCCATATATTGGGTAGCTTCACATATAAGCTCAACACCCCTGCTCAAATAAGCGTCCCTAACTGTGGATGAGAAAACCCTTGGGGGATCAAGGGGAAAACCCACAGCTCTATATACACCCACCGTTATATTATAAAAATTATTCAAAGTACAAATGTTCATGAAGAGCTACATCACTCCTTTTACAATGAGTATTTTATAAGGAGCTACATTACTCCTTTTACAATGAATGCTTATGAGGAGTTACATCACTCCTATCCTATCAAATACAATAATGAATAATAAGATTCAATAATGAATAATAAGATTCAATAAAGAGGTGAAAAGGCTATCGATTAGCTCGTGATCAAAAGTGTCTCCGTGAATCTCCTGTGTAGCTTGTCATCAATATGGCATCACCAAACATATCTTCATGTTGTCATCAATATGGCATCACCAAACATGTCTTCATGTTGTCATCAACATGGCATCACCAAGCATGTCTTCATAAATTTTTTATTGTCACCAAGTTTCTCTTCATGAAATCAATTCTTTGATCAATCCTACATAGATTATAGAGTCAAAATACATAGTCATGAAAATTTTTAGCATCATTAGTGAAATAATTATATTCACAATGCCATAAGAGATGGTTGCGACACCACTCTTTTGACAACATATATACGCACGACAACATATGTGTACATAAAGTATGAATGTAAAAGTAGAAGATGCGTGATTGCGTGATGCAAATGACATGTGCATATACTACATAAAACGACATTTATCAACGTAGTGATATCAATGAATATCATCAAAGTAAAACATCATCATTGTATCAATAAAAATTAATAAATCATCATGGTATCAACAAAAAGCATCATGGTATCACCGAAAATAATCATTGTATCAACGAAACTTCATCATGGTATCACCGAGAATAACCATGGTATCAACGAAACAATATCATGGTATCACCGAGAATAATCATTATATCAATGAAACAACATCATGGTATCAATGAAACAACAACATGGTATCACCGAGAATAACCATGGTATCAACAAAATATCATCATGGTATCAACAAAAATCACCATGACCACAGTACTAACAAAAGATCATCATGGTACCATCAAAATCACTATGGTATCAACGAGAGATTATCAATAAAACCACGTAAACTATATCTCTGGAAAAATAACTATATTAGAATTAATAAAAGAATATATCATATAACAAAAGATCATATACCATCAGTAGCTCGACGGAATTTGGACGATCATCAACGGCTCGACTGAATCAGAACGATATTCATTTGATATCCATGAACAAATCTATAGATATTTGATATCTGGAAATATAGATATTTGATATCTGGAAATATAGATATCCAAGAAAAAATCATCAGTAAATGTCTCAGTATATATTAGACAGCTTGAAATAGTATAGATTTTTGAGAACATATATCTATAACATTGATTCGATTCGTAACTGTCTTCTGCAGCAAAGTTATATCAGTAACAAATATAATTGATGAAGAGAAAAATATAATTGATAACTTTTCAATGAGGAGGAAAATCAAAAGCAAAAGGCAAAATTTTCTTTTCAGACGTGTTCCCACTCTGAGAACGATAATCCAATATTGCTGCAAAATTTTAGAGAAAGTTTCTTCTGCAAAGTTGTAGACCACATCGATTTCGGTGGCTTGCACGAACCGTTTTTGCAAAATTGTTTTCAATTAGGATAAAAATAAAAAACACTAAAATGAAAGTTTCTTTTCAGGCATATACGCAATCTATGAAGGATAACTCAAAATCAGTATAGAATCTGAAAAAAGTTTCTTTCGCAAAGTTGTAGACCACATCAATTCTGGTGCCTTTAGCGAGCTGTTTCTGCACAATCATTTTAAATTAGCAAAAAAAATCAAAAACAAAAAGTAAAAGTTGCTTTTCAGACATGTGTGCAGTCCGCGAACGATAACTCAAAAGCAGTGCAGAATTTGAAAAAAGTTTCTTTTGCAAAGTTGTAGACGACATCAATTCCAGTGCCTCTCTAGGGTTGTTTCTTCAAAATTGTTTTCAATCAGGAGAAAAATCGAGAACAAAATCCGAAAGTTACTTTCCAGACATGTATGTAGTCCGCAAACGATAACTCAAAATCAGTGCAGAATTTTGAAAAACTTTCTTTTGCAAAGTTGTAGACCACATCGATTCCGATGCCCCTCATAAGCGTCTCCGCAAAATCGTTTTCAATCAAGAGAAAAATAAAAAACAAAAACGTCTTGCTCTGATACTATGTTGAGAGAGAAAGAGATAGCATAGAAATAGAACCCCGAAGTGTGTAGAATACACACATGAGATGATGTATATATAGAGGGGACCTGGGTGCTATATTTAGAGAAGCCATATAGTGAGTAGCTTCACATATAAGCTCAACAATGTGGGCCTTTCAAGATACTCAAGCGAGTCGATGATCAAGCCTACAAACTCTCATTACTAGCACACTCTTGTCTTCATTTGGTATTTCATGTAAGTCGTTTACATAAACTCTTGCATAGGGATGACAATGTCATTAACCTGCAAATTATGTTTGATTTTTTTGAAACTCCTACCCAACCACACGGAACTCAACAAATCTTAGACTATCATGAATGATGATTTATGTACACATCATCATGTACGTCGACAAGATTTAGCCAAGTAGAAAGATCGACCTAACGAAGGTGCCACTTGGGAAAACATTAGTGTTCTTAAGAAGAAGTTTCCCACTTTTGTTTTCCCAAGAAGGGGGGAGTAATGTAATGCCAAGGGCAATCTTGGGGGTGATGGAGCATGCCAAGTCCCGACTCCTATATATAGGCAAGCAATCCTACAAGGCCAAGGGCCTATAAATAGGGAGTTAGGGAGCAGGATTCAACTAAGCAGCACCTTGGGGCATTTCAAACACTTCCACTCAAATAGGAGTCCTTAACTGTGGATAAAAAAACCCCCGGGGATACAAGGGAAAAACCCACAACACTATATAGATGCACTCAATGTATTAATAAATTTTCAAATTTACAAAATATGTTCCCAAGGAGCTACATCACTCCATACTATCCAACAATTGCCATGAAGGATCATAAAAATTATAATCGACACAAATTTGAAGTTTTAATTGCAGGAGCTACATCACTCCTTTTTTACAATGTACCCCTTTCAAGGATTGTTGGAAATTGAATAACCTTATACAATTGAGGTATTGCAAATGCTTTGGTAGAGCAGCTTTAGCATCTTTGATCCCTTGCATATATTACTTGATGTGATTTTTATCCTATAAACAACAACAACTCAAGAAACATATCAAGATGTGAAGCTAGAAATAATGACATCACATTGTCCTTAGAGACGGTTTGTGACATTTCTCTAGAGACGACAGAGAAACAAAAGTAATGTCGATGAATCACATGTGCACAGATATATATACAATGTGAACACAAAATAAACAATATGATGAGGCCTAAAAAAAATTAAAACTGTATAATCGTCATGGTGTCTTGTATCATGGCATCATGGAACTCTCCATGGTATCAACAAGAAATATAATGTGCCATTTCTCGTCTTAAGAAATCATTTGGGCATTGAGTAATGCAACAATGCATCGTAAACATGCCATGAATCATTAACAAATAGGAAAGACTGATGTCATGAGACGAGAAATATTATCATGGCATCAACAACAAAGTCACAAGATGATAGCCTCAACCATATTGTACATAGCCATAGAAATATTAGCTTTTACAATAAAATTTTAACTAATGGTGTTGACAAGACAATAGCTTCAGTCATAGTGTACTTTTCTTTCTAGATATAAAAGTATTAGCTTTGATGATTAAATTTTCACAAAAGGAGTTAATAGCATGATACTTTAATTATAGGTTCTTTTACTTGAAGCCGTATGCATAGTTACTTTGCTCATAAAATTCTTTTCTATCCATATCACAAGTTGTGTTCTCAAGACAAGCATGGATCAAATTATATGATTTCACTTTACGTAACACCCAAAGCATAATTAACCAATATTAAAACCACCAATGTTATATATAATAGTTTAGCTGCCAATTTCAATACATTCGTTCCACATATAATAATTAAAGAGTAAAAAATAATTGAATAGTTAAATCAACAACATCATAGTAACTAGGTGGCAATAGTCAATAGATGCACTAAAGGCACTTGCATCCAAATAACAGACGTAGTGGACCACTTGCTAGAGTATATGTATATGCATTAGAAGATCATTGTTGGGGCTGGTTGCTTGTATTGTCACATAGGCGGGCAAGTAATTGCAAGGACAAAGATCAATGGGTCTGATTGCACCTTCATTTTTTGACATAGATGAGAGCCTAAGAGTCAATCTAGTGTTGATTGGATAGTCAGGCTATGAACTGCAAATATTTACAGATCTGCACAACAATGATAGCTAGCAAGGGTGAAAAACCCATTACCAAAAATAATATCAAAGCAACAATAGTATCTATTGCTACCCGGTTGTGCAAAGGTGGTAGGTTTTCAACTCAATAAATATGAGTCCAACACATTTAAAACATGGTGAAAGTAAAGGTGCCTGAGCTCACCAAAGGCATAGAGGTGGTGCAAATTTCACAAGTTGAGATTGTTGGGCTAACAAACAAAAAGCTTAATGATTATGGCCACACAACTATATTTAGTGAAAAATAGATCTAAAAGATGCACGATTGCGGCTATGACCATAAGAGACAATATAGCAGTGGATAGCGAGCAACATTGATAATTGGTCCCTTAGACCTATATTTAATGCAAGGCAAAGATAAAAGATGTAGGGTTGCAGTTGTGGTCAGAAGAGACAAATATAGTAAGTAGATAGTGTGATAACCTTTCAAGCCACACAAATATTTATGACAAGAGGATAACGACCAGGGTTGATAAAATTTTTGATATAGCTCCAGTAGTTTTTATGCACATACATGAGGAATTGGATAGTATGTCTCAAATCCTACTAACAAGTTTCACTCAAGCATATGACAGTCTATATTGTTATCCGAATGCTACTACCTCTCTTTCCTTAATCTTGCCCCCATGACACATACACTTCTGCAAATTTCTTACAACCATCTACTACTGCAATCTTTTGATGCAACACATTCTAGACAAATCACTACTTACCTTCTTCTCCAGATCTGTATTGCCATGCATGCAAACAAAAAATAGAAAACAAGAATATCTACTCAGCTAGATGTTGTGAAGTTGTTTCCGTCACCATAGGATGAAAGTGCCGGTAGACAAACAGAGACAAGAGAGAAGCTTAGGGGAGAGGGAGATGAGACACAAGAAATAGAACCTCAAAGTGCGTAGAGAGTTCACACTGAGTACACATATATAGTGGGGACCCCTACATATGTATAGCATATGCACGGGCTCTATAAATAACTCCAACATCAAGGAATGCACATGAGGAAGGTCTTCTATGAATCTACGAGGAGGAGGACACAAAATGCCTATAGATTTACCTTTCCACTCAATTGGAGCTCGCAAAGATTTTAGCTAAATCTTGTGATTAGTAAATAAATATATTATTCTCTAGCAAGGCTGTTAATTCTCGTATATGATTGTCTAGATCATGGATGTATGCTTATTGCTTTCGAGGCGATAATAGAGTAGCTAGATTTTGTGTCATCCCAATTTTTGGCTGCATAAGGTAACACTATTGACTTCTTAGTTTGAAAATTACTTTAATGTTTGAGTAGCAATCTTTATGGACACAGATGTCATTGTAGGATGGAGAGTTTGCATAAATTTTGGCCTCTAAAATCCTTTGCTATATGCATGCAACATCATCAACCTTGGTAGCACCATTTGCTTGCATACAGGAGGCAGAAGTTACACTTGAAGGCCATGTTGTACTTCATGATGTGGGGAGTTTATCAGAGTTTGATGCATGGCACTATGGGTATCGTCAATGGTGGGTGTTTCCAAGGCAAGAGGTCTTTGGACCTCATGCAAATTCACTTCCACCTATGGTCAAAAGCCAATCTAAATAACCTGCACAAATATCCATGCTCCCATAGCTGGTGATTTAGCACTAGCCTGTGTATTGTGGAGACTTGAACATGGCCATTCTTCCAAATCAATGACTTGTCTTTACCCTAACGGGGAGTCCACTATATGCAAGTACTTTAAGATTATATGTTGCATTTTAAGCGATCATAACATGTTACATTGCTTCCATATTTCCATACCTAAGGATGCTAGACTTAAAAGCATTATGGAGGGATATGAAGCTATTACAAGGTTACCACAAGTAGCTAGTACCATAGAGGGAACACATATTAGATTGTCTAGAGTAAATTTGATGGCATGGGTTCCCTAGCATCCTTCTGAAAGGCATAGTTGGTTCTCGTAAGCTATTATAAAGTGTTGTATGTGTTGCCCCCAGTATCACGCATGACTCATTGTGCTTTAAGGTACAGCCCCGACTCCCACAATTTACCTGCAATGTGAATGAATTTAACTCTATCTGATTGCAAATTCAGCTTACAAAGCCACAATTTTCCTAGTGACGTCCTTTCGATCAAACAATGGCCAACACTTAGTCCAAAAGCAAACTTTGATTAGGAATCTTTCAAAAGGCAGAGTGAAAGCGGAGAATGCATTTGGTATCTTGAAGAATAGATGATGCATACTTCATGAGTTGAATGTCAATTTGGGACTAAAACTCACAGTGAGTGGCGCTTGCTGCCGTTTTCATAAGTTTAGCTACTAAGAGGGAAGGCCAAATTGAACGACCAGTTTAATCCCCATCCAAATGATGACGATTCTCTACCTGGTGATCATTATAACTCAAAATCACAAGAAAGGGCTTTGCGTATCACATCGATCAGCATTATTTAGAAACCATGCCTTGCAAAGCATACAACAACAAGAAAACCTGCTATAAAATGATAGGAGAGGTCAATGAAATTATGAAGGTCAATAACAATAATGGCTTCTTATTTTGATAGCTTTTTTAATATGATTGAATTGTTACTTTAATTAAACATTAGTCTTGTAATGGGCCATAAAAGTGGCTCATGCCTAGATTCTAGTATTTTAAGCATAGTTCATGCATATGACATAAAAACTTCATTAGCATCTTGTTAGGATGTCTCTAAGTTTCCAAGAGTCATATTTGAGTTAAAAATGCTAAAAAACATTACTTTTTGAAATAAGACTTTCTTGCATAAAATTATAATTTACTACTTAACTTGGGCGAGGAATAAATGTTGTCAGTCTTTATGTAATCAACACAAAAGTGCAATATCATTACATACCTATTGAGAGAATTTTCAAAGAAATTTGAGTCTAGTCTGTTCAATTTTCTTTTGGTCTACCATTGAGTCAGATTAGTAAAATTATATGCGTTTTACCAAATTAGTCCTTAGAGATGGCCATGCAAAGACAACTTCAACCCTTTCTTTATTTTCGCAACATTTTTTTATCAATTCATACTATGTGTTGGGTGTATTTCGGTAAGAGGGTTTTTGCTTAGACATCTAAACAGCTGTTGCATTATTTTTTATTTAGACATTTAAATAAATGTTGAATAATTATTGTTTAGACATCTAAGTAGCTTTTGAATTATTGTTTTACAAAAGCCACAAAAGTGACTATTTTTTTACAGGACTAGCTTTTTTACTTTTTACTTCTTACTTTTTTATATGATTTAATAGCCATTACCATAAGAGTGCATGCTTTTGTAACCGTATAGGGGCTTCTGTGTACCAAACCCCGCCAAGGTTGATGACACCTGGTCGCCAGTTGCAAGCCTTTGGCGATCAATATATTGCTCGTTGCTGCCCTGCATGCGCGCGAGAGGGTCTTTTTGAACCATGAAGATTACTTGGTGTGATGAACGGACGGGAGGAAGCATGTGCATAGGCTCTCTCTCTCTCTCTCTCTAGGGGAAAATTGTGCTCTCTACTACATTTTATACAAGATATTGAGCACTCTGCTCTTTAGCTGTGTACATGATATCATCATAGAATCTTTCAACATCCTATCCTTGATTAGATGATCACAAAAGGATGCTAGGTAGATGTTGTGACCTTCATACATAGCAATGTTTCTGGTAGACCAAATCAAACATTTAAACCAAGCTGATAAGGAAGTCAAACAAAATTTAGGAGCATCGTCATCAGCAGTCAAAAACCCAAAACATACAATATACTTGGTAATCTTTACTCCCCATGCATCATGCCACCATAGCTTAGCTCATCTCCACCACTCATGTACCAGTTTATAGTTCCAAAACACATGCTTAATCAATTCCATGTTATGACATCTAGGACATTTTCCATCACCCTACCTTTTTTTGGAATCACTTGGCAAATTGGTAGACCAACTAGCAATAGTCTCCAATCGAACATCTTGAATTTGAATAAGCACTTAGTGTTCCATACATTCTGAAACACTTTAGTCCACCAAGATTGTGGCTTGGAAAGTGACCACACTTTATTACATTTCTCATACACATTATTATCCTCTTGCAATAGTACCAATAGAATTTGTTGGTTTTAGCTGACCACCAATTAAGTTCATATTCTGGCAAAGGCCAATCCTTATGTCTATCCTCAGTAAGAGAGTTTAAGGGTAACTTTAGGTTATGGATACATATACAAAAAGAAAATCCATGCAATTCTGAGTCCATGTTGTAACTTGAACTCTCTCCTAGCCATCAAGAAAATTTTGGGAGTTTGGTTCGAGTATAGCAACCGATGAATGAAGCATAAGCCTTTCCTATGCATAGAGAGAGCAATTTTTCCAAGTAACATTGCAGGAGGTTCTTTAAATACATGACTCGGGAATACATGTTCCACCCCCAAGGAGTTCCTAATATATCTACATCTCCCATTCCATATAAGCTTGGAGGATACATGTTTCCAAGATTTCAACATAAGTGTGGATGTGCCAAACCCTGTTTTAATTTCAGCTGTTGAGAACAGTTTGTCCCAAGAGTTCATTTTCCACATGCCATGAAAATATACCACTAAAGTGTCGATTACTACCCAAATGCAATCAGTTCAATCTCTATCAGAGTCAATCATATGCTTAATGAGGCATGACCTTCTGGCTACAGCATGTGTATGTTAGTTATTGATACCAAAACCCCCTTCCCTAAGCTGCTTCTAAGATGAGTCCAACAATGGAATGAAGTACATAATATATGGAATGAGTATGGCTTGTACAAGTCTCATTCTGACATATATTGGCCATTCCTCACAGTGCAAGGAAGCAATTTTTAGGTATACTTTTTTCATAACCCACATCTGTAGCTTCTTTACTTACGTCACATTCACCCCCACATGATAACCAAGATGCCTAAATATAGTACCATTTTAAATTCTCTTCCCATTTCAAACCAACGCATGAAAGTCAGGTGCATTAATGTAGATCAAAGCAGACTTTTCAAAGTTGACATGCAGTCTTGATGCTAAGGAGAACAAGTTGTACATCTAGCAACATTACAATTGTTTGTATGTAAAAACATAAATGTGTCATTAACAAAGCCCTGTTCCATGATATGTCTATTCTTAACTTTCAACCCCCGAATAACACCAGATGTAGATAGACTTTCCAAATAGAAAAAAATTGGATGAGAAGCTACAACATATAGCAATGGACTTATTGGACATCCTTATCTGAATGTGGCATTGATACGCACAGGTTCAATTAGACTTCTCTTAATTATAACTCTAGAATATGCATTTATACCTAGCAAATAGATGCTAATTCTAAGGCCAAACCACATTTTATCCAGCATTGTAGATATGAAGTCTCATTGCACTGTGTTATTTAAAGCCTTAGTGAAGTCTATCTGTAGCATAATGACATATTGCTTGTCTTTGATATCATGCTCAATTCCAAGTTGATTTGTGAGGATATGATCCAATATTGATTTTGAAGCGTTAAATCATGTCTGTGATTTATGGATACATTTTTTAAAGAGCGGATCCACTCTTACGGAAACAGCCTTAGCGAGAATCTTATACAATATACCCATCATAGTGATTAGTTCCACTGATCAAGCATTTTGGGAAATATTTTCTTAGGTATCAACTTAATCAGACCTTGTTTCAGTGAGGGGTCCATGTATTGTGTTATTCAACATGTATTTAGCAGTGAAGTTATCATGACTTTGTGTTTGGGCCAGAAAGCTTGTATAAGCTCCTTACTGATTCCACAAATACCTGGGGTTTTGTCATTACTAAGTTTTGATGATTAATGTTTGAACTCAGCTTCCTCAAAAGGTTTCTCGAGTTGAGATATTGTGGGATGCTCAATGCATGACTCCACACTATCCAAAACTATCCGAATAACTGCTCTTCTAGAGTGAGATAGGTCCAAAGGTTTTCTCAAGATAGAGGAAAAGTACTTTTGACATCCATGCATAATATCCTCTTGTGTGTTGACTCCATCACCGTCTTCTTTAACAAGTGTATACATAGCTTCTCTTTTGTGTGTTTTTTAACGCTAGAGAAGAATCCCTTTGACGCGTCATTACAATCTTTTAGAGCTTGCTGTCTACACAAAAAATTGTACTTCTCGACTTTCAAATTTTCTCAATTTAAATACATTTCTAGTTGTAGCTAGTTCCTCTAGTTGTTTTTGACACAACACCTTGTCACTTACCTACCATACATGTAACCATAATGGAACAAGATATATCTACATCCCTTCTTGATTTTGTTGCTATCATTTTTCCCACATTTCCGACACAATCTTGTATACCATAACAAAATGATATCCATGCTAAAAGAGGATTGAAAATTTTTCTAGCATACTCTAACCAATCAATTTATTTACAGTCGTTACAAATGCAGGGTGTGAAATCAACTTGTTATTGACCATTGCGAGAATATTATACAATATACCCATCATAGTGATAGGTATCCACTGATTAAGCATTTTTTGGGAAATATTTTCTGAGGTATCAACTTAATCAGACCTTGTTTCAGTGAGGATCAATGTATTGTGCTATCTAAAATGTATTTAGCAGTGAAGCTATCATGACTTTGAGTTTGGGCCAGAAAGCTTGTATAAGCTCCTTATTGATTCCACAAATATCTAGGGTTTTGTCATTACGTAGTTTTGATAAACAATGTTTGAACTCAGCAACACATTTCTAATACATTCTTGCATAGCAAAATAAAATGATATCCATGCTAAAAGAGGATAGAAATTTTCTAGCATACTCTAACCAATCAATTTATTTACAACCGTTACAAATGCAGGGTGTGAAATCAACTTGTTATTGACCATTAATGGTCTCTGATAACCTATTTTCATAGAGGTATGCGAACCATCAATCAACTCTAACACAATGGGGAAATGATATGAGAGGGAGAGGTCCACATCTACATACATATGGGCTTGATGAGGGAGCCATGCATCCTAGATGAAATACATGTGATCTAGCCATTACCAAGAGCTGGTGTGGGAAAATGAGTAAAAAGTATATCCTGAATTAGGATGACTAGTATGTTTCCATTCATCCAACAATAAGTTTGAGTTGTCTATAGAGCCAAGGACCATATTGAAATCCCCACCTAGAATGCCAGCTTATATTTGAATATATTGAAGCCATTCCCATAGTTCTACACGTTCTGGATGCATATATGTTATCCCCGCCTAGAATGCCATAGCTTGATTCTATAGAGAAGACTGAACATCTTCTTGATGGATGATCCAGGAGCCATTGTGGCTTAAGCTCTGCTCTAATCATGGTTATAATGCCTGAGTACTTGTTTCCTCCCTAAAATACCTCATATCCTTTGAAATGAAATGATTTTCCTGCTCTTTTATGAAGTTCATGCTCCTGAACAAAAATGACATCTAAGTTTCCCCCCAGGATCTATTGGTTGAACCTAATCATTTTTGTGGAGTCATTGACTCCCTTGACATTGAAGGAGGCAACTTTCATTGAGGAGTTTTTTTTTAACATATAAGTTAGTTCTTCCTCAACATCTTGCATGTTTACTTCTATCTGAGTGGCTGGGGATCTTGACCCTAATTTTGTTGCAGATGAGAATGCACCACTCTATCTATGGTTGCGAGTATCTGGAGAGGGAACATCATGTAGTACATCATAGAGGTTAGGTGAAATGTAGCCCGGGGCTAAATTCCTGGGCTTGAAGGTTTTCCTAGATGCTGTAGGCTGAAAAGCATCAAAATCTACAAGCCTTTTCCCCTTGTCAAAAGTCTTCTGAGGTCCTTTTAAAGATGAAGCTGATGTATTGATATTTTTCTATACTGTTTCTTTATAAGATCACGATGGCTTGGCATACAAGGAACTTCTCAGCAAAGGGATTTTGTTGTTGATTCTTTGGTGGAGTATTCAACTTACCCTCCATAGGAAGTTGGATATTAATTTCTTCTTGAGGGGGAGGAGACTCCACATTTCCATATTCTTTTTTCTCCAATATTTTCTCTCTAGGCACCAGAATCTTGCTACCTAAATAAGAGGGGTTAAGCAGAACAACCCCTTCTGATAGAGTTAGACATGTTTTGGAAAAATGTCCTGATTTCCCACAATGAAAGCATGATCCTGCTAAATTGCCCCACTTGAGATATATCACAATGCTACCAATCCCTTCTATTTGAATCTCCAAAGTCTTTGGCAATTTCTTATCCATGCTCCACATAATGCAGGCTCTATTACGGTTAGGGCAGTTGATACTGGGACAGAATAGAACTTTGCCCAACGATGCAGCTAGTGTGGAAAGTATATTGCACTTTACACCTAGACAAGTGAGAAACAAACCTCACCAATAATCCCTTATCTATTGCAATAGGTCTATTCCTTGTACACGCCTATAAAAGGAATTCCCATTTGTAATGCTAGTGCAATTTAGTTTGAATTCCAATTATCCCCCTCTACTTAGTGTCTTCTCACACTTCCTCTCTGTCATACACTTCTCTCCCTTCTCTATCTCCATCTTTGTGTCTCGGGGGGGGGGGGGTGTTCACCTCTTAGTACCCCCTTATATAATGTGCATTCATGAGGTATTAAAAATACCCCTCTTTTAACATATCCGAATGAATAAAAATGACCCCCTTATGATTTTTTTTCCAAAATTGAATATAAAAACCCCTCTTTTTAATGTATCTCTATTAAATTACCTTAAATTTTTGCATTAAAAAACCCCTCCTTTCGAACTCACGTTATACATTAACATGATTACATAGTGTACCCCCCGAGCTCTCTGTCTACTCTCTCTTCCTCTCCTTCCGCAATCTATCTTGTCTATAACACTCAATTTCACATGGTATTAGAGCTTCCGAACTTGAATTCCTACGTACTCTAATAGCCTTCTCTCAAAGCAACGGTCTTTTATTCCGCCCATCTCTCACTTCCAAGGTTTAATGGGCTAGAATGACTATCCCTTCATCAGCTATGGTTTCATCCACCAAGTCAAGGTATTTCACCATTGACAAGCTCAATGGAAACAATTACAATGTGTGGAAGCTGAGAATGGAGCTATATTTGAAGCCACTTGGCTTTTGGAAGATTGTTTCTGGAGATGAAATAAGACCAAGTGAAGAAGAGTATACCTCCGACATTATGGCTCAAGTGGAGATTATACTCCATTGTGAGGATAGGCAAGTCCAAATGGTGCGGACTCTATCCACCTCTAAGGCTATCTAGGAGTTCTTCAACAACAATTATGAGCACACAAACCTTGTTTATCAAGTCTCCTTGATCAAGAGGCTTGTAAACAATACTATGCAAGAAGGCCAATTCGCAGTCAAATTTCTTGACAATTGGCAGCCACAGTTAATGAAGTTCTCATCTGTGGAATGGAAATTTCAAAGAAATTTCAATGTATGCTTCTATCGGTGTCTTTATCCGCAAGCTAGAGAGCCTTTGTTCCTACTCAAGCCATGTCCCAAATGCAATTGGAAGGCCTTGTAGCCAAAATTTATCAGGAAGAAGCTTTGAGAGACCAATCTAATGGCTCTACTCTAGTGGCACTAGCCACTCATATCAATTTCATAAAAGGTGGTCCTCACCACCATTACAACAATTCAAGACAGTTGCATAAAGGTGGTTTTAACCGCCCTAGAAATGCACCGTATGATGAAGTTCAATGCCACAACTGCAAGAAGTTCGAACACATTGCCAAGGATTGCAGGTCTAAAACCAAGCATCATGGTGGAGATCATGAAGGATTCAACGGACATAAAGCAAATGGAGGCTATCATAACAGAGCTCATGCTTATTTCACCAATATTTCATGCTATGATGGTGATACACACCCCACCTCTATCCAACTTTTTGTTGCAAGCTTCAACTCTTCCTGTTGAACCGCAGGGAGAGAGCGCAGGTAGACACGCGGAGAGAGAGAGAGAGAGAGAGAGAGAGAGAGAGAGAGAGAGAGAGAGAGAGAGAGAGAGATGACACCATCATATGCAAACCCCAAAGTGTATATAGAGCACACCCTGAGGACACATATATAGTGGGGACTCCTAGCTATACATAGCATAAGTGTGGGCTCTCTATATAGCTCCAACACCCCCACTCAAATAGGAGTCCCTAACTGTGGATGAAAAACCCTTGGGGGTACAAGGGAAAAACCCACAGCACCATATACATGCACTGTTATATTAATAATTATCAAAGTTTACAAAATTCATTTTTTAACAGCTACATCACTCCATAATATACAATGTGTGCTTTCAAGTATCTTTGAAAGTTTAATAACACTATGTATATAATTGAATTGATGCAAATTCTTTAATATCATTGAGCAGCTTCAATGCCTTTGTGTCTCTGTACATGTTGCTTGACGTGCCTTTTATCCTCTAAACATCAACTCAAGAAACATATCGAAATGTGAAGGTTAGAAATAATCATTCCACATTTTCCTTAGAGAAGGTTCGTGATGCCGCTCTAGAGACGACAAATAAACAAATATAATGTCGATGTGCGCACATAGAAATAATGTTGACACAAAATAAACATAATGTCCATGTAATCACATGTACACATATAACCAATGTTGACATAAAATAAACATGATGCGGTCATGTACCATGGCATCATGTTCAACAAATCTAAGAAAAACTATGGAACAACAACCATCATCATGGCTTCACGTACCATGGCATCATGGTTCTCAGCATGGCACTAGAGACGCTTTCTAATAAAATAAAATAAAATTAATTGGTGGAACAGTAATTGGTCATCATGGCTTCACGTTCCATGGCATCATGGTTCTCGCTGTGGTATTAGTGACGCTTTCAACAAATTGCGGAACAATTTTCCTCATCATGGCTTCACGTACCATGGCATTAGAAACGCTCACAAAAAATCTTGTAATGAGAATAATCATCATGGCTTTAGATACCATGGCATCAGAGACGCTTTTAACAAATAAAACTATTGAAATAGCAATAATTATCATTATGGCTTTGCGCAACTTGGAATCACGATATTCACCATGGTATTAGAGACACTAAACAAAAACTTTGAAATAGCAATCATCATGGCTTTACGTACCATGGCATCAGAGACGCTAGTTCTGTGCAAAATCTACAAAACCTCAAGAGAATGAATAGTCAATAGATAATGGCTTGGTAAATCTAGCTTGTCATCTCTTGAACCATGGATGAAAACGCATCATGTAACTTTATCCTGCATCAGCAAAATAATTAATACAATTACTTATGAAAACAAATGTATTTTTGAAATTGTTTTATGGTGGTATGCAGGGGGTGACAAGCAGGCATGCCATGACTACGTCGTGATCATAAAAAATAAAGACGTGTAATAGTCGGTTGTGCTAGGCATGGATGAATGCCAACATGAAGCAACATGCTTCCGTGCTCTTAAACCTTATCATCCTCTGATACCATGCAATAGACCTTGCCAGAACATTGATACCCCAAGAGTAGCCTTTTATGTTGGTAGGCATGCAACTCAAAGCAAGGCTGATCAATCGTCCGAGTCATCACCCCAAAATATTAACTGTGTATTTGCCCGATGCTCAGCGCTGTTTGGTAACTGGATGAAGCCGCTATTCATGTCAAGAGCAGGATGGTCGCTATTTGGTAACTGGACGGAGTCGATATTCATGTCAACGGGGGACTACTTGGTAGCGTAGCAAAGCACTACTTGTTAGCGCTATAAAAGCAAGAGGGGAGACTTTCACGGGGTTCATGTCCTCATCTGCTGCCATGCTCAGGGCATCGTCCATCCTGATGCAGCCGCCTGTGTGTACCTGCAGATTACTCTTCACAAATAGTTAGTGCACCGAGGACTCCTAAACCAGACAGCTGTCTGCTTTATTTCACGCTGGCACGTAAAGTTTTTGGAGCTTCAATCAAATTATAGCCCGGCCTGCGATATTGCTAATTATATCAGTAAGCGAATATTTTACGTGCATGCAGTGCGCTGCCACTCACACGTCGAATCCTGCTAATTTAGGTTTGCGAGCTTTCTCATGGAGCCATGGCAGATTGTTGTACATCGCCTGCCAATTATTGTGCTTGGCCTTCGTCTCCAGCACTTGGCAATTTTCCCTTTTTGCTTGGCCTTCGTCTCCAACACTTTTTGCTTGGATGGAAATTTCATATCTCATATCTCATAAACGCTTTTATACGCTATGTTATTGATTTGCAAAAAAAAGAACTGCATCACGGCTTCTGTCTGCTATGACGTAATTCAAAACCAGAGAGCGCGATCTTGTCATCTAGAAGGTGACAATAGTAGTGGCGGCCCCAGTTTGCAGGTGAGAGACGAGAGCGCACCTTTAAGCCTCCCGCAGCAAGCTGCAAGGTCATGGGCCTCCTCAAAAAGAATTACAGTGTTACGTCGGAGTTTTTTGATTCTGATGGTGATCTGATGCTTCGTGCCAAAACATAGATATCGTTGATTTGAGTATGGATTATTTTCTTAGTCTCACGTCAGGCCGTATACAGATGGGAATCAATACAATTATCAAACATAATAAAAAATTAAAGCAAAAGAGAATGATACTTAGCTCTTGTGATTGATCAATGTGAACTTATTTAGTTCTATCAAAAAAATTTATAAGCTTGCTCTGATACCATGTTGAACCGGAGGGAGAGAGCGCAGGTAGACACGCACAGAGAGAGAGAGAGAGAGAGAGAGAGAGAGAGAGAGAGAGAGACGACACCATCATATACAAACCCCAAAGTGTATATAGAGCACACCCTAAGTACACATATATAGTGGGGATTCCTAGCTATACATAGCATAAGTGTGGGCTCTCTATATAGCTCCAACACTTCCAAGCCACATCACAACTCTTCTATTTGGTATCTAGACACTGAAGCTACAACCACATGACATATTATTTTGATTGGCTTGCACACATACTCAGCCCCATAGCTCATCTAAAAACGCCTCATAATTCCACTCGTTTCAGTCCCCAAGCTACTATTTCCTCCTCTCCAAGCACGGATAACACACCTATTCTACTATCCTCTTCATACTCACCTACAACATTTTCTACTACTCCTAGAAAATCCATCGATCCTATCAACATTTCCTCTTCCTCCTCAACCTTCAAAGCATCTAACCACCCCTCCAAATCCATTCCCACTACAAGAGGCTATTCATATTAGCGACGCTCACACAGCGACGCTCAAAAAAAAATAATCTCGGCGTCGCTATGAGCGTCGCAAATTTACAAGTAAATTTTCGACGCTCATAGCGACGCCGACTGGGCTAAAAAAATAATAGAGAGCGCCCAAAAACTCAGATCTCAGATTTGAGTTTTTCGGCGCCCTCAAGCAAGGAGCAGGTGACGCTCTCCCTCCCTCTCTCTCTCTCTCTCTCTCTCTCTTTCTTTTCCACACACACACACACACACACACGAGGAGGGGAAGGAGAGCCAGGTATGCTCCTTCCCTCTCCTCACTCTCATGTTCCCTTCCCCTCTTTCTCTCTCCCTCTCTCTCTCTCACACACACACACATAGTGTTTTTGAGAGAGAGAGAGAGAGAGAGTACATACATAAACAAAAACGCACACACACATACATAAACAAAGAATGCACACACACATTGAGAGAGGAAAAGAGAGAGAGAGCATGCATAAACGAAAAACGCACACATTGAGAGAGGAAAAGAGAGAGAGAATATGCATAAACAAAAAACGCACACATTGAGAGAGGAAAAGAGAGAGAAAACATGCATTAAAAAAAAAACGCACACACATTGAGAGAGAAAGAGAGAGAAACTAATTTAACGTCGTAGGAAACTAATTAAAATTAAAAGACCTAAAGATCTAGCCGACGAGGAGTTGAACTCAAGACCTATTATTCAAGAGGGAAATGGCATAACCAATCTATCATGCTTGGTATGGGTGATAGAAAGGTTATACCATTTATCTCTTTTTATTGGCACACACATCCACACACACAAGAAGAAGAGAGTTATAACGTCGTCAAAAACTATACTAAAAGACGTTAAAGATTAGGTTAGATGTAGACTTACGTTAAATTAGATTTAGGTTTATTTGAGTTAAATTAGATTAGATTTAGGTTTACTTTTAATTAGATTTACGTTTATTTACGCTAGATTTAGATTTACGTTATATTAGATTAGATTTAGGTCTCCAGAGACTGCGATGCCTGCATGAAGCGAGTGAAGAAAGCCCTCAATGGAATATAGGGTATTGCTGCCTTCACTCATGGTGGGCTCCGTCGATCCAAAAGTACTGGTGAAATGTCTTCAGAAGATAGGGAAGAAGGTGGATCTTCAAGGCGGCAAGAGTCACTACATCCCCGACACAATGACCATCTAGACAACCTCTAGTCATTCAACAGCAACTTCAAAGTTAGTAACAAGAGCAAGAACGGTCTAAAGGGCCAATTGCTGTTGTCAGATGTGGATGGAGATGAGGCAGCATCACCGCCGGAAGTTAACTCTCACATCTTTAGTGATGAGAATGCCAACTCTTGCCGAGTTATGTGAAAAATTATGTGTTAAATCAGTTTTAAGGTTCTTATAATCCCTGTTAGTTTAGTTCTTTGTTTTTAATATAACATAATTTACGTTAGATTTAGATTTATGTTATATTAGATTAGACTTAGGTTTATTTAGGTTTACCCACACACACACACACACACACACACACACACAAGAAGAAGAGAGTTTTAACGTCGTAGGAAACTATCCCAAAAGACGTTAAAGATTAGGTTAGATCTAAACTTACGTTTAATTAGATTTAGGTTTATTTTTAGTTAGATTTACGCTTATTTACATTAGATCGAGTCCACGCAAGAATTACTTACGGTTTAGGGTTTAGAGTTAGACGAACAATGAAAAGATCTACTGTGAAAAGATGTTAAGATGCTGTGAAGTGCTACAGCTAGAGAAGAGGCAAAGGGGTTTTGTCCACTACATGCAGTATCATGTAGACGTGGGTCTGTAAATTTCTTGTACCCACAAATATAGGTATTGACCAATAAAGACGAGATTATAACCCGGTGGTTCTGATCTCCGTGCACCTCTGGACCGAGGTGTGCGGGGATTGGACATGACTAGAGAATGTGAGGTGAAGAGAGAGAGAGAGAGAGAGAGAGAGAGAGAGAGAGATAAGACGAAGAATGCCAATAGAATATTAAATTTGTTGTCCAAGTTATAAGATTTTTATCCTCATTATGAGTAGTGACAAGGATGTGAGACAGTCCAACCGAAACACCTATCTCTCAACGAGGGTCTTGTGAACTTGTAATTAATGCAAGCATGCTGTGCGACGGACAAGACGTGTTTCTTTGCAGCACGTTCGCGAATTTGGCGAGTTCGATCCATCTATTATAGATCGAGTTGTTGCCAATTATAACTCGTCGGACTCTGACGCAGGCCAACAAGCAGCAATCTTGCAACCCAATAGACGTGTTCGCAGGCGCTTTGGTCAAGCAGCATATGTGAGGCCACAAGATGTAGCCTCTGACAGCTCGGGGGATGATCATGCAGAGCACATTCCCAACGAGGCAATGTTTGAGCCCGAGATTGATGAAATGATCGAGACGATCATGGATTCAGAAAGGCTTATCTATGAGGATATGAAAAGTGAAGCCGATACGCCATTGTATAATGGAGCACGTATGTCTAGATTGAAAAGACTCCTGGTTCTTCTCAACATGCAGGCAAAGTTTGGATGGAGTGACACTAGCGTCACAACGCTTTTCAGGTGATCTATTACAATTAGTTTACTTTAATAAAACTCTAAATGTATAATGATCTGATAGATTTTTACACGACTGTATCGTATTTTTATGTTGTGTAGATTGCTTAAAGAGCACATACTACCAGCTGACAATGTGATGCCAGATTCCCGAGATGAAGCAAGAAAGATTTTGCGAAACTTGGGGATGGATTACAATTCTATCCACGCTTGTCCTAATGTCTGCATTCTTTTCAGAGGGGAATACATAGACATGGAGAAGTGTCCGAAATGTGATTCCGAAAGATATCGAGTTGATCTCCACGGGACAAACATTCCACAAAAGATTTTGTGACATTTTCCTCTGCTTCCTCGCATCAAGCATTTCTTCGAATGTAAGTCCATGGCCGCCCTAGCATCATGGCATGAGGAGAATAAATCTTCGGATGGTGTGCTACGAATTCCTGCAGATTGTGCAGCCTGGAAACATATAGATGGAACATGGTCGGATTTTTCCAGGGAAGCTCAAAATTTGCGCTTAGGCTTGGCTATGGATAGCGTAAATCTATTTGGTCAAAGATCAACATCTTACTGTGTATGGCCCGTTGTCATCGTCAACTACAACATTCCCCCGTGGTTGACTACGAAGAAGGGGCACCTATGGCTAAGCTTGATTGTGCTAGGGCGATATAAAGTGGGGAATATGGATGTGTATCTTCGTCCACTATTGGAAGAGCTACAACAATTGTGGATTGGCATAGAGGTGGTGGATATGAGCCGACAATCAGGACGACGGAATGCTTTGATCAGAGGCATTCTAATGTGGACCATGCATGACTATCCCGGGCTAAGAGAATGCTCAGTTGATCTATTGACACTCCTCACTCAGACATTGTAAATCTTGTTTTTTCCCATAGTTGATCTATTATCATGTGTATACATGCTGGGCTTCAAACAAGCGGATACAGAGCATGTGTCACATGTGGACCTAGACTGAATGCACGTAGGGCGCCCTCACTGAAGAAGCAAATCTACGAAGGTCATCAAGCGTATCTTCCAGAGAATCATGTGTTACGCGACGGCTTTTTGGGAAGAGAGCCACCAAGGATGTCTGCACAAGCATGGTTAGAGCAGAAGGAGATGTGCGATGATGGATTGCCTCCAGGGATGAAGAGACTATCTCTATGGTACGAGTTACCATACAGGCCCCGACTCATGATCAATCACTTGCTCGATCCAATGCACATATTCAAGAATGTGGGTAATCTACTATGGGACCATCTGACCGGCAAGAAAGATACTTTGGGAGCCAGAGTTGACCTTAGAAATGTGGATCGTATGGAGCAATATTGGCCGCAAACAGCGTTTGATGGATCGATAAATTTTCCTAAAGCACAATGGATTTTCACAGGAGCCCAAGAACGCAAAGTAAAAGAGACCATTCAATCTTTGCGGACCCCCACTGGCGTAATGCACTCGCTCCGAACGTGTTTTACTAAACAAGGAAAGCTTACCGGTTTGAAGTCACACGATTGGCATAAAATGTGTCAGGTATGTTCATAGTGGACTTTAATATCATTGCATAAAATGTGGACTTTAATATCATTGCTGCACATACTTTACAGTTTATTTTACCGGTTGCCATTGAGGGATGTTTGTCTCTCGACATCCGTAACACAATCTACAAACTTGCAAAGCTGGTGCAATGGATCTCACAAAAGGAGATCAACGTAGACTCCATACCATTCGCCAAACTAAATGCTGCGGAGCTTGTGTGCATGTTTGAGAAACATTTTCCTACTACCATGCTAACCATTCAGGTGCATCTTCTTGTTCACATAGTTGATGAGGTGGAAATAGCTAGCACAGTTCATTCCAAATGGATGTTCTTCTTAGAACGTTTCATGAAAACGCTTAAGGGATATGTGCGTCAAAAGGCACGTCCGGAGGGTAGCATGGCAAACGATTGGTTGGTATCAGAGTCCCTAGTGTACATTGGAGAGTTGCTAGACGGATTTGATAAAGCCCGGGACACACTATGGCGAACCATAGATGATGAGCGCATATCTGGGATTGTCATGTGCAATCTCGGTGTTGAGAAGAAGATGACGGAAGATCTAGAGGCTAAAATCAACCAATTTTGCATGCTTCACAATCCAGTGATGCAAAAGTGGATTTCACAATATGACGATGCAAAGCAAGAGCGACAAAGGGCACGAATCGAGTGGAGACGGGGAAGACGACCACCGATGCACTATCCGACGGTTCTGGAGAGCCTACCAACCTTCATGAGCTTAAGATGGTTGCACAACCAATTGAAAAGCGCACAACAATGCGGTGACGAAGTGACTGAGGAAGAGTGGGAGTACTCTCGGGGTTGCGCGACCAAGGTAAGTTTGCAATGTACGACTAGCTAGTGACTTTATTTCTAAACGTTTGAACGGCCACTCATAATCTTTGTTCGTTGTAGTATAAGTCATACACAGCAGCATGGTGTAAAGGTCGACATTTTAGGGTGGAACGAATCGACAAAAAGCGTTTTACTCAAGATTGTGGAATCATGGCAAAATTTGAACAGTCTAGTCGACGACGTTCCTCTGATGTAGATCCTGTGGTGGCGGAACTCACTTACTTCGGCACGCTGCAAGAGATTTTGAGGATCGATTACAGAGGATTTTTTGTCGACTTGTTCGACGTGCAATGGTTCAAGATAATCATGGAGGGTCGCAACGCTACTGTGCGTAGAGGAGAGTTTGGTTTTCTTGACGTGGATTCTACTAAGAAATGGACTAACCTAAGAGACACTTTCGTACTACCCGAGCATTGTGAACAAGTAAGTATGTAAATAGTTACCATCCCCCTTTTACAAGTTATGTGCTTGAAAGCTCTCATGTAAGTTATGTGGCTCTGGCAGGTAATATTTCATCCTACATAGTCTACATCAAACTGGTGGTGCGTAATAGAGGTATCCCCTCGTAGTGCAAGGACGTATGAAGGCTACCATGTGCCAATCACAACGGCATCAATGGAGGAGATCAGAGAAGACGCTCAATCAGAAGCCGCTACGGTGGTGCCAGACGAGAATCAAGATGCTACTACTCTATATGGGGTGCATGCAGAGGAGCTATAAAATGAAACAGAGGATATGTGTTTAAACGGAGAGCTCTATATAGATATAGGAATTTATGCTGAGTTATGCGAGGATGAGAGAGAGATCTCTTAAAGCCACAAATATTGTATTTGAATAATTTTGCTCCGTGTTGTAAAAGCTCTGGCTCTCTAAGTACCTTCCATGGTGTATAACGCTCTTTTCTACTCGCGCTCACATCTTTTGATTGAAAATTTTGAGTTTTCGACTTGCCTCTTCAATCACTCAATTCATTGCGTCATTGTATTTATATGCGTCATTACGTCATTGTATTTAATGGTCTTTGCGTCATTGTCTAGTCTATTCATTCAATATTAAGTTTAAATATTCGTGTGTTTAATGCAGGTATGGATGATGAGGAGTTTCTTTCTTCTTTGTCACCGCATCAGAGACAGTGGTACGTGGAGCGTCATCGCTCTGGCGCATCATCGCACGTTCCTACTCCATCCGCATCTCCCTCTCTTTCGGAGCATTCGGCGCGCTCTGAAGCTTCGGTGTCGACGAGACGATCTTCACACTCGTCTAGACACCGGCGCTCTAGTGGTGGCTGTGGCGGTTGTTGTGGGGATTCCGCCGCCGATGCCTCCACACCGCCTCGTGTTCGACGAGACTCTTTACCCTCCCCTTCTTTGCCCGCCCCCACACCAGCCACAACATCGCCATCTACGCCAGGTTTTGCGCGGCTGACTGTTCCTAGCAGCTACACACCTCTACATACTCCGCCAGGAGCCACCCCACTCGACACTCCTCGCTTCGGGGCCCAGACGCCGGTGGAGACACCTGACGTCCGTACCCCCATCGACACGCCGCTAGAGACCCCTGCCGGGACACCCAGGTTCACGCGTCACCGGCGACAGGGCTTGCCTTACTCTGTCGACTTCAGCGACGGCATCATCATGGATGATGACGGCAAGAAGGTGATCTCGCGCATGCGTGGTCTTTGCTCTCAGCTGTTTAGACACTACATACTAAACAAATGGAGTGAAGTACCAAGTGATTTAAAAGACAGAGTCATCAGCATACTTCATGATGAGTTTCCCGTTCCAACACGGGATCAGCGCTTCAATGAAGACCTGATGAAGATTCGAATGCACGAATACTGCAAACACAAGTGTTCCGAAGTGCAAAAAGCAATCAAGCATGGGTGGAACAGGCCAGATTGGCTGGCCAAAGAAGATTGGAAGAATGCGAAGAAAGCAGCGCGCGAGAATCCCGACAAGTGGAAGCAACAAAAGGATGCAGCCAGAGCGCGAGTAGAGGTAGGGAGCTCGCACCACTTGGGGAGCCATGGATGGGCATCATTTGAGGCCGATTTTGTAAGTGTTTTCGCATTGCTCTTTATGTTCGATAGTTTAAGGTTTATGAGTTTTTTAATTCTAACATAATGAAATCTTTGTATGTTTTGACAGTGGTCGATGATAGGACGTGATTCCACACCGTACGAGCGCGAGTACGCAGGCAGGAAGGGCTTAAACGCCCTGATGGACATTCTCAGTTCTCGCGGCGGCATGGTTAGTATTAGGGTTTACTCTTTTCTATTTTTTGTATTGTTTTATAAATGTCGTTATATGTTTATACTTACTGAAAGCTGTCTTATTGTCTTTTTTTGCAGAATCCGATAGATACGCCGCTTGGACGCGATGAGACGTCTGACTAGACGACGTCAGTTTAGCCGTAGCTAGATAGCATTAGTTTAGGGTTTCTCATAGCTTATGTATCATGAGACGGATTTAATACGTCTTTTTGAACCATGTATATTATTACATTTGTCACCGCAGTTCATTTTGCCAATCAATTCTTTATGCTTATGATGTTGTACAATTGTCATTATTACATTTGCCAATGAATTCATTTTGCCTATGATGTGTACAATTGTCAATTTTACGCTTGTCAATTTTGCAAACAATGCGTCTTGTGGGTGACTATTTTGGGTCTATTATCTACCCTTGCACTTTTTTTAAAAAGTGAATCAAGTACAATATGGTTGATGGGTGGCAGGGCATTCAATGCCCTGTCACCAAAAAAAAATTCTCTCGGGCGTCGCTATAACCGTCGCTATTTATGGCTCTAAAGCGTCGCTATGAGCGTCGCTATAGACTTCTCTGTAAACGTCGCTATAACCATCGCTATGACGGTCGCTATGAGCGTCTCTATATAGCGACGCCTATAGCGACGCTCTCGTAGCGACGGTTTTAGCGACGTCGGGGGTTATAAAAACCCAGTGTATTTCCGTCGCTAACAGCGTCACAAGAGCACACAACCTCTTGTAGTGTCCAATGAATGATGAAGGGATTTCGCCACCGCTTCGCCCATGACACCCCTTCTCAAAGTAATATATGAAGCTACGTCCTTCTCCTCTTTATTGATTTAAGAAGAGGAGGACATCTACATCAACATCCCCGACCCACTCGAGGAAAACACCCTCTCCGTAGAAGATGCAATTGCCTCTCCCAAATGCGAACTTTCGATTGAATCCATGAACGAAGAGCTTCAAGCACACAAGAACTCTCAAACTTGGATGATCACGCCAAGGCCTGACGAGGCCAATGTAATCGGACGCCAATAAATTCTTAAGCAGAAGCACTGCCCCAATGGCTCTGCCATACGCTACAAAGCAAGGCATGTCGCCAAGAGCTATATGCAACGATATGGCACAGATTTCCCGGATACTTATTCTTCTGTAATGAGAATCACCTCATTTTGCATACTTGTTGCAATAGCCGCATTCTTTGATATTCCTCTTTATCACATTGACATTCACACTACCTTTCTCCATAGATGGTTAGATGAAGTCATTTATATGACTCAACCACTCTATTTCTAATGTGATGATGCCACTATTTATGTGTGTAAGCTCAATAAACCTATATACGGTCTTAAACAGTCTGCACGGTAATGGTTCAAGTGTTTGCATGCTTTCCTAATCAAATGGGAATGGGTTTAATGCCCATCTAATCCGAATTTATTCTATCATACTCTCTTTCATGGGTGGGAAATCATTGTTGTGTATGTCGATGACATCCCTATTATAGCAAGTGATAAGACATATGTCTTACACATTGTGAAAAATTTCAAAGAAGAATTCCATGTGCATGACAACGGTCCTATGACCTACTTCTTGGGCATAGAGGTCAATAGGGATCCCAATGGAAAATTCATTAAGCTCTCCCAACGGAAATATATATTGGGTGAGTACGATCTTCTATCTTCTAATGCACACTCTCAACACCACTCCTTGTCAAGCATAAACTCTTCACATATGTGCCACCATCTGCAGATGACACTTACACTATATCAAGCTTTCCCTATGCTCGCTTGATTGGCCAGCCAAGGTATCTCATTTCATGCACAAGGCTTGATATTAGCTTCAGTGATCATGTACTATCTCGCCATATGCAAGCACCTCACAAATGCCATGATCTACCTGCCAAGAGATCATTGCGCTACTTACATCACACTCGCCATTATTCTTTAACCTACTATCGTCAAAAGCACTCATCACCATTGCAACTTCAAGGTTTTGTTGATGTCAACTAGCCGGGCAAAACGCGAATATGCATAGCATTTTTAGGCATGTTTTTCTTGCAGGTGATGTTATATCTTGACGAACCAAGCGCCAAACCTCTCTCGTTCTATCATCTACCGAAGAAGAGTACATTGCAGCATCCCTCACTGCTCGTCAAGTATTATGGCTTCATCAACTACTAGAAGAACTACCTGTTCCATGTGCCACTCCTCCAGTCATTTTACACTATGACAATTAGTCAGCAATTGCAATGGCGAAGAGTCCTCAGCTTATCGAGCGCACAAAGCACATCAAACTGGCGTATCACTTCATCAAGGAGCTAGTCGAAGATAGCTTCATCCACCTAAAGTATATCTCTATCAATGAGAATGTTATATATTTTCTTACAAATCTTGTCCTCCTGAGAAGCATGTCCTTAATTTGTTCCACTAAAGCTAGTTTGGAAGCTCCATAAGCTTCATCTTCATTCAACATTGATTGTATTTTCGCTTGTTTTATTTTGTATTTTCCAATTCGCATTTGACACTCTCTATCCCTTGTACAAGCCTAAAAAAGGAAGTCCTCATTGTAATGCTAGTGCAGTTCAATTTGAATTAGAATTCTTCCCCCTCTACTTGGTGTCCTTTTCCCCTTCCTCTCTCTCATACAGTTCTCTCCCTTCTCTACCTCCATCTCTCTCTCTCTTCCTCTCCTTCTTCTTAATAACACTCAAGTTCACAACTAGACCACGAATGGAGGGCCACAGGTAAGCTGGAAGTTCTAGAAATTCCACCCAAATTGGGCATTTGGTGAGTACTTCTTCTTTAATGGTCCCAGGTGGTTGCCATTGCATGACATTGCATTCCACACAGTATAACTGTGGCAGAAGATAAGAAAGCTTGGTGATCCTCTGCCTTGTAGAAAAGAATCTCAAATAAATGTTGCTTCATTCGCTTTTGGTCGGTCTTGCACGTTTTGAGATTATTATTAGAAAGAAAGAGAGAGAACCGAATACAAGCTCTTAACATTTTTCATCAAAGAGGAGCGTTATAACCAAGCACTTAAAGAGAAGCTATTTTTCACATGTCAGAATCCATGCAGGCAGAGGTAGGAACAACACAAGCTAAACTTATCCATATGCATCATATATAGAGAAGCTTGTGTATTTCTTACATCTGTGCATGCTTTAATGAGAAGAGAGAACTGTAAGTTCCCTTACAGTACCTAGGCCGCCTTCCCTTATAAAAGCTTGTACTAAGGCCGCCTTACAGTACAAGGAGAAGAGAGAACTGCAAGTTCCCTTACAGTACTTATACTCACAAGGAAGAATACTATTCTAGATGCTATGTTCCTGCATGATTGTCTAGTTCAATATTCCCAGCAATCCCATGCATCGACTGCAGCTTCATCATACAAGCCATCATCCATATAACTTGGCCAAGCCCATGCGTCATCGACTCCTTCATCGTAAAAGCTCGTCCAATTACTGAAACATGCACAATTAATAAAGTTATCATACCAATGATGAATGCATCCTGCGTAAATACAGACATTTATATCACCTGGTGGCATCATCTTGATGAGGAGTACATATTGCTGTGGCCGATTCAGAGCCGCCCACCGGAGCTATGCAGGTGTCGATAATGTTAAGGTTATTCGCTGGGGCCGATGGAGAAAGCACAGATGTGCTGCTGAAGGTGGACTCACTTGAGAAGTTCAAAGCTTGCTGCTCTGCACCAAACTGTCTGGAAGAGTGGCCGCAATATCCTTCAAGAGCAATGAGTGGGTTCCTAGAGATCATCTCTGCGTTGTGGAAACCAGTGCTTCCGATACTAATTTGTGGGGCTACTAGCTCTTGTGGCTCAGGAGTTAGCCCACATGAAGGCGCTTCAATATTGATGTTGCTGCTCACATGTTTTTGAGTAGGAGAGGTGGTGCCCAAAAAAGTAGAAAACCATGCAGAGCATTGCACATTCATAGGCGTTTCAGAAGCTAGCTGTTGTCTCAACGCCTCTTGCAGTTGCATTAGCTCATTCCTCTCCGCTACACTGATTAAGTCTTCTTCATTTGTCTCTATCTCTAGCGCTTTCTGTATGTATTCTCCCATCATTACTGCAGTAGACCCCTCTTCTTCATCATAGGAACTGGTTAATGTTGTCATGATGTTGTTTTCCCGGGAATGGCTGCTCCCTTGTGGGTTCACGTGGATTCCATATTGCTGTAAAGCCGCATCGTTTTGATGAGTGCTTAAATCTGCCTTTTCGGTAATTGCTTGCCCGTTGGAACTATTTTCTTGAGAATTAGTGGTCTCAGAGCCAGGCACAGCAATATTATTATGGGTCAATAAAGCTGCAGCTTGCTTTGTATGTGCCAGCATTACCTCGCTGCTGCCCGTAATATAGTTCTCCATCATTAATCGTGCTGGCAAATCTGTGCAACCAGACTTGTAGATAAAGGGATTGGAATCTAGCCCTAGTCCCAACCCTTCTCCTTCAGAAATAAGACTGTTCTTTTCAGCTACACGTTTAAATGCCTGATCCGAGATTAGGGTTTGGTTGTGTTGATTATCATGTAAGCATAACTCACCTCCCATTTCATTCCAACGTTGTTTAGGGTTGGTTGCTCCCAAACTAGCGTCAATACTGGGCTTATATTTGTATTCAGAGACGCTGTTGTGCAACCTGGAGCTTAAGATAGGGATAGCCGCTGCTCTCAGAAGTTTATCCCTATGACCGGCGGTAGCCAATGTCGACGGGGTATAACTGCTCTGACAAGCCTTGACGTCATGGGCTTTCTCACCCAGAAAAATCACTTGACTCTTGCTTAAGGTCTTCTTGCAGCATGGACACTCTTTCTTTGACGCTGTTAGGGTTGAAGATGATGACACATCCTTCCGATGCCACTTACAGAGGCAATCCCAACACAGATAATGGCCGCAAATCGTAGTTGCGGTTGCTGGGCTAATTTGCTTTGTGCGCTGGCAAACTGTGCAGTATGGTTGCTTGCCTGCCTCATGAGAGTTTCTCTCTTCTTGAAAGCTTCCATCTTCACCTACAGATGATGAGAATCTCCTCCTCTTAGTGCTTTTGGATTGGTAGTAATCAGCACGGTGCACATCCCTAGCGGTACTAATCTCCTCCCTCATCCTCTCGACAATCATTAGCCACACCTGCTGCTGATCAGAGTCACCTTCTGATGATGTTGATGAAGCGTTTCTACCACCTCTTGCACTTGTGTGCACTTGTTGACGACCCGTGGTTGGTGTACCAGGAAGTGGATTGGTAGCACCGTCTGTTGAGATCAGCCCACGAGAGCAAAATCAAGGGTCAGAATGAGAGGTAAGGCTTCTGATCGGAGAGCTTCATAATGATTAGCCATGTGGCTTTTACATTTCAAGCATATAAGTTGAGCAACCCCTAAACTTTGCTTCCATCACGAACTTTGATACGTGATGGAAGCAAAGTTTAGGGTTTAGGGCTGTTGGAAGCATAGGTTATCATCTAGAGACCGAGATGCTTAGAGAAAACATGTTCTAGATTTTATTGTTTGGCTTCATCTATTATTGAAGACCTGCATTCTTTTCCAAAACTAAACGCATTCAGGGCATGCAGGGAAAGGGCAATCGTCCATCAGCTGCACGCCTTGAATACAATTTAATGGAAGAAGACGATGATTTGAGTATACGAAAGCATTTTTTCAGGGGATTGCAGAGGATTCAACTGATGCGACAATGCAGAACCATGCATCGACTGATCATGAAAATACAAGTTTTTGTCATGAATCGGTTGGAGCATACAGAGAGAGATTTCGATTAGATTAAGTTCAAAGATTTAGATTGGTGGAAAATACTGTGCTACAGATTATATTAAGTTCAAACACTTGTATATTCTACCTGCGAATTGATCAGATTGGAGCTGCTGCATAACCGTCCGAATGTAGTCGTTGGCCGACCTTATCTTCTCCTTAGAAGCTCGACTCTGCCTCCTGCTGTTGGGAACATAGAAGGGTTCATCTCCCCCGGATGAACTGTCTCTGTTGACTGCTGCTGCGGCCCCCCTCGCTCTTGCGGCTGCGTGAGCCGGGCTCTGTATATCCTCGTGATTGATACAAGCATCTTTATCATTGCTGCTAAAGTTACTGGTCATCTCTGCAGATGTACTAACGCATGCTAGGTCAGAGCAGAAGATGGACTTTGAGCATCATAGAATAGGTTTATAACAAATAATTACTCACCTAATGAGTGCACGCGCGCATTATATATCGACGTGGAAGAGAGAGAGAGAGAGAGAGAGAGCGCACTTGCTCGCATAATTCGGAGCGGCTGCTAGCAAGCTGGCTCCCTTTCTCGACGGACAATTACTGAAGTTGGGAGACAATGCCGGAGTCCGGAGTCCGGACCAATCATTACATAAATGAGCCTCTTACCATTATATTAATAAAATAAACAAAATCAGTACACATATTAGGGGATGGTCACGCGAAGCTTAGTTTTCACTAACTCGCGACAGAATCTGACCACAGTAGGTACGGCAGCTCAGAGGGTGACGGGGAGCAGCCAGTAGTGAGAGGGAGTGTGAGGCGCAGATAGGAGAGAGAAAAGGAGAAGTCACCGGTAGGTAACGGGCTTAGTTTGAAAACTAAACCAAAAAAGGCATAGTTCAAAATTTCACACCACTATGCCGGTGGAAAGCTGTCATGCTTGGTCGAATGTTGTCTGTGGAAACTAAGCCTCGCGTGACCATAGCTTTACACACACAAGTAATATGTCTCAGAGCCAGCAGTAACCCTGGAAGGCTGTTTTGTATCTTTTTGCTCCGCTTTAATATAAAATTCACCCGCGTTTATGGTAAAAAAAATTTAATAATAAACAAAATAAGTACACATATTACACACACACACGCACAAAGAATCAGTTCACATGTGTGAGGAATTCCGCGCTTCTACCCAACCTGCAACCTCTCCTCGCCATCTTCACATGAAGACTATGCATGTAGCGAGAAACTAGTTAGAATAGGGAGTTTTTCTATTTGCACGCTGAAAAATTGCACATCCTGCCAAGAATGCAACGCACATGGCCTTGTCGATTTGTGTGGTTCCCTGCTCGCTCCACCCCTTCACCTTGGAGAAGCTCTGCCAACGGGTTGCCAACCAGTTGCGAGTCCGCTTCAAAAAACTCCTCATGGAAACCAAAAGGATTTGCAACCATTGGTTACCAACCAGTGGTGAATCCGAGACACATGTGAACTGGCTCAAAGAGTGTAATACACTAAGTTGGTTGAGCCTTCATAATGTAATGAGTTGCATTTGATGGGTGCCACCCACTTCCCCATTCGAGAAATGCCGTGGGAAAGTACTCATGGTATGGATCCTTGTTTAAGAGTTGAGGATAATTGGTTTTTTTTTTTGAGAGAGAAAGAGAGGGGTGAGGTGGGGGGACACATAGAGTGAGAGAGATAGAGTAGGTAGTCAGCAAGTTGGCATTCCACCTCAGTAGCTTTAGGATGGCTCATTCGATAGGGTGGTTTACTAACCAATTTACTGCTTGTAGCCACGTCTATGCCATGTTGCACAACTCATGTCGGTGGTTACCTTGGTAGTAAATCATTGGGAAATACATCTTGATATTCTTTTTTTTTTAGCAACATTTGCTTGTTGAGAAGAGAGAGTACTAGCCATTGCTGGGAGAGAAGAGAGAGCAGCATGCGGCATAGAGAAATTGTCAATAAAAACAAAATCAACATTCAGAAGAAAATAACACAAGGAGTAACACAAGAAAACTTCTTCTATTTTATCATCAAAAGTGGGCTTCATAAGCTCTACTTTACATATGAGTGGGGAGGAAGGCACGTCCTTCTCTCCTTACAACAACACATGTGCGCCATGGGATACAAACATCAGACTCTTGTGCTCATAGCTATGTTTAAGTGATGATCCTAAGCTATGCAACCATTCTCAACCAAGTATCACATCGGCCGCTCCATATTCATGACATGGAAATCCAAGGATGTACATCTCTCACTTGAGTGTCCCGTACCTCGACCTCATGGTTGTTCATCATTGCTACCTTGTAATGGTAGAAACTTGGGAAAAGGTAGCTGATGTAAAGATATGTAGTAGAATATATCCAACCTTGACCATGAAGATTGGTGGGAGAGGTGAATGGAAGGTAAAGCATATAGATACCCTAGCTATAGATTGTTTGCCATCATTCAGATGGACATTAGCTTGAAATTGATCCCAATGAGCTACTTCATGGTGTTTCATATCTAAACCAACAAATGAAGTATGAGAAGAGTCAGTAATCATATTAAAATCACCACGAAGCACCTCTACAGTCAAAGAAAAACAAGAAAACTATTCCTATATAGAAATTCTTGAAGTGACAACATTATCTGCATACATATTGGCCATGTGAAAAGGGCTAAAAGAGGTCGTTATATAGAAAATGGAGAAAATTATAGATACATGGTCTAGAACCCATTTAGGATATAAGACAACCTTAATATAAGTATGATTACTAGAGTTATGGCATTGCCTACCCCCATAAAACATAATATTACCTGTTTATTGCAAAACAAACCCAACTTTTCAGTGATGCATTTTGTGTTCAGAACCAAGCAACCATCAATATTTGAAGCAAGAGACCATTTATAAAATGATGCAATGTAGTAGGGTGGTTGATTCTTTGGCAATAAAATTTTCCACTTATATTATTAAGGAGTATTGATGACTTGTTGGGTTTCATGCTCTCAGTCAACCTCATTCAAGTTCTTTTCTATATTAATGGGAGGAGATTCACATAATCATTTAGATGAGTGTTGATGGAGTACATTGTCTTACGAGATGTAGAGAGAGAGAGAGAGAGAGAGAGAGAGAGAGAGAGAGAGAGAGAGAGAGAGAGAGAGAGACGAGATAAGAGACACACCGTGTATGCTCCCAAAGATTGATTTATATTGAGAACAAGATACATATATAAAGGTGAGACCAAGTTGAGTAGAGTAAGACATATATAGCTCCAACAACCCCACTCAAACAAAGGTCTCTAGATTTGGATGAAAAACCCTTGGGAAGTACAAGCAAAAACACCCAAGACCCTAGACAAATGTGAAAATATAAACCAAAAATAATGACGTGAAAGTGCATTGCATATCTGTGTACAAATATACCAGTGATCAAGAGGTCACATTGTGCAAATGCGAAGTTTGCACAATGTATGGTTCCTATATAATTACAATGTCATATGTACAAAGCTACCATAATAGTAGAGAGGCTAATCTAGAAATAGTGAGGCTGAAGCAACTCCAAGCTCTAAGTGCAAGAGAATGAAGCCTGATTTTTTAAGGTATTTGCTAAAAATATATCCAATCATCTGGTCACTTGGACAATGTTCATCATGATAGTGCCTTTGCGTACTTCATATCGAAGCTACTCTTTAAGAAGAGGTTCATCATCTGAAAGAACTAGAAAATCTTGAAGCAAAGATTTAGTATCATCAACATTATCCATGGACCATGAGACTCCCATAAGTTGTTCATTTAAAGGAGCATCACAATTCATGATTACTTTCTTGGAGGAGGGGTCATAGAAATTTTAGCCTTTAGTAGTGTCAAAATATTAAATATAACTTTAAGGCAATGATCATCAAGATTTGTTTATATTTCTTTGGGAACATGAATATAAGCAATACATCCAAAGGATCAAAAACGAGATACAGAAGAAATTTGGCTTGTCCATGCTATGATGGATATCTTACTAGAAGGAGCAGTAGTAGAAAGCTAGTTTTAAATAAACAGTATTGTCAAAGTAGCTTGAGTCCAAAAAACATGAGAAAACCCAAAATGAATCAGCATACATCTTACAACATTGAGAATAGTGGGATTCTTTCGTTCATCAATACTGTTCTGTTGAGGTGAATATGGAATAGTATTTTTATGATGAATACCACTATCAGTACATTAACTCACAAACTCTCAAAAAACATATTCATCTCCATTGTCACTATGAAGTTTCTTGAGGCGACGATCAGTTTGAAGTTTTGCAGCCTTGTGAAATTGTTTCAAAAGACATTAGGCCTGAAACTTTTGTCTAAGAAGAAAAACAGTGATATATTGTGAGTAATTATCAATAAACGTATTGATTTTGTGATCTTGATGAAGGTAGAAATCCAAACGAGATCCAATATATCATGAGAATAAAATATATTTGAGAGCGGAAAGAGTTTGCGATTGTGTTTTCCAAGAGCAAAAACTCAAAAATTTTCATCAGCTATATTGGGATTTGAGATCCATGCCAAAAACCAAGATTACACCAATGAAGATCAAGGAATTTTGAGAAATCAGTGTGAACAAAGCGTTGATGGCATACCTTGCAATCATGATCACTTGGAGCAATGACAACATTTGCTACAAAATCATTGAGAGATAGTTCAAAAAGATTAGCATTTTCAAAATCAATCCCAAAAGTTTGTCCATCTTTCTCAATACAATATTTGGTATGATCAAATCCAACAAACAGACCAAGATCAACAAGTCTGGCAACGGAAAAAAGATTACATTGAAGATCTAAAACATACAGCATCCCTTGCAAAACTTGAGTAAAAGAAGATAGGATGTCAAGAAATAAATTTCAAATACCCTTTACTTATAGCACTAGATACAATAATCAAAAGTGAACCATCATGTACAGGAAGTATTATATTTGGAGGAGTCGCACATAAAACACAACTTGTTTTTAGTAAAATATTATTATAATGTTTATCAGCATATGCTCTATTGTTATTTGTGTTGAATCGGCACTTGAAGCACATGTAAGTGGGTTGATCAGATTGTCCACAATAATCACAAGAAGAAGAAGATTCTCTAGATAAATGAGGTTGTTTACTGGTAATATTGTGTTCTTCATCATATTGAAGTGTCCAACAATCATCTTCAGTATGTCCATTTTTGTTGCAGTAAGAACAGTGCTTGTCAGGAAATTTGAGACAAGAGAAACTATTATCACGAAGACCACATCTGTGGTTTTCTCATTGAATTGGGCACCCTCAAACATGAAAAGCACGTTCCAACTATTGTGACTCAGTCTCTTCTAGTTGTGAAATCATAGCTACATCATGACCAACAAAACACCATCCTTGACATTGAGAGTATATAATGGCCTCATCGAAATCCAAACCGTCCTTGTTAGAAAGAATGGTAACAATTTTATCATAGGAAGAGTCCTTCACCGTAACAAGGAGAAGTGTAATTAGCTATTTTTGTGGAATAGGATCATTGGCAGCAGCAAGTTGATTACTAATAGATTTGAAAGACTCAATGTGTTTTCTCATAGCAATACCAGCTTCATATTTTAACTTTGTAAGAAATTTCTCAAATAAAGTATTTTTGTAGCATTTTTCTTTGAAAGTTTGCAATAAGGTACTTCCATACGTCGTGAAAAGTAGGACATTTATATACATCAAGCAAAAGAAAATCAGTAAGAGTAGAAAGAATGTACCAATGACCTACTTTATCATGCCATTTCCAATATGTATACGCGAGATGCCAGTCTTCAAATAAAGGTCCTTCAATGTCGACAAGGACCTTGTCATGATCCGGATCAACAGTCTGAGATGGACATACAAGATTTCCAAGAATAATGTTAGAGAGTTCATCCCCTCCAAGAATTTATAAAATCTTTGATTTCCAACCAAGAAATCCTTGGCCTTTAAAAGGAGGAGTAGAACGCTGGCCAGAAGAAAAACCATTGACAAGAATAATCATAGCAATATCCGATTGTAGGAAGACGTTGTTAGGAAAACTGCAAGAGCAAGGGGAATCTCTATAGCAATGTCTCCCAATAGTGCTCATGACACAAGATCAACACCACATATGCATCGAAAGAACCTAAACAAAACCACTACTAAAAAACAAGTGATCCTCTGGGAATTTACAAGCACACGCCCATGCCAAAGACCACCATGGAAACTAGGAAGCACCTACCCTTGCATAGATTTACAACACACGTTAATCAATGCACTTGAGAAAAATATATTTTTCCTTCAACAAATGACTATTAAAACCACAATTTTGAAGTGTATACACATCACCAAATAAGAGAGCTTCTACAACCTACCATACACGCGAAATAGATTGTATCTCCCAAACCACAACTCCGAAAGGGATGCTTTAAAGCTTCAAAAACTCTTTGCATATTTTGCAATAAAGTTATGAAGACCATAAAATTCAAATCTATGAATCACTTTGTGCAAAATTGGTGTGAATAGCGAGTTGCCTTAGCATGACCACACATAGGCAAGGCTAGTCGAGGGCAAAAAACTGCACCAAAATGCTTGGAGGAGGCAAAACTACCCAAGAAATGATTTTTTTTTAATTTTTATATGAGTTAAGCTACATACAAGTGACACTTCAGAAAACTCACTTACGGGCACTCAAGGTAGCTCGATAGCTGGCGCTACACTAGCGGCTTGCAATGCATATACATTTTCTCGCTAAAGAAAGATAAAAAGGCCATGAAAAGAAAATCCACACACACTTTTGACATCGGGCACCATGTCCATATGTAAAAATGTACAAAAAATGGGGTGTCATAAATGCTGCCACATCCCAACCCGCTAGATCATTCATGATCAGCAACAATATAACCATGTGGTCCACCTGGATCAAAAGGTCATGAAACGTAAGCACAAAACACATGAAAATGCAAAAACCATATCAATTCTCCCACTCCCAATATCAAAGAAGAAACCATTTGTAGAATTTAAATCCTCGTTAGACATAAAGTACTCTCAACAACTGATACCACATGAGACATCATTTCAATACTATAGCATGCAAGGAAGATTTTAACATCTCATCCAAAATGCCTTTGGTTTTTACCTCAGCCATTTTCATATCCATATCATTATCCCCGCTCTTCACTAAGCATTCATCCACCAATTCAACCACACTATGTTTGATAGGTAAGCCGCTTTTTATACATAGCTTAGGCTCCTTAACAAGAGGATCAAGCAAGGTCACATGAGGCATAGAAAAAGCATCTGCATCATTTTTCATATCTTCTAAAACCTCAATATTCTCTTTATATCAATCAAGGAACGGCCACATACATCACTACAAATGCAATCACAAGAGTCCTTATGGACAGTCTCCTCATAAGAAGGTCCACAACATAGCATCATCATTTATTGGAAAAGAGTCAACAATAGCATGCATTTTAGAGAGCTCTTAATTCACATATTTCAATTCCATTTCAGTATCCTCATTGACTTGAATATTATTCTCAACTACTTCACGTAAATGAGAGGGATTCTCAACATCCACTTTCACATCACCCACAAGCTCATTTTTCACATTGGACACATCAACAATGGAATCCAATACTTGATTTTCATCATGATCATTCTTTAAGACTTCACTAATTGCATCCTTTTTCTTCTCATTAACTTTCACATTGGTAGAAACATCATATTTTGCATGTGAAACAACATTGAGTGGCATAAACAACAAGGATAGCATGATGCGTACATTCATCTTAGCGTCTTTCTCCTCATTATATACTTTTCGCTCTTTTCCAAAAGAACTAGCATGATACAATGTTATATTAGAGGGCTTCTTTGTATCCACATCAATGCATAGAGAAACCTCTGGCTCCATATCTCCTTGCAATCCAATCTCTCTCAATCTCTCTAGATTCCATAGGCTTATGCTTTGCAACCTTTACTGAATCATCAAAATGTAATTGGCCTTTTCAACTCAACTTTCAATCTCAAATCATCCCTTAAGCTTTGCATAACCATAACTCAAACTTTACACTTCTTAATCATGAGATGAGGACCATCATTGCCCAAAGCAACACATCATCTACTTAAAAAGTCATTAAACTACTTCACAAAGGTAGCTACACTCTGATTGTCACCTTGCACAAGCTCTTCAACGAAGTGCCATACATCCGTTGTGTCCTCTACCTTCCCAAACGTCTCAAGGAAAACCTTCCTGACCTCATGATAAGTCATCATTTGGGAAATTTGGGATGATTTCAACCAAGATTTATTCTCATCATACCATGTCCTTGCATCCTCTTTCAAGAAAAAGAGAAAAATCTCTAGCATAAGCATTGGATATTTCTTATTTTCAATCAAGCAAGAAATCTCTAATTTATCAAAGAGTTCCTCAACAGCTTCATCTACATGACCATAAAAATTTGGAAACTCTACCATCACGTCAATGAAACCTGTAAACTAAAGGTCACTTGAAGCAATTGGTGGCGGGCACCAAAACATTGTTGGGAAAACAAGAGCAAGGAGCACCTCTATACTAGCAATGTCTCCCATTAGCACTCAAGAAACAATACGAGCACCACATATGGCATCAAAATAATCACAACTCAAAACAAAGTGAACCCTTGGGAAGTTACAAGCACACGCCCACTGAAAAAACCACCATGGAAACTAGGAAGCACCTACCCTGACATGGATTTATAGCACACACCAACCAATGCACTTGAGGAAATGAGTTTTCCCCTTTACCATTTGACTCTTCAAAACAACAATTTTGAAGTGTATACACACCACCAAACAAGAGAGCTTCCACAACCTACATACACCAAATTACCTGCGGGCCGCCATATCATGTACATTGCGGAAAATAAATTGTACCACTCAAACCACAACTCCAAAGGGTTTCTTAAAGTCTCAAAATTTCTTTGTAATTTCTAAAAAAAATATGTGAAGACCACAAATTTCAAATCTATGCATGAATATGTGAAAAATTGGCGCAAACAACTAGCTGCCCTAGCACGACCACACATGGGCAAGGCTAGTCGAGGTCAAAAATATGCATAAAAATTCATAGAGGAGGAACAAAAACCCAAGAACTGAAAAGTTTTGATATTTTGTTGAAATTGTTTATGTTGGTACATGAGTTTAAGTTATATAAAAGTAACACTTCAAACACTACAAGAGGCTATTCATATTAGCGACGCTCACACAGCGACTCTCAAAAAAAAATTTCCCGGTGTCGCAAATTTACAAGTAAATTTGCGACACTCATAGAGACGCTCATAGCGACGCCGACTGGGCTAAAAAAATAACAGAGAGCGCCCAAAAACTCAGATCTCAGATCTGAGTTTTTCGGCGCCCTCAAGCAAGAGCAGGTAACGCTCTCCCTCTCTCTGTCTCTCTCTCTTTCTTCTCCACACACACACACACACACACACACACACGAGGAGAGGAAGGAGAGCCAGGTATGCTCCTTCCCTCTCCTCACTCTCATGTTCCCTTCCCCTCTTTCTCTCTCCCTCTCTCTCTCTCTCTCTCTCACACACACACACACACACACACGTAGTGTTTTTGAGAGAGAGAGAGAGAGAGAGAGAGAGAGAGAGAGAGAGAGAGAGAGAGAAAGAGTACAAATATAAACAAAACGCGCACACACATACATAAACAAAGAATGCACACACACATTGAGAGAGGAAAAGAGAGAGAGAGCATGCATAAACAAAAAACGCACACATTGAGAGAGGAAAAGAGAGAGAGAGAACATGCATAAACAAAAAACGCACACATTGAGAGAGGAAAAGAGAGAGAAAACATGTATAAACAAAAAAAGGCACACACATTTAACGTCGTAGGAAACTAATTAAAATTAAAAGACCTAAAGCTCTAGCCGACGAGGAGTTGAAAAGAGAGAGAAAACATGCATAAACAAAAAAAGGCACACACATAGAGAGAGATACAGAGAGAAACTAATTTAACGTCGTAGGAAACTAATTAAAATTAAAAGACCTAAAGATCTAGCCGACGAGGAGTTGAACTCAAGACCTATTATTCAAGAGGGAAATGGCATAACCAATCTATCATACTTGGCATGGGTGATAGAAAGGTTATACCATTTATCTCTTTTTATTGGCACACACATCCACACACGCGCACACACACAAGAAGAAGAGAGTTATATCATCGTTTGAAACTATTCTAAAAGACGTTAAAGATTAGGTTAGATGTAGACTTACGTTAAATTAGATTTAGGTTTATTTAAGTTAAATTAGATTAGATTTAGGTTTATTTTTAATTAGATTTACGTTTATTTACGCTAGATTTAGATTTACGTTATATTAGTTTGATTTAGGTCTCCATAGACTGCGATGCCTGCATGAAGCGGGTGAAGAAAGCCCTCAATGGAATATAGGGTATTGCTGCCTTCACTCATGGTGGGCTCCGTCGATCCCAAAAGACGTTAAAGATTAGGTTAGATGTAGACTTACGTTAAATTAGATTTAGGTTTATTTTTAGTTAGATTTACGCTTATTTACGTTAGATCGAGTCCACGCAAGAATTACTTATGGTTTAGGGTTTAGAGTTAGACGAACAGTGAAAAGATCTACTGTGAAAAGATGTTAAGATGCTGTGAAGTGCTACAGCTAGAGAAGAGGCAAAGGGGTTTTGTCCACTACATGCAGTATCATGTAGACGTGGGTATGTAGATTTCTTGTACCCACAAATATAGGTATTGACCAATAAAGACGAGATTATAACCCGGTGGTTCTGATCTCCGTGCACCTCTAGACCGAGATGTGCGGGGATTGGACATGACTAGAGAATGTGAGGTAAAGAGAGAGAGAGAGAGAGAGAGAGAGAGAGAGAGAGAGAGAGAGAGAGAGAGAGAGAGAGAGAGAGAGAGAGAGAGAGAGATAAGACGAAGAATGCCAATAGAATATTAAATTTTTTGTCCAAGTTATAAGATTTTTATCCTCATTATGAGTAGTGACGAGGATGTGGGACCGTCCAACCGAAACACCTATCTCTCAACGAGGGTCTTATGTCCTTGTAATCAATGCAAGCATGCTGTGCGACGGACAAGACATGTTTCTTTGCAGCACGTTCGCGCATTTGGCGAGTTCGATCCATCTATTATAGATCGAGTTGTTGCCAATTATAACTTGTCGGACTCTGACGCTGGCCAACAAGCAGCAATCTTGCAACCCAATAGACGTGTTCGCAGGCGCTTTGGTCAAGCAGCATATGTGAGGCCACAAGATGTAGCCTCTGACAGCTCGGGGGATGATCATGCAGAGCACATTCCCAACGAGGCAATGTTTGAGCCCGAGATTGATGAAATGATCGAGACGATCATGGGTTCAAAAAGGCTTATCTATGATGATATGAAAAGTGAAGCCGATACGCCATTGTATAATGGAGCACGTATGTCTAGATTGAAAGCACTCTTGGTTCTTCTCAACATGCAGGCAAAGTTTGGATGGAGTGACACTAGCATCACAGCGCTTTTCAGGTGATCTATTACAATTAGTTTACTTTAATAAAACTCTAAATGTATAATGATCTGATAGATTTTTACACGACTGTATCGTATTTTTATGTTGTGTAGATTGCTTAAAGAGCACATACTACCAGCTGACAATGTGATGCCAGATTCCCGAGATGAAGCAAGAAAGATTTTGCGAAACTTGGCGATGGATTACAATTCTATCCACGCTTGTCCTAATGATTGCATTCTTTTCAGAGGGGAATACATAGACATGGAGAAGTGTCCGAAATGTGATTCCGAAAGATATTGAGTAGATCTCCACGGGACAAAAATTCCACAAAAGGTTTTGCGACATTTTCCTCTACTTCCTCGCATCAAGCATTTCTTCGAATGTAAGTCCATGGCCGCCCTAGCATCATGGCATGAGGAGAATAAATCTTCGGATGGTGTGCTACGAATTCCTGCAGATTGCGCAGCCTGGAAACATATAGATGGAACATGGTCGGATTTTGCCAGGGAAGCTCGAAATTTGCACTTAGGCTTGGCTATGGATGGCGTATGGCCAGTTGTCATCTTCAACTACAACATTCCCCCGTGGTTGACTACGAAGAAGGGGCACCTATGGCTAAGCTTGATTGTGTCAGGGCGATATAAAGTGGGGAATATGGATGTGTATCTTCGTCCACTATTGGAAGAGCTACAACAATTGTGGATTGGCATAGAGGTGGTGGATATGAGCCGACACACCAGACGACGGAATGCTTTGATCAGAGGCATTCTAATGTGGACCATGCATGACTATCGCGGGCTAACAGAATGCTCAGGTGATCTATTGACAGTCCTCACTCAGACACTGTAAATCTTGTTTTTTTCCATAGTTGATCTATTATCATGTGTATACATGCAGGGCTTCAAACAAGCGGATACAGGGCATGTGTCACATGTGGACCTAGACTGAATGCACGTAGAGCGTCCACACTGAAGAAGAAAATCTACGAAGGTCATCAAGCGTATCTTCCAAAGAATCATGTGTTACACGACGGCTTTTTGGGAAGAGAGCCACCAAGGATGTCTGCACAAGCATGGTTAGAGCAGAAGGAGATGTACGATGACGGATTGCCTCCAGGGATGAAGAGACTATCTCTATGGTACGAGTTACCATACTGGCCCCGACTCATGATCAATCACTTGCTCGATCCAATGCACATATTCAAGAATGTGGGTAATCTACTATGGGACCATCTGACCGGCAAGAAAGATACTTTGGGAGCCAGAGTTGACCTTAGAAATGTGGATCGTATGGAGCAATATTGGCCGCAAACAGCGTCTGATGGATCGATAAAACTCCCTAAAGCACCATGGATTTTCACAAGAGCCCAAGAACGCAAAGTAAAAGAGACCATTCGATCTTTGCGGACCCCCACTGGCGTAATGCACTCGCTCCGAACGTGTTTTACTAAAGAAGGAAAGCTTACCGGTTTGAAGTCACACGATTGGCATAAAATGTGTCAGGTACGTTCATAGTGGACTTTAATATCATTGCATAAAATGTGGGCTTTAATATCATTGCTGCACATAGTTTACAGTTTATTTTACCAGTTGCCATTGAGGGATGTTTGTCTCTTGACATCCGTAACACAATCTACAAACTTGCAAAGCTGGTGCAATGGATCTCACAAAAGGAGATCAACGTAGACTCCATACCATTCGCCAAACTAAATGCTGCGGAGCTTGTGTGCATGTTTGAGAAACATTTTCCTACTACCATGCTAACCATTCAGGTGCATCTTCTTGTTCACATAGTTGATGAGGTGGAAATAACTGGCACAGTTCATTCCAGATGGATGTTCTTCTTAGAACGTTTCATGAAAACGCTTAAGGGATATGTGCGTCAAAAGGCACATCCGGAGGGTAGCATGGCAGAAGGTTGGTTGGTATCAGAGTCCCTAGTGTACATTGGAGAGTTGCTAGACGGATTTGATAAATCCCGGGACACGCTATGGCGAACCATAGATGATGAGCGCATATCTGGGATTGTCATGTGCAATCTCGGTGTTGAGAAGAAGATGACGGAAGATCTAGAGGCTAAAATCAACCGATTTTGCATGCTTCACAATCCAGTGATGCAAAAGTGGATTTCACAATATGAGGATGCAAAGCAAGAGCGACAAAGGGCACGAATCGAGTGGAGACGGGGAAGACGACCACCGATGCACTATCCGACGGTTCTGGAGAGCCTACCAACCTTCATGAGCTTAAGATGGTTGCACAACCAATTGAAAAGAGCACAACAATGCGGTGACGAAGTGACTGAGGAAGAGTGGGAGTACTCTCGGGGTTGCGCGACCAAGGTAAGTTTGCAATGTACGACTAGCTAGTGACTTTATTTCTAAACGTTTGAACGGCCACTCATAATCTTTGTTCGTTGTAGTATAAGTCATACACAGCAGCATGGTGTAAAGGTCGACATTTTAGGGTGGAACGAATCGACAAAAAGCGTTTTACTCAAGATTGTGGAATCATGGCAAAATTTGAACAGTCTAGTCGACGACGTTCCTTTGATGCAGATCCTGTGGTGGCGGAACTCACTTACTTCGGCACGCTGCAAGAGATTTTGAGAATCGATTACAGAGGATTTTTTGTCGACTTGTTCGACGTGCAATGGTTCAAGATAATCATGGAGGGTCGCAACGCTTTTGTGCGTAGAGGATGTTGAGCTTATATGTGAAGCTACTCAATATATGGCTTCTCTATATATGGCACCCAGGTCCCCTCTATATATACATCATCTCATGTGTGTATTCTACACACTTTGGGGTTCTACTTCTGTGCTCTCTCCTTCTCTCTCAACATGGTATCAGAGCAGTACGTTTTTGTTTTAGATTTTTCTCCTGATCAGAAACGATTATGTAGAAACTACCCGCTTATGAGATCGGAATCGATGTGGTCTACAACTTTGCAGAAGGAAGTTTTTTCAAATTCTTCACTGATTTTGAGTTATTGTCGTTTTCAATTAGCAGAAAAATCAAAAACAAAACACGGAAGCTGTTTTTCAGGTATGTACGCAGTCCATGAACGATAACTCAAAATCGGTGCAGAATTTGAAAACACTTTCTTCTGCAACGTTGTAGACCACATCGATTCCGGTCTGCCACTTGGGTAGTTTCTGCAAAATCGTTTCCAATTAGCAGAAAAAAAAAAAAAAAAAGCGGAAGTTGCTTTTTAGGTATGTACGCAGTCCGCGAACGATAACTCAAAATGGGTGCAGAATTTGAAAAAACTTCCTTGTGCAAAGGTATAGACCACATCGATTCCGGTCTCTTGAGCGGGGTAGTTTCTGCAAAATCGTTTCCAATTAGCAGACAAATCAAAAACAAAACGCGGAAGCTGTTTTTCAGGTATGTACGCAGTCCGTGAACGATAACTCAAAATCGGTGCAGAATTTGAAGAAACTTCTTTCTGCAAAGTTGTAGACCACATCGATTCCGGTCTCTTACGCGGGTAGTTTCTGCAAAATCGTTTTCAATAAGCAGAAAAATAAAAAACAAAAAACGGAAATTGCTTTTTATGTATGTACGCAGTCCGCGAACAATAACTCAAAATCGGTGCAGAATTTGAAAACACTTCCTTCTGCAAAGTTGTAGACCACATCGATTCCGGTCTTCCTGATGAATAGTTTCTGCAAAATCGCTTCTAATTAGCAAAAAAATCAAAAACAAAAAGCGGAAGTTTCTTTTCAGGTATGTACGCAGTCCGCGAACGATAACTCAAAATCGGTGAAGAATTTGAAAAAACTTCCTTCTGCAAAGTTATAGCAACTTCCGCTTTTTATTTTTGATTTTTCTGCTAATTGAAAACGATTTTGCAGAAACTACACGCCAAGGAGACCGGAATCGATGTGGTCTACAACTTTGCAGAAGGAAGTGTTTTCAAATTCTGCACCGATTTTGAGTTATCGTTCGCGGACTGCGTACATACCTGAAAAGCAATTTTTGCTTTTTGTTTTTGATTTTTGTGCTTATTGAAAACGATTTTGCAGAAACTACCCACGAAAAAGACCGCAATCGATGTGGTCTACAACTTTGCAGAAGAAAGTGTTTTCAAATTCTGCACCGATTTTGAGTTATCGTTTGCGGACTGCGTACATACCTAAAAAGCAATTTCCGTTTTTTCTGTTTTTTATTTTTCTGCTTTGTGAAAACGATTTTGCAGAAACTACCCGCGTGAGAGACCGGAATCGATGTGTTCTACAACTTTGCAGAAGAAACTACCCGCGATGGGGATTGGAATCGATGTGGTCTATAACTTTGCAGAAGAAAGTTTCTCTAAATTCTGCACCAATTTTGGGTTATCGTCTCGGACTGCGAATATGTTTGAAAATCAAAATTTTACTTTTTGCTTTTGATTTTTCTCATAATTGAAAACTTCTCAATTATATTTTTCTTCATCACTCATATATTTGTTACTGACGTAACTTTGGTGCAGAAGCCAGTTACACATCGTTCCGATTCAGTCGAGCCGTTGATGATCGTCCAAATTCTATCGAGCTACTGTTGGTACATGATCTTTTGTTATATGATATACTCGTTCATTGATTCTCGTATAATTATTCTTTTAGAGATATAGTTTACGTCGTTTTATTGATAATTTCTCATTGATACCATAGTGATTTTGATGGTACCATGATGATGTTTTGTTAATACTTTGGTCATGATGATTTTCGTTGATACCATGATGATATGTCATTGATACCATGGTTATTCTCGGTGGTGCCATGATGATATTTCGTTGATACCATGGTTATTCTCGGTGATTCCATGATGATATTTCGTCGATTCCATGGTGATTTCTATTGATACCATGATGATGTTTTGTTGATACCATGGTTATTCTCGGTGATACCATGATGTTGTTTCGTTGATACCATGGTTATTCTCGGTGATGCCATGATGATATTTAGTTGATACCATGGTTATTCTCGGTGATGCCATGATGTTGTTTCGTTGATACAATGATTATTCTCGGTGATATCATGATGCTTTTCGTTGATACCATGATCATTTATTCATTTTTTTTGACATAATGATGATATTTTGTTAATACTTTGATGGTATTCATTGATCACTACATTGATAAATGTTGTTTTATGTAGTATATACACATATCATTTGTATCACATAATCACACATTTTGTACTTTTACGTTTATACTTTATGTACCATATGTTGTCATGCGTATATATGTCGTCAAAAGAGTGGCGTCGCGAACCATCTCTTATGGCATTGTGAACGTAATTATTTCATTAACAATGCTAATAATTTTCATGACATGTTTTTTTTTGGAGTCTATGATCTATGTAGGATTGATCAAAGAATTGATTTTATGAAGACAAACTTGGTGACAATAAAAGATTTATGAAGATATGTTTGGTGATGCCATATTGATGACAACATGAAGACATGTTTGGTGATGCGATATTGATGACAAGCTACACAGCAGATTCATGGAGACACTTTTGATTACAAGCTAATCGATAGCTTTTACACCTCTTTATTGAACCTTTGTATTCATTATTGTATTTGATAGGAGTAATGTAACTCCTTATAAAACATTCATTGTAAAAGGAGTGATGTAGCTCCTCGTAAACATTTGTATATTCAATGATTTTTATAATATAACGGTGGGTGTATATAGAGCTGTGGGTTTTTCCCTTGATCCCCCAAGGGTTTTTTCATCCACAGTTAGGGACCCTTATTTGAGCGGGGGTGTTGAGCTTATATGTGAAGCTACTCAATATATGGCTTCTCTATATATGGCACCCAGGTCCCCTCTATATATACATCATCTCATGTGTGTATTCTACACACTTTGGGGTTCTACTTCTGTGCTCTCTCCTTCTCTCTCAACAGAGGAGAGTCTGGTTTTCTTGAGGTGGATTCTACTAAGAAATGGACTGACCTAAGAGACACTTTCGTACTACTCGAGCATTGTGAACAAGTAAGTATGTAAATAGTTAACGAGAGCCTTTTACAAGTTATGTGCTTGAAAGCTCTCATGTAAGTTATGTGGCTCTGGCAGGTAATATTTCATCCTACAAAGTCTACATCAAACTGGTGGTACGTCATAGAGGTAGCCCCTCGTAGTGCAAGGACGTATGAAGGCTACCATGTGTCAATCACAACGGCATCAATGGAGGAGATCAGAGAAGATGCTCAATCAGAAGCCGCTGCGGTGGTGCCAGACGAGCATCAAGATGCTACTACTCTATATGGGGTGCATGCAGAGGAGCTACAAAATGAAACAAAGGATATGTGTTTAAACGGAGAGCTCTATATAGATATAGAAAGTTATGCTGAGTTATGCGAGGATGAGAGAGAGATCTCTTAAAGCCACAAATAGTGTATTTGAACAATTTTGCTCCGTGTTGTAAAAGCTCTGGCTCTCTAAGTACCTTCCATGGTGTATAACGCTCTTTTCTACTCGCGCTCACATCTTTTGATTGAAAATTCTGAGTTTTCGACTTGCCTCTTCTATCACTCAATTCATTGCGTCATTGTATTTATATGCGTCATTACGTCATTGTATTTAATGGTCTTTGCGTCATTGCCTACTCTATTCATTCAATATTAAGTTTAAATATTCGTGTTTTTAATGCAGGTATGGATGATGAGGAGTTTCTTTCTTCTTTGTCACCGCAGCAGAGACAGTGGTACGTGGAGCGTCATCGCTCAAGCACATCATCGTGCGTTCCTACTCCATCCGCATCTCCCTCTCTTTCGGAGCATTCGGCGCGCTCCGAAGCTTCGGCGTCGACGAGACGAGCTTCACACTCCTCTAGACACCGGCGCTCTAGTGGTGGCGGTGGCGGTTGTTGTGGGGATTCCGCCACCGATGCCTCCACACCACCTTGTGTTCGACGAGGCTCTTTACCGTCCCCTTCTTTGCCCACCCCCACACCAGCCACAGCATCACCATCTACGCCAGTTTTTGCATGCTGGCTGTTCCTAGCAGCTACACACCTCTATCTACTCCGCCAGGAGCCACCCCACTCGACACTCCTCGCTTCGGGGCCCAGACGCCGGTGGAGACACCTGACGTCCGTACCCCCATCGACTCGCCGCTAGAGACCCCTGTCGGGACACCCAGGTTCACATGTCACCGGCTAGAGGGCTTGCCTTACTCCGTCGACTTCAGCGGTGGCATCATCATGGATGAGGACGGCAAGAAGGTGATCTCGCGCATGCGTGGTCTTTGCTCTCAGCTGTTTAGACACTACATACTAAACAAATGGAGTGAAGTACCAAGTGATTTAAAAAACAGAGTCATCAGCATACTTCATGATGAGTTTCCCGTTCCAACACAGGATCAGCGCTTCAATGAAGACCTGATGAAGATTCGAATGCGCGAATACTACAAACACAAGTGTTCCGAAGTGCAAAAAGCAATCAAGCATGGGTGGAACAGGCCAGATTGGCTGGCCAAAGAAGATTGGAAGAATGCGAAGAAAGCAGCGCGCGAGAATCCCGACAAGTGGAAGCAAAAAAAGGATGCAGCCAGAGCGCGAGTAGAGGCAGGGAGCTTGCACCACTTGGGGAGCGGTGGATGGGCATCATTTGAGGCCGATTTTGTAAGTGTTTTCGAATTGCTCTTTATGTTCGATAGTTTAGGGTTTATGAGTTTTTTAATTCTAACATAATGAATTCTTTGTATGTTTTGACAGTGGTCGATGACAAGACGTGATCCCACACCGTACGAGCGCGAGTACGCAGGCAAGAAGGGCTTAAACGCCCTGATGGACATTCTCAGTTCTCGCGGAGGCATGGTTAGTATTAGGGTTTACTCTTTTCTATTTTTTGTATTGTTTTATAAATGTCGTTATATGTTTATACTTACTGAAAGCTGTCTTATTGTCTTTTTTTGCAGAATCCGACAGATACGCCGCTTGGATGCGATGAGACGTCTGACTAGACGACGTCAGTTTAGAGCATTAGTTTAGGGTTTCTCATAGCTTATGTATCATGAGACGGATTTTATATGTCTTTTTGAACCATGTATATTATTACATTTGTCACCGCAGTTCATTTTGCCAATCAATTCTTTATGCCTATGATGTTGTACAATTGTCATTATTACATTTGTCAATCAATTCATTTTGCCTATGATGTGTACAATTGTCAATTTTACGCTTGTCAATTTTGCAAACAATGCGTCTTGTGGGTGACTATTTTGGGTCTATTATCTACCCTTGCACTTTTTTTAAAAAGTGAATCAAGTACAATATGGTTGATGGGTGGCAAGGCATTCAATGCCCTATCACCAAAAAAATTTTCTCTCGGGCGTCGCTATAACCGTCGCTATTTATGGCTCTGTAGCGTCGCTATGAGTGTCGCTATAGACTTCTGTGTAAACGTCGCTATGAGCGTCTCTATATAGCGACGCTTATAGCGACGGATATAGCGACGCTCTCGTAGCGACAGTTTTAGCGACGTCGGGGGTTATAAAAACCCAGTGTATTTCCGTCGCTAATAGCGTCACAAGAGCACACAACCTCTTGTAGTGAAAAAACTCACCTACTGGCACTCAAGGTAGCTCGATAGCTAGTGCTACACAAGCCACTTGCATTGCATGTGCATGCGCTTGCTCTAAAAATCCCTAAAATGAAAGTCCACACACACTTTTGACATCAGACACCATGTCCATATGTACAAATTCACAAAAAATGGGGTGTCAAAAATGTGCCCAACAACATATAAGATAAGATTAAAAAATTTGCACACCATATATAATGAAGTCTGCAATTAAGAATGAGAGAGAAATATCACGGTCATACTTTGCCAATAATAAACAAAACAATGATGATGCTCGATGAATATTCAAAGATGATGATAGACGGACTATAAAAAGAAGATAAAAGGAGATGTCAATAATAAAAGTCCTCAAAATAGACTGTTGTGAGACTCAAGATTGGTGGCCACAGTATGAATACTAAAACACTAAATTGAAAAATTTTGACGCTAAAAATAGAAAAACTATTTCAGACATTTCAAAAAGACAAAACCTACGTCAAGATCGATTGTGCTAAAAATAGCAAAACTTTTTGCTACAAAATCCGTCTTTTACAACCCAAGACTCAAATTGAAGAGCACAAGTAGATGAACAAGTTTGTCTAAAAGCTTCATAAAACTTTCCCATTTGCCCAAATTTTGAGCACAAGACCCTCAAAGATTGAGATGAAGTTGAGTGTCGAATCAATACAAATCAAGAAGTAAATGTAATGAACGATTCACCATAATAATGAGCAATAAAAGCTATACAAAACACTAATTATATTCCTTTGAATACAAAACAACCACTTTGAACAAGAATCTATTTTCAAGAACAAAAATTTGGTAGCAACTATAAATCTTATGAGCAAATCGTATACACATTCTCTATTTCTTTACCATAACTTGAATCATTGCGTGATTGTTACCACTCTAATACCATTTGAGAGAGAGAGAGAGAGAGAGAGAGAGAGAGAGAGAGAGAGAGAGAGAGAGAGAGAGAGAATATAGGAGACACACCATGTATGCTCCCAAAGAGTGATTCATATTGAGGACAAGATATATATTTATAGGTGAGACCAAATTGATTAGAGTGAGCCACATATAGCTCCAACATTTTTATGGATGCTATAGTTTCAAAAGAGGGAATACCATGTAGTATATAATAACACTAGGCAAAGTGTATCCTAAGATCCCATGTGTTTTTTTAAGGCTCTTTTGAGCAATCAAATCCATTCACATCTATATTCATTTCCCCTTCATGATTGTTCCTTTAGGTTACTAGATGGAGTGTTGACTGGGTGGCGAGTTTCCTACACAAGTCCCTCACCTAGCTCCTATGCCTCTTGTAGGGAATGTTCTATATCTCCTGCTAGCACATAGCTAACATTGGGAGCCTACATAGAGCATTTGATGTCATTTTTCACCTTTTTGATCATTGTGGACATCCATAGTCCTAACCCATTATGTGATTCTTTTGATGCTAAAATTATTTTGTAACTATTATCTCATTATGGAGCAAGAGAGACTGGGGCTACGTGCTTCTGGATTGTATCAAGCAATCCTAGGCTGTTGGGATTTATAACTTTTTCTCATTTTTAAACCTTGAACCTTTGGGTAAGGTACAAAAGCCATTTTTTTGTAAAACCTAAGGGAGAAGTTTTGGAGAATAAGCATTAATCTTGACTTGCAGAGCATTTTCTACTCTCCTTCTTCTTTCTCAAGCTCATAACTCCATTGTGAAGTGTCTATTTGAAGTGACGTGTGATTCATTGCATTTACAAGTAAGAGCTCCTTACAACATTGTGCTTTTCTCGTGGTAAAAATGTGTTTTTGATGTAGCTCACCTCCTTATAAATCTTCTCATAACTCTAGATTTACATCAAAAAACTAAATTTTATGCATTGGAGGGATGTAGTAGCTTCATTGCTATGCTCTAGGGTGTCTTTAGAGTAAAAAACAGTTAGATCAAATATGCCATGTAGATAATAAGCATGATTTTGGAAAGTGGTCAAAAGGGGGATTTAACAGTCTAGACATGTGTTCTTAGATCTTATTAACCTATCCTATAAATCTCATCTAGATTAGATTCCATTTGCTTGGTGAACTAATGAGATTTGACTGTGGTGTCATAGTTAGCTTGTGCTTCATGACATACAATAGAGTGTATATTTGTGTGAGATAAGGATTGAATGTGTTTTTTGAGAGATCGAAAACCTCTTGTAGCCTCCATGCACTATCTCAGTCAACTCCATCCCCATGGTAAGACATTTATGTGCATGGTTCTCATTGTCACTACAATAAGATAGTGAGGCTTTGCATTCAAAGAGGCCCACATCTCCCTTGGCCTAGGTATAAGAAGAGTCTGAAAATAGTTGGGGAGTAAGAGCCACATGTTTGTCCCCATAAGGAGATAAGGGTAGAATCATCCGTCAAGTTTAGGTAATGGCTTGTGGTGGTGGATTTTTGTGATCATGGTAGCCTTATTCTTTGTGCATTCAATGCTCATTGTATTGCTAAAAGAAATGTTTAAGTGTCCCAACTATGTAGGAATGTTCATGTGGTTTGTAATAGCAAATTGTGTTCTTCTTCATTGTCATTTTGAGGCTTATAGAGTGCTATAACCTTTAGCTAGATCATGTGTTTTCTCATCTCTGGTGTAAATTGAAAGTTCCATGAGCATCCCGCATGCGTTAAGATGTGAAGAATCATGCTTGATTGGCCAAGATGACCACATCTCCATTTGTGCTCTCTTATTTGTATGGCTTGCATATGTAGCTTTTTAAATTGGCATTACTAAATAAATAATCATTATATGCTTCATCCTATTGAGATCCTATCGTGCCACCATATACACCCATCACAATGCTTTCTTAGTTTTTGTATGAAAGCGGTGAGGTACAATGTAGTATTTGCACATGTGTGTATATGTGAAGATAAGAAAGGTTTCTCTCTATTGTAAATATCTCTCTCTCTCTCTCTCTCCCTCTCTCTCTCTCTCTCTCTCTCTCTCTCTCTCTCTCTCTCTCTCTCTCTCTCTCTCTCTCTCTCTCTCTCTCTCTCTCTCTCTCTCTGGAAAAAAAATCCTTTGTTCTATATTAAATTATCTTACATGTTAACATTGTGTTCAGGAATTCCATTCTCTCAAGCATTACACCTTCAACCTATGGATGACTTGGAGCACCCTATCCTTCTGTATCCTCCAACATTCTGTCTCTGATGACTGATATAGGCATTGTCTGCTTAAATCCTTTATTAGTGTCAAATGTACCCTATTCCTCATTCACCATATAAACCACAAAAACCAGACTCTGAATAACTGTACTGCAAATTCTAGGGCATGGTCCTGGTGTGTTTTCACCTTGGAGAAAGTCATTTTGAACTTTGTGATTTGAACTCCCCAAGATGTATACCACATATATACAGCCAATACCCCTGCACATACTTTCCATAAAAAGACTTTGAATTTGAACTGGTTTGGAATTAACCATATAGAAGATAATACATTCAACCACCATTTATTGTGCATACGTAATCCCCAATGTTTATTACATATTCCATCAATACAAGAACCTGGTAAAGAAGATGAGTAATAAATTGCAGAAGATGATTTCCACTAGTTGGCCATACATCTTGGCAAAGTCCAGTCACTATGTCTATCTTCCAAGTTTGGCTGACCAAAATAGGTAGACTGAATACATGTGCCCCCAATTGGTGCCACAGTCCTCTAAACTTGACTCCACATTTGTACTATCGTCTAGCTATAGGAAATAGTTTCAACTCAAGGTTAGAGTCCAGCATTTGATTAATTTGAACAATACCCTTTTTGAATGGGGTAATAGCAGGTTTTCCCATCAATTTAGCTGGAGGAACTTTAAACACAAAGCTCCAAAATACATTTTCAACACCCAAAGAATTACCAGTGTACCTGATTCTGCCTTCCTAATGCAAAACATAGCAGCTCTTTTTCCATGATTTTATCAACATATTTGAGATATCAAACCCAAGTTTTAATGGAGCAGTTGAAAATAGTTTATCCCAAAAATTCATATGGCAAACCCCATGAAAATAAACTATAGCTGAATCAATCAATTTCCACAAGCATAATGACCAATCAGTATCATTATCCAACATGTGCTTTATGACTGATTGCTCTGCAAATTCTAGGGCATAATCCTGGTGTGTGTGTTCACCTTGGAGAAAGTCAAATTGAACTTTGTGATTTGAACACCTCAAGATGTAGACCACATATATTCAGCCCATTTTCACCACTCTGTAACTATTTTACAATGCCAAAAAACATGTCTAACAGTCTCATTACCCTTATATCTACTGCACTTCCCATATGTAAATCCCTTGTTTTAAGGTTACAAGCTGCAGGCAATACCCCTGTACATACTTTCCATAAAAAGACTTTGAATTTTAACTAGTTTGGAATTATCCATATAGCAGATAATACATTCAACCACCATTTATTGTGCATATGCAATCCCCATTGTTTATTACATCTTCAATCAATACAAGAACCTGGTAACGAAGATGAGTAAAAAACTACAGAAGATGATTTCCACCAGTTGGCCGTACATCCTAGCAAAGTCTAGTCTCTATGTCTGTGGCTGACCAAAAATAGGTAGGTTGAATACATGTGCTCCCAACTGGTGCCACAGCCCTCTGAACGTAACTCCACATTTGTACTGTCATCTAGCTGTAGAAAATAGTTTCAACTGAAGGTTAGAGTCCAACATTTCATTAATTTGAACAATAACGTTTTTGAATAGGGTAATAGCAGGTTTTACCATCAATTTAGCTGGAGTAACTTTAAACACAAAGCTCCAAAATACATTTTCAACACCCAAAGAATTAACAATGTACCTAATTTTTTATTCCCAATGTAAAGTAGAACAACTCTTCTTCCATGATTTTATCAACATATTCGAGAAATCAAACCCAGTTTTTAATGGAGCAGCTGAAAACATTTTATCCCAAACCCCATGAAAATACACTACAGCTGACAATCAATTTCCACAAGCATACTAGCCAATCAGTCACATTATCCAACATGTGCTCTATTGGGCAAGCCCTTCTTGCCTGAGCATGGCATTTCATATTTAGAATGTGAAGACCACCTAATGTGTATGGGAAGGTTAATTTATCTTAGGAAATCAAGGCAGCGGTGGAAGAATGACTCCTCCAGAAAAACCTAGACATGGCTGTTCTAGATTTTTGTAACATTTTATCAGACCAGTCCAACAAAGGCAAGTAGTACAACATGTAAGGGATGAAGATAAATTGGACTATCCTTAATCTCACATGCAAGGGCCATTCATCATAGTACCAAGCTGCAATTGTAGCCTGCACCTTGTCCACTACCAATTGTTGCATCTAGGTTTGAGACACACCCACTCCAATGGGTATCCCATGTGTCTGAATACATGGCCTTTTGGGCACCTCTTCCCAGACTAGACTAGAGCATCAAAGTCCTTGGCTGAAATATCGATGAGGGTAGATTTGGTTAAATTTACTTTTAACCCAGCTGCTAAAGCATATAAGTCCAATACTTTTATACATAGCAATACATTGATGTTGTTTTCTCTGAGGAACACAAAGGTGTCATCGGAAAATCCTTTACCTGCTACTTGTTTAGAGCCCGGATGAAGAGTTTGCAGGTGCTCATTTGCATCCAAGGCATCCAAATAAGAATACAAAGGGTGAGTTGCAACAACAAAAAAGAGTGGACTGATAGGACAACCTTGCCTAATAGATCTTGAAATAATCACCTTCTTAGAGAGTCTACTATTAATCACAATTCTAGAAAAGGCCAGCTGCCCCAACAAGTTGATGAAGTTGCTTATTTTGTTGCCAAACCCCATCTTTTTTAGTACACTTTGTACAAAATCCCATTGCACTCTGTCAAAAGCCTTGAAAAAATCAATTTTAAACATAACCATGTCCTTCTTAGATTTTATAGCATTTTCTATACCCAATTGAATTGTAAGTATGCTATCATAAATAGATATGCCACTTATGAAGCTTGTTTGGGCAGGGTGAATGTGTTTTTGCAGCTCAAGTGCTATTCTGATTGCAATAGATTTAGCTAGAATTTTGTAAAGAATCCCCATCATGGTGGTGGGCCTCCAATCAGCCAGAGTTTTAGGGAAGGTGTTCTTAGGGATCACCTTTATGATTCCCTCCTTGAGGGTAGGATCCATGCATTGAGACATCCAAATCGCATTCAGCAATGGGCACACTATTCCTTTCAATTCTAACCAAAAGGACTGCATAAATTCATTGGATAGTCCACAGATGCTAGGAAATTTTTCATTTGGTAATTTTCTCAAAGCATATTCCAACTCTACCACATTTAGTGGTTGCTCCAAGCTGTAAGCTTTGTAGCGTCAATGCATGTAGTGATTGAAGTCAAGAGAGAGTCAATAGAATTTATTCTTTGAGAAGATACATCTAGGCTTACATTAAGCAAATCACAATAATACTGGGTAGCCATATCAAGAATTTCAGTTTCCTTGGTTAGAGGAGGCCATCACCATTGTGAAGAGCTGACAGATTATACCTTTTTCTTTTGTACCTGAGTTTTTTATAAAAGGATTTGGATGAGTCTTTCCCATATGAAACCACCCATTGTCAACATAAATATCTCTTTTTTTTACATTGATTTATTTTCCAATCCAAAATTACATCTCTAGCAGCAGTTAGCTCTTGTATTTCCTTGTGACACAATGCCGTAGACTATCTACCATCTTTGAGCACAAGCTATTTTTCTCTTTCTCTGGCTTGCATTACCTTCTGACTTCCTTTTTGAGCATTCAACTTACCAACAGTTCTGACACAGTGATGCATATTAGAGACTATACACAGCCAGGCAGAGAGAGGGTTTAGGTTAGCAACATATATAGAGTGAATAAGATCGAGTACCTGTATCCTAAACAGCTTGTGAGTAAGCAATGATTTATTAATCATTAAGGGTTTGGAATGTCCTGTTTCCTTCATATTTTGCATTTCAATATCAATAAGTTGTAAGACAATATGAAAGTGATCAGATAGTGCAGTATCAACATCAACTTCCTTTTTTTTGAGTTCGGTAGCCAAGCATATCCAACAAAGTAGAGTCCATCTAATATCGACTAGGATCCTTGGTCGGACAGGGAGTGAAAGGTAAATTTTGTAGAGGGTCTAGAAGGAGCAGTCCAGGCATCATTCGAATGAGCTTAGCTCTGGAAAGTGTCCCATTCAAAGCTTTCAGCAGCCGACATTACAATAGATAAGGAGGTGTTTTGGTCGAAGGTCTGGCCCAGGTGAAAGTCTCCAAGCATACCTTGTGACCAGTTTAGATGGCGAACCATCTCCACAACTTTATTGTAGACACTCAGAGAGAGAGAGAGAGAGAGAGAGAGAGAGAGAGAGAGAGAGAGAGAGAGAGAGAGAGAGAGAGAGAGAGAGAGAGAGAGAGAGAGAGAGAGAGAGAGAGAGAGAGAGAGAGAGAGAGAGAGAATGGTGTGACCTTATCCTACCTATGTGAGTGATAGTGCCTTGTCGATGACATGGAGAAAATTTCTCTATGCTAGCCTCCTCCATTGGCTCTTGGCAATCTTTTTGGTGTGTTTACTACCAAGTCCATGTCTACTTACTTTGAGTTATGGCATGAAACCAAGCTTTCTGGATAGATGTTGAGAAGTTTCCCACAACATCACTCACTAAGCCTATTGAGGCCCATGTCGACCATGCATTCTTGTCTCATACATCTAGGGAAATCCTCACTTTTGATAGCGCACTATAGGGGCAACATAAGTCTAAAATCTTTGCATCTCTTATTTGGATCTTTATGGAGAGAGTTATTGTTCATTATTTCATTGATAAAACAAATAACTTTTTCTTTGGGTAAGGATTCCAACACATAGTTGTTGATAAAGTGTTTTATATTGGATCTCAATTCTCTACAAGAGATCGCCTAAATTCTAACATCAAATTACCGACGTCAATGGTGGGCATCAATATATTTGTGGGTAAATATGGAGGGAGACCAAATTTCTAAAAAATCAAATTTGAAATTTTTGACATTGATTCCGAGGTGATACCGACGCCAATATTGATGTTTATACCGACGTCGATTCCAACGCGCATGTTGATGCATACACGGGTGCCTCTATCGATGAATTCTGCAAAAACAGAACTTGCATGTTTTCTCTCCGCATTTTGCTCATTTTTTCTCCTCTTCTCTTGCTCTCCTCCTCACTTTCTACAAATTTGCTGCCGTAGGGCTTGCCGAACTTGATATTTCCACTCACACGCTCCTCCCCATCAAGGCTTGGGGGGGTCACTATGTATAAATTGTGTATATCATGTGCATTCAAGGACTATTTATAAAACTCCTTATCTGTGAAATTCTCACAAATAAAATACACCCTTTTTCTATTCAATTTGTCAATGTTTTTGCATGTTCTACTTTACGGTAGGTATCCTTCTGTATGTGAAAATGTGAGAAAAAAAACCTATTGCACTCACATGATAGTCACATAATTATTAAGTGACCCCATGGAGAAACAAGACACGCTTCTTTTCAAGATTCTTAGTAGGTTTGTTTACTTTTGTGTATGTGTGAGTAACATAGTGATTAGCTTCACAGCTTAGGACGGTCTGTATTTAGACGATTGAATGCTATCTTCTTAGGTATCCAATCACTTAACCAAGCCACTTAGTCCTATCCTCTTTGTAATTTAGTCACTTAGCTGCTTAGGCCTAGTCTTTTAGGTCTACTCAATATTCAGATGGCTTATTAGGGCTTCTTGCTTAAGGCTAGTTGCATTGGTATTCAATTGCTTAGAGAATCACGACTAGTTCGTATTTAGACTGTTGAAGGCTAGACGCTTAGGGCTAGCCGCTTGGTGTTAGCCGCCTCAGGCATTTAGGTATTCTGTCGCTTAGCCATGTTTCTTAGTCCTACCGCCTTCTTTATTTAGCCACTTAGGACGAGTTGCATAGGGCTAATCCATGCTCATAATTCTTAATTAGGGTTGGCCGCTTAGGGCCACCCGCTTAGGTATTCAGTTGCTTAGCCGCAACGCTTAGCCCATCCGCTTTGTTATTTATCCATTTAGTCGCTTAACTAGGGCTAGTCGCTTAGGAAAAATTGGTATTCAAACCGCTTAGGGCTAGCCGCTTAGATTAACAGTCTCTTTGTCGTCGAAATGTTTAGGCCTACCCGCTTCGTTATTTAGTCACTTAGCCGCTTAGGGCTGCCCTCTTGGGGCTAGCAGGTTAGGTATATTTTAGTCACTTAGCCATTTAGGATTAGCCATTAAGGGCTAGTCGATATTCATGTCATTTAGGGCTAGCCGCTTGTGGTATGTTGCTTAGGATAATTAAGCAGTTTGGCTATTTCACTCCGCTTAGGATCTAGATCTTAGGTAGAGTTGGTCGCTTATGTGTTTGGATTTACAAAGATGCTCAAGGTTTAGTTGCTAGGATATGGCTATATTTTGACGGTTTAGGATTGAAAAAACACAAACGGACTTTAGAAACGGCCTGTGACGTACTTCAAAAATGCAAACGAACTTCCACAAACAAAGCTACATAATGCAAAGAGACTTCAAAACGCAAATAGACTTCAAAAATGCAAACAAATTCAGAAAACACAAAGGATTTTGCGGTCTATTAAGGATTGATCTGTATTAGATTGGTTCATTTAAATAATCCGCATGTACTAGACATGGTGTACGTACATGCATTAATTGTCATGTAGACATGGGTGTGTACTTCTGTCGAACCCTTGAATACAGGCATTGATCAATAAAGAAAATATTATTATCCAGTGATCTTGATCTCCATGCACCTCTAGACCGAGGTGTACAAGGATCGAGCATGGCTAGAGAATGTGAGGTAGTTAGAGCTTGCGGCAAATAGTAAAACAAACGCAAACGGACTTCATAAACGGTTTGTGTACTTCAATAACTCAAATGGACTTTGATAAACGAAATAAACTAACGCAAACAAACTTCAATAGCACAAATAGATTTTGAAAACACCAACAGATTCCAAAAACACAAAAGATCTTCAGAAAATGATAGTATATTGAAAATAATTGTGTGTACTTATGTCGAACCCTCAAATATAGGCATTGACTAATAAAGACAAGATTATTACTAGGTGGTCTTCATCTCCGTGCACCTCTAGACCAAGGTGTGCGGGAACCCGGCATGGCTAGAGAATGTGAGGTAGCTAGAGCTAGCGGCAAATGGTAGAAAAAAATACGTACGGACATCAAAAACGCAAACGGCCTTTAGTAATGACTTGTGTACTTTAAAAATCCATACATACTTCAATAATTAAAGTAAAATAATGAAAATGATCTTCAATAACTCAAATAGACTTCAAAACGCAAACGAATTCGACAAACGCAAATAAGCTTCAGAAATAGTCTCTTCACGATTAGTTTGTATTAGATCGATCCATTTAAGCAATCCGTATGTACTAGATTAGGGTTTGTATTGGATCTACGTACATGCATTTTCATGTAGACATGCGTGTGTACTTATGGCGAGCCCTCGAATATAGGCATTGACCAATAAAGACGAGATTATTACCCGATGTTCTTGATCTCCGTGCACCTCTACACCAAGGTGTGTGAGGATCGGGCATGGCTAGAGAATGTGAGGTAGCTAGAGCTAGCAGGAAATGGTGACAAAATACAAAATGACTTTTGGAAATGCAAACTGACTTCATAAACGGCTTGTGTACTTAAAAAATGCAAACAGACTTTGACAAACGAAGTAAAATAATGCAAATGGACTTCAATAGCGCAAATAGACTTTAAAAACACCATCGGGCTTCAAAAACACAAATGATCTTTAGAAAATGAAAGTCTATTGAAAATAATTGGTGTGTACTTATGTCCAACCCTCAAATATACGCATTGACTAATAAAGACAAGATTATTACTTGGTGGTCCTGATCTTCCTGCACCTTTAGACCAAGGTGTGTGAGGATCGGGCATGGCTAGAGAATGTGAGGTAGGAAATCTTAACCTAATCTCTCTCTCTCTCTCTCTCTCTCTCTCTCTCTCTCTCTCTCTCTCTCTCTCTCTCTCTCTCTCTCTTTGTTTTTTCCCCTTACCTCTCTCTTTCATCTTCTCTCCCTTTCTCTCTCTTTGTTTTTTTTTTCTCTCTCTCTCTCTCTCTTTGTTTTCTCCTCTCTCTCTCTCTCTCTCTTCCTCTCTCAATGTGTGTGTATACATTCTTTGTTTATGCATGTATGTGTGTGTGTGTTTTTTGTTTATGCATGTGCTCTCTCTCTCTCTCTCTCAGTTTATTTCAAAGACACAATGTGTAGGGAGAGAGAGAGAAAGAGGGGAAGGGAACATGAGATAGAGGAGAGGGAGCTTCAAAAACACAAATGATCTTTAGAAAATGAAAGTCTATTGAAAATAATTGGTGTGGACTTATGTCGAACCCTCAAATATAGGCATTGACTAATAAAGACAAGATTATTACTTGGTGGTCCTGATCTTCCTGCACCTTTAGACCAAGGTGTGTGAGGATCGGGCATGGGGTAGCAAATCTTAACTTAATCTCTCTCTCTCTCTCTCTCTCTCTCTCTCTCTCTCTTTGTTTTTCCCCTTACCTCTCTCTTTCATCTTCTCCCCCTTTCTCTCTCTTTGTTTTTTTATTCTCTCTCTCTTTCTCTTTGTTTTCTCCTCTCTCTCTCTCTCTCTCTCTCTCTCTCTCTCTTCCTCTCTCAATGTGTGTGTATACATTCTTTGTTTATGCATGTATGTGTGTGTGTTTTTTGTTTATGCATGTGCTCTCTCTCTCTCTCTTAGTTTATTTCAAAGACACAATGTGTGTGTGTGAGAGAATGAGGGAGAGAGAGAGAAAGAGGGGAAGGGAACATGAGATAGAGGAGAGGGAATGAGAAAACCTGGCTCTCCTTCCTCTCCTCGTGTATGTGTGTGTGTAGGGGGGGGGGGGGGGGGGGGGGGGGGGGGGGGGTGGAGAGAAAGAGAGAGAGAGAGAGGGAGAGCACGGGTTACCTCTTTGCTTGAGCGCGGAAAACTCAGATCTGATATCTGAGTTTTTGGGCTCTCTAGGTTTATTTTTTACCCCTATCACGGTCGTTATCAACATCTCTATAGGTGTCGCTATGTAAGAAATAGAATAGAGATGCTCATAGCGACGCTGATACACTACAAGAGGTTGTGTGCACTTGTGACTTTTTTAGTGATGGAAATACGCTGGGTTTTTATACTCCCGGTGTCACTAAGACCGTCGCTAATAGCGTCGATATGGGAACATCGCTATGAGCGTCACTAACATCGTTGCTATATAGCGATGCTAATAGCGACGCTTACAGGCTACCTATAGCGATGCTGCATAGCCTTATATAACGACGCTTATAGCGATGCCCGAGAGTAAAATTTTTTGGTGGCAGGGCATTCACCCATCAACCATATTGAATGTTTCAATAATAGAGTAAACCTAAATGAATCCAAGATAGCCCCACATTCACCTTTGAAAGAAAGTGCAAGCTTAGGCATAGACCCAAAGTAGTCACCCACAAGACAATATAACCATTAACTCCATCATCCATAGTATTGTTTGCAGAATAAAGATACAAAACTGACAAAAGTAACTTGATGAAAGTATATCAATGACAATTGTACACATCATAGGCGAAATCACTTGATTGTTAAGTTTTGCAAATGTAATAGTTACAACACCATTGTCATTATTGAGAAAATATACATGGTTTTCCAATAGTTACAAAAAGATGTATACCCGCATCTCATGATACATATGCTATGACAAAAGGAAACTAATGCTATCTAGCTACGGCTAGACTGACATCGTCTAATCAGACGTCTCATCGCGTCCAAGCGACGTATCTATCGGATTCTAAGCTTTCTGTAAGTATAAACATATAGTTTACAAAACAATACAACAAATAGAAAAGAGTAAACCCTAATACTAACCATGCTGCCGCAAAAACTTAGAATGTCCATTAGGGTGTTTAAGCCCTTCCTGTCTGCGTACTTACGCTCGTACAGTGTAGGGTCACGTCCTGCCATCAACCGCTGTTCAAAACATACAAAGATTCTAGTATGTTAGAATTTAAAAACCCCTAAACCCTAAACTATCACACGTAGAGAGCAATGCAAAAACACTTACAAAACCAGCCTCAAATGACGCCCACCCGCCGCTCCCCAAGTGGTGCAAGCTCCCTGCCTCTACTCGTGATTTGGCTGCCTCCTTTTGTTGCTTCCACTTGTAAAGATTCTTGCGTGCTGCCTTCTTTGCATTATTCCAATCTTCTTTGGCCAGCCAATCTGGTCTGTTCCACCCATGCTTTATTCCTTTTTTCACTTCAGAACGCTTGTGCTTGCAGTATTCACGCATTCAAACCTTCATCAGGTCTTCATTGAAGCGGTCATCCCGTGTTGACACGGGAAACTCGTCATGTAGCATGATGATGAGTGTCTTTTCGTTCACTTGGTACTTCACTCCAGGTGTTTTGTATGTAGTGTCTAAACACTTGAGAGCAAAGACCGCGCATGTGCGAGATCATATATGTTCTTGCCTTCATCATCCAAGATGATGCCGCCACTAAAGTTGACGAAGTAAGGCAAGCCCTCTTGCCGGTGACTCGTGAACCTGGGTGTCCCGATAGGGGTCTCTAGCGGCGTGTCGATGGGGGTACGAACGTCAGGTGTCTCCACTAGATTCTAGGACCCGAAGCGAGGAGTATCGACTAGGGTGACTCCCGAACGAGTAGGTAGTGGTGTGTAGCTAGGAACGAACATCAACCGCGCAAAACCTAGCATGGATGGTGATGCCGTGGCTGGTGTGGGGGCAGGCAACGAAGGGGAAGGTAAAGAACCTCGTCGAACACGAGGTGTTGTCGAGGCATCAGTGGCAGCATCCCCACAACAACCGCCACCACCACCACTACAACGTCGATGCCTAGACGAGTGTGAAGATCATCTTGTCGACACCAAAGCTTCACAGCCCGCTGAATGCTCCAAAACAGAGGGAGATGCTAAAGGAGTAGAACGACCTGATGGTGCTCTAGAGTGATGACGATCCTCATACCACTGCCTCTGCTTGTATGACAAAGAAGAGAGAAACTCATCATCATCCACACCTACATTAAACACACGCATACTTAATCTTAATATTGAATGAATGGAGAAGGAAACATGGACAAGTAGAGAGAGAGAGAGAGAGAGAGAGAGGACTCATAAAGGGGGAGGGATTCCTGTGTAGAGAGATTTCGTTGAAGTTTTTGTGGATTTGTAAAAGCACCGCGCTCCAGGTACGATGGAGACTGCAGCTACAATCGCGAAGGTGACCCGTCTCTGCTCATAGATGTTGCTCGCCCCACCACTAGATCTAGTTGATTGGGTGAAAGAGATGCTGAGAAGCAGTAGTAGTGCTTTTTAGCGTCTCTTGTACCCGATCAACTAGATCTAGTAGTGGGGCGAGCAACATCTATGAGCAGAGATAGATCACTTCCTTCACGATTGCAGCTTCAATCTCCATTGCACTCATAGCGCAGTGCTCGTCATCCCTGCTTGTGAGAACATACTTGGAGCATACGTACCTAGAGTGGACGCAATGATGATTAAATACAATGATGCATATAGACAGGAATGGACAAAAAGCCACGTGAATACAATATATATTATAAAACGGAGCAAAATTGTTCAAATACAATATTTATGGCTTTAAGAGGTCTCTCTCTCATCCTCGCATAGCTTAGCATAACTTCCTATATCCATATAGAGATCTCCGTTTAGACAGATGTCCTCCGTTTCATTTTGTAGATCCTCCACATACACCCCATAGAGAGTAGCAGCTTGATGGTCATCTGGCACCACCTTAGCCGCTTTTGACTAAGCATCTTCTCCAATCTCCTCCATTGATGCCACTGTGATTGGCACATGGTAGCCCTCATACGTCCATGCACTACGAGGGGCTACCTCTATGACGTACCACCAGTTTGATACAGACTTTGTAGGATGAAATATCACCTGCTAGGGCCACATAACTTACATGAGATGTTCTAAGCACATAACTTCTAAAATTGGATGTTAAGATTATTTACATACTTAATTGTTCACAATGCTCGGGTAGTACCAAAGTGCCTCTTAGGTCAGTCCATTTCTTAGTTGAATCCACCTCAAGGAAACCAGACCCTTCTCTACGTACAGTAGCGTTGCGACCCTCCATGATCATCTTGAACCATTGCACGGCGAACAAGTCGACAAATAATTCTCTATAATCAATCCTCTAAATCTCTTGTGGCATGCCGAAGTAAGTGAGTTTCGCCACCACAGGATCTGCATCAGAGGACCGTTGTCAACTAGATTGTTCAAATTTTTCCATGATTCCACAATCTTGAGTAAAACACTCTTTGACGATCCATTCTACCCTAAAATGTTGACCTTTACACCAGGCTGCTGTGTATGACTTATACTACAACCAACAAAGATTATGAGTGGCCGTTCAAACATCTAGAAAGTCATTAGTTATACATTGCAAACTTACCTTGGTCGTGCGGCCACGAGAGTACTCCCACTCCTCCTCAGTCACTTCTTCACCGCACTGTTGTGCGCTTTTCAATTGGTTGTGCAACTATCTTAAGCTCATGAATGTTGGTAGGCTCTCCACACCCACCGGATAATGCATGGGTGGTTGTCTTCCCTGTCTCCACTCGATTTGTGCCCTTTGTTGCTCTTGCTTTGCATCCTCATATTGTGAAATCCACTTTTTTGCATTATTGGATTATGAAGCATGCAAAACCGATTGATTTTAGCCTCTAGATTTTCCATGATCTTATTCTCAACACCGAGATTGCACATGACAGTTTCAGATATGCACTCATCATCTATGGTTCGCCATAGCGTGCTCCGGGATTTCTCAAATCCGTCTAGCCACTCTACAATATAAACTAGGGAATTTGATACCATCCAACCTTCTACCATGCTACCCTCTGGACGTGCCTTTGGACGCACATATCCCTTGAGAGTGTTTATGAAACGTTCTAAAAAGAACATCCATCTAGAATGTACTGTGCCAGCTATTTCCACCTCATCAATCATGTGAACAAGAAGATGCACCTAAATGGTTAGCATGGTAGTAGGAAAGTGTTTCTCAAACATACACACAACCTCCACAACGTTTAGTTTGGCAAATGGTATGGAGTCTACATAGATCTCCTTTTGTGAGATCCATTGCACAAACTTTGCAAGTTTGTAGATTGTGTTACGGACGTCAAGAGACAAACATTCCTCAATGGCCACCGATAAAATAAACTACAAAACATGTCTAGCAATGATATTAAAGTCTACACACAAATTTGTTACACAATTCCTTCTATGATATATTCCACTTCAAACATACCTGACACATTCTATGCCAGTCGTGTGACTTCAAACCAGTAAGCTCTCCTTATTTAGTAAAACACGTTCGAAGCGAGTGCATTACGCCAGTAGGGGTCCGCACAGATCGAATGGTCTCTTTTACTTTGCGTTCTTGGGTTCCTGTGAAAATCCATGGCGCTTTAGGGAGTTTTATCGATCGATCGGAGTTGTCTACAGCCAATTTTGCTCCATATGATCCACCTTTCTAAGGTCAACCCTGGCTCTCAAAGTATCTTTCTTACCGTTCAGATGGTTCCATAGCAGATTACCCACATTCTTGAATATGTGCATTGGATCGAGCAAGTGATTGATAATGAGTCTGGGCCAATATGGTAACTCGTACCATAGAGAGAGCACCTTCATCCCGGTGGAAAACCGTCATCACACATCTCCTTCTACTCTAACCATGCTTGTGTAGACATCCTTGGTGGCTCTCTTTTCAAAAATCCATCGCGTAACACAGGATTCTCTGGAAGATACGCTTGATGACCTTCGTAGATTTGCTTCTTCAATGAGGGCACCCAACGTGCATTCAGCCTAGGTCCACATGTGACGCATGCTCTGTATATGCTTGTTTGAAGCCATGCATGTATACACATGACAATAGATAAGCTTGAGAAAAACCAAGATTTATAGTGTTTGAGTTTGAGTGTAAATCACCTGAGCATTCTGTTAGTCCGGGATAGTCATGCATGGTCCACATTAGAATTCCTCTGATCAAAGCATTTCGTCGACCTGTGTGTCGGCTCATATCCACCACTTCCATGCCAATCCACAATTTTTGTAGCTCTTTCAATAGTGGACAAAGATACACATCCATATTCTTCACTTTGTACCACCCCGACACAATCAAGCTTAGCCACAAGTGCCCCTTCTTGGTAGTCAACCACGGGGGAATGTTGTAGTTGACGATGACAATAGGCCGTACATTGTAAGATGTTAATCTTTGACCAAATGGATTTACGCCATACATAGCCAGGCCTAGGTGCACATTTTGAGCTTCCCTGGAAAAATCCGACCATGTTTCTTCTATATGTTTCCAAGTTGTGCAATTTGCAGGAATCCGTAGTACACCATCTGAAGATTTATTCTCCTCATGCCATGATGCTAGGGCGTCCATGGACTTACATTCGAAGAAATGATTGATGCGAGGAAGTAGAGGAAAATGTTGAAAAACCTTTTGTGGAGTTTTTGTTCCGTGGAGATCTACTCGATATCTCTCGGAATCACATTTCAGACACTTCTCCATGTCTATGTATTCTCCTCTGAAAAGAATGCATTTGTTAGGACAACTGTGAATTAAATTGTAATCCATCCCCAAGTTTCTCAAGATCTTTCTTGCTTCCTCTCTGGAATCTGGCATCACATTAGCTGGCAGTATGTGCTCTATGAGCAATCTACACAACAAAAAAAATGCGGTACATTTGTGTAAGTAATCTATCAGATCATTATACATCTAGAGTTTTTTATTAAAGTAAAGACATTGTAATAGATCACTTGAAAAGCACTATGACGCTAGTGTCACTCCATCCAAATTTTGCATGCATGTTGAGAAGAACCAGGAGCGTCTTCAATGTAAACACACGTGCTCCATCATACAATGGTGTATCGGCTTCACTTTTCATATCATCATAGATAAGCCTTTCTTAATCCATGATCATCTCGATCATTTCATCGATCTCGGACTCAAACATTGCCTCATTGGGAATGTGGTCTGCATGATCATCCTCCGAGCTGTCAGAGGCTACATCTTGTGCCTCACGTATGCTGCTTGACCAAAGTGCCTTCGAACATGTGTATTGGGTTGCAATATTACTGCCTGTTGGCCAGCGTCAGAGTCCGACGAGTTATAATTGGCAACAATTCAATCTATAATAGATGGATCGAACTCGCCAAACACGCGAAAGTGCTGCAAAAAAATGCTTATTGTCCGTCGCACAGCATGCTTGCATTGATTACAAGGACATAAGATCCTTGTTGAGAGATAGGTGTTTCGGTTGGACGGCCCCATATCCTCGTCACTACTCATAAATAGGGTAAAAACCTTATACCCTGGACATAAATTTAATCTTCTATTGGCATCCTCCTCATTTTCTCTCTCTCTCTCTCTCTCTCTCTCTCTCTCTCTCTCTCTCTCTCTCTCTCTTTGTTTACACTGTAAACTACCTCACATTCTCTAGTCATGTGCAATCTCCGTACACCTTGGTCTAGAGGTGCACGGAGATCAGAACCACCGGGTTATAATCTCTTCTTTATTGGTCAATGCCTATATTTGTGGGTACGAGAAATCTACACACCCACCTCTACATGATAGTGCATGTAGTGGACAAAAGCCCTTTGCCTCTTCTCTAGTTGTAGCATTTCACAGCATCTTAACATCTCTTCACAGTAGATCTTTGTTCGAGGGATTACTTAGCACATTACATGTTGGCCTCGAATCTGAGTATCATGCATGCTATTGAAAGCTTTCCAACTTAAGGTCACATCCGTAAAGAGGAAGAGAGGGATCACCGTTCATCTAACTCTAATGTTTTTACCATAATCCCAAAGGTAGACTCTAATATAAAAACTCAATCTAAAAACTATTCTTAAATCTAACCTAATTAAACATGTGGTGATTGGAGGCTAATTGAATATGGTTAGTGTGTGAGTTAATAGGTGTCAGATTCAGATGGGAATATACATATTGTTGTGTAACTAGTGTTTGCTCTTTGGGCAAAGCGCGCCTTCATTGACATGCACTAAAATCTAACCTAAATCTAATCTAATCTTAAATCGAACATAAATCTGTTGAGCTTATATGTGAATCTGCTCAATATATGGCACCCAGGTCCCCTCTATATATACATCATCTCATGTGTGTATTCTACACACTTTGGGATTTTATTTGTGCTCTCTCTTTCTCTCTCAACATGATATCAGAGTAGGACGTTTTTGTTTTCAATTCTTCGCCTGATTGAGAACGATATTGCAGAAACTACACCCTAAGGCCACCGGAATCGATGTGGTCTACAATTTTGCAAAAGAAAGTTTTTTCAAATTCTACACCAGTTTTGAGTTATTATTCGCAGACTGCGTACATGCCTGAAAAGCAACTTTGCTTTTTGTTTTTTATTTTTCTCCTGATTGAGACGATTTTGCAGAAACCAGCCGCTCAAGGCATTGGAATCAATGTGGTCTACAACTTTGCAGAAGAAAGCTTTTTCAAATTCTGCATCGATTTTGAGTTATCGTTCACGGACTCCGTACGTGTTCAAAAAGAAACTTCCGTTTTTTGTTTTTGATTTTTCTCCTGATTGAAAACAATTTTGCAGAAACTAGCCTGCTAAGTCATCCGAATCGATGTGGTCTACAACTTTGCAGAAGTAAATTTTTACAAATTCTGCACCGATTTTGAGTTATTGTTGGCGGATTGCGTATATGTCTGAAAAGCAACTTTCATTTTTTGTTTTCGATTTTTCTCTTAATTGAGAACGATTTTGCAGAAACAACCCGCGGAGGCACTGAAATTGATGTGGTCTATAACTTTGCAAAATAAAGTTTTTTCGAATTTTGCACTGATTTTGAGTTATCATTTGCAAACTGCGTACATGCCTGAAAAGCAACGTTCATTTTTTGTTTTTTGATTTTTCTCCTAATTAAAAATGATTTTGCAGAAACTGTTCTCCATAGCCATCGGAATCGATGTGGTGTACAACTTTGCAGAAGAAACTTTCTCTAAATTTTGCACCGATTTTGGGTTATCGTTCTCGGACTGCGAATATGTTTGAAAAGCAAATTTTACTTTTTGCTTTCGATTTTTCTCATAATTGAAAACTTCTCAATTATATTTTCTCTTTATCAATCATATATTTGTTACTGACGTAACTGTTGCAGAAGCCAGTTACATATCGTTGATAATCGTCCAAATTCTATCGAGCTACTGTTGGTACATGATCTTTTGTTATATGATATACTCGTTTACTGATTCTTGTATAATTATTCTTCTAGAGATATAGTTTACTTCGTTTTATTGATAATCTCTCATTGATACCATAGTGATTTTGATGGTACCATGATGATGTTTTGTTAGTACTTTGGTCATCGTGATTTTCGTTGATACCATGATGATATTTCGTTGATAGCATGATTATTCTCAGTGATGCCATGATGATATTTCGTTTATTCCATGGTTATTCTTGGTGATACCATGATGTTGTTTCGTTGATACCATGGTTATTCTCAGTGATACCATGATGTTGTTTCTGTTGGAGCTATATAGAGAGCCCACACTCATGCTATATATAGCTAGGAGTCCCCATTATATATGTGTACTAAGTGTGTGCTCTAGATACACTTTGGGGATTGCATATGATGGTGTCGTCTCTCTCTCTCTTCTCGTCTACCTGCACTCCCTCCCTCCGATTCAACATGGTATCAAAGCATAGTACGACCATGAATAGGAGGTGCTTGATCTCAGCAAACCAAGAAGGTCTATTCTTGTACAAATCTATTTTTGAATATTCTAGCTAGATTGTTTGAGATTCACGAAGCCTTGTATTAGCAGTTTCATGTTTTTGAAGGTTGCCTATTGAGTGTCTTCTTGTGTAGCTACATGTAGAAGACATGTTTGTAGATGCATGCAGAAGAGGTGAGTAAGAAGTAGCAAGAAATCACTACTATGGGCTATCCTAGGGTGTGCTCTCAATTCCCTGAAAAAAGCCAGGCCACCATGTCTGAGGCTGCAAATTTCTTTGTTTGCAAGATGTCGCATCTTTTTAGGCGGCTAGCTGGGTGCAGGTGTTAATAGTTTTTATGCAAAGCGTCATTAGCATGAGGCTGCGATATCCAACCTCTGTCATGGACATGAATTGGCTGCAAATAAAATAGAGGAAGCGACTGCAGATATCAGTGTTGTTGTAATCAACGCGCATGATTTAGCATCTCAGTATTTTGAGATATCGGCCAATGCTAAAAATAGCCAGTGCTACATATAGATTAACAACGCTATGGCTAGGTGACAAAAAAAAGAAATTGCCGACACTATGATGCAGCGAGTAATGCCGGCCAGGTTTTAAAAATAGCCGAGGTGGGGTGCGCGTGTGAGAAAACGCAAGTGGCATCCTACTCGTAGCAAACTGAATTAGACATACAATCCAGCGCGAGATTTATGAGATTTTATATGCGGTTGAACACAAATCTTTGACAGTGTGCGAGCAACTCTCTGATCTCCGCGAGTAGCAAACTGATTTGTCCATGGACAACCTTGGAGCAGGAACTCTGCACGTTGTGACGTGTTTTTACGGAATGATGATGGCCACCCCAAGGACTTTCGAAAGGGTTTTTTAATGCTTTTGGGTCCCTTATATGTAAATAAAGCATGATTGTACAAAGTGTACAAAGGCAGTGTGTGCCAGCTGTCTCTACGCATGTGGGCCAGTTGTGCGGGGTGCATAGTTTTGCTATTTTTGTACATAGACGTGTCGAAACTTGAAAGAGTCACATAGTACTTGAAAAATATGAACAAAACTGAGTTTATATTAGCTTGAGGTCATAAGTGAGTGGGGGATTTGACAAAGGAAGATCTAGCAGCAAGAAGCCCTGATTGTCGCAAGGGATAGAGGCGTTTGGGAGTAGAGCAGCCTGTCTTGCTAGTCGAGGGCCCGATGTGGTGAGTTGAGAGTGTGTCTCTCCTAAATGGGCTGATGAAAGTGGGTGCTTAGCTCTGCATATTGACCTCTCTTCATCTTGTTTTGAGGTATGGTGGCTATGGTGTGTGTAGCTCCTGGTGGTGCAGCTAGTCGAGGGTAAACTATGTGCTACAATTCCTTGCTTGTACATATATCAAAGGGCAAGGTTTCCCCCAAGTTTTCCATCACTTTTTTTTATTTTTTTTGCTGAACTTTGTGGGTTTTCAAATTAAGCTTGATTTGAGTGGGTTTTGGTCAAGCTATGTGTATATATGGGAGCGCCTATGGAAGCCCTACTAGCACATGGAAGGGCGTTTGAAAAGAAGTGAGCTCTTTGAGTTATGGTCAAATGTGTAGATATTTACATGGTTTTTTTCTCAATTTTTTCCTTGATTTTATTTCTTCCTTGGTGTCTTTGAGTGCAATGGATTGTAGTGGGAGTTGTAGCGGTGTAGAGGGAAGCTAGTCGGAGCTAGTCGAGGCTAGTCGAGGTTGAGTGTGTGTGAAATTGAGAAAATTAGTGAGAAAAGATTAGCCCATATTATATCGAGAGATATATACTCTTCATCCTCTTTTCTTGGTGTTGGTTTGAGGTGTTGTAGAGGACAACCCCCCAATCCTTCACATAAACTGGTGCCCCCACTGAGGAGAAGAGAATCCTTCTAGCAGGGTTTTGATCTACAGATTGGCATCCATTTGAAGATCAACTCAAGGCCTATGGCGGGGGATGGGTATCAAGTCTTCAAGGGTGGGAAAGGAGAAGATGTGGACAAGTTCATTCGAAGGATCGAATTGATTGCATTGAAGAGCAATAGGGACGATGGTGCATTCAAGGTACGTTTGGTGAGTTTGCTACTTGAAGGTGAAGCACGTGAATGGTATGAAGATAGGCTTGAAGGTGGTGTAAAGGGAGATTGGAATCTTCTTTCTCATGCCTTGAGAGAAGAGTTTGAGAAGGAGGATGATCTTGAGTATTTGTGGAGAGAGCTAAGCAAGCTGCAACAAGGAGAACATGAAGACATCAATGTGCACATAAATAGGTTTGAAGCTTGTTGGAGAAAGATCATAAAGGGACTTGAAGAGAATCAAATGCCCCCTAATTTTTTGAGGAAAGATAGGTTTATGGTTGTCTTACATCAAAGCATTAGAGACAAGGTGGAGCTCAAGGACCCAGGGACCTACAATGAGGCAGTAAAGGTTGCTAGAGAGCAATGGAGAAAGAAGGTGAGAAGGCATGAAATGGCAAATAGGGAAAGAGAAGCAAATGTAAATCAAAGGGATGGTTATGTATCAACAAATAATGTGGTCGAGCCTTTGCCTTTGGATATGCATGTTGAAAGGGAAATCCATGTAGAAGCTCCAAGAGTGGACAATAGAGGACAGGAATCCTTTCACCAAGACATTCAAAGATTGACAGAGCAAATAGGAAACCTCAACCTTGCTATGCAAGCTATCCAACAACAAGTAAGAAGACCTCAAGGAGAACGGCCTCAAAGGAATAGAGGTGATAATGTGATGTGTTACAATTGTGGGGAGAGAGGTCATATATCGCCCAATTGCAATCAACCAAGGAGAGAGCCAGGAGGTGTATATCCTATCATACAAAGACAAATAGTTAATGAAGGCAATGTAAATGGAAATGTGCAACCTCTCCAAGGTCAAGGACTTGCACAAAAATAGGGACAAAATCAAGCTCAAGCACCTCCACAATTTAACGTAGGAATTTTGGAGGCAGTTGAGGAGGGAGATGAAGATGATGAGGTTGATGTCTTTGCAAATAAGAGAACAAGGGCACAAAAATCAGGGAGTGAAGTACTTTTCAAAGAGGAAAGAGCAAGGACAAAGCCAAGGAGAGATGTAGATAAAGGGAAGGCACCTATGGAAGAGGTTGAAAGTAGTAAGCAGGCAAAGGTAAGGGCAAGAAGAAGGAAAATAGACATGGATGTTTTTTACCTTGGGAAGGGTCAATCAGCATACAATCTCTTATAAGACTTGAAGAACAAGAGGGCCGACATATCATATGGGCAACTCTTGCATTTGAGCTCAAGTATGAGAAGGCACTGGCATAAACTAGCTAGTGTTAGAAGGGTGAAGGTAAAGACACGCGATGCACATGTAGTGCAGCTTCAAAAAGTTACTGATGTTTTGCCTGAGGTTGATGCTTGGATACATGGAAGGAGGGTGAATAAGGCCTACATGGATGGTGGAGCCCAAGTGTGCGTTATGATAGAGGAAACAATGCAGCAATTGGGATTGCAGCTCACAGGAAAATCCTTGTTCAGTGTGAAGATGGCAAATAGTAGTAGAGTGAAATGCTTGGGAGTTATTCATGACTTGGAGCTTAATGTTTTGGGTCAAAGGGCTATCATGGACATTCATGTGATGCCTACAAAGCTTGGGGCATATGGAGTTATATTGGGTAGAACTTGGTTGATTGCTATGAGGTCACGGCAGGACTGGTACAGGGGATGTATTGACCTCTTTGTGGACAGGCCTAAAGAGAAGAGAACTAGATATGATATGAAAACATGTAAGGTGCTGGAAATTGATGATAAACCAGCTGTGCATCAAGATTTATCCCCATCCACTTATGACATGTGTGACAGTTCTTCTAGTGCATCCTCTACATGTACTGACGATGAGGTTTATGATCAAAGTCTTCTTGATCTTGATGTAGATCTTTGTGGGATACATGTATATGATGAAAATTGTGATAAAGGGGATGCTATGAGATCAGAAAATGACCATGGGGCTGATCATGAGCCGAATGTACCAAAAGCTGAATTAATGGATATGCTTGCAGGTGACCTGACTAGTCGAGAGAGAGAAGCATATGATGCATTGTTTGATAAGTATCCTAAGTTGTTTTCCAAAGATTATGCTCAAATGAGGGTAACAAAGAGTGTTGTTCATGAAATAAAGCTTAAAGAAGGTGCAAAGCCTGTTGCTCAAAAGCTAAGGAGATTGGGCACCATTCAACGAAAGGTATTGGAGATAGAGGTGAGTAAGCTTTTGCAAGCTGGTTTTATCTACCTTGTGGATGATGCAAAATGGATTTCCCCTGTGGTTATAGTTCCAAAAAAGGGAAATAAATGGAGAATATGTATGGACTATAAGCCATTGAATGCGGCAACAAAGCGGCATCACTATCCCCTTCCCTTTCAGGATGAGATTTTGGACATTGTTGCAGGTCATGAGAGATATTCGGTATGTGATGGGTTTAGTGGGTATTTTCAAATTGGGATTGCATATGAAGATCAAAAGAAGACCAGCTTTTTGACCCCATGGGGAGTGTTTTACTATAGGGTGATGCCCTTTGGCTTGATGAATTCTTATGTGAGCTTCCAAAGTTGGATGGACAAAGTATTGGGGCCTTACCTTGGAAGCTTTGTAAAAGTCTTTATGGATGATTTTTGTGTTTACAGTGATAGAATGCTTCATGTGAAAAATCTTGATATGGTGTTTAAAAGGATTGATGATGATGGGGTCAACTCAATCCTTTGAAATGTAAAATTGCAAGAGCTAGAGTGATACTTCTTGGCCATGAGGTAAGTGAGAATGGGATAGCTCCAGAACTTGCAAAAGTGGAATTTTTGCTTATGATGGAGGTTCCTAAAAGTACAAAGTAATTGATGAGTTTTGTACAAAAGTTAAGGTACTTGTCAAGGTCTTTTTGTATGCTTGCTAAATATGTGCACCCTTTGCAAGAAGCAACACAAAAAGACCCTTTTCTTTGGACTGAGCATGAGCAAACAGCTTTTGAGGACGTCAAGGAAAAGCTATCTACATTACCTTTGATGATGCCTCCTTGTTGGTATGAAATGTTTTACTTGAGCTTGAGCGTGGGTGAGCATGCTATTGGTGCAGTATTGATGCAAAAAAGAAAAAAGAAATCTTATATGAGGCCGGTTTACTACATAAGCAAAGTGAAGAATGATGCACAAAAATCTTGGCATGAGATCGAGCAATTGGTTTGGCATTGGTATATGCAACAAAAAGGCTGAAATCTTATCTTATTGTAAGCCTTTTGTGGTGTTAACATCATGTAGTTTATTGCCTCATGCACTAAGGTATCCTGGGAATAGTCCTAAATTGCAAAAGTGGATACTTAGTTTGCAACAATTTGACATGAGTTTTACTAAGGAGGATAGTGTGAGAGAAAATATGGCGGATATGCTCACTTTTAAAGAGATTCATGCAAGGAGTGAGTTGAAGAAAGATTTGGAAAAAAAGATAGCACCAAGCCCAACTATGCATGCGGAGCTTCAGGACGTAGAGGTTACCTTATACTTTGACGGGGCTTTCAAGAGGAGCATTAATAAGGGCACTATTGGTTATGTATTTGTGGATAAAAATGGCATTCAGGTTTGGAAGCCAAGAAGTGGATGTAAAGAGTAATAATGAGGCTGAGTATGCAAGCCTCTGTTTGGGCTTGGAAGAATGTGTCAAAAGACATGTAAGAAGGCTTTTAATCAATGGAGATTCGATGTTGATTGTACGGCAAGTTCAAGGTACCTGGAAGGTAAATCAAGAAGGCATGAAGGGATGGTTTTTCAAAGTGAGGAAGTTGTTAAAGTCTTTTACTTCCTTTCAAATATGGCATGTACCACGAAATATGAATGTAAGGGCTCATGAGTTGGCGGAACAGGTGTTCACAAAGGATGTGCATCCGGTGATAATTATCTAGAGAGCCAAGGTATCTTCGAAGGGAATCCCTCCATGAGGAAGAACATGTGTTGCAAACGGGTTTTGCAAGAAAGGGATTGGCTTCTCAACAAAGGCATGCAATCACATGAAGAGCTATGAGGTATGTCTTGATTGGAGAGAAAATGTATCACAAGGGGGCTGATGGTGTCATGAGAAGAGTTCTCTACCATGATGAAATTTTTGATTGCTTAAAAGCATGTCATGAGGAACGATGTGGAGGAAATTTTGGAGTGGAAATTACAAGAAGGAAAGTATTGAATGCTCAACTTATGTGGCCAAGTATGAATAGGGATGTTGTGCATTGGTGTAGACGTTGTCGCAAGTGCCAAATATATCAAAAGAGAAAGCTGATGCCCGAGCCTTTGAGACACATTGTAAGCTATGGACCTTTTGAGAAGTGCGGTGTGGATGTAATTGGTCCTCTTCCAGGCAATAGAAATGGGAAGCACTACATACTTAGTGCAGTGGATTATATGACAAGATGGCCAGAAGCAAAGGCTAGTAGAGGGGCTACAAGCAAAGATGTATGCAGCTTTATCTTTGATTGCATATGTTGTAGATTTGGAGTGCCGTTGGAGCTTGTAAGTGATCAAGGGAAAGAGTTTAGGAATGATCTTATCACTGAATTGGTGGCGAAATTGGAGATCAAACATAGGTATGCTACTCCTTATCATCCACAATGCAATGGGTTGGTGGACGCATTCAATGGAGTTTTACAAAAGATATTGTTCAAGCTTGTGGAAGAACATCCAAAAGATTGGGATATGTATTTGGAGAGGACATTGTGGGCATGTAGAGTGACTCAAAAATCATCCACGGGCTTCACTCCATTTCATTTGGTATATGGAGAAGAGTGTGTTATGCCGAATAAGGTGATGCTTCCTTCAATGGAGTTTATTTTGAAGCATAGTTTGATTGAGGAGGAGCGTGTAAAAGAGAGATTGGCATCTATGCATAGCCTCTTGTTGGATAGATAAAGTGCCATTAGATACTATGAAGACTTGGGAAGAATAAGGGCTGATGCATTCAATGAAAACATAAAGGAAAAAGGGCTATGTGAAGGCATGTTGGTTATGAGGTATAATAGTGCTTTGGACAATACCTTTCAAACAAAGTTCAAGGCAAAGTGGGAAGGTCCTTTTGTGGTGCATAAGGTGTATGATAATGGAAGCTATCATCTCAAGGACTTGGATGGAAAGATGCATAAGGCAAGAATCAATGGGATCCGAATCAGGCCTTATGTGACGAGAATCATGTGATGAAGCAAGAAATGCGTATGGAACACTTGAAAGTGTTCCATGCTTATTGGGGGGGCAATATGTGACGTGTTTTTACGGAATGATGCAAGCAACCCCAAGGAATTTGGAAAGGGGTTTTTAATGCTTTTGGGTCCCTTATATGTAAATAAATAATGCTTGTACAAAGGGTACAAAGGCAGTGTGTGCCAGCTGTCTCTACGCATGCGGGCCAGTTGTGCGGGGTGCATAGTTTTGCTGTTTTTGTACATAGACGTGTCGAAACTTGAAAGAGTCACTTCGTACATGAAAAATACTAAAAAAACTGATTTTTTATCATCTTGAGTTTGTGAGTGAGTGGGGGATTTGACAGAGGAAGATCTAGCAGCAAGAAGCCCTGATTGCCGCGAGGGATAGAGGCATTTGGGAGTAGAGCAGCCTGTCTTGCTAGTCGAGGGCCCGATGTGGTGAGTTGAGAGTGTGTCTCTCATCAATGGGATGATGAAAGTGGGTGCTTAGCTCTGCATATTGACCTCTCTTCATCTTGTTTTGAGGTATGGTGGCTATGGTGGGTGCAGCTCCTTGTGGTGCAGCTAGTCGAGGGTAAACTATGTGCTGCAATGCCTTGCTTGTACATATATCAAAGGGCAAGGTTTCCCCAAAGTTTTCCATCACTTTTTTTGATATTTTTTTGCTGAAATTTGTGGGTTTTCAAATTAAGCTTGATTTGAGTGGGTTTTGGTCAAGCTATGTGTATATATGGGAGCGCCTATGGAAGCCCTACTACCACATGGAAGGGCGTTTGAAAAGAAGTGAAGCTCTTTGAGATATAGTCAAACGTGCAGAGATTTCCATGGTTTTTTTCTCACTTTTTTCCTTGATTTTATTGCTTCCTTGGTGTCTTTGAGTGTAGTGGGAGTTGTAGCGGTGTAGAGGGAAGCTAGTCGGAGCTACTCGAGGCTAGTCGAGGTTGAGTGTGTGTGAAATTGAAAAAATTAGTGAGATAAGATCACCCATATTATCTCGAGAGAGCTATTTTCTTCATCCTCTTTTCTTGGTGTTGGTTTGAGGTGTTGTAGAGGCCAGCCCCCCAATCCTTCACAACGTTGTGTCAACGTCCCTGTGAGGCTGTCAGGCTGTCAGTTATAGTTCTTCTCTGGCTTTGACTTGTGGCTATGGTTGTTGCCGACTATATTTATAGGTACTTGCAATAATCTCATCCAACCTGGCCGGCAGTTAACACCATCTCATAAATCTCTACATTTCCCACCTTGGTCATCACTAAGCTTTGCCCAAAAGCTATTTGATTTGTTTCTTGTGAAGCTCCTGCGCCCCAGCCTCAATCATTATTATCTTAGTTTGATGCTATTTTTAGGAAAATTATTTCCTTCTCATAGTTTTGTCTTACAAAGTATTGCCGTCTTATGCTCAGTGGCCAACATCCTATTGCACCCTTGTTTCTTTTGACGTGCTTGGTAGGCAGCCCAGATTTTGGTGCTTTTCCTAGAGTTCTATATACAGTTTTATTAAAATTTGTTGCCTTATTGGCAGTTCACTGTAGTCACTTCCTTTAGATACATGTTGGTTGTACAAAACTAGAATGGCGGGGTCAAGTTTTAGTGCAAAAGCTTTCAATATTTGTCTAAGAGATTTGCCTTATGAGTCGATTCTTCCATGCACTAACGGTTTAGTAATTCTGATAGTGCTCAGAGATGTCCAGAAAAAGTACCATGGTGAGTACCATGATGCATGGTACGTAGAACCATGATAATGATTGCTATTTCAAAGTTTCTATTTGATTTGTTGAAAGCGTCTTTGATGCCATGGTACATACATTCATGATGATGATTACTATTTTACATATTTTATTTGATTTGTTGAAAGCATGTCTACTATTTCAAAGTATTTCTATGCGTCTCTAATGCCATGGTGAATACCGTGATGCCATGGTACGTAATGCCATTAAGATGATTGCTATCTCAAAGTTTTTATATATGTCTCTAATGCCATGGTGAATACCGTGATGCCATGGTACGTAAAGCCATGATGATGATTACTATTTCAAATTTTTCTGAGCGTATATAATGCCATGGTGAATACAGTGATTCCATGGTACGTAAAGCCATGATGATGATAGCTGACAATTGGGATCTTGGGGACCCTAGTATGTTCAACATATCGCGACTTTGTATATATGTGTGCACATGTGGTTATGTTGATATTACATTTGTTTCTATGTCCTCTGCACATGTGATTGCATCGGCATTACGTTTGTTTTTATGTCGTCTCTAGAGCGGCGTCGCGAACCGTCTCTAAAGACAATGTGACGTGGTTATTTCTAACCTTGATGCCATGGTACGTAAAGCCATGATGATGATAGATGACAATTGAGATCTTGGGGACCCCAGTATGTTCCATATATTGCGGCTTTGTATATATGTGTGCACATGTGGTTACGTTGATATTATATTTGTTTCTATGTCCTCTGCACATGTGATTGCATCGGCATAACTTTTGTTTTTATGTCGTCTCTAGGGCGGTGTCGCGAACCGTCTCTAAAGACAATGTGACCTGGTTATTTCTAACCTTCACGTATTGATATATTGTTTGAGTTGATGTTGTTTACAAGATAAAAGTTACTTCAGGCAGTGTGTACATCGGCTCAAAGATATTGATGCTGCTCAAAGATCTTGAAGAATTTGCATCAATTCAATTATATATATAGGTTTATTGTACTTCCAAAGGTGCTTGAAAGCACATATTGTATATTATGGAGTGATGTAGCTCCTGAAAAATGAATTTTGTAAGCTTTGATAATTGTTAATATAACAGTGCATGTATATGGTGCGATGGGTTTTTCCCTTGTACCCCCAAGGGTTTTTTCATCTACAGTTAGGGACTCCTATTTCAGTGGGGGTGTTGGAGCTATATAGAGAGCCCACACTCATGCTATATATAGCTATGAGTCCCCACTATATATGTGTACTAAGGGTGTGCTCTATATACACTTTGGGGATTGCATATGATAGTGTCGTCTCTCTCTTCTCGTCTACCTACGCTCCCTCCCTCCGATTCAACAGTTTCATTGATACAATTATTATTCTCGGTGATATCATGATGTTGTTTCGTTGATACCATGGTTATTCTTGGTGATACCATGATGTTGTTTCGTTGATACCATGGTTATTCTCGGTGATACCATGATGTTGTTTTGTTGATACAATGATTATTATCGGTGATATCATGATGTTGTTTCGTTGATACCATGGTTATTCTCGGTGATACAATGATGTTGTTTGGTTGATACAGTGATTATTCTATGATGCTTTTCGTTGATACCATGATGATTCATTCATTTTTATTGACACAATGATGATATTTTGTTAATACTTTGATGATACTCATTGATAACACCATGTTGATAAATGTCGTTTTATGTAGTATATACACATGTCATTTGCATCACGTAATCACGCATCTTGTACTTTTACGTTATCGTGCGTATATATGTCATCAAAAGAGTGGCGTCGCAAACCATCTCTTATGCCATTGCGAACATAATTATTTCACTAACGATGCTATTAATTTTCATGACTATGTTTTTTTAGTCTATGATCTATGTAGGATTTATCAAAGAATTGATTTCATGAAGACAAACTTGGTGACTATAAAAGATTTATAAAGACATGTTTGGTGATGCCATATTGATGACAAGCTACACAGCAGATTGACGGAGACACTTTTGATTATGAGATAATGATTATGATGCCATATTGATGACAACATGCAGACATGTTTGGTGATGGGATATTAATCACAAGCCACACAGCAGATTCACGGAAACACTTCTGGATACGAGCTAATCGATAGACTTTATTCATTATTGTATTTGATAGGGTAGGAGTAATGTAACTCCTCATAAAACATTCATTGTAAAAGGGGTGATGTAGCTCCTCATAAAATATTCATTGTAAAAGGAATGATGTAGCTCCTCATGAATATTTGTATATACAATGATTTTTATAATATAACGGTGGGTGTATATAGAGATGTGGGCTTTTTCCTTGACCCCCCAAGGGTTTTTTCATCCACAGTTAGGGACCCTTATTTGAGTGGGGGTGTTGAGCTTATATGTGAAGCTACTGAATATATGGCTTCTCTATATATGGCACCCAGGTCCCCTCTATATATACATCATCTCCTGTGTGTATTCTACACACATTGGGGTTCTATTTCTGCGATCTCTCTTTCTCTCTCAACAAAATCTAGATCTAATCTAGTTTTAAACTCAAAATAAACCTAACTCTAATCTAAGCTTAAATCTAACCTAAACCTAAATGTAATCTAACTTAAATCTAGTTAATCTTAAATCTAAATCTAGTTTAATATTAAACTCAACATAAACCTAAATCTAATCTAATTTTAAATCCTAAACCTAAATGTAATCTAACTTAAATCTAACATAGCTAGCTAATCTTTAATACTGTCCTAATTTTAAATCTAACCTAATCTTAAACTCAACATAAACATAAATCTAAATGTAATCTAACCTAATCTAATTTAAGTCTTAACCTAATCTCTCCCTCTTTGTTTTCTCCCCTTACCTCTCTCTTTTGTCTTCTCCCCCTCTCTCTCTCTTCTTTCTCTTTGTTTTCTCCTCTCTCTCTCTCTCTCTCTCTCTCTTAATTTCTTTCAAAGACACAATGTGTGTGTGTGTGTGTGTGTGTGTGTACGCGTGTGTGTGTGAGAGGGAGAGAGAGAGAGAGAGAAAGAGGGAAAGGGAACATGAGAGAGAGGAGAGGGAAGGAGCATACCTGGCTCTCCTTCCTCTCCTCGTGTGTGTGTGTGTGGGGGGGGGGGGGGGGGGCGTGGGGGGGGAAAGAGAGAGAGAGGGAGAGCGTGTCGAGCTATATATAATATCTACAGAGCGCGGGCTACCTCTTTGCTGAGATCTGAATTTTTGGGCGCTCTCGATTTATTTTTTACCCCTGCCAGCGTCGCTATGGGTGTCGCTATAGGCGTCTCAATGTAACAAATAAAATAGCAACACTCATAGCGACGCCCATAGCGACACCGTGGATTTTCACTATTGAGCATCGCACTGCGAGCGTTGCTAATGTGAAGTACCTCTTGTAGTGATAGTGACGCCGTGGATTGTCACTTTTGAGCGCCGCACTGCGAGCGTCGCTAATGTGAAGTACCTCTTGTAGTGTCGACAATGGGAGAATGAGAGGAACTAGACTTTGAGGTTGTTGCTAGAGAATGAGTTGACCTTCAAATACATCTCCACGATGATGCTGTGCACCACATTACAGTGAACAATGATTGGCATCTTAGTCACCTTCGCGAGTATCTTAATCTCAGATATCCTTGCCCAAGCAATATATCTTTGTAATCAATGAGAAGATGGTTTTCTCCTGGAAAGAGAAGAGCTTGCTGTGCGAGAATGTTTCGTTTCCACGATGTATTTTTGTAAAATCTTGTAACTGACATGGATTTTGTCCACATTAATACATACGGTGTTTTGAATTTCGGTTCTACGCATACTTGTTTATTCTCAGCTTGTTCAAGTTTTTGATTGAAACGTGCAATTTATTTGTTGTGGAGCAAAAATGTTTTCAATTGATGTCTTTCAATGCTTTGTCAGGTGATTTTGTTTAAAATTAAAGTTTTAAGTTATTTTGACATTAATTTGAGTGCTTTTAAAAAAGTGACTTTGGGTATATAAGTGACTTTCTAGTTTTTAAACTTCATTTCTCACATTCACAAAAATATAGCTCTAAGCTCTCTTTGCATCTTCTTCGTGAATGAACTCATGGCAACGTCTACTGATGCACTTCTCACACAATTAGAAAAGGTAGGACTTGCAAATCGAGCACATAAACTACTTAGTGTGTTCGAGGGTACAATTGACATGCAGGCCACTGCCAACCTTCATGCAGAGGCATTCAAAAGCTTTCTTGACTACATGGTGTAGCAGATGGAGGAATATGCCATAATCTTTGAGGGATCTGACACGGTGTGGTTGCCAGTGGATTTGTTGAAGCATCTCTATGCGGCTAACAAAAACTTTCGGTTTCGCTTGTTGAGGTTTATTAAAGGCCTCATGGAATGGGACTTCAAGATAGAGGATAAGGACGATCTCATGGATTTGGGCATGGGGTGCATAGGCACCAAATTTATTTCGTATATTTCATAGGACATGGTTCTGGCATTACTTGTGCTTGAGAGCATGGACAAGGGAAAATCAAAGAAAAAGGTCAAACAAAGATCTTCTGTGACCATTGTGGAGGAATCAAATGAAGTTATCAAAGAGATAGATGAGCAAGCCGAAGCATCTATGGCACTCGTACTCATGCAAGATCCCAGCACCACTGAGGAGGAAGATCGAATGATAGAGGGAGATGAGGTGTTGGAAGAGATCCTGGACCTCCAAATTCTCACTTTGCATCCAGTGGTGGTGGATGATCATCAATTTTTGTTCCTTGAGGACATTGCCAAAATGTGAGGACTTAGAGAAGATGAGTCGCTTGCAGTGCTTACTATTTATGCGGGCATGAAGGATCCCAGTGGGAAGGAAGAGAAAGTCAATTTTCAAATTGATTTCAAAGACCAAGATCTCCCAGCAAGCCTCTCTTTCCTCCCAGTGAAAACGAACAACAATTGGTGCAAACAATAGCAAGTACACTAGTGGAAATAAAATATATCATGTGCCTCTTTCTACGAAAGCGTACCAGAGAGCGCATTTCATCCACACAAACCACTCATTGCAATTGGTAGGGATGATCGATATAGCATCGATCTTACAAAGAAAAATCTTGAAGAGAGGGATGAAGAAACTGAGGTAAATAAATCTAAACCTCGTGGAATTTCTAGTATTCCTTACTACAAGTGTTAATATCAATTACATTCTTTGCAGATGGCTTATCATGTTGATAAGTTCGCAATGCGTACTCCAGGTTCGCGCAACATCTCCACGGGTAGAGATAGTCTCTTTGGCACTACCTGAGCCATCTGGGGCCATCGATTCTTAGAGTTGCTCACACAGAGTTCTCCAAGAATGGTTCTGCAGAGTTGCTAAAGTGTAAAAAATTAAGTGGCATACTCGTTGAAGATGCTCTCACCTTAAACGCTCACAAATGTATATTGGTGGATCGAGAGGCAACATTGCATGCCTTTACAGGCAAACACCCACGCTCGGTCCTCTCCCAACGTACCGTGAGCTCAGGTAGGTCAAGGGTTGACAAACCCGGAGAAAATTGTAAAATCCATTGGTGTCAAGTCAGCCATTCGCCCATTACCCAAAGATGTAATTTGTAGAAAAACCAATCGACCATGATGTAATATTCGAATCAATAAAGAATAAATGTTTTTGTCAATGGTTTTTGTGACCATTCAGTACTTGTTTTTTATTCATATTGTTCAATAATTTTCATTTTCGCCCGCCGAGACACGTACACAGAACCTCGAACATGCAGCTACTGAGCAGCTGGGGCAGCGTTTCAGAAATAATTTTTCAAAACAATGCGATTGGGGGGGGGGGGGGGGGGGGGGGGGGGGGGGAGCGTATGGGGTCAAGAAGGACATGTGATGCATCGCGGCATTGGGCGGGGTCGGACAGTGCAAACAAAGCCCCTGTGCGCCACGGCACGTAGGGAGCAATTTTGCTAGTGTAGGGGGGTCGTACGGGGTCAAGAAGGACATGTGATGCATTGGTGGCATCGGGCAGGGTCGGATGATGCAAAAAAATCCCCTACACCGCCGATGCATTACATGCCTTTCTTGATCCCGTACGCCCCCCCCTTGTTTTGCAAAATTATCTCCGAAACGCTCCCCCCGGCCACCCGGTGTCTACGTGTTCTAGGTTCTGTGCATGTGTGTGCCTCGGTGGGCAAAAATGGATCCATGGTGGTGAACTTAAATCTAACATATCCAACAATTCAAATACTCATAAAAAACAATGTACAAATTAAAATTGAACAATCGCTCGGAATGGTAGAAATTCGCCAATTGATACTATAGAGAAAGATTACAAATCTCATGAAGAGAGAGTACATGGGATAAACTATTTAGTGCTAAGGATGAATCCGTATTCTTTAAAGTTACACGCTTTGCATGCCATCTTGAAAAAGCTACACCAAAATGTCTTCGAAGGCATCTTGTAAGGTCAGTAAAGTTGCACGTTGTATTCTTGTAATGGAATCACTATATTCATGTATCATCTCTCTCACCACCCGAGAGAAGTCCGCTTTGGGTATGATTGGCTCAGTGCACTTTTGGTATTTCCTGATCTTACGCAAAGCCACTATGCCTGGCCTCCATCTCCGCTTTTTCTGTGTTGTTGATGGTGGTGGAGGAGCCGCTGCCTAGCCCATTGAGGAAGATCATCTTTGTATTTTTTCCTCCTCTACTCTTGGGTTTGCTTCTCTTCTAGTGTCACCTTGTCCCTTTTTCTTTTTGCACATTGCTTGGCTCTTTGAGGGATGTTTAAAGGCTTTGAGCTCCCAGGCTTTGCTAGCTTGTTGGGTGGCTTGAGCTTATCTTGTGCCGCCTTCTTCTCTACCTCTGCTCGTGCTTGTAAGTTGGCCAAATGAGCTCTCTCGGCCTTAGATCTCTACCTTTCCTCTTGCTCTCTCTGTCTTCTCTGCTCTTCTTGCACTCTAAAGGCTTCCTTTTCAACTGCCTCTTTCTTTTCCCTCTCCCTTTGTCTTTTCCTCCTCTTGGCCTCTTTTGCTTTAGATACCGGGTCGCCTGGTATTACCTTGATTGCTCTTTCTTTGATTCATGGTGGAAACTTTCACGGCGTAGTATGTGGGGTGGCTTGAGCAGCAGTGGTTGTGGCAGAAGGCGATGGCGGTGGATTTTCAAGCGGACCTCGATATTCCTCTTCTGTTTCTCTAGTTTCTTGTGTTGTTCTACAAAGAGGTGAAATCAGTGGGGGATCTGGAAGAGGTGTGCGAGTGGCATGGGTTAAATTGTCGAGACCTCTAAATATGTATCGCATGTTTCTTTGATCATCTAGATTTGATGCTTAGGGAGGCTCTTGGGTGTTCAGAGCAGGCTGGGGCAGTGGGTTATCCGCTTGTGGTTGGGGATGTGGATTTGAAGCCATGGATTCTGCATGGGGTTCTCCCTGTGGATTTTCTGCGGTGTGAGTGGTTGTGGTGGTATTGTTGTGCATAGTGCCAGCCTGCTCATGTGAATCATCGACGTGGTACAAGATGTGAGTGCGTGTGCATTTGTGCTTGAGTGGATCTTCTAGAATGTACAAACAAGAAATGAACTTCAAGTTGTGAGTTTTGTCAAAATTTGTTACATGAAACCACTAATTGGGGCGTCAACAAATCACGTGGCATTACAATGTATGCTCAATATTATGGGAATGGCTAGTGTCAAAAATTTATTGATTTTCCACCCAACGTCTGTCATTTTGTCGCCTTCTGGCCAACCACCGTCGAAATCAATCTTTTGCACTAGAAGCATGATATGATTGAGATCACCGGCCTGACGCTAACCACTTTCTCTCTTCTACATTTCAAGCTTCTTTGCACTCTAGTCTTCTTCCTTTCTCTTTTCGCTTAAACTCTGTAGAACCAATTGAACATTTCGTGCAGGGCATTGCTCTTTTTCCTCCCACCTTCATGCCTTGTATTTTTAAAATACACTGGTTTTGCTTGGTAGTGTGAGCGCCCCATTCCTTAGCTACTCCAGATGCCCAATGAGCCGAATGTGTCGAGAAAAAATTGAGTTATGAGCAAAAAGAATATGCTGCAAAAATATAAACCTTTAGTTCAAACATTGATGTTTTTTTATTCCAAAGACAAAGTGTTCAACATGTAATGTGTTATGTGTGTCTCCCCCCAGGCATCCATCATTTGCGTTGTGAAACTATTGATTACAAACTTTAAAGTGGATATCTCAACAGAAGTTAGATTTGCCTTTTCAAGGAAATGAAAAATATCATCTACAGACTTCCACACATGAGCACGCTTAATTTCCTAGGGCTGCTTCGTTACCTCTATAGGTGGTAATGTCACACACTTTTTTCCAAAATTGAAACTCATTGGGACTTTGAGAGTTACAATAGTCTGAAAGCATATGCCTAGCTTTACTACCACTCATACATATTTTATTGGGACAATCCAGTGTACTTCCAGATACCTTCCTATCCTTTCATAGATCTTCTTCACCGCCATGCAGGCCAACGCTTGATAGAATAGATTCAAGTTCTCTGATACACTCTTCCCTTCTTTCTGCAGGCTCTATATTCCAAGCATAATTAATATGGAGTAGAAGCAGCTTGTCAAGAATTTGTAGACGGACATGAAGAGTGCACACATGCATATTTATCAGAGGAATCGGTAGAATAGGATCCCAATTTGGATCATCCATGTCTGGATTAGGGGGTACACTCTGGTTACAACTGAGGATACCTTGAAACCATTGTTGGAGTGCTTTACCCACTGTTTGTTTAGTGGTCATACCTTTTGCAGAATTGACTGCAGCTTTGCCACCCTTACCTTTCGCAGAGTTGACTGTAGCTTTGCCACCCTTCCCTTGACTTAGTTCCTAATGAGACTTTACTGTGGCAACAACAAATGCATGGAAAGAGGGTCATTGCACCTTGCTTGCATGCTAACATACACTCATTAGGGCCAAAAGGGACTCAAAAAGGGTTGTGTAAGGAATTGATTAGCTTGCTAATTAGCGGAGCATTTGACGGTCAAAACGGCTCCAAATTTGACCATTTTGGGTATTCAAAGCATATCTAGGGCTTTTAAAGAGTATCCTGGTACAGATCTTTCAATATGAATCAAAGATGTCATTGTCACACTACTTTCTTCCCTACTGGACCTATTTTGTTGGCTTGGCAGCAAATACAAAATTTTCAGTTTTGAATTATGGTTTTCCTCATTACTCTTTCTCTCAAGCCATTTCATTAGGCTCTCTTCACCCTCACAAGCTTTCCAAGGTCTCTCTACCTTTGCAAGAGGACCGCCATTTCTGGTCTAGCTAGAAGGACCACTGTGGTTTTTCTCTCTTCACCATTGCAAGAGAACCACCATTTTGTTCTCGTCACCCTCACAAGCTTTCCAAATTTTCTCACTAGTTTTGCTTGGCTACAAGATTGCTTCAACCTCACAAGTTTTCCCATCATTTCTACTCTGCATGGAAACCATTTTTCTCTCACCCTCACAAGATTTTCAAATTTTCTCACTAGTTTTGCTTTTCCTAGAAGCTTACTTCAGCCTCACAAGTTTTCCAAACTCACTAGTTTTGCTCTGGTTAGAAGCTTCCTTCAGCCTCACAAGCTTTTTCACCATCTGCACTCTGCCTAAAAACTCATTACTTTGTTCCATATGAAAATCAAGCTCAATCAAGTGTAAGAAACCGTGAGGGTTGTGTATCAAAGGTTTCATGCTTCTGGGCTCAAGCATTACAAAGCCAAGGGAGCAAGAAAATGGATATGGACAGAGGTCAGCTTGTATCCTGTTGATCCACGAATTGGAAGGTAAATAGAAAAATTTGAAGCCTTACTCTCATAAATAGATTTCCATGGTGACCATCTACATTTGGAGAAGGATCCACTTGTTTCTAAAAGTACAGGAAGGATTATTCAACAGGAGGTTTAAAAGCTAAAAGATTCACTTAGTTTTCTCAGAAGTCACATTATCAAGCACAAACTTCATTCTTCATATCAACAAGAAAGGGAGGATGACAAAGAAGAAGCAATGCACTAAAATAACTAAATTGGTACCAAGGGAGGAAATTATAGAGGATGAGATCGAAGAACCAACAACAACCACCTTGGTGTGAACATCACAATCATTCCAGGGAGGAGACTATTTAGATGCAAAGTTACAATATCATTCCTTGCAAAAGACTATCATTTTAACAATATAATTACTTGGAAATATTATTTTCAATCTCCTTGCAAAACATTCATTTTCACAATATAATACCTTGTAAAGTAACAACATATGTTCCTCTAAACATTGCAACATCAAGATTTACACTTTATCTCCCCTTTGCCACACAATCTTTTTACTCATCTATAACTCCTAAGACAAGTTTCCGTCGATCCTTTTAACTATTCTAACATTTGTGTGAGATCAAACTTGAGCTTGAAAATTTTTCACTCTTCTATGTAGACTTCCATGTGACCATGATCCTATAACATGACATCTAGAAACCATTGGCCATGGACCATCATTATTAGAATCTTCATCACCCTCGAGTCCCTTTGCCTTTAAGCCATGTTAATAAAACTTCGTTGCTTCAGCTCTTTTGACTCAACTTAAAATTACAACTTTCAAATAGAGAAAAATGACAAAATTTTAACATCAGAGATGAGTCTGAAATGCCCAAAAACCTCGAAAACAACTAGCTATATGCGTCGTTCTGACACCCGGAGAGGTCGGTATGGCCAAAAAAGGCCTTCGGAGGCACTATCCCGTACGGTGCGAGGAGAGGGGTAGGCACAGTCTAGCTACCCCTCTCCTCGCACCGTACAGGATAGGACTCTGTCTACCCCTCTTCTTGCACCATACGGGATAGTGCCTTCGGAGGCCTTTTTTGGCCATACCGACCTCTCCAAGTGTCAGAACGAGGCATATAGCAAGTTGTTTTTGGGGTTTTTGGGCATTTCGGACTCATCTATGATTTCAAAAGTTTCAAATAATATAACTTTTAAAAGTTACAAGTATTATATTTTGTAAAATAAAATTGAGTAATTTTGTGACTATGCTTGGGTTCAATATGCTTAATAGATCTATATATAAAAAGACATCTATAGTAGGCAAGAAAGGTAAATCTGTGAATGCAAATAACCCACACGTAACGATTGGGGTAATGAGATTCTAAAACTAACCCCCTATCCTATTGTGCAAGTAAGGCATAGTGTGGCACCAAATTGGCGTTTCAAAAATGACCCACACAACATGAGGGGGTAATGAGATTCTAAAAATACCCCCTATCCCGTTGTGCAAGCAAGGCATAGTGTGGCACCAAATAGGCATTTTGCTAATATCTTGTACGCATGAGAAAAACCAATGCAATCCAAATAATAAGGTCACTCAATATTTTTTTGCATGGTGTGTGCATGCAGCTAGAACTACGCGATGAGGGGGGGGAGTGACAAGCTGTATGATGCCCTCTTCGCGCGGTCTGGGTAGGAGCAAACATGATGCAACATGGGGAGTGTCAAAGTCTCTAAGCGCTTTTGCACATGGTCTAGAAAAATAAATCCAAATAAGAAGGCCACTCAAGATTTTTTTGCATGGTGTTTGCATGGAACCAGAATGACGCGATGAGGGGTGGAGTGACAAGCTGTATGATGCCCTCTTCGCGTGGTGTGGGTAGGAGCTAAAATGATGCAACATGGGGAGTGTCAAAGTCTTTGAGTGCTTTTGCACATGATTTAAAAAAATATTCCAAATAATAAAGTCACTCAAGATTTTTGTGCATGTTGTGTGCATGGAGCCTGAACGACCCAATGAGAGGGGGAGTGAAAAGCTGTATGATGCCCTCTTTGCACGGTGTGGGTAGGAGCTAAAATGACGCAACATGGGGAGTGTCAAAGACTCTAAGCGCTTTTGTACATGATTTAGAAGAACCCTAGAAATCCAATTAACAAGGTGATCAAGGTTCTTATGTGGTGTGGCCATAGAGCTAGAACAACGTGATGGGAGGGTGACAAGCTCACAAATGACAAGAGCACTATGGGCAAGAGCTGGACTGGTGCGATAGGGGGAGGAGTGAAAACTTCATTGAGTCCTTTTGCGCACAATGTGGGTACACTACCGAAACGGGGCGAGTGGGGGTAGAGTAACTAGATCAATCAAGCCAGAGTCGCACAGTGTGGTCATTGATCCAAAACAATGTGAGAAAGGATGTCTTCAGGGTGGTCCCATGTTGATGTAGATATCATGTACGCACGTGCTAAGTGCAAGCTCTCGATGTGGTGCTTAGAAGTAGAGGCTAAGTGAAAAGTAGACATTTAAAAAAATACGATTTAGTCATTAATAGGTGTCACCATCACTATTTGAAAAGAAAGATTTCGTATCTTCTAGCTTAATATTCTACAATATTAAATAGAAAAGAGCACTTGTACATCAGGCCCAGAATATGATGTTATCCGTAAAAAATAACAGGAACGCCATTAAGTATAGGCAATTTAGCCAAATGAAAGTGACATTTAGACGTTTTCCGCTAAAGTGGAAGCACAAAGCTCAAGCTAGAGGAGACAAGAATTCCATACTTTTGTATACGTGTCAAGTGAGTATTGGCCTATTTCTTAATCCGTGGATTACCAAATAGCCCTTTTTTAGACGTTTTTAGCCCTAATGTTTTCAAGTCTCTTGCCAAATGCCACTCCACTTGGAACGTACCTAGACCTAAAACCTGCAAGCGTTGTCCTTCTTGTTGTTGCTGAATGACGTCAACTATTGGGGTGTGATTAAAATACCATTCGAGAGACTCATGTGTCTCATGTGGGAGATGAAAAGCTGCCAGTCCCCAAATATTCTTCTTGGATTTAACACCTAAACAGGTGTTTCCCTTCTCGTTGACATTTAGCTCAACATCAACGCACACCAAGGCTCTGTTCATAAGCGTGACGCTTACCCTTTCGAGTCGTTGACCTTTGACAATCTGGCACTCATCAAGCTTCATCACAAATATAACTTTTCCATCACACTCTTCCTGTGTCAACCCAAACAATCAAATCATTGACTCCTAAAGCTTCAACAAGTTAGCATAGACATTATTGAACTCGTTGTAACGAAAAGATTTGTTCTCTTCTAGTGGCAGGACATCCTCCACATATTGAAATCCACCCAACAAGCTTGCAACATCATTATTGGTGCACCTTTTTGCGATGCTAACACTGTAAGGCATTGGCAGCAACCTAAACTTTTCTTTTTCTCTATGACATAGTGTGACAAGCCTATACAAAGCTTTGTAGGAAACTTATTCTTGCGCTGTCACACACCTCCATCATCTCTGGAGGTGAAACAATGTTCTTCAGTTCACTAAAATACTTCTGGCGCAAAACTTAGCAATGGTAGCATTGGTTAGATCATCCAATAGCTCCACCAACTCCTTTGGTTTAATGATGTGCTGCAGCAGAGTATGTCCGATAGTTTCAGCATTGGACTCGATTCCCATCATCGTCCGAGCCAAGTTCCTACATATTGAAATAATATTACAGCAAAATACAAAAAATGTACGAAATTAGAAGCTTGCATTTGTATTTCTACCGAGTTTGACGGATACGTTTCTTTCGAGCTCCACTGATTGAATATAGCCTAGGCATCGCATGTCTCTTGCGCTTGTGAATGTGATAGCCCAATGGAATGTGTGTGAGATGATCGATTCGCCGGCGCATATTACGTACAATGTGTTGTAGCTGAACATAATTGTCTAGACGACACTCTTGCTCCATTTTTTGATGCTCTTCCTTTGTTATAAGCTTTGGCAGCTCGTCATTAAGCTACTTCGTCTTCTCATTGGCTTCCCCTATGACTTGCTGAATGTCTTTCACGTACTTCTCTCGCAATAAAGAATAGGCAGCACAGAGATGTTTTCTTGCTTCCCTTTCATTGAAAAACGCTGAATCTCTAGCAGTAGCCAAGCAGTCCGTCTCTTCTATCTCCACTAAATTGCAGTGGCTCAGTGACATTACGAAAAGGGGGTGATGCATTGGTCATTGGATCACCATGGTAAATATGGCCATCAACCCATAAGTTGATTTCCTTGCCTCCATGGTTTCGTACCTGGTCTCCAGCATTGGGATTAGATGTGCCAAGTCACACAGTTGCATACTCCTGCTCTAAATGAGCATTTAATCGATATCGTTTTGATTTGTTAGTAATGTTTTGCAGTGATAGGGGATTGAATGACATTTTGTTAGTTAATCAAGAAAATTAATGAGAATAATTAATGTGTAATGGTGACTGCTACAAGCAGGTGAAGGTGGCTATGAAGAAAAGAAGTAGAGAGTACTGAGAGTTAAGAGAAAAAAATTATGTTGTGGAGGGAAGAAAGAGAGGGAGTGCAACTTAATCTCCTTTGATTTTGAAGTGCTGATCATGAATATATAGAGAGAAATGTTGTAGCACACAGAGGTAATGGAGTTTTCCATTCCACTCAGCTAGAGCTGGAGTGGGAGAAGCATGAGGGGGGGGGGGGGGAGGGGGACACACACACACACACACACACACACACTCAGAGAGAGAGAGAGAGAGAGAGAGAGAGAGAGAGAGAGAGAGAGAGAGAGAGAGAGAGAGAGAATAAAGGAAGAGAGAGTGGGAGAGGACAGATCTCCAACCTTCGAGGATCTGCACTTTTTTAGAAAGAGACAGCCAAGAATGTTTCTTAATGATTGGAAGAGGAAGTGACATGAGAGAAAAGAGGAGAGAGAGAGAGAGAGAGAGAGAGAGAGAGAGAGAGAGAGAGAGAGTTGGCTCAGGTTTTAGAGAGAATGCAGTGAGAGAATGTGGAAAATCTGCTTTTTTGGCAGGGGGGCTAAAAAGTGCCTCCTTTGATGAGTTCTAAGTGAGAGAGAGTGTTATATGTTAGAGAGAGAAGAGGGGTGGAAAAAAGGCATTTGAAAATTCATTTATCCCCCTCTCTTGTGGATTACTAAATAAACTATTTTCAAATTCAATATATGAAAATGGCTTTTTCAAAAACCTGAGCATAGGCCTTCTTGCCCTCTCTTTTAGGCTTGGTCAAACTTGGCTTAAGCTTTAAGCATTCCCTTAAATTTCCAAATAACGAGGCCCTCCTATACCCCATTCACTTCCTAATGTTGGGAGTGGGAGCTATGACACTCTTTGGTATGGTTTGTAAGTATTATATGTATGCATTAAGTTACCGAATATGTATATGTTACTTGAATATTTATCTTATGGTGGTTAATTGTTTAGTTTATAAGAAGTTACCGTGATGCGCCCTCCGACACGCTGAGACGAGAAGTATGGGTACAAGCATGGATTTTCGGCCCTTTTGACTCAGTTGTAGGAGAAGGCAGAGGCCATCCACTGGGAGGCATTACCACGAGGGTGGCACCCTCCATATATGTTTTTTTTGTAGTTGCGGTCATCTTGATACAATTGTGCTCATTACATGTATAGTTTGACATTTATGTTTATGATTTTGCATTTTGGTTACGATTATGATAATGGTATGGCAATCAGGTTATGGTTATGGTTTTGCAGTTATAATATGGCAATCAGGTTATGGTTATGGTTTTGCAATTATGCTATGGCAATCATGTTATAGTTATGGTATGGCAAGCAGGTTATGGTTATGGTTTTGCAAATATGGTTTGGCAGTTAGGTTATGGTTATGGTTTTACAATTATGGTATGATAAGCAAGTTATGGTTATGGGTTTTCACATATGGTTTGGCAATCAGGTTATGGTTATGGTTATGGTTTTGTAATTATGTTGTGAATATCGTAACAATTTTTGAACTATATTACATTTATGGTTTAAAAATCTTCTTGTCGCTATGGTTACGATTTTTAAATCATGGTACAATTCTTGCTTGAAAATGTTCATAACGTTATACTTTCGGTTTTCAAGTGATTTTTTAGTTACGGTTAGAAAATCTTCATGTCGTTGTGCCTATGGTGTGGGAGTCGACGTTATGGTTATGCTTTTGAAAACTTGTTATGTTTAAACTTTTGATTTTGTGGTTTTGCTATGCTTCCAATTTTTTTTCATATGTACTGAATGTATCTCTCGCTCTTCAACGCCAAATTGTAGGTGGAGTGCAGTTGCTTTTGCACTCTCTTTTGAGCAAGGAGAATCAGTTCCTGATGCTACAGTACATGCAACATGAGTTCCCAACCCTCTCTGTCCAAAATGAAAATTGCAGGCTTTGGTGCGGATATAGGTGTCAGAATAAGCGCGAGTATATCCCTCACAATAGGCATCGGTATGTCCCTTGGAATAAGCATCGGTATGTGTGTTGTTATCAACGGTTATATTATTGATGCTCATTTCATCGTTTATTTTTATGATAAATATAATGGCGCTTATACCGATGACCATATGATACCAATATTGATACTGATGCTTATGCCAGATATTTTTATTCTTAAAAAACCCTTATTATCCTCGATACACGCATCGATATTCATGCAACGTGTTGTAGTGATAATCTCTTTTAGAAAGGAGGATAGAAAATCCACCCTCTTTGTATTTACCATCATTGTTTGTGGGCATGTATTACATGTTCTATGTTGGCAGCCCATGAGGCAGATTCATGAAGAAATAATATCTAAGTATCTTGTTTGGGTTGAATTGGTGAAATTATTTGCATTCTTATGGTCATCCATTGGGGATCTTGATACTTATGTTGGCAGAATGCTTGTTGCTCCTACTATCAATGGCCCTAATGGGAACATGCATGAATATTTATGAGACATACATATCAAACTCAAAAACGATGGAAGATTAGCTTCAAGGTATTGTTAGAATAGTTATTTATCTCGAGTGGGGAGTTTAGCAAGGTCTTACAATCACATTTAAGGAATTGTTCTATGAATTTTTCCACATAGGCAATGGATCCATTCATTTTATTATTTCTTTCCCTCAAAGTAAGCATATGGTGCTTTGAGACATACCTTAGGGAATGCCAAGAAACTACATGTTGCTACCTTCAAAGGCGAACATACCATCATTAGAAGATAGGATCTTGCTGTCGGTTGTGAAAACATTGTGCTTACACTATTTGGAAGACGAGGCTTGCAAACTTGCCTCTGATGCCCTTTCTATTCACAAAGTCATGTTCCTTTAACCAAAGCATGGAGATTCATGGACAAAATCTTCCCACCATTTGACATACATTGTGCCCAAGGACCTGCCATGGTAGATTCATGACTGCGTGCTAAGGTCGATTAACGAGTTCATGCTTCATACAATAGAGGTTAGACACAATGGGGAGAGAGAGAGAGAGAGAGAGAGAGATGAATTCTAGTTACACAAAGATCTCAGAAGCATCTCCGAGCGCGCGCGCGCGAGAGAGAGAGAGAGAGAGAGAGAGAGAGAGAGAGAGAGAGTCTGTCGTGATTCATGATATTTCTCCATGTTTCTTGACTATCGAATTTACCCAGATCATGGTGTCTCATTAATTTCTTGAGAGCGTTCCTGTCACAATAAACGTCCACTAACATCTCTACCAATCAAACAATATTGCATTAAAATGAGGAGAGAGGCCAGAAAGGAAAAATATACTCAATCACGTAAGTGTACTGTGTATCTCTCTCTCACTCTCTCTCTCTCTCTTGGTCGGGATAGTTTCCTACGACGTCAAAACAATCTTCTTCTTCTTCTTCTTCTTCTCTCTCCCCCCGCAGATTTACTAGTTTCATCCACCCGGGATTCCGCTGTCTCAAACTGTTTCGGGAGGGTCCACCGAGCTCCACTCTTCATTCATCGTCGTGCTCACTCCCACGGCTCCTCTCTCTCTCTCTCTCTCTCTCTCTCTTCCTTCGATCTCTTTCTCTCTCCGCCCCTCTACCGCACAATCCAGAAGCGCATCATATCTCATGGGGAATCCCCACTATCCATGTCCCTTTCACGAAGGCGAGGACCAGTTATTGTGCGCGTGCGCGCGCGCTCGCGAGAGAGAGAGAGAGAGAGAGAGAGAGAGAGTCTAGTGACGTACGTGTCATACGTGTACACATGCAAAGATAACTAAACAATGGTATATATAATATCTCTTCACAGCAATGCAATGAAAATTATGCAATTCTCAGCTTCTACATCCACATCACACTCTTTGTAGATACAAACAAAGACAAGATTGTAGATACTCTTTCATTTTGTGCGAGCGTTTAAGACATAGACTTTGGCTTGGCCAATGACATCATATTGCATGGCATATGCTGCAAGCACATGTTGCTAATCGACACCCTTCATGCAACAAAAATCTCTGATAGATATCGAGATTAGAGTTTTCCCACTGCATTTGTTCAGTGGTGGAGGTCTCCTAATAAATACTTCTATGTATCCTTGCTTCCACTAGAGGTGAGTAGTGTTGTTAAATATGGGCCATTTTCAGAACCACTCCTTCGTGGACTTTGAAACTACAGTTGATATGGGACACTAAATTCTCAATTAAGCATAAGGTTTTCTTATAGAGATTTATCACATGTGTACTTTCTATTGGTGAGACTCTGTCTAAAAAGACCATTTGTGATGAATTATGTCCTTGATGCAGGAAACATACAACCCTCAAGAATCTCTTTTGAAATTGTGCTCAAGCTCTCAATGGTGGGAAAATGTTGCATAGTGGAGAAATGCGTGGGACATGAAGCTTACTAAATCCAGACTCACATTTGGCCATGTCTTTTCCTAGGACACACATTTGCAATTTGGCATACACTCATTTAGGGTATGACTTTTGTTTTATATATGGATCATGTTGGGATAAAGCCCTGGGTGGCTAATAAAGCCAAGCGCCCATTGGTGCAGCCAACGTGGGTCCACCATAGACGATGGCACACACAGATATGAATGGCCTAGAAAGTGCAGGAATGGGCAATAAAGTAGGTATTAAGTGCAAGTTTGTCAAGGGATATCCTGAAGTGTACTTTTAAAATGCTAAACGAGCTCATCATGTCAGTCTTTTCAGATCGACAATCGGAGTCTTGCTTGCTAAGATACAATGCTTTGAAGTTTCAGTCGTTCGTGGCCGGGTTCTGGGCTAGTTTGACTGCTTTGGAGAGCATGCCATCTCGGGCTTTTGGGTCCTTGACAGGTTTCTAGAATGTGTTATGTACTATATGGAGTTAGCAAGAAGAGACGACACATCAATCTGAACTGCAGATGCCAAGCTACAGAAGGTCTTGAAGTTAGCAGTTGGTAGTGACCCTGGAGGATCTTATGTTTTTTGTCATTTTAGTGTGCTTTGTTTGAGGTTGTACTGAAGTAAAATTGTAGTGGGACTTGTGAGGATTGAAGTCAGCAAAGTGCAGTTTTGAAAAGAAGTTGAGGCTCGATGTTTCGATCACTAGGCACCAACTAGCAGTGGATTGAAGGAGGATGGAAAAACCAAGTTTTTTTGGCCAATTTATGTGCTATGGAACCTCGGAGAAAGGGTTAACCGGGTGCTTCCATGCGGCTGCCCTATAAATCCACATGCAAAATTGTGTGTTAGCTTGCCGGGATATATGAGCTATAGGAGGAGCTTTACTTGATGCATCAAAGTGGAGAGATGGGAGACCTCTTGGTCCATGTCTATGGCGGCCGGGGCGGCGGGCACTATGCAGAGGCGCTTCCGGTGGCGTTTGGCATACGTGGGTGTTTGGCGACTAGCCAACGGCCATCAACGACACTACTCTCTAGCGATGATGTGGCAATTGTGATGGTGAGTGTTCCCGCATGCCTTCCAGAGGCCCAACCATTTTGTTGAGGACAAGGGAGGGGGATCTACCCTTGTCACGGTGTTGTGACAACAAGGGGGGGACTCCCACATGATTTGAACCGCAAGTTGATCCGTGAATAGCAATAAGGATCCCTTCCATGTAATGCTATGTGTGAGAGAGAGACAATGGAAAGTGGATGAGGTGGTGGTGCATGCAATGTGTTGCTAAATATAGTGTGCACAACATTAGGGCCAAAAAACGACTCAAAAAGGGTTGTGTAAGGAATTAGTTAACTTGCTAATTAGTAGAGTCGTTGATGATCAAAACAGTTCCATATATGGCCGTTTGGGTTTTTTTAAGCATATTGACGCAATTTAAAGTGTATTTAGGTATATATCTCTAAATATTCAAAAAGATATTGTTTTGTTCATATTCCTTTGCGACTCACCTCAAAATTTGTTCTCATTTACTTCACTTGGCGGCAAATAGTTGTTTTCACTTTTGAATCACTCAATCTTTTTTTTTTCTCTTACCTTTTAGGAGCTTTCTCTGTCAGATGCTTGGGGAGCAAAAGACATCACATATTACTTGGTGAGTATTCAATTACTTCTTAAAGTCTGGATAGTTTTCTACATTGCATCCTATAGTTCAACTAACCTTTTTTTTAAAAAAATTAGCATATTATGTACCTGCATGGACCATATTTTGCAAAATAAGGGCCCCTTGAATACTCAGGGACTGGAAAAATCTCCCTATCAAGTGAGGACTTCATTTTTCAGATGTACAAGAAAGAGAGGGGGACAAAGAAGGAGCAATGCACTAAAGGAATTATTCATAGGAGGCAATTACAATGGATGAGATCAAACAACCATGCTGCTCAACCTCAAATGGAGATTAATGCTTCACTTTGAAACTTTGTACCGAGTCTTTCTTAAGAGATCCAAATTCAAAAAAGTTATTTTTACGCAAAATATTGTCAATTTTACATCAGTTTTTGGTATCACTAGGCATGTCACCACTATATCTCAAAAACTTTCATCTTCTATAGCCCCCAAGAAGGTTGACGTTTGTCTCCTCAGTTGTCGTTGCATATCTAGAGTAGCAAAAAAAGTATCCTGCTCTTGATGCATTGAATCCTGTACCATACCCAAATATTCAAATTGATGTGGCTCTCTCAAGTAGCATGATTTTGTTTGCATTGATTTGAAGGGGAGTGTACCCCAAAAACCGTGACAATATCTTCAGGGCAATATTGGCAACTTAGAATCTTCAGAATACTGCATGTGAAAAGCACAGAGGGTGGTACTATCCAATGTAGGCATGTAGTGCTTGAGAGGGGAGGCATCCCTTCTTGAATTTCCCTCTATTTCTTTCCCTCTCGAGTCTTTAGCTCTCCCAAGAAAATTTATTTGTCATGGAGTTTAATCTCCAAAACAAGAAGTAATGAGTAATTAAAAAAAACTTGAAAAAAAGGAAGATTATAAGAAGGGAGATTAAGGTGAAACTGAATCTACCTTTTTCAACTCATCCTCAACAATGAAGTTTTCTTGAAGGAGATTGCATGATCCAATCATCTTTCTTATGTCAACGTCCTTTTCAACTTTCTTTAACTTAAAGTCTCTGTCAAAGATTGGATGCCAAGCTCAACAAGTCTCTTCTCAATATCCTCATCTTTGAGAGTAGGTTTCTCCTCTTCCACTCTTTTCAAGCATAGAGCAAGCGCAACAGGAACAAGAAGAAGATCAATTGTCAAAAACTCCTCTTTTGACTCTTCTTCTGTGTCAATGAAATCTTTGGCCACCTCAGAAGCTTCATAAATGGTTGCAATATCGTAGTCCTCTGTCACAGGAACAGAATAATAAAGATAGATAGCAAAGACAGAGAAAGAGATCTTTGTATTGATAGTGTTTGATACAACAAAGGAGCAATAAAATATATGGGTGCACTCCGTTGTACGGAGCTCGAACCTCTCGACCACCCCCGAGCTTCAGTTCGCTTGCATGCAGCGTCTCACTCGAACTCTCACTCGTAGAAGAGAGATCTTTGAATGATCCCCAGAACGCACCACCCGTCTTTCTATTCTGATTTTTCCTCCAAAAGCATGCGACCTCTCAAAATAGCCGCTTTTCTATTTTTGGCGTTCGGTCGACTCGACTTGCCCGGTAAGTTTACCTGCAAGAATAAGGTAAAAAAATGTGATCGCGAAGCGATCCATAAAGGTTAGATTTTTGAAACTTTTTTTTTTTCGTCCACAAAATTTTAGCTGTCTTCAACCGAACATAACTCCCAAACGGAGCCAAAACAGCCCAAGTCCGTCTCACACAATCTTGTTGCCCTCGCTGCGCTCTTCGACGACTATGTGATGGAAAATTTCCATAGCCCACTGTGATTTGCTGAAAATCAACCTGCAAAACAGCATTTTCTACAAAAACGATGCAAAAACAGCAAATCCCACTTTTTTTCTTAATCTTTGGCCCTCAACGAGCATCAAAACATCAAAATCTCTAAAGACTCAGAGAACCAAAGTTGTTCCTTATAACACATGCTTCAATCGCTTCATACATCACTTTTCCAAAATCCCACGTTAACACCTTCAAAAATGCCCCAGAAAGTGCCTTCCGGATCAAAAAATTTTATTGGACGAAAACAATCCACACATCCTTCTACACAGTGGACTAACTTTCAAAAGACCAAAACTTCCAAGAAAAACAAAATTTATTGCTAAAACACCTCAAAATCAACAACTGTTACAATCTCCCCTTTTCAAAATTAACTCTGTCCTCAGAGTTGGAAGGAGGGAAATTCGCTTTGCAAAACACTAAGATCAACCCATGATGCATCCTCTACTGGATAGTTCTGCCACTTAACCAAAACTTCCACAATGTCTCTATTTCTTAAATGTTTGACACGCCTATCTAGCACTAAGTCTGGTTCTACTGTCAATGTTCCGTCATCTTTCAACTTAGAGTTGTCCTGTAAAACATGATGCATGTTAGGAACATACTTTTTCAATAAACTCACATGAAATACAGGATGCGCTTTGACATGAGAAGGCAATTCCAATTTGTAAGCTAATGAACCAATGCGCTTCAAAATTTTAAATGGCCCAGCAAATCGTGGAGACAATCTCTTATCCTTTCCAAGAATCAAATGAGACTTCTCGGGAATAACCTTTAAGAAAAGCATATCACCAATTTCATACTCCACAACCCGATGTTTCTTGTCATAATACAATTTATGTTTCTTTTGAGCTTCTCTAATATTCCCCCTGATTTTGGCCAACTCGTTATCCATTTTCTCAAGAATCTTGCGTGACAGTTCTACCTTATTCCTGGAGTTAAGAAAATTAATAGGTGTGGGACAATTATAGCCATACATTGCCTCAAACGGAGTCATCCTAATAGATGAATGATATGAACTGTTGTATGTAAATTCAACCAAAGGCAAATATTCATTCCAATTAGATTGGTTTTTATTGACATATATACATTCGTAACATATCTTCTAAAATACGATTCACTCTCTCCGTTTTCCCATTTGTTTGAGGATGAAAGGCAGTAGACATGCGTAACTGGGTACCTATAGAGTCAAAAGTCGCTCTCCAGAAATGTGAAGTGAACTTAGAATCTCTGTCAGACACTATGCTCTTGGGCATGCCATGCAAACGAAATATCTCTTTCACAAACAAGCATGCAATGGTCAAAGAAGTATCAGTTATTTTTACAGGAAAGAAGTGAGCCTGTTTTGTGAGTCTATCTACCACCACAAAGATCGAGTCATACCCTCCACGAGTAGTAGGAAGTCTAACCATTTGTTGTGTCATGTGATGCTAGTGGTGAACAACTAGGTTGTGTTTTGACACAAGAAGGAAGAGTGGTTGCATATGAGTCTAGGAAATTAAGACGACATGAATTGAACTATGCAACACATGATCTAGAATTGCTTGTTGTTGTTCATGCATTGAAACATTGGTGTCATCTTTTGCTTGGTGTCAAATTTGAATTGCGTACTGATCATCAAAGTTTGAAGTATATTTTCACGTAGCCATTGTGAAACAACAGACAAAGGAGATGGTTTGAATTGCTGGCTGAATATGATTTTGATTTGAAGTATTTGTGTGGAAAAGAAAATAAAGTTGCAGACACATGAGTCATAGGCAGGCCTCAAAATTGCAGGGCGCCCTTACCCATCCTAGGGAAGGGAAATTTTCAGAGTGCCCTTCCCATGGGAAGGGTTGTGTAGCATTTCAACCTTCAAAGGGAAGGGAAAAAAAATATGAGGGCAAGAGAACTGACATGCTAATCTCCACCCAGCCATGCCCTATATATATAGACCCCCGGCCTTCTAAATATAGGGACCCCCTTGACTGCATGTCCATCGTTGCCCTTGGTCCTAGCCCTTGGCCCTTGGCCCGGAATCGTGTCCTGACATTACTCCCCCCTTAAAGAAGAGTTTTCTTTCTCGAAAACAAAAGTGGAAAACTTCTTCTTAAGAACACTAATGTTTTTCCAAGTGGTACTTTCTTCTGGTCGGTTGGAGCGGAACCCGGTTCAGTAGGAGGTTCAATGAAACCAAGAGTAACATCTTGATTTTCTACATTGTTGTCCATTTGTAACCATCTGATGGTACCGGTTCCTATCCAAACGTAGTGTGTAGACTCCATTTAGAACACTCATGAGCATGGTAAACAAGTTTATCACAACACAGGTGTACCAAAAAGAGTACCTCTTGTCACTTTCCATGAAAGTAGCATGTTTACATAACTTATCATCCAATTTTAAGTCCTTGACTTTGTCTCAATTTTCATCATCAGTAAACAACCCCACCCTAACGAGTGTTTAAGGTTGAGAACCTGAGTTATACATGAAGAGACTACCTAGTCGCAACATGCGTTAACTGATAGTAAGTACTCCAAAAAGAGCAATAAATGCTTATGAATTTGATTTCTTGGTGCTAATGTACGCACTTTGCATATTCTTTAGCCTAAGATTACACTTTGTAATCTATCAATCCCCTTGGATACTGACAGTACAGAGGTTTTTTTCCCCCACGGTTTACAGACAGTCTTCCCAGACGACTGGTAAACGTGAAAAAATCCACAAACACCCAAACCGAGCCATGACCTCTATTGGTGATTTAGTGGATCCAAAAGTAATCTCAGAGAGATAGTGCACATAGAGTGCAAAATGCTTCATAAGCAACAATCTGTGGAATATGCATGCCGTTCCAAATCAGCCCTTGCTAAACACTAGGGCCCATAACACCTAGTGTGCATGCATTTAGCAAAAAACAGATCCGAACCTGTATGGTAATTCTTGCCAAGACTTATGGAAAATGTGATGCGCCTAGCATACATTAACAGGAATGTAAATAGTTCTGAAAATAAATTAAATACTTTCCTCTGCAATCTTTTGCAAGCCTTAATGAAACATTTGAATCACAATAAAAGGTGAACCATTGATCACTTCTAGAGACAGACAATGAAACTTTTTCATTTCCTATATGTATAAACAACCATCTGTAATGTTGTTTAGCAACACTTGTACCTTAACAAGCCATTCTAAGTATCCGACAATTTTTGGCCACCGAAATTGCTCCTGATACGTCGTGCTAAAAATGGTCTAGAAAACAGATGTGATCAGCACCTAGAGAATTGAAATAATGGTGCCAGTGTCAGTCCAGAGACTCATATTCTCCCACATGTGGAATATGTCTCAACTAAGGATGTCTTAAAAAGAACATCTTACAAGTACAAGATGTACTTGTGTGTGGAGGTAGCTCTAAACACTTTACGACAAGAGTGAGAGGGACCCTCATTATCTTGCTCCACACTAGCTAAACCGAACTCCTGGAGTTCCTAGACCATGTTGTATCTCGTGTGACAACATGTGCCAAATTGAACCCTACTGGTAGGTTCGTAACAGCATAAGGCAGAAAAATAGATTGGACACTTGGCCCAAAATACTTTGTACCGACATGCCCTTGGCATGGCTATGTAACATTCAAGCGTACTTATACGTCTTGAAAAACCAAGCAAAGCATACTAAAAATGGAATAACACCAAATCAATAGATGCGTACCTGGAGATTTGAACGTAATGTTCACTTACCCGTATTCACACAGAGAGGAGCACGTCTCCTACCTGAAAAAAAAATAGCATTGCCCTGGGAACCATGAGTGTTGCCCTCGCAATCCAACCCCTTTGGTTAACATCTATGTAGTCAAACCCCTTAGTAAGACCCTCTGTAGAAACTGCACAACTAGCAGGTAACGGTTATCAACATAGTCAACCGTAGAGAATCTACTTTGTCAAACCCCTTGGTAAGACCCTGTGTAGAAATTGCTCAACTAGCAGGTAACGGTTATCAACATAGTCAACAGTATACATATTGATTGGAATCAACCAAAAGTTGAATTTGTCCACTATTGCGTGGTATATTGTGAAATTCGTTCCTTGAAAGGCTAACTAGGAGAGATCAAACGGTGATCCTCAATGCCTTTGGGGTGATGTAGCAGTCACCCACTGGGTCGTACCCCAAAACAATATGTCCATAGACACTGCGTAGTGCTATAGAGAGAACATGGAATCCACACAAGTGGACTGCCTAGCTCTGGTGGACAGCCATGCTGTCACAACTGATTGCTGCATCTATACTTCCTTGTAGAGATCAGCGGATGTGAGTTGAAGATTATCAAAAACTCAACTTGAGTGTCGCACTAAAAACATGTAGTGCAAAAATGACACCCTAAACATCCGTAATGACAAGAGTATTGCTTGCCCATTAACGTTGATGTGTACTTCCTTGGGTAGATTTGTTTGATCGTGAAAACAATCACCTAAGGAATGCCAATAGTTGGGTCATACCCTTGGCCTAACAATGGCTCGTAGCCTGTGTGGCTCATAGCCCTTATGCAAATTAGTGTTCAATGTACGGACCGATGAAGACTAATTTGAGTAGCATCTTAGCCACGTGTTAGCTGAGAGTTAGAGCACCTTGGCTGAGGCTGACTCACGAGCAAAGCTTCTTAAAAGATTTTCATTATTCCCTTAAAGAGAGAGAGAGAAAAAAAACATGCTGGGCTGAGGAACTTTTCGTAAGGTTGTAGAGTGTGTACCCTAGCTGTGTGCCCTGACGCATCTTATGCCTGACTTGCAGCTTATCGTATAAGTAGGCCACAATTTTTTGGTATGACTCTCTCATCGAGAGAGGGAATAGAAAAACATAAAACTCATTCCGACCCATCTACCTTGTAGGGGTCGTGATTGCATTGGCACTATGCCTGGGAATCAAGTCCAAATTTTTGGTTCTTTTTAGTGTTGTTGTGTTGACAGCAATCAAAAAACACATTTAAAAAATCCATCACTTAGTTTGTCCTTGACAAAGTTTCGAGTGTGATAACGGAAGCGTAATCCATGAATCGGTGGAATTCATGCCACCCGGTTGGCATGCCGTGCATGCAGAATTGTAAGCCTTTCAATTTTCCAAACTGGCGTGCCAATGCCCTTGATGCCAAGTCAATGGGCAGTATCGTGGCACGCATGAGAAGCCTTGCTTCATGTGATGTTGTCAAAGCACTTTTCTTTACATAACAGACAACGTGTTTCAATGGAAACATGAAAAACAAACAAATTGAAAATTAGGTTCACCTGGTTATCCCGTTGTAACTAGTCATCCTGAAATTTTAATGGAGAAGAACTCGTTCCATAACGGCTCATAGCCTAGTCTGCCACACGAGAGAGAGTTGTCGCGTGTATATACATACTCCCCTTGTAGCATATACATCCATCTGGTAGGTAATAAAAGAACCTGCAAGCAGATTACCAAATTCCTCCCAAGTGTGTATGCTCATAGCATATGCCAAACATGGGGAGTGTCAATGCAAGATGCCTAACTTGAAGCATTACTTCACAGAAATTGAAGCCTTGCTGATAGCCAACTGAGGCGGTTGTTGACATGCAGAGAGAATGACAAAAAGAATCGACCTTGTCAAGGAATTTCAACTGAAATGAGCTAAGACTGTGACAAGCATCCTTTGGCAACGACTAGAAATAGTGACAAGGAGTCCGTCATGCCGAACAATGTGCCGCCTGAAACAAGGCAAGAAGGAGGATGTGTTAATCTCCTTGAGATTACAAAACATGGAAAAATGGAAAAAACGAATCGACCTTGTCGAACACTTTTAGCTAAATGACCATGTCGAATATCTCAGCATCTCGAGAATTATAAAAAAGTATGCATAATTGATGTAGTCTCTGCCAATTTCGAGAAAAGGTGACAGTAGGCGGTCATGCCAAGCAACTGGGCACCGTACATCAAGTCGATCGGCAAGCCAGGTCAATCTCCTTGAGATTCCAGAACAATGACAACTTGCTATGCTTTTGCATCAAACCGACCCAGTTAGTATGCTCCAAGACGTATAAGTTATCACACATACACCATGCATGATACCCTTTCTAGTGTTGTCGGCCATGTTTGTTTGTGTACATGGTTGACCTTGGCAAGCGATATGCAAGGGCGTACCCATTGAAAGCACTTTGCTTTGCCCCAGAAAAATTGTAGAGCAGAGGCAACAATTGCTTAAAATTTTAATTACTGGTCGGCTTTGTCGAATGCTGTAAGCAAATAGTTCATAGGTCCTATCTAGCTTGCCATGGTTGCCGAGCAAGCTTGGCTGTAAACATTGACTAGGAGTCGTCGGATGCCTTGCAAAATCGATCGACGTTCCCTAGTTATGCCTTGCATTAGATTAACAATCCATGTCTGATTGAGAAGCCTTGCTTCCGTAGAATCATGGCGTACATCTTTCCTCCTTTATCGCACATCTGTGTCTGCGTCCAAGCATGTCTTGGAGTCCTGTTGTAATCCCGCACTGGAAAGAGTCCGAGAGATCTTGAGATTCCAAGAGATGTTTTGCGACATACAGTGGGATTGTATACACGTTTCATTTGTAAATTTCTGCACATGACATGTGCAGAAATTCGCCATATGAGTTGTCATGTGCAGAAATTTGCCATATGAGCTAAGGGACGTGACCATGAGACTTTGAACGTCCATGGGTTGTGGCTTTACTGCCGATACTCCTTGCCCATGTGGCAACACCCCTAGGTGGGGTGTGTGGCCCAACTTAGGGCATGAAAAAAGAAAAAAATAATAAAAAAACTATGAAAGCAATTACCTGCACAGGAGGCCGCTGCCTCCGCGATCATGGAGGAGGGTGTGGCACTCGACTCGGGTGTTTTTTGGCCATACTGCAGCAACGAGTTTCATCCCTTGATGCTTTGCGCTCCCAACGAGCCCGGCCTCATCTATTTTTGCCATGGTCGACTGCGCCTATCTTCCCCTCCTAGGGTGCTTACCCACGGCCGCAATCCTCAACTTTGACCTCGACCATGTCTCCTGCTAAGCGGCCATGCCCGTTGCAAGGTGTTTTCGGTCCTCCTGTTTGCATGAACATGCAAAAGCATGCCCAAAGGTCATGAGCACAACGCCCTCCTCCTTCCTCCTTCCGCCAGGCAAGAGCCATGCTCAGCCATGGGAATTTACACGGACGAGAGAGAGAGAGGGATTGCCTTATTCTTCGATCGATCGAGAGAGAGAGAGAGAGAGAGAGAGAGAGAGAGAGAGAGAGAGAGAGAGAGAGAGAGAGAGAGAGAGAGAGAGAGAGAGAGAGAGAGAGAGAGAGAGAGAGAGAGAGAGAGAGAGAGAGAGAGAGAGAGAGAGAGAGAGAGAGTCCCTTCCCCTCCTCCATGTCTCTCCCCTCCCCCTGAGCTCTGATACCAATATGAGGGCAAGGGAACTGACATGCTAATCTCCACCCAGCCATGCCCTATATAGACCCCTAGCCTTCTAAATATAGGGACCCCCTTGACTGCATGTCCGTCCTAGCCCCTGGCCCTTGGCCTGGACTCGTGTCCTGACAAAAAATTTCTGCCCTTTTGATCAAATCCTTACCAAAATCAAGTTTTTGCATTTTAACTAGCCAACAACATCATACAGAAAAACAAATTATGCAAGCTTTCAATCACCTCATCAAAGCCTCTCTTTTCAATACGCCTTTGTTTGCTTCAGAATTCGGAGTTAGAAGGGGGATGATGGATTGCGCGCAAGCTGCAGCTGGTTGATGGTCACAAATTAGCTGACAGTGATGAGCCACAACACATTCAGTGCAGGTTGCGACTGGCTGATGGTCATGGACTGGGTGACAATGACCATCCCCACAACACATGCACCCCTGCCAGCACCCACCGATTCTAGAGTATGGAGTCTCAACTTTTGACAGTCAGCTATGGATTCGCCCTTTTGGAGTTTCCTGCTCGCCAAACGATAGTTTCAGCCCGAAAGTTTGAATTTCAAGTTGAACTTTGAAGGTAGGTTCGGAACTTCGAAGCTCAAATTCTTGGAATTTCCAGGCTATTGTAAACTTTTAAGTTGAAGGGTGGATTTCCACTACCAAGTAGATTCGAGCTCATTAAAAAATGACCTTACTTAAAATTGTGCACCGTACACACTACATGCTTGAGCAACCTTGAGCCTTGGGATGTTGGGGGCTCTCAAACTTTGTGGCACATGTTCTAGCCTCTAGGTACAATTCAAGTCAATCTCTGCAGGGCATTTTTAACAGGTACCCTTCCCTAGGAAGGGTACAATTCAAGTCAATCTCTGCAGGGCATTTTTAACAGTTGCCCTTCCCTAGGAAGGGTACAATTCAAGTCAATCTCTGCGGGACATTTTTAACAGTTGTCATTCCCTAGGAAGGCTTTGCAAAAGTAAGCCCTTCCTTGGGGCAGGGCCAGTTGAGAGGACTGCCCGTCCTTAGGAAGGGCTACTATAATTTTTCCTGGCATGTGCAGGGTTAGCAACAAAGGAAGGGTGGGAAGGGTTGCAATTTCCGGCCCTGGTCGTAGGCCCATGTGTAATTTATTGACTGTTGTGCGATCCAATTTGATTGATGAGATACATGCCGAAGTTGAAAATGATTCTTTTTACATGCCTATTTTGAAATTCTTGAGTGACAACATTGGTGAGATGTATGAGAACAAATATCCCTTGTATAAGGGAAATCTGTATTATTATGACCGCTTGTGTATTCGTGAAAATTCTTCTTTTAAGAGACAAATTCTGCATGAGTGTCATAACTCACCTTTAGCCTATCATCTTGGATTGAATGAGACATATGCAAAGATTAAGAGTTCATACTTTTGGGCGCGTATGAAATTGGATGTTAAGAATTATGTGCGTGAATGCTTTCAATGTCAACAAGTTAAAATTGAACATAAGAGGATGCCTGGTGACCTTCAACCCTTAGACATTCCTTTACAGAAGTGGGAGTCTATATCCATGGACTTTATCATTAGACTTCCTACTACTCGTGGAGGGTATGACTCGATCTTTGTGGTGGTAGATAGACTCACAAAACAGGCTCACTTCTTTCCTGTAAAAATAACTGATACTGCTTTGACCATTGCACGCTTGGTTGTGAAAGAGATATTTCGTTTGCATGGCATGCCCAAGAGCATAGTGTATGACAGAGATTCTAAGTTCACTTCACATTCTTGGAGAGCGACTTTTGACTCTATAGGTACCCAGTTACGCATGTCTACTGCCTTTCTTCCTCAAACAGATGGGCAAACGGAGAGAGTGAATTGTATTTTAGAAGAATTGTTACGAATGTATGTTAATGAAAACCAATCTAATTGGAATGAATATTTGCCTTTGGTTGAATTTACATACAACAGTTCATATCATTCATCTATTAGGATGACTCCGTTTGAGGCAATGTATGGCTATAACTGTCCCACACCTATAAATTTTCTTAACTCCAGGAATAAGGTAGAATTGTCACGCGAGATGCTTGAGAAAATGGATAACGAGTTGGCCAAAATCAGGGGGAATATTAGAGAAGCTCAAAAGAGACACAAATTGTATTATGACAAGAAACATCGGGTTGTGGAGTATGAAATTGGTGATATGGTTTTCTTAAAGGTTATTCCCGAGAAGTCTCATTTTATTATTGGAAAGGATAAGAGATTGTCTCCACGATTTGCTGTGCCATTTAAAATTTTGAAGCGCATTGGTTCATTCGCTTACAAATTGGAATTGCCTTCTCATGTCAAAGTGCATCCTGTATTTCATGTGAGTTTATTGAAAAAGTATGTTCCTAACGTGCATCATGTTTTACAGGACAACTCTAAGTTGAAAGATGACGGAACATTGACAGTAGAACCAGACTTAGTGCTAGATAGGCGTGTCAAACATTTGAGAAATAGAGACATTGTGGAAGTTTTGGTTAAGTGGCAGAACTATCCAGTAGAGGATGCATCATGGGTTGATCTTAGTGTTTTGAAAAGCGAATTTCCCTCCTTCCAACTCTGAGGACAGAGTTAATTTTGAAAAGGGGAAATTGTAACAGGACTTGATTTTGAGGTGTTTTAGCAATAAATTTTGTTTTTCTAGGAAGTTTTGGTCGTTTTAAAGTTAGTCCACTGTGTAGAAGGATGTGTGGATTGTTTTCGTCCAATAAAATTTTTTGATCCAGAAGGCACTTTCTGGGGCATTTTTAAGGGTGTTAACGTGGGATTTTGGAAAAGTGATGTATGAAGCGATTGAAACCTGTGTTATAAGGAACGACTTTGGTTCTCTGAGTCTTTAGAGATTTTGATGTTTTGATGCTCGTTGAGGGCCAAAGATTAAGAAAAAAAGTGGGATTTGCTGTTTTTGCATCGTTTTTGTAGAAAATGCTGTTTTGCAGGTTGATTTTCAACAATTTAGAGCGGGCTATGGAAATTTTCCATCACATAGTCGTCGAAGAGCGCAGCGAGGGCAGCAAGATTGTGTGAGACGAACTTGGGCTGTTTTGGCTCCGTTTGGGAGTTATGTTCAGTTGAAGACATCTGAAATTTTATGGACTTACAAAAAAAAAAAAAAGTTTTCAAAAATCTAACCTTTACGGATCGCTTCGCGATCACGTTTTTTTACCTTATTCTTGCAGGTATACTTGGCGCGCAAGTCGAGTCGACCGAACGCCAAAAATAGAAAAGCGGCTATTTTGAGAGGTCGCATGCTTTTGGAGGAAAAATCACAATAGAAAGACGGGTGGTGCGTTTTGGGGATCATTCAACGATCTCTCTTCTGCGAGTGCGAGTGCGAGTGAGACTCTGCATGCAAGCGAACTGAAGCTCGGGGGTGGTCGGGAGGTTCGAGCTCCGTACAACGGAGTGCGCCCATATATTTTATTGCTCCTTTGTTGTATTAAACACTATCAATACAAAGATCTCTTTCTCTGTCTTTTCTGTCTATCTCTTTATATTTTGTTCCTGTGACATCCTCCCTGGTATTAAGCAGACATTGAATATGATGGAGAGGGATATACTCTTTTCCATTGATATAGAAGTAGGGAAGGTTTGGAACAATAAGGGAGGCCTCAGATACCTCTACCTCCTCTATGGGCTCATTAATGACAGTACTAGCTCTAAATTGATCCACATCAAAATTTGAACTCTCCTGCTCCTCATCTACAACATCAATTTCCTCCTCTAGAATTTCACTTTTTTGAAGCTGCAAGAATGTGGAAACATTTGTATTTGTTCCTTCTTTGTCTGTATCTTTCACTTCTGTCGCCTTTGCCTTGCATATACACTTTAAGAAACAAAAAGAAAAGAAAGGTAGCTTCTTTTGGAACAAGGTTAGAAGGCTTTGAATCTACATGACAAGAAATGGTTCGTGGGCAAATAAAAGAAGTCTTCTTAGAAAATCTTCCTAATCTCCTTGCTACTTTGCCTTTCTCAATTGAGATGGTAATAAATTCAGTTAGATGACAATAAGTATTGCCATCCAACACCAAACACTTACCCTCATCTGCCTCTTCAAACTCTTCGAATTCCTCTGACAAAAAGTCCTTAGCAACTGCAAGATCAAACAAAGGATTGAATATTTTATATGCCTTTGAGTACACTTCCAGGTCACAACTATACATGAGAGCAACCAAGAGCTCCTCACTTAGGGTCTCCTCTAAATTCTCTTCACGACTTTCACCAATAAGACTCATGTTTTGGTTGAAAATATTGGTACCAAACTTAAAAACTTAATGACACCAAACAAGCCTAAAGGAGACTGAAATTCTATCCAATCGTGTCGGGCAAGAGGTTTAGGGAGTGAAAAAGTAAGACCTGAACAGCATGATAGGCGTACGAGGAAGATTTTGCAAACACAGCCTATCACATCGTACATGAGGTTTATGATTTAGGGCGTGAGAAAATAATACCCAGACGGTGTGGTAAGGAACAAGGCAAATTTGCAAACACCGCCTATTGCATCGTGGAGGACTGTAGGAAATGGTGGACGTAGAAGGAGGATGAGAGTGCTTTAAATGCTTTGAAAGGGTTAGAGGATGTATAAAGGATAAAGAGTGCTTTGAAGGGGTTAGGTTTAGCAACACAATTGTATTTAGGTCAAATTCTTTCGCGTCATGTGGCCGGAACAAGTAGTAAGGCACTAAAAACAGTTATAAGGAGTCGTTTGAGTATGTATAATTGCACCATAAAGGATTGTCAAAGGGTAATCGAAGGTAAAGAAAATGGCAAGGGCCAAGCTTCTATAGGGGTCCAAAAATGACCGTTTGTGACACGTGTCACTCATGCACACATGCCACGTGGTGGCATAACTCCAACGGATACTGTACGGATGGTCGATGGTATTAAAGGGCGATGTCAAATGTTCATTTCTCACCTCTCTCACACAATCCGGTCACGTCACGTCCTTCATCTTCCTCTTATTGTGCTTTTACCTTTTCTTCCAATGCGACACTATTGTAATGATTTACCCGCACGATGCGATTAAGCATGGTTTGGTAAGCTGAAAGCAAGTCCTATTGCTTTGTTTGGACAATTATACAGAATGGTTACATTTTTCCCATCTACCCGCACCATGTGATAGCAAAGAGTTTGAAACTTTAGAGACACCTCCTATCGCGTTCTTTGCGCAATTTTCCTCAAAGTGATTATTTTCTTCTCATCTATTTGCATGGCGTGATAGCGAGTAGTTTTAAACTTTAGAAACACCTCCTATCACGTTCTTTGGGAAATTTTTATCAAAGTGATTACTTTCTTCTCTTTTGCCCCGCATGACGCGATAGCAGGTAATTTAAAATTTTTGAAACACCTCCTATTGCATTGTTGGTGTTGAGAGAGAAAGAGAGAGCACAAAAATAGAACCCCAAAGTGTGTAGAATACACACATGAGATGATGTATATATAGAGGGGACCTGGTGCCATATATAGAGAAGCAATATATTGAGTAGCTTCACATATAAGCTCAACACCCCCACTCAAATAAGGGTCCCTAACTGTGGATGAAAAAACCCTTGAGGGATAAAAACCCACAACTCTATATACACCCACCATTATATTGTAAAAATCATTGAATATACGAATGTTCATGAGGAGCTACATCACTCCTTTTACAATGAATATTTTATGAGGAGCTACATCACTCCTTTTACAATGAATGTTTTATGAGGAGTTACATTACTCCTATCCTATCAAATACAATAATGAATACAAAGGTTCAATAAAGAGGTGTAAAGGCTATCGATTAGCTCGTAATCAGAAGTGTCTCCATGAATCTGCTATGTAGCTTGTCATCACTATCGCATCACCAAATATATCTTCATGTTGTCATCAATATGGCATCACCAAACATGTCTTCATAAATCTTTTATTGTCACCAAGTTTTTCTTCATGAAATCAATTCTTTGATCAATCCTACATCACTCCTTTTACAATGAATGTTTTATGAGGAGTTACATTACTCCTATCCTATCAAATACAATAATGAATACAAAGGTTCAATAAAGAGGTGTAAAGGCTATCGATTAGCTCGTAATCAGAAGTGTCTCCATGAATCTGCTATGTAGCTTGTCATCACTATCGCATCACCAAATATATCTTCATGTTGTCATCAATATGGCATCACCAAACATGTCTTCATAAATCTTTTATTGTCACCAAGTTTTTCTTCATGAAATCAATTCTTTGATCAATCCTACATCACTCCTTTTACAATGAATGTTTTATGAGGAGTTACATTACTCCTATCCTATCAAATACAATAATGAATACAAAGGTTCAATAAAGAGGTGTAAAGGCTATCGATTAGCTCGTAATCAGAAGTGTCTCCATGAATCTGCTATGTAGCTTGTCATCACTATCGCATCACCAAACATATCTTCATGTTGTCATCAATATGGCATCACCAAACATGTCTTCATAAATCTTTTATTGTCACCAAGTTTTTCTTCATGAAATCAATTCTTTGATCAATCCTACATAGATCATAGACTCAAAAAACATAGTCATGAAAATTATTAACATCGTTAGTGAAATAATTACATTCACAATGCCATAAGAGATGGTTCACGATGCCACTCTTTTGATGACATATATACACACGAAAACATATGTGGATATAAAGTATGAACATAAAAAGTACAAAATGCATGATACGTGATGCAAATGACATGTGTATATACTACATAAAATGACATTTATCAATGTAGTGATATCAATGAGTATCATCAAAGTATTAACAAAATATCATCATTGTATCAATAAAAATGAATAAATCATATGGTATCAACGAAAAGCATCATAGAATAATCATTGTATCAACGAAACATCATCATGGTATCACTGAGAATAACCATGGTATCAATGAAACAACATCATGATATCACCAAGAATAATCATTGTATCAACGAAACAACATCATGGCATCATCGAGAATAACCATGGTACCAATGAAACAACATCATGGTATCATCGAGAATAACCATGGTATCAAAGGTAAAAAAACATCATGGTATCACCGAGAAAAACCATGGTATCAACGAAAAAACATCATGATATCACCAAGAATAATCATTGTATCAAAGAAACAACATCATGGCATCACAGAGAATAACCATGGTATCAACGAAACAACATCATGGTATCAACGAGAATAACCATTGTATCAACAAAACATCATCATGGTATCAATGAAAATCACCATGGAATCAACGAAATATCATCATGGCATCACCGAGAATAACCACGGTATCAACGAAATATCATCATGACATCACCGAGAATAACCATGATATCAATGAAATATCATCATGGTATCGACGAAAATCACCATGACCAAAGTACTAACAAAACATCATCATGGTACCATCAAAATCATTATGGTATCAACGAGAAATTATCAATAAAACGACGTAAACTATATCTTTAGAAGAATAATTATACGAGAATCAATGAACGAGTATATCATATAACAAAAGATCATGTATCAACAGTAGCTCGATAGAATTTGGACGATCATCAATGGCTCGACTGAATCGGAGATATGTAACTGGCTTCTGCAGCAAAGTTACATCAGTAACAAATATATGATTGATGAAGAAAAAATATAATTGAGAAGTTTTCAATTATGAGGAAAATCAAAATCAAAAGAAAAAATTTTCTTTTCAAATATATTCGTAGTCCGAGACGATAACCCAAAATTGGTGCAGAACTTAGAGAAACTTTCTTCTGCAAAGTTGTAGATCACATCAATTCCGATGGTTCAAGCGAATAGTTTCTGCAAAATCGTTCTCAATTAGGAGAAAAATAAAAAAGACAAAAAAACGAAATTTGCTTTTCAGGCATGTACGCAGTCCGCCAACGATAACTCAAAATTAGTGCAGAATTGGAAAAAAACTTTCTTCTGCAAAGTTGTAGACCACATCGATTCCAGTGCCTGATACTGGTAGTTTCTGCAAAAAAAATTTCAATTAGAAGAAAAACCAAAAACAAAAAGTAAATGTTGCTTTTCAAGTATGTACGCAGTCCGCGAACGATAACTCAAAATCGGTGCAGAATTTGAAAAAACATTCTTCTGCAAAGTTGTAGATCACATCGATTTCAGTGCGTTAACAGAGTAGTTTTTGCAAAATCGTTCTCAATTAGCACCAAAATCAAAAACAAAAAGTGAAAGTTGCTTTTCAGGTATGTACGCAGTCCGCGAATGATAACTCAAAATTGGTGCAGAATTTGAAAAAACTTTCTTTTGCAAAGTTGTAGACCACATCGATTCCGGTGTTTTTGGAGAGTAGTTTTTGCAAAATCGTTTTCAATTAAGAGAAAAATCAAAAACATAAAACGAAAGTTTCTTTTCAGGTATGTACGCAGTTGAGAGAGAAAGAGAGAGCACCTAAATAGAACCCCAAAGTGTGTAGAATACACACATGAGATTATGTATATATAGAGGGGACCTGGGTGCCATATATAGAGAAGCTATATATTGAGTAGCTTCACATATAAGCTCAATAGTTCGGATAATTTTTGAAGCATGTAACACTTTCATCCAATCTTCTTGCACGACGCGAGAGCGTATCTTTTGGAAAGTCTTGGGAACCTCCTATCGCGTTGTTCAAGAATACTTTGTGGCAAAGACAAAGAAAGACTCTTTTTTACTATCAGATGGAAAGGACAAAGCAAACTGCAAGGAAGTTTACCAAGCTCCGAAGGATTGACAGAAAGATGATGATAACCAACATGAATCAGTCAATCCAGAGGTTGGGAAGAAAGAAGAAGAGAAGCCGCTTACACAACCTCGTTTGAGGCCTACTGCTAGAAAGAGAATAAATTATCAAGTCAAATCTCTAATGGAGATAAAAGCACAAAAATATACTTGTCTTCTTATTCTAAGGCTACCCTTCAATGTCAGGGATTTAATATTTACGTAGTTACCAAAAAATCGATGTGATCACAAGATCTTGTTGATATATTAACATGATCACAAACAAGCCGGTTCAAAGCAACCTGGAAACCCAAAAAAATCTCGTCGAGCTTTTGCATTTTCCCTGCGGGGCCCGCTAAGAAAACCCCAAAGCCAAGTGGGCTGCAGCTTAATATATAGAGGGTCCTAATCAGACCCATTGGGTGTTTTTTTTTTACACACACACACACACACACACACACATATATATATATATATATATATATATATATATATATATATATATATATATATATATATAAAGAGAGAGAGAGATAGATAGATTGAATTATCATCCACGGAGGTCAGATATGACCTATGGGACCGAAAAACAAAACAGTACAAAGGGTTCCTTCTAAGTCGGTTACATCTTAGTTAAGGATTGAGGCTCCAATGAGGGGTGAAAAAAAAAGAGAAGATAAGATGAACAAAAACCTAAGGATGGGTAGGTGAGGGGGGAGCCGGTTTAGGAGTTTGAAACTCTTGGATAATGGCTTTACCTCCTGGATCTTTTGTAGTTCTTCCTTCTTCTGAGTTGGGTGGGTGTATGGTCTGCTGCAAACCAAATTTTAGTTTCCTTGAGAACCGTTCAGTTGCTCAAGGAGTTTGATTCGTCCTACTTGGTCATGAAAGTAAGGATTGCGTGGTTAGTGCGATGCTCGTGTGTAATGGAGGCGATTGTTGCTGGAGCCCAATGTATCATATGGGTTGTTGTTTGGATGCGAGAAAGTGACTAATGGGACTTGAGATCCCCTTCCACTTTCCAGTTGCTTGGGAGCCCGCCAATGTGGACATTGAGGGCGATATCCTCTTGTCATTGTCGTTCGCGTAGCGTGGACGCCACATGGTCTTCAACCTTGTGGAGGATGACCTCCTGCACTTGATTCTTGACCTCCTTGGTGAGGGTGGCCTCTACTGCCGGCTTTGTTTTGTTGAACTTGATTTCTATCTGCTCCCTCTCTTCCGTCTTGCCATTCTCCACTGCGGTGAGCCGAGCTTCGATGGTGGCGAGTCTCTCTTTCAACTCATCGTTCTCCTTGCGGAGACTTTCAACTTCATTTTGAAGATGGACGGCACTGTCCATCTTTGGGGGTGTTTCCACGACCCTAGAAAAATTGAGCTTGCGTAGGGATTAGGCTCGCGTGGCCATGGTTGCTTCAGAAATACCCGAAAAAACACCTTTTGTGTTTAAAAGCTGTACCCAAAGGTTTACCTGTGTTCTTTTTCTTTTTTCCTCAAAGGGTGCACTCCATCAGGTGTGGCTCCGACCAGGTACTGTCGCGTGCACGTGTTGCGAGCCCGAAGCTTCTAGTCGGGATCTAACAGTACGGTGGCGGTCGGGACTGGGATGGTTCTGGTCGGCAGGGGCTGGGAAGCGCAATGGGGGTAGGGCAGGGCCACATTGACGCGCCCCCCACAAGGCTGCCCCTCGCGTAGGGGGAGGCGTGGAGGAGGGCGGTGGAGAACAGAGGCAGATTCTTGAGCTAGGGTTGATAGATAGAGAGAGAGAGAGAGAGAGAGAGAGAGAGAGAGAGAGAGAGAGAGAGAGAGAGAGAGAGAGAGAGAGAGAGAGAGAGAGAGAGAGAATTATAATGACTACTTGCACATAGAAAACATACATTATTTGATACACTTGAAACAAAAAATAGCTCGTAGATGCGTTAGCACACATGCTCTGGTTCGTGAGGAATGCTTGCCATTGTTTTGTAGCTCTCTCCGATCCAATCATGATGGTGCAGTTGAATCTCCAATGTAATGAGCAAGCAAGAAGTAGCGTCAGGATAAAGCTAACACTCTCTCTCTTTCTACTCACACATGGTCAATAAGGATTTAAAACTTTGATTATGATTAAGTTCTCTTTACAAAATGACCTAGGTACCTTATATACTAAGGCTACCATAGGTTAAATCAAAACAGAGTTCAAGGAGTCAAAAGGCTACCATAGGTTAAATCAAAATAGAGTTCAAGGGGTCAAATGGCTTTGAATTTACAATCTGGAGTGCCATTGCACCCCGGTTTCTACAAAATAACTACTCATTACAAATGATGTTTTTAACCATAATCGGCATCATTTCATAACTATCAAAAAATAAGACTATGGTGTGGAATTTGAGTTATATCGTGTTGTTGATCCATGGGTCAACACACCCCCCCTCCGAATTCATGTCGTCCCTGAGATGACCTCATTGTCAATCTCGGTGTGGTCCTTGTTGTTGTTTTGCTCTCTTGTGTTGTATGTTCTTCACATCCAAACCCCAAGTTGCAACATATGTTGCTGTCATTGTAGGGCTATTGCTAGATCTAAATTCAAAAAGAAGCCAATCTCATTCAGCTTGACTCTTATCATCATGGATAAATAAATCTGCAAATTCATCCATTGGAAGTTGTCTAGTAACTTGATCACAACCTCTTTTTGTTTCCATAAATATGATCACTTTACTTCCATCCATCATTCGCTTCACTAAATTTGGCAATTTTAAGTATTTCTCATTCTCAACCTCTTTTTGTTTCCATAAATATGATCACTTTACTTCCATGGATCATTCACTTCAGTAAATCTGGTAATTTGAGTATTTCTCATTCTCAACCTCTTTTTGTTTCCATAAATATGATTACTTTACTTCCATCCATCATCATTCCCTTCAATAGATCTGGCAATTTTGAGTATTTCTCATTCTCAAAAACAACTTCTACAATCTGTAGAATTGAATGATTGGCTTTTAGAGCTTATGAACCAATGAAAACTTTAAAAGGATTATGAAGAAATTGTCTGGCTAAACCTTCAACTTGTTTAGGCCAAGTTATACAACTAAGTCTATTTGTGAGGTCAAATGTAGGAGATAAATTTTTTGATTTGAGATATAAAACCCATGTTTGCTAGGGGCTTTTTAATTCTTTGCCTTCTTCATATCACTTGTGCGGACATTTTTCTCCATTGCTTTCAATTTAACACTACAGACATGAGAACTAGATGTTCAATTTAAAAAAAAACCTTTTCAATATATATTAGAAAAACAATCACTAAGAAAGCAATCAAATCTATACAATATGAGATTTTCAATGCACTCTAGTCAATCCCACTTATCGACCACATATGTTTTGAGCGAACATACACATTGCAATGCACTCTCTACATGCCATTATGGATACATTAAAAATAATATGAGATTGTCAATGCAATTATAAATATAGTGAATAGTTATATATCCTCTGCGATTTGAAAAAAATAAGACACAACTATTTTCACATGCTACATAGAATTATCAACATTTACATTCAAATGATGATAATTGTTTGCAAAACACACATGAAAGCAATAATGTCGATGGTTGACCAATCTTTTAATACATAATTCACTCCCTAAATAAACCAATGCATAAAACAAGGATTGTAGCCCCATTATGCATCCAATTCAATATATAAAATCTAATTTCATCCAATTAAGGATTATAGCTCTCATATTGTGTAGTGACAATGTATATCAATTCAAATCTATGATGGTGAAAAATGAAAGACTTCAAGGATCTTCAAGGATATACCCTGTATACTAGTACTGGGCATCCGACCCTTGACTATCAACTCGTTATTTAAATATGCTCATCTTCTAAAACCAACTTCAGCCCTTTTATGGACCAATGGCTTTGTCACAATGAGTGTTACTCTCCAAATTCTCAATTGTTTTGGTTTCGTACCTTTATGTTTGATGAAGGGTTTAAATATTTTTAGAAGTGGCTACCGAATTAAGAATCACGTTTGGCCCAAAAAAATTGACGTGTGACTCTGTAACCTTAGGTCAATTCACAAGGAGATGACTGTACCCAGTGCTCGGATACACTCCTCAGGGATTTTCATAGTTAGAATTCCAAAGTAAGAAGAGGTTTACTATTTCTATATAGTTGAGACCTCTAGGCTTTTTCACTTTCCCAGTGGGCCCGTCGGGAAAACCCAATAGCTCGGAGGGCCCCACCGGGAAAATGAGAAAGCCCGGTCGGCCTACCGACTCTATTGGTTTCTACAGGTCACCATCAAGATCAAGTTAACAATTAGCGTGATCACGTCTTTTTTATGTGTAATTACTTGTGTTATTAGCGTGATCACACGATTGTGATCATGTTAGTGAAATTCCTGCCCTTCATGAGAGTTTCTAAAGAGATAGCAGATAGATTGGTGAGCACAATGAAAATCAAAAGTTTTGTTTCAGTAAGGTGGAAATCTCAAGCCTTGATCTGCCTTCAGGAGGTTGCTGAGGATTTCCTAATAGACTTTATGAATGATAGCTACATTGCAGCTGCATTTTCTCACAGGGTCACATTGATGAGCAAAGATTTTGTTCTTGTGTCAAGATTGAGGTACAAGTTTGATATGGCTCTTGAGCCAATTTCTAGTGAGGATTTTAGGGCCTATCAAATTTTAAATATCCCCCCTTCCAAGTAGCAGAAGAAGTCAGGGGTTATCATTGAAGTTGTTACAAATCAGTATGAGACAAGAAAGGCCAAGGATATCAAAGAAGGTAAGGAGGTTGAGAGGGAGCAAGACATGATGTCAGAAGATGCTATCCTTATACAGCAAGCAAATATTTTAAGAGCATCCAACTCTCTCCTTTATGTATTGTTGCCCCTTTGCTAATTATTAGTGCATGTGCACCTACAAGGGCCTCATTGGGAGATGTGTTTTCTTTGACTTCAGGTGTCTTATGAGGGATCTTCCAGAGGCTATAGCTATGCAAATATCCAAACTTGATCCTCTAGTGACACAATGCCTATTCAACAAGCAAATAGACTTTCAAGTTTTTTTGAAGATTTTGACATGTTGACCTGTAATTACATAATATACCCCTATGTTGAAGGGTAAGTCTTGACTCCTAACAATTTTTAATATTCTATGGTATTCCTTCTTAGGGAAGTTAGCCCAAAGACTATTTTTTAAAAGCTGAAAGGAGAGCTATGCCACGTCAACCGAAAGGCGCAAATAGGATCCCGACATTTCATTCTCTTTCTTTCTCTCTCACCTGACATTCAATTTCAAACCTTCCTTTGCCAAGTTACTAGTTTCCCTCGGAGAGAAATATCTTACGCAGGTACAATTATCTCTCTCTCTCTCTCTCTCTCTAACACAGATACACACACATAATCACGTGCGCTCTCTCTCTCTCTCACAAACACACACACATAATCATGTGCCTGCTCTCTCTCTCTCTCTCATAGATAACCATATAGTAACCTTTTATAAGTAGAGGGGAGCCTTTAGAGCAGAGCAATGGTTTTCAGATAAAGGTACGGGCTCATCTTCGGTAGAGGGTCAAGGATGGCATGTGCATTGAGCTCACAATGACCTTCTCAAAGACTTGTTGGATGTGTGGAGGGTCCTATCACAAAACGGATTTCCAGTTAGAGACGATGGTCTTATTCTTGGTTTTTGGGGACTATGAGGAGCCTCAGGAGGAACTTACAGAATCCTACCTTTCGATCAAGGAGGGAATGTCAGTATGCGACAGCTGGCCTATGCATGATGGTGCTGTTGTTAGCAAACCTGAAGTGGGAAAATCGATGTCCAGCGAGACAGACTCACACAATGAGTATTGTGTGAATGAAGGAAGTGGGGAGGAGTGCCAGAAGGTTACTGTTGACTCCTACCTCCCGCATGACTGGGAAAAGCAAAATAGTGCGGAAGAAGAATGTGCGTGCCTGAAATGGGATCCATGGAAATGCTTACGCCTATGTACTGGATGATGGGAGTGAAAAAGAGGTGAGGCTCGGAGAGGTCCAAGATTTGCTGAATGAAATGGAACACCCACTAGGCCTAGCTGGTGGGCATCAAGGGCAGGATAGGTTGTTGGAGGTGCCTCATGGGGTACCATTTTGTCATTGGAGACAGTAAGGCCTTTCAAGTCTCATCCTTTACAAAATACCCCAGACTATTGAGATTGCAAGGCAAAATATGACTCAGCTCAATACTGTCAAAAACTCCGTGTAAATGAGCAAGATAGGAGTAAGCGAAGCAGCAATAGAACCCCTTTTATTGCACTCTTAAGGTACAGGTCCACCATGTTTTGATTTTGTCCGTTACTGGCATCATATCTTTTTCCACTCAATGTCTTCTTCACATGCCATTTGTGGCCGTTGTATAAAATTTTGCAATTGTCTTCATGTTCCCTTACACAAGAGGTCCCACGTCCCCTAGTAACCCAAGTTATGCCTGTGGAAAGCCTGATGGAAGTGACGATACTCATTTTTCTGAGCGTCAAGGTGATCGCTTTGATCGGTGATTCGAATATGCTGCAAGCTTAGTTATGACCGGATGCGAAATGTTTTCAATTATCTGGATGGTTTTACAAACTTGGCATGGCTCTATCATTAATACTGAAGGTTGCTTGGGGTATGGTTTGGCGGTTACGATGCATGGTGCTTGAAAATTGCACCTAATTTTGGCTCATTGCACCTTGAAGGCCTAAGGTAGAGATGTATACCAGATGTGGTGCCTTTATGAAGGAGCATAAAATTGTTGATGAGCTTTCTGTTGTGGTCTCTTCGACACAAAATGATTACAAGACTTGCCTTTGCCTCGTGGGATGGGGAATGGACCTACGAGCCAGATGTAAATCTTGGGGACTATGAGGAGCCTCACGAGGAACTTACGGAATCCTACCTTTCGATCAAGGAGGGAATGCCAGTATGCGACAGCTGGCCTATGCATAATGGTGCTGTTGTTAGCAAACGAGAAGTAGGAAAATCGGCGGCCAGCAAGCCAGACTCACACAATGAGTATTGTGCGAATGAACGAAGTGGGAAGGAGTGCTAGAAGGTTACTGTTGACTCCTACCTCCTGCATGACTGGGAAAAGCAAATTAGTGCGGAACAAGAATGTGTCGTGCCCAAAACGGGATCCAAGGAAATGCTTATGCCTATGTGCTGGATGATGGGCCTACGAGCCAGATGTAAAGCTTAGGGACTATGCGGAGCCTCAGGAGGAACTTACAGAATCCTACCTTTCGATCAAGGAGGGAATGCCAGTATGTGACAACTGGCCTATGCATGATGGTGCTGTTGTTAGCAAACCAGAAATGTGAAAATCGGTGGCCAACGAGCAAGACTCACACAATGAGTATTGTACGAATGAAGGAAGTCGGGAGGAGTTCCAGAAGGCTACTGTTGACTCCTACCTCCCACATAACTACGAAAAGCAAACTAGTGCAGAACAACAATGTGCCATACCCAAAACAGGATCCATGGAAATGCTTATGCCTATGTGGTGGATGATGGGACTGAAAAAGAGGTGAGGCTCGGAGAGGTCCAAGATTTGCTGAATGAAATGGAACACCCACTAGGCCTAGCTAGTCGACATCAAGGGCAGAATAGGTTGTTGGAGGTGCCTCATGGGGTGCCATTTTGTCATTGGAGACAGTAAGGCCTTTCAAGTCTCTTCCTTTACAAAATACCCCAGACTATTGAGATTGCAAGGCAAACTATGACTCAGCTCAATACTGTCAAAAACTCCCTGTAAATGAGGCAGATAGCAGTAAGCGAAGCAGCAATAGAACCCCTTCTATTGCAATCTTAAGGTACAGCTCCACCATGTTTTGATTTTGTCCCTTACTCGCATCATATATTTTTCCATTCTATGTCTTCTTCACATGCGATTTGTGGCCGCTGTATAAAATTTGCGTTTGTCTTCATGTTCCCTTACAATAGAGGTTCCACGTACGTCCCCTAGTAACCCAGATATGCGTATGGAAAGCCTGATGGAAGTGACGATACTCGTTTTTTTTAGCGTGAAGGTGATCGCTTTGATGGGTGATTGGAATATGCTCCAAGGTTAGTTATGACCGGATGAGAAATGTTTCCGGTTATCGAGGATGCTTTTACAAACCTCGCATGGCTCAGTCATTAATACTGAAGGTTGCTTGGGGTATGGTTTTGCGGTTACGATGCATGGTGCTTGCAAATTGCAATTGATTTTGGTTCATTGCACCTTGAAGGCCTAAGGTCGAGAGGTATACCAGATGTGGTGCCTTTATGAAGGAGCATAAAATTGTCGATGAGCTTTCTTTCGTGGTCTTTTGGACACAAATTGATTGCAAGGCTTGCATTTGCCTCGTGGGATGGGGAATGGACCTACGAGCCAGATGTAAAGCTTCGGGACTAGAAGGAGCCTCACAAGGAACTTATGGAATGCTACCTTTCAATCAAGGAGGGAATGCCAGTATGCAAAAACTGGCCAATGCAAGAATGTGTTGTGCCCGAAATGGGATCCAAGGAAATGCTTATGCCTATGTGCTGGATAATGGGACTGAAAAAGAGGTGAGGCTCGGAGAGGTCCAAGATTTGGTGAATGAAACGGAACACCCGCTAAGCCTGGCCAGTGGGCATCCAGGGCAGGATAGGTTGTTGGTGGTGTCTCATGGGTGCCGTTTTCAGCTTATACTGCAGTATTAGCCTCTTTGGAGGAGACTATTCCCAAGAGCGCAGGGGAACTAGAACGGGTATGGATCCTGTATCGCAGTCTGCGTCGATATCAAGAAGGACCAACTCTATCGCCCGATCAAGCAGAATGCCTCTGGTACCTTTGGTGTTGTTATGTTGTGGGAGTTACTTGAACTCCTCTGTCTGTGACTGAAAGAAATCTGTGATCTTTGGCAATCACTGGATCTCTCTCATTGTGCCCCTCTTCAAGAGGTCCTCACTGTGTTTTTGCGAATCTCTATTAAGTATAATCCGAGGCATCTCTGATCCTGGTATCTCATGACTATAGAAAGTGACCCAAAACCCTCTCTGAATAGACAATTAAAGAGACCTCATATATTATAGTATACTGGGAAGCGACATATGTAATGTAGCTCTGTCTCTGGCTGTAATTGGCACACCTGACAAATCTTGGACTCAGCCTCTACTCCTCGATACTCCTCTAAATCTGCCCGTCTTGCTCTCTAGCTGATGTGAGGATGCGCGTATCTCACTAATAGCACATTGTATCCCGTGGGATAAATGAGTCTCCATGTATCCTGGTCTGATCACAAAACCATCCTCCGTGAGTTGGAGAAGATGCTCTCTATAGATATCATCTATGTACCTAGCTCATGTGTAGGTTGGATGATGTATCCATGTCCTCTTTGTATCCAACTGAATTAAGTCCTAACTGATGAGCCTGGTAATCTCTGCCCTTGTGAGGGGGATGGAGGTTGCATCCAGAGAGTACTAAAATGGGGGTAGACGGTCCATACTAAAGCCATCTTTGCATACCTACATGATCTATCTTTGAAGACTCTAGTGCTAATCAAGCATATCTGTCTCTAGGGAGAGCCCAAGTGCTATTCATAAATGAAACTGATCGAGTGAGTACCTCCACTACCAATAAAGGAGTAGCGAGCTCCACCCTAACAATGTCATGTGGTACTGAGGCCTTGGCCCTAATCATCCGAGAAATCATAGACACCAATGGCTTTTCCATACATATCCATTCATCAATACTGCCAGCTTTGCTATGATGATCAACTGAGGGTCCCCATATTTCCACTTCGTACAGCATGGCCAAAGTGGCCAAAGTGTCAAAGAGCCAAAGCTTTGTCCGAGGTTTGTGGAACCAAACCTACGAACATATCCTCTCAAGTCTCCCTAATACTGCATAGACTCTAGTCAATGGAGTATCTCCATCACGCCTTAGAGATCCTAGATGATCTTAGATGCTGAGATGTTGACAAGAACTTGATGCAAGTGCTTGGTACAATATTGATGCTTGGTACTTGCTGTAGGTACTCGGTACTGCGAGGCTAAATGCTGAATGATGAAAACGGTAATGGTGTAGGGATGAAATCTGCAACATGATGCTAGTAAGTGTTGAAAACTACTAGTACTTGTGGTGCTGCAAACGCTGGGCTGAAGGCTAAAAGCGTTGATGAAGATGGGCTGAAAAGGTTAGACTATTGTTGGAAAAACAGTGGAGTTCATGGGTCCTTGATTTGTGGTGTTGTGGGTACTTGGCTGGTACTTGCGATGTGGTGGACGACCTCCTCAATGGTCAAGATGGCATGGACAATTGGTACGGGCTAGGGACCCGGCCAATTGGCTGGTATGAAAAGATGGGGGTCTGGAATCTGCCTAATTAACAATGCGAATGGGTGGGAAATTGTTTCTCACACCCTGAGTGGAGGCTCTATGTTGCTGGCAAAAGTGGATGGTTGTTGAAGCCATGGATGGCGACCGGGGCTGCCTGGGTTGGTGATTAATAAGCCCCCTAACGAGATTGAGCAAGGTCTGCCGAAGGTGAAGACATACGAGTTGACTGAATTTTTTTTTAGAATCCTGATCCAAAGTGTGGCAGTGACCGATAGTGGCTCTCCGAGCAGGAAGTTTTTGAGGTTTAGTAGATGAAAGCAGGAGTATGATGCATCATGGCTGGGGCTCTATAGTGAGGTCGCTCGCTCCTTTGGACTGCTTATGTGGAAAGACTAAATGTTGGAAGAATGTCGTATGGGGCCCACGAGAAGGTAGCCAATGCTGGGACGCGTTGTGCGAATGAAGGAAGTGGGGAGGAGTGCCAGAAGGTTACTGTTGACTCCTACCTCCTGCATGACTGGGAAAAGCAAACTAGTGCGGAACAAGAATGTGCCATCCCCAAAAAGGGATCCAAGGAAATGCTTATGCGTATGTGCTGGATGATGGGCCTACGAGCCAGATGTAAAGATTGGGGACTATGAGGAGCCTCAGGAGAAACTTACGGAATCTTACCTTTCAATCAAGGAGGGAATGCCTGTATGCGACAGCTAGCCTATGCATGATGATGATGTTGTTAGCAAACCAGGACTTGGAAAATCTGTGGCCAGCAATCAAGACTCACACAATGAGTATTGTACTAATGAAAGAAGTGGGGAGGAGTGCCAGAAGGTTACTGTTGACTCCTACCTCTCGCATGACTGGGAAAAGCAAACTAGTGCGGAGCAAGAATGTGCCGTGCCTGAAACGGGATCCATGGAAATGCTTATGCCTATGTACTGGATGATGGGAGTGAAAAAGAGGTGAGGCTCGGAGAGGTCCAAGATTTGCTGAATGAAATGGAACACCCACTAGGCCTAGCTGGTGGGCATCAAGGGCAGGATAGGTTGTTGGAGGTGCCTCATGGGGTGCCATTTTGTCATTGGAGACAGTAAGGCCTTTCAAGTCTCATCCTTTACAAAATACCCCAGACTATTGAGATTGCAAGGCAAACTATGACTCAACTCAATACTGTCAAAAACTCCTTGTAAATGATCAAGATAGCAGTAAGAGAAGCAGCAATAGAACCCCTTTTATTGCAATCTTAAGGTAGAGCTCCACCATGTTTTGATTTTGTCCCTTACTGACATCATATCTTTTTCCATTCCATGTCTTCTTCACATGCCATTTGTGGCCTGTAAAAAATTTTGCATTTGTCTTCATGTTCCCTTACAATAGAGTTCCCACGTCCCCTACTAACCCAAGTTATGCCTGATGGAAGTGACGATACTCGTTTTTCTGAGTGTGATGGTGATCGCTTTGATGGGTGATTGGAATATGCTGCAAGCTTAGTTATGACCGGATGCGAAATGTTTTCGGCT